>NC_090650.1:368333280-369018280 GCF_040937935.1 Hyperolius riggenbachi
ATAACATGATTCCCAACCTGCAGTCTAACGTTTGAAGGAAACGTGACTAGTAGAGAGGATTAAGTTTAACTTCCAGGGTCTGTGGGAAGAGATGGGGTTCAGTTAGGTAGACCTAGACTAATTTGCTAGGGCTGTTGCATTGGGCTCTACGTTTTACTTTAATATGGGAAGTTAGGGAGCCATGACAAATGGTACAGGACAGCAAAGAGTGGGTTTTTCGCTTAGGTAATACCGAGAGTAGGCCTAAATGGCTTCGGGTTTACTGGGGCAGATAGATTTCAGTTTGGGCTGATGTAGGGTCGGGGAGGTTTGTGACAACAAAGAG
Source organism: Hyperolius riggenbachi (assembly GCF_040937935.1). Classification (NCBI taxonomy): domain Eukaryota; kingdom Metazoa; phylum Chordata; class Amphibia; order Anura; family Hyperoliidae; genus Hyperolius; species Hyperolius riggenbachi. The sequence goes on from NC_090650.1 coordinate 368,333,606, forward strand.
TTACCGTAACCCTTGACGGGAAAATTCAGGTCTCTAGTTCAGCGGGCCCCGTTGAAGGCTGATCAATCTCGCTGTCTCCCGCATCTGAGCCTTCGGCTTGATCGGGGGGTTCCTGTTCTCCGGATTCCGAGGACTGACTCAGCCGTCTCCTACGGGAGTGTTGCTGGAAACTTTGTTCGCTTGATGAGCGATCTCTCCTTCTCGCCGGGTTAGGCCGCTCCATGGTTGATAAGGTAGGAGGACCGTCAGTTGTGGCTAGAGGTTGCCAATCAGGAAGATCCACTGAGGGGATGTTGAGTGCTCTGCAGAAGTATTCGAGGTCCATCGGGTGTCTCAGATTGACTATATTTGTCCCCTTTGTGGCTTGGAGACAGAAGGGGAATCGCCAGCGGTAAGATATTGCGTTTTCTCTAAGTTGTTGTAACAGGGGTTTCAGGGCTCTCCTGGTTTGCAAGGTGATGATGGAAAGATCCTGGTACAATTGAACTGTGGCGTCATTAAAGCGTATCTCATCCTGCTCCCTTGCTTTTTTCATTATTTCCTCCTTTAGTGCAAAACTGTTCAAGCAACAGATTATATCTCGAGGAGGTCCCCCTTCACGACCTTTAGGTCGAAGAGCTCGGTGTGCTCTTTCAATCTCTATAGGGGAGTCCTTTGAGCGCTCTAGAAGTTGATTAAAGATGGCGGAAATTGCGGGGAGGATAAGCTCCTGCGACACAGATTCTGGTAGGCCTCTGACCCTTATATTATTGCGGCGGCCTCTATTGTCTAGATCTTCCAGTTTTTGTTGGAACTCGTACAGCTTCAGGTCATGCTGGTCTGATTTAGACTGCAGGCCACTTACTTGTGATCGTGTGGCTTCCCCCTCCTTCTCCAGAGTATCTAGTCGCGTATTTATGTGAGAGACTTCACTTCTCAGGTCCGCTATCGCTGCTGATAGGGTCTCCTTGATATCTTTAGCTATATCCAGCATCATTGCGACTGTAGGCATATTATCCAGCTTCTCCAGTACTTTCTGTGGGCCCCCGGAGCCTTGAGGGGAGTGTTCAGCTAGGTTAGGAGAGGTCGCCGCCATTTTAGGTTGGCTACGGCCCGTGCTCGAGTTCTTCTGTGTCCTGAACATCCCCGGTACTTGTTTCGGAGGGTTAGCTGGGGGTTCACCCTGGGTCTTGGGGTCCCCCTGTAGCCTCTTGTCTTCCTTCATGTTTGGTTTGCAAGCTGGAAACCTGGTATTAATGGGTGCACACGAGGAGCTCGTTCAGCAAGCAGCCATCACAGAGCGGTGCCAAGCCACGCCCCCCAATCATGCATTTTCATTGTCAGCTTTTTAGTCATTCCGGTCTGGTCATGAAGAGCTTTGAAAGACTTGTACTCTCTCCTAACCTAAAACAGATTGTGTGCATTAAAAAAGGGTGCCAGGAAAAAAGGGCCCGGCTGGACAACTAAATGGCGCCGGTCAGACCCGGATTTACCTCACAGGAGCCCTATAGGCACAAATGTCTTGGCACCTTAGACTCCGCCCTCCATGAACCCACCGAACTGCACTGCAAGTGTGCTAGCTGTCCCAGCTGCCACTTCTCCCTTACTTCCCTTGCCCGTCATAGGTAGCTTCAGGTGCCCCTTAGTATTAGGTAGCCAGATGTACCCTCTATAATAAATTTTTAGAGAGCAGGGTGAATAACCTCTCATTTACACTCTTATCAGGACTCTGCATAGGGAAGAAGGGAGGGAAGCCACCTTTCCATCATCAAGCACCTGTAGGCACGTGCCTATAGCGCCTTATAGTAAATCCGGCCCTGGTGCCGGTGGATAACTAAATCGAACTTGGTTAACGATAAACACAGTTTTAAAAACAAACAGAAGATAATAACGAAAAGATATTAACGTTAAAAATCATTACGTAATTCAACAATACTGCTTAACCCAACCCTACTCTCACACAGAACCCTCCCCTGGTGGTGCCTAAAACTAACCACTACCCTGGTTGTCCCTAAGCATCCCCCCGGTGGTGCCTAAGCCTAATAGGCATTGCATGCAGACAATTAAGGCTACTTTTACTCTAAATCCATTAAATATTTGTACTTTCCCTACAGGCCTAACAGTTATGCAGACAATTAAAGCAAACCTAAAGCCAAAATGGAACTAAATTAAAAAAAATACATAGCTCAACGTAGCTCAAATTACAACCAGCATATTGATCTCCTTACCGCCGCTCTGCTGCTTCTCCTTCACGTTTTTTTTTTTCTTGAAAAATTCGGATACTTTTTAATTAAAATGGCCGTGACCTCTGTAAGTACTTCCCAGTCGCAGCTCTAGTTGGCTGGCCAGCGCATGCTGCACGCTTCTGCGCAACACCCTTCTCCGCGGATAGAACTGTGCACGGAGCTTGGGTGGGCTAATTGCGCATGCATTCGAGCAATATTGAAATGAGGGGGCGGAGAGGGACAAAGATTGGTGCGATTGACGTGTAAGAGGCAGAACTATGGAGAACACCTCTGCCTTTTCCTCTTTTGAGCTTCTCCGACTGAGTGGGTCAAAGAGAAAAGAGGGGGAACCACGGTTCAGGGAGGCCTCTGCGGACCAGCATGTGATTGGCATGCTGACTGAAACCTATTTTTAAATAAGAAAAAAAAAGACTTCAGTTCTGCTTTAAGGCTACTTTCACATTATAACCATTGTGTTGGGCATCCAGAAAAACAGAATCGCAACAATGATGTAAGGATGCATCGCAGCCTCCCGCTGCAATACAGTCCATACAAGAAAAAATTGTGGTAGGATAAAGCAAAGGAGGGGTGCAGGCCAATCAACTAGCCAAAATCTTAAGTTTAAAATATCATAGCTTAATTCATATTTTCAACAGACGTTAAGACATATGGGATAGCCGGCTCACCTAAATCGGACCACACATACTCCCACACAACCACCATTCTGAGTTCCGTATAAGTCAACAGGAACCCCAATAGCACATCCTAATCCCGAAAACCTCTATAGAGGGATCTCTCAATAGGCACTATTGTCCACACACTTTGTGCTGGCACCGGGACATTATCTTGTCGAAAAATTGTTACACCGCAAAAAGCAATAGTATGAAAGCCCCTATTGAAATATAATCGCATGTCGTTTTCATTGAATTATATTATGCATTGCACTGCGACACAACGGACATAGTGTGAAAGAAGTCTCAGTTCATTTGGGCCATCACCACATCCAGTAGGATCTGGAATGTTCAGGAACCTATGCCGCAATTTTATTTGTGGCATTCAGCTCTGCCTTTAATGCTATAATTTTTTATTTATTGTATTTATAAAGTGCCAACACATTAAGCAGCGCTGGATTAGTTAAGGTTACAGACAATATTTAGGGGTGACATACAGCAATATGACAATACAGGAAATACATGCAAACCAGATCACGCAGCACATTATGAGTGCAAGGTAATGCTTAGTCAGTCACTGGATGGGAGCATGGAGATTGGGCAAGTCGAGTTTACTTAAAGAGAACCCGAGGTGTGTTTAAAGAATGTTATCTGCATACAGAGGCTGGATCTGCCTATACAGCCTAGCCTCTGTTGCTATCCCAAACCCCCCTAAGGTCCCCCTGCACTCTGCAATCCCTCATAAATCACAGCCGTGCTGTGAGGCTGTGTTTACATCTGTAGTGTCAGTCTCAGCTGCTCCCCCGCCTCCTGCATAGCTCGGTCGCTGCCCCCGTCCCTTCCCTCCAATCAGCAGGAAGGGAAGGGATGCAGGCGGGGACTGGAGTTCTGCAGGAGGCGGGGAGAGCAGCAGACTACACTATAGAGATAAACACAGCTAGCTCTTACAAGCTGTTTGTCAGCAGCGTGGCTGTGATTTATGAGGGATTGCAGAGTGCAGGGGGAGCTTAGAGGGGTTTGGGATAGCAACAGAGGCTGGGCTGCATAGGCAGATCCAGCCTCTGTATGCAGATAATATTCTTCAAACCCACCTCGGGTTCTCTTTAAGAGTTCATTCAGATAAATAGGATGGGTGTACAGTAATGGAGGTGCATGATCAGGTAGGAGACACAAGGAGGAGGACCCTGCAGAAGGCTTACAATCTAGAGGGAGATCTTGCCATTGTTGCTCAGCAAACTCTTCCAGCTAGCTGTACCTCATCCCCTTGGTATGTGTATAACTAATATAATTATTTGATTGATAGGAGACAAACAAACACAGAACATTTATAGTGTGCTTTTCTTCTGGCAGACTCAAAGCGCCAGAGCTGCAGTCACTTGGATGCATTCTATAGGCAGTTGTAGTGTTAGGGAGACTTGCCCAAGGTCTCCTACTGAATAGGTGCTGGCCTACTGATTAGGTAGAGCTGAGATTTGAACCCAGGTCGCCAGAGCCCTTAATCATTACTCTATCCAGCCACCATTACACTATCCCGCCACCTGGTTAAGCCTGGTTCACACCTTTAATTTTGATTTACCAACGATTGGCCAATTTTACCAACTCCATGTAGTATGAGGGTCAACAGATTTTGGAGTTCTATGAGCAGATTGTGTAGGTAAACTCTTATACTCAATCAAGGGAGAGCAGAGAGTGGCTGGCACTCTATGCTGGCTAACTGCACAGCAACTTGTACCTGGGACCGCAATGTGCTCCAATAAGAGAGATAGGTGGCCTAACACCCGTTTCACAGGAATTTCCACTTCCTCAGAGACCAAAGAACGGTTCTTTGGTCTCTGAGGAAGTGGAAATTCCTGTGAAACGGGTGTTAGGCCACCTATCTCACTGATACCTGTAACCTTGTTTACAACTGTGTGCATAAATCCTGGAAGCATTCGCTTTGGTGCCCAGCGCTATTCTTTCTACTCTAAACTCTTTTATACCATATGGAGGTGGCAAAATTGGTCAGTGATTGGCCAATTAAAGTTGAAGGTGTGTACCAGGCTTTAGGTTAGAGATACTCTGACACTTAGCAGTCAAGCTTCTCGGGGGGCCTTCTGCCGCTTACTGCTTTAGTTAACCACTTAATGACAACCTGCTATAGCCTCTTAATGGCTCCAGGACGTTTCTATAAATCAGACAGTGCTGCTGCCGCTGTGCATGTGTGCACGTGCACGGTCCTGCACGTGCGCGCTCCCGCGAGAGCACGTGCATTCCTGTGCACGTGAAAATAGTGCGAAAAAAAACCAAAGAAAAAAATACACCTTTATTTCCAAATACTATATTATCACCATCCTTTGTACTAGGGACATCATTAAAATCTTGTGATAACCAGGACAAATAGGCAGATAAAATGTGTGGGTTTTATGCACAGTAGCAGTGTTTATATTTAAAACTATAGGGGATGAAATTGGAGAAATAGTGTATTTTTTCATTTTGTCCTTGTTTTTCACTTTAAAATGCATGGAAAATAAAGTAATTACTGAAAACAAATATCAACCCCAAAAAGCCCAATTGGTGGTGAAAAAAACAAGATATAGATCATTTCATTGTGATTAGTAGTGATTAAGCTATTGGCAAATAAAAGGGATGAGCACTGAAAGGTGAAAATCGCTCTTGTCCGTTAGGGTAAAAACGCCTTTGGGGTGAAGTGGTTAATCTACACTGGTGACTGCACCTCCACAGACCTATCTGCGTACAATTAAAATGGCCGTAGGCAAATTTTGGCGCAGGGTGAAACCAAAAGACTGCTCACCCTATGCCTGCTGAAAGTCCTGGGTCGCGTTAATGCTATCTCTCCTCCGAGTTGTAGCAATTCATGGGGGATACATAATTCAGGTGTACTTGAATTAAAATGGTTCTGCCTATAGCAGGAATGGTACAGTTTTATTCTGCCATCATGCATAATATGGGAGAAAGTGAGATGGCAGCATAGTGTATGATCAGCAGAACGGATCAGAGACTGTAGCTTGTACCTTCTTACAGGCAGGCATGGGCTCACGCGTTGTTATGAGTGGCTAAGCACTTGAATTTGTGATTTAAATGAGGCTTAATTGCCTCAGGTATAAGGCTGGATCTGAATGGGTTATTTACACTCCAAACAACTTGCACGTGTCCTATTGGACGTGTTGCAAGCCTCACTACACACACTTCCTCCTTCAAGTCTGAAGGAGGAAGTTTGCGGTGGTGAGGCTTGCAACGCGTCTAATAGGACACGTGCAAGCCGTTAGGCGCGTGCAAGCTGTTTGTAGCACGCGCTATACGACGGACTTATGGGCAAATAGCCCATTCAGATCCAGCTTAGCCACTCGTAACAACTCGTGAGCCCATGCCGTCTTACAGGATCTCTACAAGAGCAGAAAGAGAGCCAACATTGCCACTGACCCCTCTCACCCTTCCCGCTACATTATCCAGCTTCTGCCTTGAGTATTGAGATGCCAAACTAGGAAAACAAACCTTCCAGACGCATACAATTTCTTCCCCTCTGTTCTGCGTATCAAGAACCGTGCAAATCCCTGCAGCAACACAAAACCATTGCACTACAGTTCTGTACACGTATAAATTAAATACTTCAAGATTTTTATTTTCTCTCCGGACCACGGTTACATCAAAATTAATATTTTCACTTGTCCTAATGACATTGACATTGGATACTTTATATAATGAGTTGTGTACTTGAAGTTTATTTTTTACAAACAGGTAATCAAAAAGAAAATTATTTTCAGCGCACTGCATAGTAACATTACTATGGGTGTTAAAAAGCTCTGCAGAAGTCGCTGGCACTACATAAATGCATAGTAATAATAAGACTAGTTACACAATGGCATTGCATTGCTTTTTGTTATATTGCATACATAACACAACACTTATATGTATGTTTTTGGAATGCGGGAGGAAACCGGAGTGCCCGGAGGAAACCCACACAGACATGGGAAGAGCATACAAACTCCATGCAGATAGTGCCCTGGTTGACATCCGAACTGGGAACCCAACGCTGCAAGGCGAGAGTGCTAACCATTATGTCACTGTGCTGCAAAATGTAGTTGCAAGATACAATGGAAAAACAATAAGGCAATATTGAATTTGTTTTCTATCTGGTCCCACTGACCACTGCTCTCCCGTTTCTGTGATTGCATTCACTTTATGCTTATTTGTATAATCTATGAATACGTATGATTACAGAGGTGTTATGAACCATTACTTTAACTAAAATCATTATCATTCCCCTTTAACGACATCTGGACTCATTCCTCGGTGGTCAGTTTGTGTGACAACATCAGATATAATTGTATAGACAGGAATGACAATTTCATGAAAAACGCATGGAAATGTTCTTTTGAAGTGCGTTCCAAATGCATTGTGTAATATTTTCGTGCACAGTAAGAGCCAAATTGTTTTCCGGTTTTAAGGAAATGTGGCTAAATTTTCATTAAGGGTTTAGTCATGGAAAAAGACAGTTGTCTATTTGAAAAGTGCAAACAGTGACTATTGGGTAATAACTGTGGTGTGAATTAAATGGTTTATTATGCAGAATTAATGGCAGTGATAACTTGCAAACCTGTATTGAGACTCTGAGTTAAAGGTGCACAGCAGTGTTTCCTCACCAGTTCTTGCCTGCCAGGATTCTTCTTTAGCTCGTCTATCGCCAGCCTTGTCTGTGTGAAACTTTGCTGTGGTGCATGTAATGTGAGGCACCACTAGTGGGCGTCAAAGAAATGAGACTGAAAGACGTGCTGAAGATGAATCCTGGCGGTGAGGACCGATGAGTGAACGGTCCACTGTGCACCACTCTGCATATGCCGGGGGAAAACTCAAGGAGGAAGGAACTAAATACCGCTCCAGTAGGGGGTGCATGTGTGGAGGCACGGGGGGAAGGGGGGGGGGGCATAACTAGAAATATTGCTCCAAAAGGGGTGCATATGTCAGGGGGACAGAACTACAAATACCACTCCTGCAGGGAAAACATGGCAGGGGGACACTTGGGGGGATGTAAATAAATACAAATTTCGCTCCAGCAGGGGGCACATGCCGGGGGGGGATTTTCAAGTATGACTTGAGTATAAGCCGAGACCCCCACTTTTGTCCCACTTTTTCAGTCCCAAAACCGCAGCTTATATGCTAGTATATGCAGTAGCTCTAATGCTAAAAAAAAAAATCTCTTTTTTGACCCTTCAGTCTTCTCTAACTATCGGTCACATTTGCCGAAGTTTGGATATCTACCTATCTGCTAATTCCCTATACATTATTATAGTTTGTTTTATACACTAATTGTTACACTGAAACTGCCATCAATGAAGTAGCCACTGACCTCATTACAAAGCTTTTTCTTTCTGACCACTGTTTGCTGTCACAAATGTTCTATTCTATAGAGACTGAAGGCCTTGCACTTTCAAGGCATTGCTTTTCTCTGCATCATTCCCCTCTTTTCCCTGTCCAATAATGTACCATAAGGCTTAGTTATTGGGCATCTTCTTTTCTTCATATTAAGATAGTATGAAACAATGGCCTCAATTCACTAAGCTTATCTCCTGTCTTTAATAACATTTCTAGAGTTGTTACCATGGTGATAAGACATGTAGTATTCAGGAAACATTTTACTTCAGGCAAACCTAAAGTTAACTCCTCTGTCTTTAAATTAATTCTCCAATGCTTAAAATAACTCCAGAGTTAAAGACAGGCTGTTAATTAACTGTGTGTGAAAATAACTACAGAGGAGGTAACGTAAGGAATGAAGAGATACGATAACTCTGTCACTGTGTGGAGGTAAGTTTTCTCTTGCCTTATTATCGCCATCATGATCTTCGTGAATTGAGGCCATTGTCTGCAAATAGTTGTGTATGAGTAATCACTCAGATGTCCATATTCTGCATAGAAATGCTAACAGATTGACAGCAAGTAAAATCAACCCACCTTTTCTTTTCACTAGTAAAATGGGTACCGTAGGCCCACCGCTGCGAACAGGACGAGATTTACAAAGATTGATTAACAATGGCCACAAAACAGACAGTTCCGATCCAGGATCTAGTAATTTGCTTCCCATTAACAAGTAAGTATAGCAGGATGAGGTGATTTGTGTAGGCAATTAATAGCTCTATATCTAGTATGGTGGCTAGTACATGTGTTTTGTAGTGTTAGAATCCCAGGTTGAAATCCCAACCGGGACTGTGTTTGCATGGTGTTTGTTTTCTCCATGTTCTCATTGGTTCGTTCCAAGTGATCTGTCACCCCACAAAAATACACCAGTAAGTTAACTGGGTTCTTTCTTAACTGACTCTGGACTGGATCATAATATCAATATTTTATCATCTTTTAACCACTTAACACTGGTTTTTACCCCTTAAAAGTAACCTAAACCGAACCTTAAAAAAAAGTGTTTCACTTACCTGGGGCTTCTACCAACCCACCTGCAGCCGCACAGGCCCGTGCAGTTTTGGTTTCCAGGACTGGGCCAGCTGGTGGCAACTGCACCTAAACGGCCCTGGCCGTGCACGTCCTCGTTCACGTCTTGCGCGTGCGCATTAGGAGAGTTTTTGTACTGCGTGTGTGCTGGATGCTCCTGGTGGTGTACCTGAGCCAAAGCTCGCGTACAAAATCACATACATGCCTAAGAAGAGAGAAAGCTCTGGATCCTAATGAGGCTTTCCCCGTTGCCGCTCATGGACCCTCCAGAGATTACCATCAAGGGCTTGTCGGTAATCTGGACGGGGCCATGCTTCTCTTTAAGCACGAGCATGGCCGTACTGTGCCTGTGCAAGCATGGGCGCGCCTGTGCAGTTAGCTGAGCAACTTGAGCATGAGCAGCCCTGTGCTACTGCACAAGTGCAGCAATGCAATCCTAAAATGTAAAATACATGTAAACATATACAGACAAGAAGCGCATTTCTCCCAGAGTAAAATAAGCCATAAATTACTTTTCTCCAATGTTGCTGTCACTTACAATAAGTAATAGAAATTTGACAGAACCGACAAGTTTTGGACTAGCTCATCTTCTCATGGGGGATTCTCATGGTTTTCTTTATTTTCAAAAGCACTTAGTGAATGGCAGTTGCTCCGTTCAACTGCAAAAAAGAAGTGTGCAGCCACCACGGAGGTTGGCCAGCATCTTTTTATAAATCTTTTTCAAGTAATGTCTTTATAAAAAAATAAAGGCCATATAGAGAATCCCCTATGGAGAGATGGACTAGCCCAAAACCTGTCCGTAATGTCAGATTTCTACTACCTAATGTAAGGGACAGCAACATAGGAGAAAAGTAATTTATGGCTCATTTTACTCTGGAAGAAACGAGCTTTTTATTTGTATGTGTTTACATGTATTTTTAATTTTAAGATTTTCGCGACAGTGGTCCTTTAAGCTTGGAGTTTTTTTAAGTTAAAAGCCAAGGACCTCAAAAAATTGTAAGTTCATAAATATTTAACGAATACCTGACCAAAGGCAAAGTTACCTATGTTAGTCACAGAGGTATGTTGTTGCTGGATCCATATACTTCTGTGCATTGTCCATTCCTCGCCTGGACAGCGCAGCACTAAGCCGGTAGGGTGAGTAGAGAGAACAATGCGCTCCGTCGTGTATCAGACATCGCTAAAGATCTGGCATGCTGGATCTTCAGGCAACATTAGAGGGCTCCTGTATTCACGCTAAATTCCCAAGGCAGTGTTTATTGGCCACCTGGGCAAAGTTCAATCTAGTATGTGTTATGTAGCTTTTGTCTTTTCTTGACAGCAAAGATCTCCTGGTGAAACACTATTCATGCAAGAGCTGTAGCTTTTGATACCTGTGGTCTCTGAGGAAGAGGCAGTTGCCGTGAAACGGCTGTAAGGCCTGTGTATCTCTCTCTCATGTAACCTTGCTGGAATGCCTGTACGCCTATACAACTGCAATAAATCCCTATGTGCATGAGCTGGTGCTCCGACTGTTCCTCTCTCTCTACTGATTGATTGCTGGTTTACGTGAGCACATTCATCATAGGAGCAGCCTTATAGTGACCGTCCTCAGCAAGCGTTTGGTGCCCACCTACACTTCTCTGATCCATACTATTCATGCAAGGTTTCATCATTTTTCTGCCCCTAGTGCATCCTTTCTGGGGTTCTCCTTCCACATGCAGCCCTTTCTTCCATATGTGACAACCATACACAACATCCCCATCCTTTTATGTTCAACTTCCTTGGGCAGCAGCTCCCCTCTTCCAGGTTTTGCTCTCCATTTGCAGTTTCTACTTTTAATTTGCAGCCTCCTGTAGCATGTTTACCCACCCAACTGCACACAGGCCATTGGCTTTAGCCAGTAAGGCTCTTTTTACACCTGATCCACTGTGTTTGGCATGCGTATGCGTTGGTACGCATTAGTGCGCGTTAGTACACGTTTTTTTCCCCAAATGTAATAGAAAACCTATTTGTTACAATCCCCACACACATGCAGATGGGGTGTATTATTCAGACACTACTGCAGCCAAAGAGTTCAGCAGGGCTGCCTGGGAACTGGTATAAGGAAATAAATATGGCAGCCTCCGTGTCCCTCTCACTTTGGGTTGCCTTTCATGCTAGAGCCATGCAGTTTGACATCAGTAATAGCAAAGGCTATCTGTGAAGGTTCTAAGTAACTTCCTTGTATTCTGGCACTAGGCTGAATGTGCTAGAAACGCCTAGGCTGGGGAAAAATTGGCAACTGCTTAGGACACTATCCACATGTAGCTAAGGTACTGGATATTGCCATGATTGATTTACAGTTGCTGGCAATGTTTCTTATACCCTTTACAGATTTATATCCTTCCTGTAGACCTCACAAACTTTGAGTTTAGTGCGCCTATACTTTAATGAAGAACAAATGAAACTCTTCTCTCAGATCTTCTCTGCCAATGTCCAAATCATCTGCATGAGAGCTGGGGAATCTGATTCTAATTTTAGTGATACAGTATTTATATTTTATCAGTATTGTTAGACTGCAGATCCAGATATCCGTTGTAACATCCAAAGTGTAGGATCAAGGGAAAACACAGATCACCAGTGAAAATACGGGCGGCTTCTGCAGCACACAGCAATCCTACAAGGGGAACATGCAGCCCCAATCTCAAACCGCTTTGCAACCTTGAGGCCTGAGACACAAATAAAAATTCAGAAACATGCTTATTTAGACTATAGGACTGCCTTAGAATTTGGCATGGCAAAAATGACTAAGATCAAAGAACCCGGTAGAAAGGATCAGACACAGATCGATTCTTTTTTTTTAGTCAAAGGAAAAAATTCAAAACCCACACAAAGGGGCAGGCAAGGCAAAGGTATCTCCAAAAAGAACAAAAGAAAGCAGCCAACAGATGAGGAAAACACCACAGGGGTAGTAGACAAGGGAATCTTCTATCTTAGACTCGGTAGATGGAGAGAAATAAGATTCAAGCTTTAGGGAAGGGACTGAAACTTACCATATTTTGGGGACTATAAGACACTCCTGTTCATGAGACGCACCTAGGTTTAGAGGACAAAAACCAGGGAAAAAAATATAAACTAAACCTGGTGCATCCATGGTGAAGGGGCATCTTGTGGATTATGCCCCCTTGTGCCTCTTGTGTCTCCCTGTGTCCTCCTCTGTCCTCCTCTATCCCCCTTTGTTTCCTCTTCTATACCCCTTGGTGTCCCTGTGCCCTCCGTTTTTCCCCCTGTGTCCTCCTTTGCATGGGCACAGTATAGGGAGTCCCTAACATTGCGGCTGGTTGGAGGTTCGTATTGGCGGGCATTCACAAGTCAGGAACTTCCTGCATTTGCACTATGACGCAGTGCCTCCCGCCACCCCCCCCCCCACATTTAGGGGAGAAAAAGTGAGTCTTATAGTCAAAAAAATACAGTACCCCAAACCATAAGTTTGACACATATATAGGTGTAGGTGTCAAACAATTCATGAGACCACTATGGATGACATGCAGACATATAACCGAAGACACCTGATAGCTGGAAACAGGAGAGTTTCCCATAAGTGATCCCTCTGCAGCAAGCTCCCCTGCATACTCTACATTGGTGGTGGGTGGGGGAAACGGTGACTGCAGAACCAGTGTGGGGGAGGGGATATTGCTCAGCTGTGCACTTAGCACTGCAGTATAGCGGTTAATTTGCTTTGGGTCTATTGAAAGAGCAGGGACTCTCAACATGAATATAAACCAGCTTTTGATATGGATCTTGTATTCAAATGTAGATACAGTAATATAGCATTTTATTCTGTTTGTGTACTTTAATGTGCTAATTACTATTCTTAGCTATATTTTTAACCCATTAGCAGCTTTTGACCGCGGTCAGCAGGACTCGGCGTGCTGTAAATTCTTTGAATGCTTTGATCTCTCTCTTCAGCAGAAAATATAGAAACTGAAAGCAGAAGTCCTGTGTTAGTGTCTCACACTGCCCCCTAGTGACGAGTGGCCATAAATATGCATTGCAACAGTACTGCTTTAATTAGAAGTAAGTAAAGAAATAAAAAATGTGCTCTAAAATAAATAGGCCTGGGACTCTTGCAAGTCTCTAAATACAATGACTGCACAGTCACACTCCTCCATATGTGTAATCTGTCATGCTATGATGGGTGGTGGCTCGAGGTCAGATAGCAAAGCTTTTTGTCTTTCCATTATGGTAATATAATCTGACATGCTAGCTTTGATTTCATTTACAGCTTGGCTTCTGAAAACAGCTTTGTGATGCCATGAGATTCCGGAAGTTATGCAGCAGGTTTATGGCCACACTAATAATGCAGCTGGGAAATTAAACGGTCGTTTATTTTAATGTAGGTCTTCAAGGATATAATGTACAGTGCCGTAAGTGTAATGGTTTGCAGAGTTAATGGAATCACTATTCCTTGGGTATATCCCGCAGGCATATTTCTTAGGATGCCTTTGTATAAAAATGTAATATAGTTGTCATCACAGAGCTGTCATAGACATTGCATCATCTGGTCAATACGGGCCTCTCTCAGCTGCAAACTACAAGAAGAATACGGGAGAATATACTGTACATTTCCTACTAGACCCTCTCTTGTTTCAGTGGATCAACTTCTTGATTGTGGTGGGGCAAATTCTGTGTCACATGCTTGGCGACTTAAAGTGGTCTGAAACTCAGCATTTCTTCTTTGCTCTAAAAGATTTCTTGCATCCTTAAAGATAAAAATACAGTTAAACACAGCACTTTGTCCTGGCATAAAAAAACCCCTTCAGCTTAGGATCCGATCCGAAGTGGAGATAACCGTATCTTTTGTTTGTATTCCTCAGTTGTTACATTGTGTGGAACAACTGAAAACGAGGGCACTGTGAAGCTCTCCCTGCTTCAAGCATACACACAGTTCAGAACAGCTCACAAGAAGAAAAGCAGCTTGAATAAAGTGAATTGGCAGCTTTCAGAGCAGATGAACTGTACTTTAGGAACTTAGAGTTTAGGGTTATGGTTAGAATTGGTGCAATACTTACTCCATATGCTGGCGCAATACTTACTCCATATGTTTGACTTCAAATTAAATGAAAATTGCCTAAAACTAAATTACCTAGAATATTCATGCAGCCTAAACCAGTGGTTCAGGATATACCCCTTCAAGGTAGGGACAGTCAGTAAGATGCCAGTAATTCCAAATAAATGCTGATTTGTCATGATACATAGAATTTCATAACATTTGCATCAACTCAGAATTAGTAGCTCATTGACCATCCCTACTTCAAGACAGGAAGTGGGGTTTTGTTTATTTTAAGAATCCGAGGGGAGAAATGGGAGTCTGTAGTCACATACGTACCATACATACTCTGACCTGATTTGATGATAAATCATTGGGACCTTCACTCTGACGCAACCTCTTCTGAGAATTGATTCCTCCATTCTTCCCATGGTTTTCCCACCATGACTGATCTTTATATCAGTGTGGCTCCCCCAAATCCCAATACTTTGTGCATTCCTAATAAATGAAACTTACCATCATATACAGTACAGTACATGGAAATAGGACTTTACTTATAAAAAACAAGACGTTATTGAGTCTGAAAGAGAAACTACGTTTCTAGTTAAACTCTTTGCAATCAGGAGTTCACATGGTACACCAGAGATGACCAATTCATGTAAGCTCAGTGTGACATCCAAAATGTGAACTGTTCAAGATGTGTATTGTGCAACACTCTGTGTGTAGCCTGCCAGCAGAAAACAATGTTGACCTCACATGAACGCTATTAGTTACAATGGGTAGTGAATAGTAACTGAAGCACCAGATTCACCATATAAATTGTCAAATCTCCAAATGATCAAAGAATAAATGAAGACAACACATCTCATAGGAATTTCCAGCAATATACAATAATGAGATAAAAAACCATAAATCACCAGATAACCATGCTGGACTACCAAAGGTGCCGGTAGGTCGTCTCAGCATTTAGAGAGCACATCTGAGAAACTCTCAGATCTGAGTGTTCCATCGAATTTTACGATGCCAAAATAATTTCACACGGTGAAATGACAAATGAGCTATTTCCTGGATGATCATCTGAGACTTCAGGATCTGGTTATACAGATTTCCTTTAGTCTTTGGCCTGTACAGCTTAGTGAACCCCATATGCACATGCATAATCTTTTAGTGCAATTGCTAACCCTTCTCTCTGTAGGTTAGCACTTGAAGAGTCCTCTCGTGAAATGGCCATCTCAGCTAAGTTCCATCTAGCTTGTGTATGATGCTTTGCTGCACTGTATGCTGTGACACCTTTTTTTTCATGGCCAGCATTACGTTTTCCAGCAATTTGTTCTGCAGTAGCTCTTCTTTGGCATTGGACCAGACAGGTTAGTCTTTTCTCCTTGGATGCCCTTGACCCTATTCCACTTGTTCTTCTTTGGGACACTATTTGTGGGTGCTAATTGCTGCGTATTAGGAACACATCACATGATCTGCCTTGACCCAGTCATCTAGGCATAACTATCTGGCCCTCATCAGAGCCACTCCTATCCTTTTTTTTCCTACATCCAAAACATGGTCTTCAAAACTGACTGTATACTTGCTTACTAATATATTCCAGGAAGTGGAGGGTTCTGTTCAGTACCTTAGCCGTTTCTAGCACAGCTCTCTATGGACATAGTTTTGATCATTTCCTTGGAACCTGTTCAGATTAAGAACCACAGCCCTGGGTGTTCCTACCAATATTGGTACCATATTGGCATTTACTTACTCTTACAGTCCCTGGTACTGTTATCAGCTTCTCATATTCCTTCCAGACTTTGCTGTTCTTTGGTTCCAGCTACTTCTACCACCATTGCTTTATTCTTCTGGCCCTTGTCTCCTACTATGTCTGGTTTATTGGCTAGTACCTGTCAGCCTACTTGGATCTGCAAGTCCCTCGGGATCATCACCCTGTCATTCTCCACAGCCGTATGTGGAGTCTCCCATCTGAAATTTAGCACATTTAGCCCATATGTTGTGCAGATATTTCTGTCCATAATGTCAGCTACTTGTTGTGGGAAAGCAAACCTGAACTGAAAATGTAAAGGTCAAAATAAACATACACACCTCATACTTACATCCCATGTAATCTACTCATCAATCTCTT
Organism: Hyperolius riggenbachi; assembly: GCF_040937935.1. Taxonomy (NCBI): domain Eukaryota; kingdom Metazoa; phylum Chordata; class Amphibia; order Anura; family Hyperoliidae; genus Hyperolius; species Hyperolius riggenbachi. Next base: position 368,350,055 of record NC_090650.1, read on the forward strand.
TCTCCTTTTGTTCACTTTGATCAATAGAATTCGCTGTCCTCCATTTTGAAAATGGAAACATCTTCCTGGTCAGCAGACTTTTTTAAACTGTAATATCACCCATTTGAGCCATAGGGAAACATGGACCTTACCTTGCGCATTAGTTCATTTCAGTTATAACTGACAGCTACAGATATATTTCAATTCTGACAAAATCTTGTCCGAACTGGAAGAAATCATTGAAAGAAGAAAATGGTAAGCTTCTGAGAGGAACTGACAGTGAGGTAAGTATGTAATATTCATTTTCAGGTACATCATGTGTTAATTTTAAATAATTTTACTTGGTTCAGGTTCACTTTAAGTGTGTACCATTCCTGATTACATTGTTCACCCTGTCACTAATACTACATTTTGGGACCTGTCCAATGCATTAGGGTAATGGCTCTTTGGGTACAGCTCTCAGTGCCCGGTTTTGTGCTGCTATACAGTGCCTCAATGCTTTGCTTAATATCACCCAGCGCCTTATTTATACACTTTGCAACATGGGCATAATCCAGCATCTTGCTTGAAGCAGAGTCTTTGGTATACATGTATGTAGGATAGTTTCATGGGTACTCACTTAAAGAGAACTTGAACTGAGTCAAATTTAAAATAAGCACATGATGTGCAGTTACAGCCAGAAGGCTGTTTTAAGCCCTGCACTCAAGAATTCACGGATCACCACGATCCAGATTGCATGGAAATGAATAGTTATATCACCATATATAATACATATATATTAAAAACTTTCTGATACCATGGCAGTTACTTGAATCTTGCCTAATATCATTAAAAATACCAGTCCAGCCAAATATCATACAAACACTTTCCTGGTAAAAAAGACAAGTTAAAAAGTCCAAAAACTCTCTGGCTTTTTTAAAAGCTTCGCTGTAGTCAATGTAGGCGAGTAGGTCCTTTTAAACATGCATTTCATAAAAAGTTGACCAGCGCTGCAAGATGTTCAAGTGTGTCACTCCCACCACCAGCACCATATGGAGAGCGACTCACCAATTTTGTTGGACCACAGATTATAATGGTCAAATGCGCATGCGGGGCATTCAGGCTTCCCTCGACTATAATCAGTACTCCGCCCTTGCTGCAGTCACCACCAATTGTTGCGTTTCCAAACAAACGCCTCCAACATATACACTTTTTCCTCAAGATAAAATAGTGAGAAACTCACATAGCGCAACACTGTATAAATTCACAACTATTTATTCCTTTTTATGCACTTACAAATCCGCGGTTAGGTTTGGCACATAGAGTTTTTCCCACGGGCTCTCCCCCGCTCGGCCTCCCGGTATGGCCGAATGGAATCCTCAATCCAGTCTGTGTGGATCAACCCTGGCCTCCCACCGTCTGCTTGAAAGTGCAGAAGACGCAGTCTGCAGGTCCGCCCATAAGCACATGATGTACCTGCAGATGAATATTACAGACTTGCCTCGCTATCCGTTCCTCACAGAAGCTCACCATTTTCTTCTAACAACGATTCCTTCCCGTTCTGACAACATTTTGTCAGAACTGAAATATATCAGTTGCTGTCAGTTATGTAGCAGTGGCTGTCAGTTATAACTGAAAGGACAACTATTGAGCTATGTAATGTCCATGTTTCCCATGGCTCAAGTGGCCAATATTACAGTTTAACAGCCTGCTGACCCGGAAGCTGTTACAGGGTCATTGCCGTTTTCAAAACGGAGGACGGAGAATTCCATCGAGCACAGTGGACAAACAGGATGCAGGAGAGGAGAAAAGGACTGATGAGTAGACTGTGTGGAGGCAAGTATGATGTGTCTATGCTTATTTTGACATTTAATTTTCAGTTCAGGTTTTCTTTAACCTCCTTGGCGGTAACCCCGTGTGTGACACGGGGTAAGCCGCCGGAGGGTGCCGCTCAGGCCCTGCTGGGCCGATTTACATAATTTTTTTTTTTGCTGGACGCAGCTAGCACTTTGCTAGCTGCGCCAGCACCCCGATCGCCGCCGCCGCGCGCCCGATCGCCGCTATCCGGTGCCGCGCGCGCCCCCCCAGACCCCTGCGCTGCCTGGCCAATCAGTGCCAGGCAGCGCCAAGGGGTGGATCGGGTCTCCCAATGACGTCCCGACGACGTCATTCCGCCCCGTCGCCATGGCGACGGGGGAAGCCCTCCAGGAAATCCCGTTCTTTGAACGGGATTTCCTGATCGGCGGGGCTGGGGGGATGCCGCTGAGCAGCGGCTATCATGTAGCGAGCCCTGGGCTCGCTACATGATTTAAAAAAAAAAAAAAAAACTGCTGCGCTGCCCCCTGGCGGTATTTTTCATACCGCCAAGGGGGTTAAGAATGCTTTGGAAACCCAAAACACAGAGCTGTGAGATGGTTCAGTAAATTGGATATTTCCACACACATCCGTAGATCGCCCATTTCTAATTTGTCATACTATGGCCTCAATTCACTAAGCTTTATCAATCACTTTATCGAACGTTTGATAATTTACCTCATGGGTAAAATCTAATTTTGAGTTCACTAAGGTGTTATAGATTTATTGAATGTTTTATCGATAAAACATTCAATAAATCTATAACACCTTAGTGAATTCAAAATGAGATTTTACCTATGAGGTAAATTATCAAACGTTCGATAAAGTGTTTGATAAAGCTTAGTGAATTGAGGCCAATGTGTTGAACAAAGTGAAACCGCATCCAACATCCATGCTATAACCTGCTTTGACAGGCCTCATAGGGAGGTCCATAAAAAAAAACAAATTCCATGGTATTCAGTTGCTTTTAACCACTTGCCGACCGCACGCTTATACCGTGCGTCGGCAAAGTGGCAGCTGCAGGACCAGCGACGCAGTACTGCGTCGCCAGCTGCAGGCTGATTAATCAGGAAGCAGCCGCTCGTGCGAGCGGCTGCTTCCTGTCAATTCACGGCGGGGGGCTCCGTGAATAGCCTGCGGGCCGCCGATGGCGGCTCGCAGGCTAAATGTAAACACAAGCGGAAATAATCCGCTTTGTTTACATTTGTACGGCGCTGCTGCGCAGCAGCGCCGTAAGGCAGATCGGCGATCCCCGGCCAATCAGCGGCCGGGGATCGCCGCCATGTGACAGAAGACAGCCTGTCACTGGCTGCACAGGACGGATAGCGTCCTGTGCAGCCCAGATCTCCCGGGGGAGCAGGTAGGAGAGGGAGGGGGGAGAATGTCGCCGCGGGGGGGGCTTTGAGGTGCCCCCCCCCCCGCAACATGCCTGCAGGTAGGAGCGATCAGACCCCCCCTGCACATCATCCCCCTAGTGGGGAAAAAAGGGGGGCGATCTGATCGCTCTGTGTGGCCGCGGATCTGTGCTGGGGGCTGCAGAGCCCACCCAGCACAGATCCAAACAAACAGCGCTGGTCCTTAAGGGGGGGGTAAAGGGTGGGTCCTCAATTGGTTAATAAACCAGACTTGGATTATTTTTTTTTTTAAATTTGCTGTAGATGTTGTATGCAATTGTAATCATACAAGCATTATTTACACTTGCTATGATCATGTGATCGCTGCTAACGGTGCTTGAAGATCTCTGGAGATGCCTTATAAATTAGGCCTTACATGTCCTTCATGAGCTGTGACCAGCAGCTCATTGCGGTGTTCTCCCCAGATATTATTTTCCACCTGGGTGGCATGAAAAAGTAGCCAGGTGGGGCGCGATGGGAGAATGTAGGACAATTCTCCTTACAGCATAGGAGAAGAATGAGGAGAGAAGCCGATGACAGCCAGGTGCTTACCAAAATTAGCCGGGTGAAGCAACCGGGTAAAAAAGCCTTCAGAGAAACCATGCATTAGTGCATGTTCTCCAGCATAGGAAGTTGTGCATGTTTTGTTTGTGTGACACTTGTCATTTACAATCTGTTGAATTCATTGATATGTCTTTTCAGGGGTACAATGAAGTTAAAGACACCACCAAGCTTGGCCAAAAATCCATCATCTGGTGTAGCAGCTAATAAACGGATAGCCTACAATGCAGAGAACTACTCCAGGTATTGTGTTTCTCTTATACTGCTATCCAGCTTTTCTTTCCTGTTGGGCTAGAAGCAAAGAAGCAAATCACCAAAGCTAGTGGTTTGCCAACAACATATCTTTATTAAAATCACTCGCTGAACTACAAGTCTAGTACATACAGATTGCCATCATACAGCAATTTATAGCTGGTAATAGTTATCAGAATCAGAATCCGTTCATTTCGCCAAGCACGGTTGCACCGTGCCCGGAATTAGGTTTGGCACATTGATTGGCAAGAAAGAGTTGTACAAACAGACAGGAATAAAAACAGCATAACAAGAGTGCAGCAGAACAATACAACAGATACAGGAGTAATATAACATTTGCAGTAGGTCAGTTGCGGGACTAGCAGGGACAGCAGCGTGTAGCAGAAGATAATTCTAGTACGACCTAGGCAAGGCAGTAAACAGAGCGGCCGCAGCCGAAGTCAGATATTAGTCCGGTAGATGGCTATAGGGGCGGTCAGCGGAATGGGCAGAGTTCAAGACTCTGACGGCTGTGGGGAAAAAAGTGTTCATACACCTAGTAGTCTTAGCAGGGATGGACCGAAACCTCCTGCCCAGTTTGAGTCGAGTGAAGAGACTGTGGCCAGGGTGAGAGGGGTCGCCCACAATTTTCATTGCTCTATTTCGCAGTCTAGTATTATAGATGAGATCTAGAGGGGGAAGAGGTATCCCAATAATCCTCTCCGCTGAGCTGATGACCCTCTGGAGTTTGTATCTGTCGCTGGCGGTGCAGCTAGCGAACCAGACCAGGGTGGATGAGCAGAGGACTGACTCGATCATAGCAGAGTAGAAGGACCTCAGAAGATCATGGGCCATGCCAAACTTTTTAAGTTGGCGAAGGAAGAAGAGTCTTAGCTGTGCCTTCTTCTGGGTCATGGTAGTGTTTGCCCTCCAGGTCAGGTCAGCAGAGATGGTTGTACCCAGGAGGCGGACGTTGGGAACCTTGGCGACCTCGATGCCCTCAATATATATTGGGGGGGGGGGGGTTGCTGGCATTCTTCCTGAAATCAATGACCATCTCCATGGTTTTAGCTGTGTTAAGAACTAGCCTATTCTCTCTACACCAATTGCAGATTCTGTCTACCTCCTTGCGGTAAGCCTGCTCGTCGTTCTCTCTAATAAGGCCAATGATTGTGGTATCGTCCGCAAATTTGATGATTTTGACAGAGTCAGCTGTGGATGTGCAGTTATTCGTGTATAGAGAGAACAGAAATGGTGACAGGACGCAGCCCTGAGGGGCTCCCATGTTGGTCGCTCTGGGTCTGGAGGATATGTCGCCCAGCTTAACCACCTGTGACCTGTTCGAGAGAAAGTCTGTGATCCAGAGACGGAGGGTTGGATGGACTTTGAACTCAGTGAGATTGTCGTGCAGAATACGGGGGCAGATGGTATTAAAAGCCGAGCTGAAGTCCAGCAGAAGAACTCTAGCATATGAGTTTGGCCTGTCGAGGTGGTTAGTGATAAACTCCAGGCAGATGTTGATAGTGTCGTCAGTGGACCTGTTTGCTCTGTACGCAAACTGGAGAGGGTCCAGTCGGTCCAGAGTAACATCCTTGAGCAGCAACAGTACCGCTCTTTCAAAGGTCTTCATGACCACCGATGTTAGGGCAACGGGCCTGAAGTTGTTTAGGTCAGAAACCCCTTGCTTTTTCGGGATGGGGATGATGATGGATTCCTTGAAGCAGGTAGGGACTTTCCTTTCGGTGAGGGACCTGGCGAAGATAGAGGTCAGGACGGGGGCCAGCTGACGTGCGCAGGACTTCAGACATGCAGGTGACACGCAATCAGGGCCAGATGCTTTCCTGGCATTCAAGGAAGACAAGAGGTGCAGAACAACGTCCTCAGATACTGTCTAGGGGGGGCATGTGCTTGAGCTAGGTTCGATGCTCTTATAGGCAGAGGGGGGGGGGGGAGTAAGGAGTAGACGGCCCCCCAGAGGTGCCCGGAACCTCAAACGTGCAATAAAAGTTACTGAGGTCCTCAGCTAGCTCGGAGCAAGGGGTAGCCTGTTGGGGAAGAGGCTTGTAGCTGGTGGCAGCCTTCAGGCCCTTCCAGACAGCCCGAGGGTCGTTTGAGCGGAGATTGTTCTGAATTCTTTCAGCGTATGACCGTTTAGCGGCACGGAGTTCCCTGTTGAGGGAGTTCCTTGCCGTTCTGTAGTCCTCCAGGGAGCCAGACCTGTGAGCTGCTTCCTTGCGACTCCGCAGTTGGCGCAACTTGTTTGAGAACCACGGTTTGTCGTTGGGGTAAATCTTGAAGGACTTGGTGCGTACACAGGATTCCTCACAGAAGCTGATATAGGATGAGACAGTATCAGGCCACTCATCTAAGTCGGGTGATTCTAGCGCCTTCCAGTCCATACAGTCAAAACACGCCTGGAGTTGGAGTTTGGCTTCATTTGACCACACTTTGGTGGACCTCAGGACCGGTTTCGCTGACTCAATTCCCAGTGAAATTGTGGAGAACCAGAACCACCAGAGGCTGTTTTTTTTTGGGGGGGGGGGGGGGGGTGGCATGCCTAAGGCTTACTGACAAAGCACTAAACTTCTATTTATTTATTTTTTTTGTGAAGAAAAAAAATCCCTCCTGAAGCATCTTAGTTGTTTGAGCACCTGAATGTTTTGTAATCGTCTGATCTTCAAAATCTAATCTCCTATCCATCCCAACTCTATGCACTAATGTATTTTATGTATCCTGGTATCCTGTACTTCACTTATTATAATTAGCATTTTCTTCAATGATCACTAGAGGGTGCTACAACTACAAATGTAAAGGACACCTAAAGTGAAAAAGATATGGAAGCTCCATGTTGATTTCATTTTAAACAATACCAGTTGCCTGGAAGTCCTGCTGATATTTCTGATTGCATTTGTATATGGATCACGAACTTGAAACAAGCATGCAGCTAATACAAACGAGATAAACAGAGGAACACCAAGAGCCCCAATAGTGTAGTATGTATTGACAGAGGGGGTAATGACAAAGAGTAATAGTTGTTATACTCACAAACATGGGTCACCAATAGGCAACCACTGTAAAGGCAGGTGGGGAGATTATCCTGACCCCACTCAGGAATAAGAAGTCGCTCTCTGTAGATAGTAGAAAGGGTCGCAACCCTCCACCAAGGGTGGATACAATATTATATAAGAGAGAACAGAGGCGCCAAAAGGATAAAATGGGTTTTAAAGGAGCTTAAAAACCAAAACTTGGTAATTAGAGGAGGCAGTGGTGGACCTACCCCCTCCAAGCAGACACAACACGACTGTACATTCAGTCAATTAATAACGAGCTCCAGATAAAACAAAGCAACGCGTTTCACGGGTCAGCGCCCGCTTCCTCAGGCAATAGAAAAAGGAGTTACAGCATCTAGCAAAACAAACGACACTCAGCGCCTCTGCCCGCTTCCTCAGGCAATATAAAAAGGAGTTACAGCATCTAGCAAAACAAACGACACTCAGCGCCTCAGGCAGAGGCGCTGAGTGTCGTTTGTTTTGCTAGATGCTGTAACTCCCTTTTCTATTGCCTGAGGAAGCGGGCGCTGACCCATGAAACGCGTTGCTTTGTTTTATTTGGAGCTCGTTAATAAATAGACTGAATGTACAGTCGTGTTGTGTCTGCTTGGAGGGGGTAGGTCCACCACTGCCTCCTCTAATTACCAAGTTTTGGCTTTTAAGCTCCTTTAAAACCCATTTTATCCTTTTGGCGCCTCTGTTCTCTCTTATATAATGCAGCTAATACAGTCAGACTTCAGTCAGAAACCTCTAATTTACATACTTGTTCAGGGTCTATGAGTGAAAGTATGAGAGGCAGAGGGTCAGCTGCATAGCCAGGCAATTTGCATTGTTTAAAAGGAAATAAATGTCAGCTTCCATCTCGCTCTCACTTTAGGTGTCCTTTCACTGATTTACTTTGTATGTAAATGATGCATCATAGCATGAGCTCATGTGGGCACACTTGTTTAAGTGTTTTTGGGGTGCAAGGCTACAGACTCAAACTACGCAGCCAACACCTATAAAGGCAAATGGCTGACACCATGTCTAAGTGGCTAGCTCCCTCATACTATAATTCCCCAATCCAGACACACATACCTGTTTCTATTTACGGTATTCATCGATTTATTTACCCATCTGCTAGAGTAGACCAATACAATCCGTTGAACAATTTTAAATCTCCTGTGCAATCTGACCTACAGTGAAATATGTATAAAGACAGGTACACATGTTATCAATATTATTTTTACCATGCCATGTGTATTATTTTATACCAATATTATTCTTACCATATGCATTTTTCCTAGACCATTATACTTCAGTTTTTACTAAAAAAAAAAAAAACATAATTATATTTATTGGTAGTTTTATGAGTTGTATTATTGCCATTATGTTTTTATGATGTTTTATACTTCATGGTAATTTTATGAATATCTAATTGTAGTTCAAAAACATTTCTTATGTTTACCTTGTAAGATCCTTATACTGTGTGGTACATATTTCTATAAGCACAGATTCCTGATGAAGTTGGTTTGTGTTCTCTGTGCTGTTCTATCAGTTCAAAGTTGTCCTTTCTCAGGAGAGACATTTACTTACAGTTGATTCACCCTGGGGTGCTCCGAAACCATCCACGTATTCTTTGCATGCAGATTCTCAGATACCACGCTTATTCATGTGCGCAAATATGTCTGTGATTGTCAGCAGCAGCACAATTGAGAATAAAAGAAGAACGAGCGCAATGTCAGAAATACTGCCATAGTTTATCTGAATTTAAAGAGAAATGAGCTTCATCCCAATCGGTAGCTGATACTCCCTTTAACACAAGAAATCTTTACCTTTTCTCTAATAGTGCTTCAGGGGGATCTGTATGGCTGATATTGTGGTGAAACCCCTCCCACAGTGTGATGTCAGGACCATGGTCCTGGCTGTTTCTTGTCTGTGAACCTCGTTGCATTGTGGGAAATAGCAGCTGTTTCCAACTGCCAAGCAAACAATATCTCCCTCTGTGCATAGAACTCAGTAAACGACCATTCCGTACAGATCACCTGGAAGAACTAAAGATGTCACCACCAAGATACATTTCAGACTGTAAATCAGGGAGAGCTGATTTTGCAAGCTGAAATTGTTTTCAATGAATTGCCCATTTCTATTCAGGATAATTAGTGAAGTATGCACATCCAGAACTTGTGGTTTATTGGATAAGTAAAGTCCATTTATTTCAGTAATTCAACTTGAATGGTGAAACTAATATATAAAAATAGGAACACTTTGCAGGGGTTTTGGATTCATTTGAGCCTAAAATACTGATCAAAACTATATTTCATTTATTAGTTTCACCTTTTATGTTGAATTACTGAAATAAATGGACTTTTGCACAATATTCTCATTTTTCGGGTTTCACCTGTAGCTTGCAAAGAGCCATTTCAAGCAGCTTGGACCTTCAGCAGAGCATGGTAAGACTCGGATATGGTTTGTGGGTGTAACATTACCAAATGCTGAGGAAACTAAGTAGCTAATGGCTCTGCAATAAATAGCTATCAAAGGTCACACTTAAGAGCCTTCACCGAAATTCATAAATACAGAAAATTGTGAAGATTTGTTAATATAACATGGATACCAGAAACATTTAAACAGATTGTGCAAACCAAACAAAATGCCTGTTCTAGCATATCCTGTTATACCAATTTCAGGTAAAATGAGAACCCAGTGTATGTGGGAAAATGTCTCTACAATTAACTATAGATTATTTTAAGTTTAATCTGTTTATGAACACGTAAAAAAGAAAGTTTATGAACACGTTTTATGTTATTTTATTTATATATATATACAGTATATATATATATATATATATATATACCGTCTTTGCCCGAAAATAAGACAGTGTCTTATATAAATTTTTGCTCCAAAAGATGTGCTAGGTCTTATTCTCAGGGGATGTCTTACATTTCTAATAGATAGTGTCTCTCAGTACATTGCCTGTTCCTTTGTACTGAGTTGTTCCTGGATTGGAAGATATGCTTCTGTCCTGATCACTCAGGCACTTGCCCTGTCATCCCTGTGTACAGCTGATAACCTTGCTGTGTGCTGGGATGAAAGGACCGGTGCCCGATCAGCACTGCAACACTGTGTCCCCGCTTGCTTGCTGCCTTGTTCTCCTCTTTAACTTCCGCTAAGGCTTATTTTCAGGCTAGGGCTTATATTTCAAGCATGCTCAAAATCCTATCTAGGATATATATACACATATATATATATATATATATATATATATATATATATATATATATATATATATATATATATATATTATACTTTAGTTACTACTTTTTTTTTTTTTTCTTTTTTTTTTTTTTTGGTCTTTTGAAAGCACTTTTCCTGTGCTTTCAAAAGACCGAAAAAAAATGGCTTTTCCTGTGAATTGTTTGGATACTTTCAAAACACTTTCCAGTATGTAAAGAAGTCACATGGTTGTCAGCATGTCCTTTGTATCTATCCTCTGTATTTCTTCAGTTCCAAGTTTTCTGTGACTAGAAGATTTCCATGCAAATGTTTGTCATCACATTTGTGCATCGGAAGAGAAATCCGATTGTTTTGAACTGAGGTTCTGGTGAAACCACATACAGTTCAGTAAACAGTGTAGCTAAACTCCCAAAAGGCCACTAAACGCATACTTGAAATTCCATGTGTGTGACATGGCTTACCGCCAAAATGTAATCACCACTGTAATGTGGGCGCTGGGATAGTCACTTGTAGAATATCAGTAAATTACAGATATTCTATTTTTGAACAGTGGCTAACCCTCTTCTCAAAGTGTACTGGTTAAGGGCTTTGCCTCTGGCACAGGAGACCAGGGTTCAAAACTCGCTTCTCCATGTTCAGTAAGCCAGCACTTATTCAGTAGGAGACTTTTGGCAAGACTCCCTAACACTGCTACTGCCTATAGAGCGCGCACTAGTGGCTGCAGCTCTGACACTTAGAGAAAAGCACAATATAAATGTTCTGTGTCAGTATCCTGCCTTGAAAGATGGGTTGCAGAAAAGTGCAGTATAAACGTTCTTCGTCTTGTTTAACCCCCCTCCTGCTGATGCCTAACACTAACCCATCCCCTTGGCTGCAATCTCCGCCAATATCTATGCCACCTACTACCAATATTTATCAGGATCCGACAGCTCACAAATTACACCCTGAGCGCCTGTATAGTCACAATTAGCATTGCGAACTATGTGGCACCTGTTTAGCCACACGGGCACCGGCCCCCAAATTACCTACTTTGTGTCTTACCTGTCCAAAAGTGTATTGTTCTGTCAAGTGATCCAGATAGCTCAGCAGGACTGTATTGGCAGCACAAGCAGTTATGTGTCCCCCTGTAGCTCACTAACACACATTAGCAGCCCTCATCCTCCTTAAACCATGCAGACCGGCATCTAATTATCTCTTCACTCAGTCCTGTTCTCAACCTCACAGGACTGTGCAGTTCACCTTCCAGCCTTTGTTTGCAGCTGAGGAAGGTATTTATGAACAGATATCAAGGCTTACTTGGGTACCATTATTAGATGTATGTAAAATGGAATGGATGAGTACAGGACTGTTGCCACACCTGTGTGGTGTAGTTTCTCACCTTCTTGGGGAAACAAGAGTACAAAGTTTGCTAAACAGTCAGTGAATTTGCTCCTGTGTGTAGCTGAAGTAGCGTGACATTTTAATACTTGATATTTGGTCCATAAATCTGTAGCTAACCTCGTCTTGTCTGCAGAATGGGGTATTCTCCACACCATTTGAATGCCTGGGGGATTGGCCATGTGTAGACTCATTTGGTGTAATCAGATGGGAGCAGTTTGTCTTTCTAAACAATGCAAACTCTTCCACAGCCCACCTTCTGTGTGAATTTTGGAGCTCCCCCACTTTTTCAGTATCCACTAACTGTCCAAGTGGGATAGAAAATTCTGAGGTATTTTTTTTGTTCTTGTATCTCTAATTCACAAGGGATTGGTATTTCTCCAGCCCCTTTTACACTTGGCCACATTTTTTTGCATTGCGTTACCCCTTCTGCACGCAGGGTAATGCAACAGTAAAGAAAGTGTATGGGGCCAGTGTACTGTGCCACTTCTACGGTGATGCATCGGCGGAATGAATGTACGTCAATGACTGATGCAGAATTTTTACATTTGCGTAACGATGCAAATATGATGGGGATTTTGGGAATCCCAGTGACATGCTTCTTGTCCTGCAGGGAATTCATCACAGGGTGGAGGGTGTGCGGGGGGGGGGGCTCTATGCATTTGACCCTGTCGGCGGACTCTGCCGCGGGGTCATAGAAATCTCGTTTTTGGCGGTAGGGAAGGGAGGGCATTGCACCTCAACTCTCTGCCCAGGTTTAAAACCAGTTTCACTTCCACACCACAGGACCCATTGATCGCGTTTCACTGAGCATCCAGATATTTGGTGTCTAACACAGTTTAACCATTTTTGACACTTGACTTGCATCAGTGCAGCTTTTATCTGCACACCATAAGCATACTTTCAATTAAAATCATTAGCTACTTTGTTAAAATGTGTTCATTGTAATGCAGACAAAAACACCTGGTATTGGGAAGTCGACGTGCACGATGTCTGCACATTTACTTGTGTGAACTCTACTTAACTTCAGTTGAAAAAAATCTGCCCACACTGTTATGTAGATGTTAGGAAGTATCTGATGAAAGGCTTGTTCGGTGACCTTCCAACTCCCACAACACACAGAGTTTCCAGTTTTGGGTGGAACTTCTGTTCTTATAATGTTCTTATACCTCAGCCGTCACATGCTTGACAGGAAGCCTCACAATCCTAGAAGTCAAGGATCTTCGAAGCATATATATCTATATATCTATATATATATATATATATATATATATATATATATATATATATATATATATATATATATATATATATATATATATATATATATATTATATCCATGTTTTCAAAATAAGATGTGCTGGGGCTTATTTTCAGGCAATGTCTTATATTTCTATGAGCACACACGTTCCTGTGCTGTGTGTCCTCCTGCCTTTCTTTCCCACTGTGCCTCTTCCTCCACTGGATCCTGGATCCACCTCTTGTGTGCCCCTGCTTTTCCCTTGTACCTTTAGGCCCCGTTTACACTTAATCAGTTGGTACGTGGTTTTTTTTTTTTCTTCTCCATAGCAGTGCATTGTGAAAAAGATTTCAGTTAAAACTCGTTAAGGGTGAAAGGTGCCATAGGAAAACATGGAACTTACTTTGAAAATCAGTTGACCTTTCAGTTATAACTGAGAGCAACTGATTAAGTGTAAATGGGGCCTTAGTGTCCTCCTGGTGTACCCCTCTGTCCCCATGCCCTCCTCTAACTCGTCTCCCTGTGCCCTCCTATGTCCTCTTGGTGTTTCCATGCCCTCTAATGTCCCCCTGAATCCTCCTCTTAATCCCAGCTCCATGCCGCACTTTCCCCCTTGTCCTCTGATGTCTAAACCCGAACCACCTGTGAGTCCTTCTGCAAGACTATCGGCTCCAGTAGAAAGATAAGTTGCCATACTTTTTCCCCTAACTGCCGCTAGGGTTTATTTCCAGGGTAGGGCTTATATTTTAAGCATGCTCAAAATTCCTGGTAGGGCTTACTTTCAGGGGATGTCTTAATTTAAATGAAATATATGATATATATGTTTATATATACAGTGCTGCCCTTAATTATTCATACCCCTTGCAAGTTTTGACTTAGTTACTTTTATTCAACCCAGAAGTAATTTTTTAATGGAAAATTACATAGGTGTCTCCCAAAAGATAATAAGACAAGAGGCATTATTGTGTGTGTGTGTGTGGGGGGGGGGGGGGGGGACATCTCAGCTTCTATTTACATCTGAGCGCAAAGTGTCCTTCTCCATATTTATTCATACCCTTCTCAATAATCAATAGAGAAGCCTTTATTGGCTATTACAGCAATCAATCACTTCCTATAATTTCAGACCAGCTTTTTGCATATCTCCACAGGTATTTTGCCCATTCGTCTTTAGCAATGAGCTCCAAATCTTTCAGGTTGGAGGGTTCTTGCCATCACCCTGATCTTTAGCTCCCTCGACAGATTTTCACCTAAATTTAAGTCAGGACTCTGGCTGGGCAACTCTAAAACGATGTTGTCTGCTGACCATTTCTTCACCACTTTTGCTGTGTGTTTTGGGTCATTGTCATGCTGAAATATCCACTTGGTGCCCAAGGCCAAGTTTCTCTGCAAACTGCTTGATATTGTCATTGATACTCCTCGTGTATTGCTCTTTTTTCATGCTGCTGTTTACTGTCATTAGGTTCCCTTGGTCCATTGGCAGAAAAACATCCCCAAAGCATTAGGTTCTCACCACCATGGTTGACAGTGGGGATGGTGTTCTTTGCGTTGAAGGCTTCTCCTTTTTTACACTAAATGAAGGAAACATCATTGTGACCAAACGATTACATTTTTGTTTCATCTGACCATAACACAGAAGACCAGAAGTCTTCTCCTTTGTCCAGGTGAGTATTTGCAAAGGCCAAGCAAGCTTTTGTGTGCCTTATCTGGAGAAGTGGCGTCCTCCTTGGTCTGCATCCGTACACCCAGCAGTGTGCAGTATCCATTGGATTGTCTGCCTTGAGACATTGCCACCAGCAGAGCCCAGATTCACCAGGATGGCCTTGGTGGTGATCCTTGGATTATTTTTCACCTTTCTCACTATCCTCCACTTTTGGCTTCCGACCACATCCTCTGAGATTTTCCACAGTGCGGAACAGCTTGTATTTTCTAATAATACTTTGCACTGAAACTTGAAAACATTTAGAAATGGCCTTGTAGCCCTTTCCTGACTTGTGAGCAGCCACAATGCTTAGCTGCAGGTCCTCACTGAGCTCCTTTGTCTTAGCCATAACTGTCCACAAACCTACTGCAGAGAGCGGCTGTTTTTCACCTGTTGAGTTGATTAAAACCGCTGTTCCCAAATAACCAGGGTAATTACGATGCTTTAGAACAGCTTGGACTATTTGGAATGGTATAGAACTTTAAATTCTCCCACAGACTGTGACAGTTTGTGAAGGGTATGAATAATTTTGGACTGGACACTTTTTGCTCAAATGTAAATAAAAACTGAGACGTGTTTTTTTCCACAATAATGCCTGTTGTACATTGTCTTATTATCTATTAGGAGACACCTATGGCAATTCCGTCAAAAAAATTACTTGCTTGTTGAATACAAGTACCTTTAACCACCCTGGCATTCTATTTCCCCTGGATTTCTGTGCAAAAAGTGTTTCAATTAAATTCCAATAATTTTCAACCATTTTTTTTTTTTTTTTTTCAATTAATTTTTTTTTTTAAATTGAATTCAATACAGGTTATTGTATTGAATTTAATTTAAAAAAAGTGTTTTCTGCAAGATGTTGATGACGCTGTTGTCATCAACGCCCATGACCTTGGTGTCATCAACGCCGATCAACGGGGGACATGTGATCACAGAGGGAGAAGCAAAATCCACCAAGGGACAAGGAAGAAGGCACTGGGAAAGCTATCAGAGGTACGCGACGAAGGATCAGCACGCCAATGGTGAGTATAAGACCCAGATGTATACGTAGCCAGATGTGCAGCCAGGTATAGTTAGCCAGATGTATAGGTAGCCAGATGTGCAGCCAGATCTATAGTGAGCCAGATGTGCAGCCAGGTATATAGTGAGCCAGATGTGCAGCCAGGTATATAGTGAACCAGATGTGCAGCCAGATGTATAGTGAGCCAGGTGTTTAGCCAGATTTATAGGTTGCCAGATGCCCCCCCCCCCCCCTATCCTAGCACGCTGTGGGTAGTGATCTGTGCTACCCACAGCGTGCAGAACAAGCATCCAGCCAGCCTAGGGAATTCCTGGGCAGCCAGCGGGGCAGGGAATGGGCGGGGTTCCCCCTTGTATGTGGAGGCTATGTGGGTGGGGGGATCCCTCTCTGTGCGGGCGGGGGGGATCCTCTTCAATGGTGGCTATGTGGGCGGGGGGTTCCCCCTCTGTGTGGGCGGCGGGGTTCCCTTCAATGGTGGCTATGTGGGCGGAGGGATCCCCGTCTGTGCGGGCGGGGGGATCCCCCTTCAATGGTGGCTATTTGGGTGGCCTATTCCCCCCCCCCTCCTCCCTCCCAATCCCCCCCCCCCCCCCGGTCTCAGCCCGTTGAGTAAATAGGTGTACTCACCCGAGGGTTTCTCCAGCGATGGCTGCAGTGCACTCCCTCCTCCATCTCTGAAGTCTCGTTCTCTGTACAGTTACATTACGAGACTTGGTGACGCCACCAAGTCTCGTAATGTAACTGTACGGAGAACGAGACTTTGGAGATGGAGGAGGGTGTACGCCGCAGCCGTCGCTGGAGAAAGCCCTCGGGAGATTTCCCCCGATTTACTCAACGGGCTGAGACGGAGGGGGGGGGACTCGGGAGGGAGGGGGGAGAAGGGGGATAGGCCACCCAAATAGCCACCATTAAAGGGGGATCCCCTCCGCCCGCACAGAGGGGGATCCCCCCGCTCACATAGCCACCATTGAAGGGGATCCCCCCGCCCGCACAGAGGGGGATCCCCCCGCCAACATAGCTTCCGCATACAAGGGGGAACCCCGCACATTCCCTGCCCCGCTGGCTGCCCAGGGATTCCCTAGGGTGGCTGGATGCTTGTTCTGCACGCTGTTGGTAGCACAGATCACTACCCACAGCGTGCAGTCAGGCATCCAGCCATCCTGGGGAATCCCTCTGATGAGAAAAAAATGCAGCCGGTGGGGAAGAGAAACAGGAAATCTCCCTGTCAGCATGGATGAGCTCAGCTCGTCGTTAACGATTTTTGCAAGTTTTTGCTGGACGAACTCAGCTGGTCCATACCACCAGGGAGGTTAAGTCAAAATTTGCCAGGGGTATGAATAATTATTGGCAGCAGTGCCATGATATGGGGGGACTGAGTAACCACTGCCTTATACTGTACATTAAAGCCTTGATTTCTTAAAGTGTGTTGAAAACTAGTGATTTCTCAGTCAGAATACAGTTTGGTGGAAGTTATTCACAGCAATCAAGTCATTTTTGTCTCATTTTACTCTGTAAGAAACATACTACTTATTTGTATGTGTTTACATGTATTTCAAATTTAAATTTTTTTTGCGATAGTGGTCCTTTAAGCACTAAGGGCTTGTTTCCATGCAGCGCAGAGTCACTCCAGGAACGGGGCATGCGATCCCATTCATTATACTAAATGTGGGCTGAAGCTCCCCGTAATGCAGCAAACCATGCGCGGCGATTGAGCAGTGAGTCGCCGCGCATGAATGGAAACATCAGTGAGTGCAGTCTATGCACTCTCTGATGTCCCTGCAATCGTTTTTCCATAAGCGCCCCTGAAAGCCCGCTATATGGAAACGAGACCTTAGGTTGGGTTTAGGAACATATGTTCCTAATCCCCAATCTGCTCTGCACACCTTGCTAGTCCTGCTTTATCCATCTGCTCTGTGCACCTTGCTGGTCCTGCTTTCAGAGCTATTTCCACCAAAACCTCCAGGCACAGGAACTCCTTTTTCCCCCAAGCAGTGTGCCTTCTGAACTCAAGTCACACACACAGAAAAACTAAATAGAACATCTGTGACCCAGGCCTAAATAAATATGTACTTTTCCGTGGTTCCGCACGTAGTTTTTGCACTACAATACCCTAAAGTCTTTTGTCTGCACATGTTTTGCTTGCACTAAGTTGTTTTATTGTTCTTTGTCTGTCATTGCATGCTTTGTAATACTATGTTTTATGCCGATGTGTACCACAAACAATTCCGAGTGTGGCAACTGCTGCACTTGGCGAAATAAATCTGATTCTGATTCACTGTGGGGGGCCGTGTGTGTTTGCGTGCGCATGCATACACATGCATGTGCGTGACAGGCGGACACAAACAGGGAAGAATATCTACGCCCCTGGGAGCTCAATTGAGATTGTCAGGGGTGTACAGTATATACTCGCCCTGCGGGAGGTTAAGTGGGTAAAGCAAACCTGTGGGTGACAATAGTAAAATTAGATACTTACCTCAGTAGAGGGAAGCCTCTGAATGATCTACGCTGATGCTCACTGGGACCCGGTTCTTTGTGAACGTGCTCCCGCGCAGTAGCACAGAGCCACTCGTGCACGAAGGAAAAAGCCATGCATGAGTTGCTCTGTGCCACTGTGTGGGCCATACCTGTGCAGTGCAGCTGTGCTTGTATACGGAGGATGAGATCACAAAACATGTCGGACAAGACAAAGACAAACACTTATATAGCGCTTTTCTCCTTGCGGACTCAAAGCGCCAGAGCTGCAGCCACCAGGACGCGCCCTATAGGCAGTAGCAGTGTTAGGGAGACTTGCCTAAGGCCTCTTACTGAATAGGTGCTGGCTTACTGAACAGGCAGAGCCGAGATTTGAACCCTGGTCTCCCATGTCAGAGCCCTTAACCATTACACTATCCAGCCACCACACCAGTGAGAAAAGCTCTTGCCGAATATGTTCTACGGGTCCCACCGCTGGATAGATACGTTCGAGGATGATGGATGACACTAAAGTACGCATCTAACTTTAATCTTTTATTTTTTTCTCACTGGTACCCTTTAAGTCTAGGTAGAAGAAGATATTTTCCTGTTCATATGATCATGCTGAAACCCTGGTAACTGCATGCTTCTGCCACAGTGTTACTTTTAGAAGAACTGAAACATCAGTTGTGTTTTCAAGTTTACAAGCAAAGGTCTGGGAATTGGAAAGTGTTCAAGGCTGCTTGTAAAACTAAACTAAAAATGATAGAGGTATTTTATTCATTTGTCTCTGTTATAAGGAACAAGCTATGTGGGAGGAAGCAATCCTTTATCTGTATAACACAGCCAGTTACTGGAACAGCACAAGTGCTCCTAATTCTGTTGTTCTAAACTTGGCATCCAAAGTTTGTATTTCTCTTGGCTCTTATTGTTGCTGCAAAAATAAAACCGATATCACCAGCAAGATGCGCCACACAATTTCATGTACAGTTTTTTTCTCCATCAGAGCATAGTCAACCCTCTTTATAGTACCATGCTGAAATATAGCTCTAAGGCCTGGTGCACACCAAAACCCGCTAGCAGATCCGCAAAATGCTAGCAGATTTTGAAACTCTTTTTCTTCTTTTTCTGTAGCGTTTCAGCTAGCGGTTTGCGGTTTTGTGTAGCGGTTTTGGTGTAGTAGATTTCATATATTGTTACAGTAAAGCTGTTACTGAACAGCTTCTGTAACAAAAACGCCTGGCAAACCGCTCTGAAGTGCCGTTTTTCAGAGCGGTTTGCGTTTTTCCTATACTTTACATTGGAGGCAGAAACGCCTCCGCAATCCAAAATCTGCAGCAGCCCGGGAGTATGTGTTTCTGCAAAACGCCTCCCGCTCTGGTGTGCACCAGCCCATTGAAATACATTATCCAAGCGTTTCCACATCCGCAAGCGGATTGAAAAACGCTTCTGAACTGCTCTGGTGTGCACTAGGCCTAAGTGACACTGAAGCGGAAAAAACGTATGCTATAATGAATTGTATGTATAGTACGGATAATGAATAGAACATTAGTAGCAAAGGAAATAGTATCATATTTTTATTTTCAGTTATATAATTATTTTTTTTTTTATAGAACATTGGCCTCAATTCTGGTAGCTGTGTGAGGTAAATAATTTTTTATTGGTAAAATACCTCATGTGGTATTTTCCTGTGTTTTTTTTTTTTTTTTTTTTTTTTTTTTAGCAATTCTGAAGGATTTTTCTGCATTTCCGGAAGCACATGCGGTAAAACATGAGGTATTTCAGCCATTGGCATGCAGTAAATAAATAATAGTAGTCTTAAATTGTCTTCCATGAGTTAGGATAGTCTTTGGAAGATTTTTTTTGTTTTTGTTGGGGGTTTTTTTGACGGGGAAAGGTGTATTTGATTATGTAGCAACTTATGTAACGTATATTTATAGGCATTCCTTATAAAAAAAATATCCAGTAAATATTGGGTGTTATAGACAACTGAAGTTTCTTAACTCTTCCTGTACTGGAAATAATCTATGACTTGTTTCTCAGCTATTGGTGTTGTATTTCTTAGCTGTACTACACAAACAATTCATTATATCATACGTTTATTTTTGCTTCAGATTCACTTTAAAGCAGAATTGAAAAAGCATTATTTTTATTATATATAGCGTCAACATCTTCCTTAGCGTGGTAAAGAGTAAATACAGTCTTGTCACTAACTGTCCCTCAGAGGAGCTCACACTCTAACCTCTAACCTAATCATAGTCATATGTCCATCGTAGTCTAAGGCCAATTTTAGGGGAAAGCCTATGAACTTTTGTTGGAGGAAACTGGAGTGCTCAGAGGAAACCCACACAGACACGGGAGATAGTGCCCTGGCTGGTATTACATTTAAAATAAGCATTGGGGAGGAATAATGAAACTACACTGAAAAATCATACTTGCTTCTTGTTTTTATTATTATGATGAGTTCTGGCCCCTCCCCCTTACATGGTTGTATTTCTGGGCTCACCTCCTCCCTACCCTCTTCATTGGAACAGAGGGCAGGGACTTCAGGAGATTCGGGACAGTTCACGAAGACTGCAACTATGCCTACAAAAATAAAGGACACTTGGTAAGCAGCCTATTGGGCCAATCAGAGTGCGGGGATCACGTCCTTTATAGTGATTGGACCCAAAGGGGCTCAGGGCGGGAGGAGAAGAGCACTCCTTATTAGCAGGAAGGAGGCTTAAGTTAATAGCGTGCGCTCCTATGGTTCTGCGAGCTACATGGCTAATGGCGTGTAGCGTGCAGGACATTACATTTAAAACATGCTGTGGAAATGTTGCAAGTAACAGGAGGTTACTCACGCAATTTTTTTATTTTTTTTTGTGAATCAACCCCTCAGAGATTTTGAGATTAGACCTAGAGTTTAAAGTAGTGGTCACTTATTGGAGCAAGTACTCTCGCCTTTCTGAAGCATCTTTCATTTATCCTGTACTCTTCTAGGCATTAACCTCCTTGGCGGTATGAAAAATACCGCCAGGAGGGAGCGCAGCAGTTTTTTTTAAAAAAAAATTTTTTTTAATCATGTAGCGAGCCGAGGGCTCGCTACATGATAGCCGCTGCTGAGCGGCACCCCCCCGCCCGCTTCGATCGCCTTCGGCGATCTCCGATCAGGAAATCCCGTTCATAGAACGGGATTTCCTGGAGGGCTTCCCCCGTCGCCATGGCGACGGGGCGGGATGACGTCACCGACGTCACTGACGTCGGGACGTCATTGGGAGTCCCGGGCCACCCCTCGGCGCTGCCTGGCACTGATTGGCCAGGCAGCGCTGGGGTCTGGAGGGGGGGGGGGCCCGCGCCGCAGCAGATAGCGGCGATCGGGCAGGGGCCGGCGGCGATCAGAGTGCTGGCGCAGCTAGCAAAGTGCTAGCTGCGTCCAGCAAAAAAAAAATTATTAAAATCGGCCCAGCAGGGCCTGAGCGGCACCCTCCGGCGGCTTACCCCGTGTCACACACGGGGTTACCGCCAAGGAGGTTAAAGAGACACTGAAGCAAAAAAAAAAATTATGATGTAATGAATTGGCTGTGTAGTACGGATAATTACTAGAACATTAATAGCAAGGAAAATATTCTCATATTTTTATTTTAAGTTATATAGTTTTCTTTATAACATTGCATAATTCTATAATATTTGCAGTTTACACATTACTCAGCATTCTAAATGATTTTACAGAGCAGGCTAGTGAACTTTTGAACCCCTTCTCTGCAGAGGAAATGAAAATACAGTGACTGACAGTTGAGATAAGAAGCTTGAGAAGACAGAGCTCACTGCGACTTTGAAAGTTGTGGAGCTCAATGGCTCTTTTGTATAGATAACTGGAGTTTCTTAACTCATCCTGTACTGGAAACAATATTAGACTTATGTCTCTGCTCCTAATGTTTTATTTCTTAGCTGTACTAAACATACAAAATATATCTTTTTTTTTTTTCGCTTCAATGTCTCTTTATGTTATTACAATTTTAGTTGTTATCTAACATCCTGAAACCTCAGGCTGGGTTTTATTGCTGTTTTTTATCGCTGAGACATTGATTCTTTTCCTGTCTCCAAGATTTTGATATTACTTTTCCTTCGTGAGATGGAAAGGTCCAATATAGAAAAAGACTAAAAAAGAAGTTGAGAGTTTGTAAAGCCATTAAAGAGAGGAAACTGCCACATCAGGATAAAGTTAAAGGTAACCTGAAAGGAGAGGTAGATAGAGGCTGTGATATGTATTTCCTTTTAAACTATACCAATTGCCTGACAGCCCTGCTGATCTCCTTGGCTGCAGTGGTGTCTGAATCACACACCTGAAATAAGCATGTGGCTAATTCCGTCAGAAACATCTGGCCTGCATGCTTGTTCAGGGTCTATGGCTAAAAATAAGGTCCTATAAATGGAGACTGCTACTTCTTCAGCACTCCACTGCTGGGTCTCCTGTTGTTGGCTTGTGTCTCCTCCTGTGTCCTGGACACTCGGTTTTCTCTCTTGCCTTAGTCCTTCCGCCCCTCTTGGAGTCCCTCTTACAATGGTGATGAGACCAGTGGGGGAAACAAAGTATTGATAGGAGCCAAAGTTGGGGAGTACAGGACCCTTCAGTTTATATTTAAGTCAACTATTTCCATCATATTTTCTCAGGTAAAGATGGAGGGTCCAATTCATACTCAATATCAAGTTGCCTTTTAGAAGAAAACCTTAAAGGACAACCGAGGTGACATGATGAGATAGACGTGTATGTACAGTGCCAATCTCAGAAATAACTAGGCTGTGTTCCTTTTTTTCTTTCTCTGCCTGAAAAAGTTAAAAATCAGGTATGCAAGTGAAAGATTCTGCCAGGGTCGGGACCGGGTCGAACTGGGTCAGACTATAGCATAACCCTCAGTGATAAGTAATTACAGCCATAAAATACTTTCCCGTCAGTAAATGGCTTTTGAGAGCAGGAAAAAGATAAAAAGGGTCAATATTTCATAGATTTCAGCATACTAGCACACTTC
Source organism: Hyperolius riggenbachi (assembly GCF_040937935.1). NCBI lineage: Eukaryota > Metazoa > Chordata > Amphibia > Anura > Hyperoliidae > Hyperolius > Hyperolius riggenbachi. The sequence goes on from NC_090650.1 coordinate 368,373,116, forward strand.
AATGAAGGTGTCATTGAGCAGAGACAATGGAACAGTAAAAACTTAAAAACATGATTTAAATATAAAATAACACTGCCGGATATCTAAAAAAGCCATTTTAGGTGGAGTAGTAGTAGAGTATTGTACCTTGTTAGCCATCAGTAAAAGCAAGTTTTAAATAAGGATGATACCATTTATTGGCTAACTAAAAAGACTAAGCAAGCTTTCAGCTTTGCAGCCTTCGTCGGGCTTAAATCTTGTTTGCTTTCAGGCTGATGGTACAGACCGCTTTAGGCCCCGTTCACACTGCACGCGTTTCCAACAGCGCTTTGGAAACTCGTGCAGGTGGTCGACACGCACGACATCAGACAGTGCATAGAGTGCACTGTCTGATGTTCACACTGCGTGCGTTCCGGACCTGTGCGGTCCGGGAACGCATGCTGCACGCATTTTTTGCCAAAACGCGTGGCTGTCCCATTCACTTTTCAGCGTTTGTAATGTGAACTGGGCCTTATATATGCTACATCAAAAGGGTATACATAGATTTTTTTTTTAAGCATAAATACATGTCATTAATATGCCATAAGTGAAACAGAACATCTAAATGGGGTGGGAGGTTGTTAGCTGAGATAAGAATCCTTGTTTACACCACTTTCACAGACCTAGGAGTTAGATTGTCACAAAGACATCATAAATTCTGAGTTCACAAGTGTAGCTATATAGGCTGAGAAAGAGATTCCGGCATTAAATATCCTCAGCCTTATACCAATATAAAAAGTTGTTGTCCTTATTCAAGCCTTTATCCACCGCTTTGAAACAATTTATACATGTTGTTTCTGCTATTAATCGATCATTTGACATTTTGAAGCCACCCTTTAGGGCAGTGACACGAAGATCATCCATGCTGTGTCCGTTGGAACGAAAGTGTGTAGCAACTGGGAGTTCAGATTTGGTATCGTTACTAGTGTGCCTGTGTCCATTCATACGTTTGCTCAGAGTTTGTCCATTTTCTCCCACGTACATAACATTGGGGCATTTAGCACACATGATCAGATATACCAGATTGGTGGACCCACAGGAAAATGTGCCTTGTATTCTGTACTCCTGTTGTGAACCTGGTATCGTTAATCTGTCAGTGGAGTAAATGTGTCTGCAGGTCCCACACCTTTTTTGTCGGCAGGGTGATGTTCCGTTTTGTTGTGGCCTATTCAAAGAACTCCTGACAATCCTCTGTTTTAGATTGTGTGGTTGCCGATATGACAAGCGGGGAGGTTTAGGGAATATCTTCCTTAGTCTGTGATGTGTAAAACAGGATGACGTTCCTTAGCAATCCTCCTTAAGATTTCCAGGTGTGGGTTGTAGGTGACAACCAAAGGGACACAATCCTCTTTCTGGTTTTGCTTATATTTCAGGAGTTCAGTCCTGTGGATGATGCTGGCTTTCCTGATTTGAGCCTCAGTCATAGGAGGACTGTAACCTTGTGTAATGAAAGTGTTCTTAAAGGGATACTGTAGGGGGGTCAGGGGAAAATGAGTTGATCTTACCCGGGGCTTCTAACGGTCCCCCGCAGACATCCTGTGTTGGCGCAGCCACTCCCCGATGCTCCGGCCCCGCCTCCAGTTCACTTCTGGAATTTCAGACTTTAAAGTCTAAAAACCACTGCGCCTGCGTTGCCGTGTTCTCGATCCCGCTGATGTCATCAAGAGCGCACAGCGCAGGCCCAGTATGGTCTGTGTCTGCTCAGTACACTCCTGGTGACATCAGTGGAAGCGAGGACCCGGCAGCGCAGGCGCAGTGGTTTTCTGACTTTAAAGTCAGAAATTCCAGAAGTGAACTGGAGGCGGGGCCGGAGCATCGGTGAGTGGCTGCGCCAACACAGGATGTCTGCGGGGGACCATTAGAAGCCCCGGGTAAGTTCAGCTCATTTTCCCCCGGCCCCCCTACAGTATCCCTTTAAGGTGATCCAGGTGCTTGTCTCTGTCCATCCTGTCAGAACAAATCCGGTTGTACCTTATAGCCTGGCTGTAAATTAGAGCGTTCTTAATGTGCTTGGGATGAAAACTGTCATATCTTAGGTATGTGGGACGGTCTGTAGGTTTGCAATACACAGACGTTTGTAGATTGTTACCCCTGATGTATATGGTGGTGTCCAGAAAGTTAATTTCTGTTTCAGAGTAGGTAAGTTTCAATTTGATTGTAGGATGGAAGGCATTGAAGTTCCTGTGGAATTAGAGAAGATCATCTTCACCAGGACCAGGATGATTAAAATATCATCAATGAAACGAAAGTAGGTCATGGGTTTTGTGACATGCATTGAGGTATTGTTTTTCGATTTTGGCCATGAAGAGATTTGCATACTGTGGTGCAAATCGTGAACCCATTGCCACGCCCATCTGCTGTAAATAGAGGTCCTGTCCAAACGTGAAATAATTATGAGTGAGAATGAATTTGATCAGTCCAGCAATAGGCTTTACCGGTATACCATCATCATGGGGGATGCCCACAAAAGGCTACAGGATGGCACGCTATAAGATTAACAGATTGCCTGCAAACGTCAGACAACATGTAAGGACCCTTATCCCTGAAGAGACTAGAACAGCCTGCTTTTACATGCTTCCCATGATCCACAAAAGGGAAACCCAGGGAGGCCCATAATCTCAGAGAGCGGAACTCTTACAGAGAACATCTCAGGGTGGCTGGAAAACATCTTGAAACCTCTTGTCTGTAAAATACCCAGCTACATACAGGATACCACCCACCTCCTGAACAAACTGACAGCCATTGGCCCAGTACCTGAGGGAACAATACCGGCCACTATGGACGTGGAGTCCCTGTACAGTAACATCCCCCATGATGATGGTATTGCGGCCTGTACGCTAGTCACTTCCCTGAAGTTTGGCATCGAGGACTTTATTACCTCCCATCTACAAGAGTCACTTCTTCAACCAGGATTCATGTCAAACAATTGCACCACTGATCACATCTACTCTGCAAAGAACTACTAAGGTTCACAATACAGGGAATGAGGAAACATTGACCTGTGTTGTGGACTTTAGAAATGCCTTTGACTCGTGGGACTGGATTCAGCTCCAACAATCTTGCTAGTGTTAGTGATTGGCTCATGTGAATTGTTATGTGCATAATACAATTGGTGGTGTTTATTAATGTGAAAAATGGAAACCGATAAGAGCTCTGGTTATTACCTGCGGTACCCAGGTGATAAAAAGTTGTGGCTCTTCATATACAGTGGTTTGCAAAAGTATTCGGCCCCCTTGAAGTTTTCCACATTTTGGCCTATTACTGCAACAAACATGAATCAGTTTTATTGGAATTCCATGTGAAAGACCAATACAAAGTGGTGTACACGTGATAAGTGGAACGAATAACATACATGATTCCACCCTTTTTTTTTTTTTGTAAAATAACTGCAAAGTGGGGTGTGTGTAATTATTGAGCCCCCTTTGGTCTGAGTGCAGTCAGTTGCCCATAGACATTGCCTGATGAGTGCTATTGGCTAAATAGAGTGCATCTGTGTGTAATCTAATGTCAGTACAAATACAGCTGCTCTGTGAAGGCCTCAAAGGTTGTCTAAGATAATATTGGGAGCAACAACACCATGAAGTCCAAAGAACACACCAGACAGGTCAGGGATAAAGTTATTGAGAAATTTAAAGCAGGCTTAGGCTACAAAAAGATTTCCAAACTCTTGAACATCCCACGGAGCACTGTTCAAGCGATCATTCAGAAATGGAAGGAGTATGGCACAACTGTAAACCTACCAAGACAAGGCCGTCCACATAAACTCACAGGCCGAACAAGGAGAGCGCTGATGCAGTCAAGAGGCCCATGGTGACTCTGGATGAGCTGCAGAGATCTACATCTCAGATGGGGAAATCTGTCCATAGGACAACTATTAGTCGTGCACTGCACAAAGTTTGCCTTTATGGAAGAGTGGCAAGAAGAAAGCCATTGTTAACAGAAAAGCATAAGAAGTCCCGTTTGTAGTTTGTCACAAGCCATGTGGGGGACACAGCAAACATGTGGAAGAAGGTGCTCTGGTCCGATGAGACCAAAATGGAACTTTTTGGCCAAAATGCAAAACGCTATGTGTGGCCAAAAACTAACACTGCACATCACTCTGAACACACCATCCCCACTGTCAAATATGGTGGTGGCAGCATCATGCTCGGGGGGTGCTTCTCTTCAGCAGGGACAGGGAAGCTGGTCAGAGTTGATGGGAAGATGGATGGAGCCAAATACAGGGCAATCTTTGAAGAAAACCTCTGAGTCTGCAAAAGACTTGAGACTTGGGCGGAGTTTCACCTTCCAGAAGGACAACAACCCTAAACATAAAGCCAGGGCAACAATGGAATGGTTTAAAACAAAACATATCCATGTGTTAGAATGGCCCAGTCAAAGTCCAGATCTAAATCCAATCGAGAATCTGTGGCAAGATCTGAAAACTGCTGTTCACAAACGCTGTCCATCTAATTTGACTGAGCTGGAGCTGTTTTGCAAAGAAGAATGGGCAAGGATTTCAGTCTCTAGATGTACAAAGCTGGTAGAGACATACCCTAAAAGACTGGCAACCGTAATTGCAGCAAACGGTGGTTCTACAAACTATTGACTCAGGGGGCTGAATAATTACGCAAACTCCGCTTTGCAGTTATTTTTTTTTCTAAATGTTTGGAAACCTGTATGATTTTCGTTCCACTTCTCATGTGTACACCACTTTGTATTGGTCTTTCATGTGGAATTCCAATAAAATGGATTCATGTTTGTGGCAGTAATGTGACAAAATGTGGAAAACTTCAAGGGGACCAAATACTTTTGCAAACCACTGTATAGTGTGGGACAGTAATTTTATTAAAGAATACCAGAGCTGAAGATAGTTTGAGAAACGGGGGGGGGGGGGGGGGGAGCAGCGGGGGACAAGCTGAGGCCGCAAAGAGGTAATGTATACACTTTGGCACAACTGGCATCAGGGGGTACAGCAGCGAGGCAGCACACAGGGCCGATTCCGGATCAATTTCAGCATGAAATTGATTGGAAATCGGCTTGTGGTGTATGGGCAGCTGACAGATCTTTCTCTTATCATGTTCAATTAGAGAGAGATTTGTCTCTTGGTCAAATCTGCCCATACATCGCTAGATGTATGGCTACCTTAAAGTGGTCTGAAAGCCAGCATTTCTACTTTGCTCTAAAAGATTCCTCACAACTTGAAAACTACTGTCCCAGAATTTTATTTTTTAGCAGAACATTACTGAAATGGTTAAACAAAGCACTTTGTCCTGCTATTCAGCTTCAAATCTGCATCCAAACTGGAGATAACAGTATCTTTGTTTACATTCCAATGTTGTTACAATGCGTGTAAACACTGTGTAACAGTGTAACAAGTGAAAAGGTGCTCTCTGTGAAGCTCTCTGTGCTTCAAGCACACAAACAGCACAGAATAGCTCATTAGAAGATGTTAATATATAATAAAAAGCAGTTTAAATAAAATGCAATGACAGCTTTTAGGGCACGATAAACTGCACTTTGGAAACTTGTTATTTGTAAACCGACAATATTGCTTATGCACAAAAGCAAATATGATAACTGTATGAGTAATAAAAAGTAGGAAAACACGTTTTTATTGAATGTTATGCCGGAAGTTTCAGACCACTTTAAGGGTCAAAGTAAACCTGAAGTAAAAAAAGATATCTCAGTATAGGAAAGACTGGATAATTCAGAGGCTTTCCAAATCCTCCTCAAGTCCACCATTCCTGTATAGGGTTCCTCTGAACATATCTTACAAGACTTACTTAACGTAATTCTTACGTATTCCCACTGGAGCAAAGGACCTCTATAAATGCTATTCACCCTTTCCTGTTCTGCGCTATCTTGCCTATCTCAGTCCATGATGTACCTGCATTCGTTAAATCCTCCTCCACATTTCTTCTCCAAGTTGCTTTTGGTCTTTCTTTTTCTTCTACCTTGGGGATTCCATCTTAAAGGGAACCTTAACTGAACGGGGGGTAAATAGTTTCACTTACCTGGGGCTATTACCAGCCCCCTGCAGCAGTCCTGTGCCCTCGGCGCCGCTCTGGAATCCTCTGGTCCCCTGCTGTCACTTAGTTTCGTTTTTGACGACTCACCAGTCGCTGGCCGCCATGCGTATTATTGGACGCATTCACCAATGCAATTAGCGCTATTGCGGACCGCAACGCGTACAAAAATACGCGTTGCCGCATATCTACGCACGCGGGATGCGGCAACGCGTACTTTTGTACGCGTTGCGGTCCGCAATACCGCTAATTGCATTGGTGAATGCGTCCATACGCAACGCGTACAAAAATACGCGTTGCCGCATATCTACGCGTGCGGGATGCGGCAACGCGTACTTTTGTACGCGTTGCGGTCCGCAATACCGCTAATTGCATTGGTGAATGCGTCCAATAATACGCATGGCGGCCGGTGACTGGTGAGTCATCAAAAACGAAACTAAGTGACAGCGGGGGACCAGAGGGTACCAGAGCGGCGCCGAGGGCACAGGACTGCTGCAGGGGGCTGGTAATAGCCCCAGGTAAGTGAAACTCTTTACCCCCCGTTCAGTTAAGGTTCCCTTTAAGACTTTTTTTCTTAAAGGGAAGGTTCAAGCAAAATAAAAAAATGTGTTTCACTTACCTGGGGCTTCTGCCAGCCCCATGCAGCCATCCTGTGCCCTCGTAGTCTCTCACTGCTGCTCCAGTCCCCCGCTGGCAGCTTTCTGACCTCGGAGGTTGGCGGGTCGCATTGCGTACATTTTTACGCATTCCCGCTAGTGCAGGAACATTAACACATACATTTTTACGCATTACTGGTTTAATGCGTAAATTTTTACGCATTAAACCAGTAATGCGTAAAAATGTATGTGTTAATGTTCCTGCACTAGCGGGAATGCGTAAAAATGTACGCAATGCGTCCCGCCGACCTCTGAGGTCAGAAAGCTGCCAGCGGGGGACTGGAGCAGCAGTGAGAGACTACGAGGGCACAGGATGGCTGCATGGGGCTGGTAGAAGCCCCAGGTAAGTGAAACACATTTTTTTATTTTGCTTGGACATTCCCTTTAATGAAGAGTGTGGCCAATCCATCCCCACTTTCTTCATTTAATCTGTAAATCCATGTGTTCTTCTTTGGCTCTCTCCCACAATTCTTAATTTGAAATTATATGTGGCCACTGTATATTAAAGGGTACCTGAAATATCCCTTCGCCATCCTCCCAGGATGCACCGATCCTCCACTGGCTTGCCCAGTCTACTTCTCCAGTTGCCCCAGTCTGTGCATGCACTCCAACTGCTAGGAGAGTTTTTGCAGGCACAGAACACTCCTGGCGATGGGAATGTGATGAGGGTTGTGCATCGCAGTACGGTCTGGAGGACGAGACCGGGCTGGCCAGCAGAGGATCAGGGCGTCCCGGGAGGATGATAAGGGAGCTCATGACATAAAGGGGACCGAAGGAAGCTCCAGGTAAGTATAAACGCTTTTATTCTTTTTGTCTCCGATTTCCTTTAAATATTATTCTAAGGTAGTGATTTACAAAACTTTGGAGGCTTCTTGATATCTCCATTGACACATTCTATGTCTTACAGCCATACAGGAGGACTGCTTTCATGTTGCTCTGGAATATTTTGAGTTTAGTTTTTAAGGAGTTCTCAGGAAATATAAATTTTAGATGCAGTTGTACAAAGGCTGCCTTCCTGATGCAGCTTTTGTTTTCAGAAATGACACCACCATCCACTGTCACTAGACTGCATTGAATTGCAGAGTGATTCTTCGCCAGTTATCGCACATCATATCACCCTTTTTGGCACCTTAAAGTGAACCTCCAGACTAAAAATCTACTCAGCAGCAGTGAAAAGGCTTGGTGTTTCTTTAACAGTTTCACAGCATCAGAACTTTGTTTTTCTTACCGAAGCCCAGGGGCGTTGCTAGCCCCAAAGGTTAGTGGCACATGCCTTGGATTTATTCTGGGGTGCCCCTAATGTCCCCCAGGAAGAGTCAGCTGTGGTGCCTTAAAGGTGGGCTTGCTGGGAGCTGTGATGCATCAGTCGGGGGTACGCTGGGTGCTGTGGCGCCTCTATGTAGGCATACTGGGTGCTGTGGTTCCATGCTGAGTACTGTGATGCCTTTTATGGGGGCAAGCAGGGAACTGTGGTTCTTCTGTGGGGGCATGCTGGGATTTGCGGTACCTCAATGGGAGGGGGTCCACTAGAAGGCCAGGGAATGCTATGGGGGAACTGCCAGATAACCTGGCAGCAGGCCAGCCTGCCCAGAAGAAAGCCAGACCAGCCAGAACAGAAGTAACGCTGCCTAGTCATGTTTAAATGACACTGCCTATTTATGTGATATGCTGCATTTTGATTTTTCTTTTGTATTAATGGAGAGGGGGGCTTCATCCAACATTTTGCTGGTCAGGCCTACTTAGACTGCTGTTAAGTTCATGTAAATGAGGCTCCACACCCATATTCTGGTGCATGACCACACCCATTTTCCAGCTGGAGTGCCCAAAAGTGCCCCGGATCTCTTAGAATCCTAGCAACGCCCCTGCACCAATGCCTCATTTTTAGCTGCACAGAAGCTAAGCTCGCCCAATCAAAGAAATCTGCATGATGGGATTCCTGATGTTGTTGTTCTCGTTCTGCTGTTTTGGCACAAATTTGTTTTGTTTTTTATTTTGAATTTGAGAATTGAAGCCTAGCGCACGCAGCTGGGAGGGGTGATCAAGATACAGGACAGTTGTAACTGTGTCTCATGCTCTCTGTCACCTCCTTGCAAATAAAAAGATGGCTGCCCCCCTTCCTCCCACCCCTAATCGTGGTCTTATGCCTCCCCTGATATCCCATCTACCCTTCCCCTTCCATCCCTACATAGTCATGGCACTTATATCCTGGCTGGCATGGGTTGAACCCCAGAATATGTTATCTTATCTCTTTCCTTTTCCTCTTAAACACATAAGGACCGGCCCCTTTTTGATTGATCTGTGCTGCGTGGGCTCTTCAGCCCGAAGCACAGATCAGGTTTTAGGCAGGGCGATCAGACTCCCCCCCCCCCCCCCCCTTCTTTTTCCCCACTAGAGGGATGTCCTGCTGGGGGGGGGGGGGGTCTGATCGCCGCCGCTGCCTTGTGCCTTGCGGGGGGGGGGGGGGGCCCTCAAAGCCCCCATCCGCAACTCTATTCCGCCCTCCCTCTCCTTCCCACCCTCTCCTACTTCCCATGGGCGGTACAGGACGGTGATCCGTCTTGTACCGCCTCTGATAGGCTTCAGCCTATCAGACGACGGTGATCCCCGGCCAATCAGAGGATGTGGCAGCAGCGCCGTATGCTGTAACATCAGGGATTTCTTCCCCGGGTGTTTACATTTAGCCTACGGCCGCTCGAGAGAGCTGCCTTTTCCATGGAAATCCACTTGCGACCAGCCACCGCCTATCGGCGTTAGGCGGTCGTTAAGTGGTTAATGTTTGCTTATATTCTGCTCTTTCTCTTACCTGTTCTATTCATTTTTGTCATTGTTATCAGTACCTGGGACTCTGGGAGTATACTGTTTGAATATTACGTTGCTGTTCATCCAATTTATGGCTGCCATATTTGTCTCCACACCAGATCACATTGGATAATGTATATATATATATGTTACAATGTTTTTTTTTATTCATGACTTTAAAAACAATAAAAAAAACACATTTAAAAAAAAATGACAGCCCCCATGATTCAAACATTTGCCTGTTCTTTTAAAACAGTGTGGGTAAGAGATTATATTACCTATCTATATTAATTAACATAACTAATGTAACTTAATGACAGTATGTTTGTTTAGGCTGAAGTTCCTCTTTCCATTCCATTGAGATTTGATGCTTCATACAGATTTTCTCAAACAGGGGCTGCAAAAGCGCCACTGAAAGTTCCATATCGCCTTTTAATAATTCCACTGTAATATTATCAAGTCTGGCTGCTTTTCCATTTTTCAACTTCCTGATGGCCTCAATGATTTCTTTCTTTTGCTTCTGTGTTTACCATTGAGTCAGGTAAAACTTCCTTATCTGATGGGCTTGTTGGAAATGTTCTCGCATAGTATAGCTGCGCCTGTACAGTGCATACATGAATATGGTCCACACCAGCCCAGCAGCACACGGTTTCTCCGGGCACGAGTGGCTTTGCGCTACTGGGCATAGTAAAAAAAAAAAAATGGAAGGAAAAGAACCGCCAAACTTGGGGGGCCAGGTGTGTGCCCTGACCCTCAGCCCAAAGTACCTCAGGTTCTCAGGTATCATGTCACCACTATTTTGGCATTTGTACCAATAGCTAGCAAAAGTACAACATGCAAAGTCAGGTTCTAAGCTTTTAGTTCATATTGCATTTTTTTTTTGAGCCTCTTATTTCCTGTTACATGTAAACTTTCTGATTCAATGTATTGTATATTTACCATTCACATGTATTTTCAGTAATAACAACTTGTTTTGCATTTTTAACCTTCCAGGCCTGACGGCAGAACTGGCTCCAATGCTGTGGACCACACAGATGCTGTGAATGGGGGACGTATGAAGCCAGAAGATAACAATGCAATGGGCCTACCCACCAAATTCTGTCACGAGTGTGGCACCAAGTACCCCGTCCAGTGGGCAAAGTTCTGCTGTGAATGTGGCGTCAGAAGGATGACTGTCTGAGCTGATATCTATTTATGTCACATGACGCCAACCACGTATAGACTGCTCACTTCAACTAATAAAAATCTTGGGATTGCTGTTGCTGGATATATGGTACCTGCATAACTGGAATGATGCTGTGCCTGCGGGCAAACTGTAAGCTAATTCTGATCTTTCTTTCAGGGTCATTTTTAGAGATAAAAGAACATCAAAGAGTAACTATCGGGCATAAAATCAAAAATCAATTCTTTATTTTGATCTGGTAAACAAGTAATAAGGATGCTAATCAGGCAATCCAAAAGTTAAAATCTCTATTACTTATCTTGCTGATAAATGATCATTCCCCAGTTTACAAAGTTGACTCTTATTTGGTACGTTGCAGCACAAAGGAAGTTGCAGGGCATGCTGGGTTGTCCTTTTTGCTTCTGTAAATTAGTTCAGTCTGAGGGGAAATAAAGAAGCACAAAAAGTACCACATAAGAGTCAGGTAAACTGGGGAATGATCATTTATAATCAAGAAAAGTAATAGAGATTTTAACTTTTGGATTGCCTAATTAGCATCCTTATTACATGTTTACCAAATAAAAATAAAGTATTGATTTTTGATTTTATGCCCGACAGTTACACTTTAAATAAGACGTTAAAATGAAGTACCCATACAGGCATATTACTGTTAAACTTTTAATTTTGAACCAAGTTAAAACAAACAAACAAAAAGCAGTGACCTAAACCCCAGGTTGACTTTTATAAAAACTATTTTTAAAACAAAAAAAAAGAGAACTAGGTAAAACGTCTGTAAGTTAACCAAAAATAAAGGGGATTCCAGATAAAGCTGTCGATAAGCAAACACCGCTAATGTATAATTTAATTAAAAGACACAGTTTTCTTTTCTTCAGCCACCCCAAGCCTGAAATGCGACATAACGTCACCTAGTAACTCACAGAGTGCAATACATGTGATGGAGTCTTTTAATCTTGTGTTTAATACCATTTTATACCAGGCCACTCAGGCTTTAGGTTTAGATTTTTTTTTATTTTTTTTTTAATCTCTGAGTGTTATCTATGGATATGTATGACAATTTTGTTTCCCTTTTATTGTAATTTGGTTTTTTATGGATGTTTTAATTTAAATCAGAGCTCCGTTAGTTAGCTAAAGGTACAGCTGAAATGCATATAACGGTATGTGAAATGTTTTACTTGCTCTTGACCCTGTAGTTCTGTCCTGCCAGTCTTGCATATCACACAGATCTACCACAGTGGGTTCATAGATGGCTGAGATCCTTGATGCCTGTTTCAGCATCTTGCTGTCACTTACCTGTTTGCTTAAGAGCTTCTGCATCTACTGTATAATAAAAGGACCACTATCGCAAAAAAAATGTAAAATGTAAACTATAAACAAGACGATAGAGCTGCATAAAAGTTTTTACCTTATCTGCTGCATAAGGTATCCTAGGTTACGAACTGCATCCTTCTGTTCCCCCCCGATTGCCTTCAACAGTCTAGACCGGGCCCAACCCTACCCTGGGTCACCATCCTTGACTCAGAAGCAGTACTGTGTATTATACACTGCACCTGCACAATTCGGCAGGCTGTGCATTGTCTGCGCACTTTGAACCCCTCTGCAACCGCGTCCAGCGCACGGCGGTCTCCATGATGTGAGCACGTGCGCAGCCTGCCGAATTGCGCTGGTGCAGCATGTAATGTACAGTACTGCTTCCAAGTGAAGGGTGGAACCCAGGGGAGGGTTGGGGCCCAGTCCACACTGTTGGAGGCAATCAGGAAAAGGAGGACACAGTCCCGGATACCTTATGCAGTAGATAAGGTAAAAACTTTTATGCAGCTCAATCGCTTTTCTTATCCTTTGAAATACATGTCTAGTCATACTTATAAAAAATACATTTTTTCAGATTAAAATGCACTATAAATTACTTTTCTCCTATGTTGCTAACACTTACAGCTGGCAGTAAAAATCAGACTGGTTTTGTATTAGTCCATCTCCTCATGACGGGTTCTCATTGTTTTCTTCGTACTTACTGAACTGCAGTTTGCTCAGTCCTACTTCCAAAATAGTGTGCAAGTGAGTGGGAAGGCTGGCTGACATATTTGCATTGATTCTTTTTGGGGACACTTTTGTAAAAAAAAAAAAAAAAAAAAAAAAAAAAATTTTGTGTGTACATATATATATCTAAAATACTGTGAATTACCATGCTTAGTTTGACTAGTCAAAAACCTGTCAGGTTTGTCGAATTTTCACTGCTTACTTTAAGCCAGGGCTTCCCCCCAACCCTGTCCTCTAGTACCACCAACAGTGCAACAGTTTTGCAGAAAACCACAAATATTCACAGGTGAGGTTCTTAGTGTCGCAGCACAGCTGGTAAATAACTACCTCTGTGGATTTCCACAAACCATGCATTACTGGTGGTACTTTTGGACAGGGTGGGGAAGCCCGGAAACAGTAAATTCGGGCGCCTGAGGCTAGTGGACAAATCGGGCGCCGCCATTCACTCCTATAATAAATATCGTAAAAAGGGCGCCGGTGAAAAATAACGTTTTAAAAGCGGCGCCCGGAGACTTAATGTTTTATTACTGCTTCTCATGATTACACATTATTTAATGATTTATACATTTTTAAATATTATTTTTAAACGAAAAACAGTACAATATTTTTTTTTCAAACATTATTTTTAAACGAAAAACAGTACATTTTTTTTACATAATTTTTAAACGAAAAAACGAACAGGGGGGTCTTAGGTTTAGGCACCAACAGGGGGTCTTAGGTTTAGGCACCAAAAGGGGGGTCTTAGGTTTAGGCACCAACAGGGGGGTCTTAGGTTTAGGCACCAACAGGGGGGTCTTAGGTTTAGGCACCAACAGGGGGGTCTTAGGTTTAGGCACTAACAGGGGGGTCTAGGGGTTAGGGGTAGGTACAGGGAGGGTTACTTAGGCACCAACAGGGGGGGGGGTCTTAGGTTTAGGCATCAACAGGGGGGTCTAGGGGTTAGGGGTAGGTACAGGGAGGGTTACTTAGTAATTTATTTTTTTTTAACGTTATTATACGTTTCAGTATTTAAACGAAAGATTAACGTTTTTACAATTGCCGATTTAATGCACATTATTTAATGATTTATAACTTTAAAAAACATTAATTTTAAACGAAATACAGTACAATACATTTTTAAACGTTATCCATGCTTATCGTTAAAAACCCGGCGCCCTTTTTTCCCAGCGCCCCTTTTTAACGTACGCGGGGAAGCCCTGCTGTAAACGACAGGAACATAGGAAAAAAGCGCATTTTATTCCAGGAGAAATATACTACTTTTGTGTACACATGTATTTTAAATGTTACATTTTTTCACAATAGTAGTCCTCTAAATCCATGTAGACACCTGACCTATTTGTAGCGAACATGATCTTTCGGGAAAATCTAGAGTGTGTCTAGGTGTCCATTGACATCGGTGGCTTTCTCTTCTGCCTTCAGCCAAGTCAGAAAATATGTGGCTGGTACTGTTGAAGTTCTCACCTCCTGCTGGTCCTCCCCTCTCCATAGAACACACTGTTTGACCAGAAGCAGAGCTGTTTGTTTTTACAGTGAGCCATCCTAATCTGTTTGCTGTGATCAGAAAAAAATGCTTGAAATGTCAGTTAAAGAGGACCTAAAAGTGGGCAGTTTAACGTGCCTGGGAAGTCTGTCAGCCCCCTGCAGGCCCCTGTGGCAGTAGCGTGATCCTGTCGCCAGGGAAGTTCTGCACTTGCGCAGTTTGTAAAAATTGGAACTGAGCATTAGCAGAATGCTTGCAGCCATGGAGTGCGATTAAGGAGCTGTGTGGCTGCGGCGGTGTATGCACAGTAGCCCACGACTGGCCTAGTTGGCCAGATTTTAGAATGGCAGTGCAACCAGGAGGACTTCAGTGGGCTGAAAAATGCCCCAGATAACTTAAACTGGCATATTTTATTCGGTTCAGGTACCCTTTAAGACTGATATGCTAGAGTTGGTCCTGTATCTGATGAGAATGTAACGAACGTCCATCCCACTGTGTCACCAAGAGATCCATGGTGCCAGATTTTATTGACCAGCGATCTTCTCCTTGCCCCACCACACGGTTGTCCCTACACCCCCCCCCCCCCCTCCACTTCCCCATAGCAACTAAATGCAACATGAGGCTTTATGGCACTCGGTCCAGAACTATCTCCGAGAGATTGAGTCCCGGTGCGTGTGTGCAGCTTCATCCAAGGTATGTGCTTAGCTTAAAGTGGCACTGAAGGGGAAAAAAAGTTCTAATACAATGAATTGGTTGTGTAGCACGGATAATTGATAGAACATTAGTAGCAAAGAAAAGAGTCATATTTTTATTTTCAGATATATATAGCTTTTTTTAACATTGCATCATTCTCTAATAACTGCAGTTTACACACTACACTCGCATTTTAAACAATGAAACAGAGCAGGCTAATGACTTTTTGAACTTTCCTCTGCAGTAAGACTTTAAACAAACAAACAAACGGTGAGAGACTGTTGAGATAAGTGCTTCAGAAGACAGTGCTGTCTGCGACCAAAGTTGGGTCGCAGAGCTCAGATAAGCTCTTTTGCATAGAGTTTCTTAACTCTTTGAGTACTGGAAAACTATATAAGACTCATATCTTTGCTATTCAAATCATTATATCATAAGTTTATTTTCACTTCAAATTCCCTTTAAGCATAATGAGGTCCCACAGCAAAATTATTACTCCTGAGTCTCCATCGCAAAGACTGCCCCTATAGTGAAATGCCCACATTTCTACAAAACGGACAGCACAGGACCAGAAATATATAGATTTATGTCTGAACACATCCATAGAAACACAAACAAAAACTGATGCCAACTCTCAAAAACTGACCAGACAGATCTAAGCACCTTTATGTGTGAACCAAGCCTAAATCCATAATAAGCACCAAAGATGGCAAAAGATATTTTCTAAAATGTCATTTGTTGGCGAGTCACAGAGCTGGCAGGACAAAATTGCAAATGGTTCAGCAAGTAAAACAATCCATGTGTGATAGTTTTTCAGTGGTGTGTTAAGTAGATACCTGGGGTTTTACTTTAAAGGAAAATGTGACAATGGCTACAGGACAGGCGGTATACACTACAAAATGCTGCCACATGCAGCTTTAAATAACTGACACTTGCATGTTTGTTGGCATTGGAACTGCACTAAATATGCTGAGCTGTAATTTTACAGAGCAGTTACACCACCAGGAATGGGATTTTATAACCTGCATACTGTCTGTATTTCATAACATATGTTGCACTTTATTAAATTATATCCTATACTAAAGTAGCCTGTCACTGGTCACTTTGCAGGAACATGTCAGTGGTCACTTTGCAGTAACATGTCAGTGGTCACTTTGCAGTAAAATGTCAATGGTCACTTTTGCACTGTTTTTGGTTGTAAATCCGTGTACATCAATGCTCCCTGTGAGTCATATTAAATGCAAACAATGGCTGTCAGAATGTTCACTTTATGAATATTTACTGTATTGTCATACACTGCAGCATTTTGGATGGATTGAGTCACTGTAGCGGTCACTGGAATTTAGCAGTGCTGACTCTCACATTACACATTATGCAGTGTGGTTGCATTGGCTTGTTGATCATAGACCACTTTTATGGCCCATACTCACGGGCAACTTTTTGGCCTGTCGCCAGCATACGTGAGCGTGTGCGCGACAGGCCGGCGACAGCTCGTCGCCAGGTCCCTCTGCATACACACGGCGGAGGGACCTGGCAACTGATGCGGCAGAAGCAGCTGTCGCTGTTGCGCCTCCTCCCCGCCGGAAGCCCAATGCATTACTTATCTTGTTGCTGTCGCTAGTCCGCGTACTCACGCGGACTAGCGACAGTTCCGGCTGAGTTGCGGTGGCGACTGTCGCCAGGTGATTGAGCAGTTCAATCGCCTGGCGACATGAGCGACGGTTCGGGGTGCGCGCCCGTGCAACGCCGCATACTCACGGGCGACCTGTCGCTGCAACACACGCGCGCCGCGTGTTGCGGCGACATTTGTAGCCCGTGAGTATGGGCCATTAGGTTGATCTGTTGCTGGTCGCTATTCAGCTATCAGACTGTGGGCCTGTTTACATATGTGAACCCCTGTGGTTTCCAGCTGAAGCATACAACTTGGCACCCTGCCTCTGCTGGACATTTGAGACACTTTTTATATGCACCTCCCCTCACTCATTATGATTGGTTACATTGACGTGAAGGGGATGTCCAGTCAGGAGCAGTGCAGCTGTCTGTGTGTGGAGAATGGTACTCCCACTATCAGCTACTTGTCCAGCAAGCTGCAATGCAAAAGCAGTTCACCACCATCCCCAAGGGTAACTTGACATTTAAGCTACTGACCTCTTTGAATTTGTTTCTGTTGTCACATCCTGTCATGTGATGAGTGTCCAGGCATTTATTACATTATCTCTGCTTAACCCTCTGGGCGATACAATTACATCGCCCAGGAGGGAGCGCAGCACTTTTTAAAAAAAAAAATTAAATCATGTAGCGAGCCCTGGGCTCGCTACATGATAGCCGCTGCGCAGCGGCATCCCCCCACCCACTCCGATCGCCTTCGGCGATCAGAGTAAGCAGGAAATCCCATTCAGAACGGGATTTCCTGCTGGGCTTCCGCGGTCGCCATGGCGATGGGGCGGGGTGACGTCACCGACGTCATGGACGTTGTGAGAGGGAGTCTCGATCCACCCCTCAGCGCTGCCTGGCACTGATTGGCCAGCCTGCGCAAGGGGTCTGGGGGGGGGGGGCTGCACGGCGGGTAGCGGCGGATCGGCGGTGAGTGGCGGCGATCAGAAGTTACACGCAGCTAGCAAAGTGCTAGCTGCGTGTAACAAAAAAAAAATTATGCAAATTGGCCCACCAGGGCCTGAGAAATCCTCCTGCGCGACATACCCCGAGCTCAGCTCGGGATTATCGCCCAGGAGGTTTTTAAAGGACAATTTGTCTTGGAAAGCCACTAATGCCAAAGTCGCCTTATTTCATCTTCTTTCAAATACCCAACCAGGATTTAAATTCTTAATCTTAAAGTCATTTCATTTATTAAAACCCTGGTGACCACGGGTCATGTGAATGCCGTGAAAACGATGCCTAGGATAAAAATGGAGAGATGATCAGCATATTTTTGCATCCTCCAATGATAGATGAACTACCTTATACTCGCCTATAAGCCAATTTTTTGGGACAAACTAAGTAAAAAAAAGTGGGGGTGGTTAGGGCTTGTATGCGAGTCATGTGTGAGTATATAGTTACCTCTCCTCGTTCCTGGCAGCATTTCCCGTCCTGTGCAGCTCTCCTTACTAGATGTCCAGGTCACTTTCTTCTCATAGCGGGAAGCCACTTCATGTTTCCCTTGCAGTTCCGTACTTTAGATTTTTAGCAGCGACTACAAAGCGAGGGGAATGGTAAGATGGCTGCCCAGACACCAGAAGACACTGAAGCCTGTATCTGTAGCAAGAACAGAGCTGCAAGGGAGATGGGAAGGTGGCCAACGAGGAGAGGTAGCTACTGTATATGTACACATCACAGCTAGGGTTGCCATCTCATCCCTTTAAATACCGGCACATATAAATTATACATGCCTTGTGGCCTGTTAGATGCAGTTTAGGCACTGGTTATGTGTGAGTAGCCCCAGAACCTGTATAACTTAGATGTGTCATTATTTAAAGGGATGAGGTGGCAACCCTAATCACAGCACTCTGCATCACATATACTCTACTATACACATACTGCATAGGTGAATTTAGTGCAGCCATCCCCATATACCAGTTTCTCTCAGGTTCTCACTGCAGTCTCAACATTTCCATCATAGACAGATGTAAGCGTGCAATACATTTTGCTAAAGCACTTTTAATGTATATAGTTGGCCAGCAGGGAATATTTTTTCTTCTCAACAAAAACGGGTTATCACTTTAAAGTGTACCTGAGACATGCCATAGTGGCTGATTTATACTTACCTGGGGCTTCCTCCAACCTCATGTGGACTGTAGGCTCCATTGCCGTCCTACCTGGCTGCTCTCTTCTTCCGTGCTTAGCTGTGTTAATTTGTCCAGCTGCGGGCAGTTGTGCTCTTCTGCAGTACTATTGCCCAGGTGCAGAAAGCTCCCGGGGGCTGGAGCACGAAAGGGGGCGTGTGTGTGGTGCAGACTGGACAAATTAACAAAGCTGACAATGGAGCGAACATCGATGGAGTCCTCAGTCCACATGGGCTCTATGACATCTCAGGTTTCCTTTAAAGTCTTCTTTTGCACTGATAAGCTTTTTTTTTTTTCACTAAATATTCTAATGATTCCTCCAATCAGTCATAAAGATAGATTGCATTACTGAACGAGTGAACGTGTTACCATTGAGAGAATTCACAGGGTAGCAGCAGGCCATTGTTTACAAGGATTCTACTGAAATTCAGGACATCAGTAGCGTTGCTCTTTGCATCTTTTGCTACCCAGTGAAAAGAAGTCCCTGCAGACTTGTAAGGATGTTTGTATGATCTGTTACAGCCATGTTCATACATCACAGGGCCTCTTTCCATAGGAGGCTGACGGTGGTGAATTCACCACATGTCAGCTGCTCGCAGGCACTGGCAGGCCGCTTGCTATCGCTTAACAGGAACGTTGAAAATACCACCACGTGGCATGAATCTGCACCTGAACGATGCTCGTGACCAGCACCTGGGAGGCTGGACAAGTGCACAGTTCAACCGTCCACAGAAAAGGGGTCGTGCTCAAAGATGCATAATACGCTTCCATCCACCAGCCAGGCAGCTGACCCCCTGTGCAGGGAATTCCTCCTCACACTTATAGAAAAAAAAAACAACTCCGTACATGATCACCCACCTGCAAGCAAAGGCCTGTTACTACCCAATGACATTTTGTAAGTGGTCCTCTTCAGTAAAATTGTAGTGCATTTTATGTAACAGAAGTTATTTAAAATGTGCACCTGTTAAGCTGTTAGACAATTGCACCAAGGAGAATGATTTTATGTGATAACTGAGAAGGAAAGAAACAGCTGTTGTGCTTTATGTCTGTGCTGCTACGCAGTCAGATTAACATGTGAATTGTACCATTCCAATGCATTTGATTGTATATGTGGTTATATGCTCCATCTAGTGGCTGTTACTGGTAATGTTGTATGCTGTCACATATTCTGCCTGTCACGTGATGCCTATGACACTCTTTCCCTTCTTGGCTCCTCCCTGCTTGGGTGTTTTCTTTTTCCTGTCTCCATCTTGTTATTCTAGCCTGATGCAAACAGGCACACACTCACTGCTCTCCTAGCTAAGAAAGGCATCATCTTTTGACCACCTGTAACCTGTGTCCGTCTATACTGCTGCATCTGAATCTTCTCACAGAATAAAGCAAGTAATCTGATGAATCTGGTGTCCGGTGAGTTCAACTGTCTGATAAGGATTGTCCACAGTGATTTATCTGCATATTCAGGCCAGGCATAGAGGTCTCTCATGGGATAGATTGCTATTACAATGATCTGAGTCAGAACAGTCAAAAGATGGTGAAGATTTCTTCAGCTTCCTGTCTATGTAATGTGTGTGCTTAATCTGCAATCAAGCTCAGTGCCATCCACTACCTTGTGAAGCACTTGGTCACAGCACAAGCTTACTGCAATCCAATGAATGTTTAAAACTGTTCCTCTGCAAACACCTTCTAAGCTGCTGTTCGTATTCTTAAAGAGACAGTACCATTTTTTGCAAAACTACATAAAATGTCTATACAAGGCTCTGAACACTCTTTTACGGCCGAATCAAAGCAGATACGTCATGCCTCTGAACCGGCAGACGTACAGGGAGCAGATTTTGCAGATGATACTGAACTGGGTGCGAGACCCAAACGTACAATTAAACCAACACAGAAACTGAGAGAAAACTATGAAGTCACTAGAGAGGAGTTCTCCAGTAATCTTTCAGACCTCTGGGACAGAACCTCACATTGCATCCCAGCCTTGTCACAAGCTAATGATCAACCAGCTGAAATAAGAGACTCTATAAATCGCCTGTTTGCTTCGTATGTACGCTATCAGCGGCTGTCTGCAAAATACTCAGCTTTCTTGCAGGACTATAATACAGAGGATTCTTTGGCAGAACTGGCCAGGACTGATGCACTAAACCAACAAAGGGATCTCTCAGTGCAAAATGCTAAGCTTAAGGCAGAACTCCGCATTTCTGAACTGCAGGAGACCAGATCTCACAGATCCAAATCATCCAAACACACTGCACTTTCTTCTAAATCCTCTCGTTCCAGAAGATCCATA
Organism: Hyperolius riggenbachi; assembly: GCF_040937935.1. Classification (NCBI taxonomy): domain Eukaryota; kingdom Metazoa; phylum Chordata; class Amphibia; order Anura; family Hyperoliidae; genus Hyperolius; species Hyperolius riggenbachi. The sequence continues at coordinate 368,394,050 of NC_090650.1, forward strand.
TTAAGTGACAAGTTAATAGAGGCCCGCGCTGATGCGGAAGCGAAAAAGGCGCAAACTTCCTTTATCAGAAAGGAAGCAGAGATAGAAGCACAAATGAAGATTCTTCAGATGGAAAGGGAGGAAGCAGTTTCCCTAGCAAGGCTGAAAGTCCTTGAACAAGCAATGGGACAAAGTAATGATTCAGACTGCCTTATCCCAGTAGAACAAGATGATCCAGCCGAACGCACTAGTGAATATGTTCTAAAGCATACTGTCTGCAAGGATACAAGGTCATCTCTCTTACCTCCTCCTGACGACACTGTTCTAACTCCCAATGTAGAGACCTCTCAGCTTTATATGCCTGAGCCTCTTCAAGTCTACAACACACGTACATCTATGCAGCAAACCACATCAGTTCATGCCAACCAAGTGACTTCCAGCGACAAGACGCATCTCAAGCCAAAGCCAGCACAAGCCTTAGAGACTACACCACAGTTAAACGCTCGTGCAACATCATTCTACCCTGGTAAACCTCACCTTATCTCACCAGAGCACTTTCACACCCAAGGGGTTTCACAAGTTACTTTGGCACCAAAGAGTGAGAGATCAGACATGAATGACTTTGCCAGATATATGGCACGCCGTGAGCTCATTACCACCAGCCTCTCAAGGTTCGACGACTGTCCAGAGAGCTACAGGGCCTGGAGATCAACCTTCAAGGCTACTATTGCTGATCTCAACCTTACTACTAAGGAAGAACTTGACTTGCTCATAAAGTGGCTGGGACCAGAATCTGGAGGACGTGTTAAAAGACTCAGAACAGTACATGTTGACAACCCAAGTGCAGGTCTTGCTGCTGCATGGGCAAGACTTGAGCAAGCCTATGGTAGCTCTGAAGCCATAGAAAACTCTCTATTCAAAAGACTGCAGAACTTTCCAAAAATGGGGAACAAAGACTATCGCAAGCTCCAAGATCTAAGTGACCTCCTCATGGAGCTAAAGTTGGCAAAGACAGACCCACGTTTATCTGGATTGAGCTTCCTGGATACTGCACATGGTGTCAACCCAGTGGTATCTAAACTGCCATACGGCATGCAAGAGAAATGGACACAACAGGGCTCAAAGTACAAAAGTGACTACAACGTATCTTTCCCTCCATTCTCATATTTCTGCAAGTTCATTTGTGATCAAGCCTGGATGAGAAACGATCCCAGCTTCAGCTTCAGTGAACCCAACCTGCCTGCATCATCCCCACCATCATCAAGGTATGACAACATAGCAACAAAACATAGAGACTTACATAGAGCAATATCTGTTAAAAGAACAGACCTCTCACCCACCACAACCTCGCCTACTGATCAGGGTGTTGTGGATGACAGAGATAAAGACCCTAATCGTCGATGTCCTATTCACAAGAAGCCTCACTCTCTTAAAAAATGCCGTGGGCTTAGGGCAAAGCCCTTACAAGAGCGCAGGGAGATTCTCCAGAAACTTGGCATATGCTACAAGTGCTGTTCTTCTTATAGCCATTTTGCTAAAGACTGTGAAGCTGTCATCAAGTGCACAGAATGCGGTAGCAACAGACATGTTACATCCATGCATCCTACTCCACTTCCGGACAACCCACAGAAGCTACCTGCGTCCACTCCTGTCTTAAATCATGGCGGGGAGCAACTGAGTCATGCTCCAGTCAAGGATAATGTCTCCTCTTCATGCACAGAAGTCTGTGGAGAAGGCAAGGACCACAAATGCTCTGCCAAGATATGCCTAGTCAAGATATACCCAGAGAGTCATCCCGAGAAGGCTGCAAGGATGTATGCTATAATAGATGAGCAGAGCAACAGATCCCTGGTTAAGCCTAAATTCTTTGAGATCTTTGGCATAGAAGGTCACGCCACACCGTATACTCTCAGAACCTGTTCTGGTCGTATAGAAACATTTGGCAGAAGGGTAGATGGCTTCATGGTCTCTCATATCAACAAAGAGGAAGGCATACCCTTACCAACGTTAGTTGAGTGTGACCAGATTCCAGATGAAAGGGAAGAGATTCCCACTCCAGAAGCTGCATTTCAACAGCCTCATTTAAGGCATCTTGTCGATGAAATTCCTGCAATGGACATGAATGCTGAAATCTTGGTCCTGCTAGGAAGAGACATTCTCAGAGTACATAAGGTACGCGACCAGTGCGATGGACCCGATGACGCCCCTTATGCACAAAGACTTGACCTAGGTTGGGTGATAGTGGGCGATGTATGCTTAGACAGGATGCGTATGTCATCTGAGATCCACTCCTTCAAGACTCATGTGCTAGGAAATGGACGTGCCACACACTTCAAACAATGCCCTCACCATTATGGAGTAAAAGAGAAGCTTCTTGACAACATTCAAATGCCTGATGTAACTCCTGCCCTCTGTGATGACAACCTAGGTTCCACAGTGTTTTGTACTACAAGTGATGACAACGAAATAGCCTTGTCAGTTGAAGACAGAGAATTCATCAAAATAATGGACAAGGAATTCTTCCAGGATGAGTCTAACAGCTGGGTTGCTCCATTACCTCTTCGTGCTGCAAGTGCCAAACTCCCGAACAATCGTCAACAGGCTCTATCAAGATTCAACTCACTTCAACGTACACTAAGGAGCAGACCTGAGATGAAGGATCATTTCATTGCCTTTATGAAAAGGATCTTTGAAAATGGCCATGCTGAGCCAGCACCACCACTACAAAAACACGAAGAGTGCTGGTATCTGCCTTTCTTCGGAGTATATCATCCACGTAAGCCAAAACAAATCAGGATTGTATTTGACTCCAGCGCCAAGCATCAAGGCGTATCCCTGAATGATGTTCTTTTCACTGGTCCGAATCTAACTAACAACCTTGTAGGCGTCCTTATGAGGTTTAGAAGAGAACCAGTCGCCATAACTGCTGATATTGAGCAAATGTTTCACTGCTTCATTGTACGAGAAGACCATAGGAACTTTCTAAGGTTTCTGTGGCACCGTGACAACAACATGGACAATGAGATAATTGAATACCGCATGAAGGTACACGTTTTTGGAAACAGTCCCTCACCTGCTGTTGCAACATACGGTCTACGAAGGACTGCTCTTCACGGAGAAAAGGAATATGGCAAGGATGCTCGACACTTCGTTGAGAGAGACTTCTATGTTGACGATGGACTTAAGTCTTTACCTACAGAGGAAGAAGCCATAGACCTGCTCCGAAGAACACAAGGTATGCTTTCAGAGGCTAACCTCAGACTACACAAGATTGCTTCAAACAGTGTTGCTGTTATGAAGGCCTTCCAACCTGGCGACCATGCCACAGGGTTCAAAGACTTAAATCTGGGAATGGACACACCACCTGTACAGAGAAGTTTGGGTCTACGGTGGGACTTATTAAAAGACACCTTCGGCTTTCAAGTCAGTTCTACAGACAAGCCATTTACCAAGCGTGGTGTTCTGTCAGTGGTAAACAGCCTTTACGATCCAATGGGATTTGTGGCTCCCATCACCATACAAGGTAAAGCCTTACTTAGGCAGCTCTCAGAGTCCGTTAAAGATTGGGACGCTCCATTACCATCAGACCAACTCCCAAAGTGGGAATCCTGGAAGCAGTCTCTACACGCCTTGGATGCAATCCATGTACCACGATGCTACACTTCAGCTTCCCTTGCTACAAGCCAGAGAAAAGAGCTTCACATCTTCTCAGACGCATCTACTGAGGCCATAGCGGCCGTTGCCTACCTCAAGGTAAAAGACTCTTCTAATCAAACCCACATAGGGTTTCTGTTTGGGAAGGCTAAGTTGGCACCTAAGCCTGAGCACACCATTCCTAGGCTTGAACTTTGTGGGACTGTGCTAGCTGTAGAAATTGCAGACTTCATATTGCGTGAGCTAGACATTCAAATAGATGACATCCAATTCTACACAGACAGCAAAGTTGTTTTGGGCTACATATACAATCAGAGTAAGCGCTTTTATGTCTGTCAGCAACCGTGTAGAAAGAATCAGGAAATCAACTAAACCTGAACAATGGCATTATGTTCCATCTGAAATTAATCCTGCAGATCATGCCACCAGGCCAGTGTCGGCAAGAGTCTTTGCAAGTTCTTCTTGGCTAACAGGTCCTGAATTCCTGCTGGATGATTCAGAAGAAACCACAGCTGAAGTCCTCAGTATTTTAGAATCCGACAAAGATCCGGAGATTCGTCCTGAAATTAAAACTCTTGTCACCAGAACTGAACAGAGACTTGTTTTGGGCTGTCAACGCTTTGAACGTTTCTCCATGTGGATAAGACTTGTACAAACCATCGCAAGTTTAGTCCATATCACAAACTGCTTTCACACAAAATCTACTGATAAACAATGTCAAAGTTGGCATGCATGCCAAATGCCTCTCTCTGCAAAGGACATGCTGAAGGTGAAAGTTGCAAGAAAAGGAACTGTTAAGACTTTCATCAGACCCATTACAGAACTTATCCTGCTTTTACCCTATGGAGAATGAACTTCTTCTTCATGCTGCAGATCCTACTTGAACAAAGAAGAAGTACTTAAATATAATGTTGCATTATATGCCTGTTTTCTCTCTGTGTTTTTCAGGTCTTCGGACGTCAAGCAAATTGCACAGTTGTTTATTTGCATGTGTTTAACTACCGTTATCATTTAAATAGTGACATTTTCAATGCCAGACGGGGAGTGTGCTGCTACGCAGTCAGATTAACATGTGAATTGTACCATTCCAATGCATTTGATTGTATATGTGGTTATATGCTCCATCTAGTGGCTGTTACTGGTAATGTTGTATGCTGTCACATATTCTGCCTGTCACGTGATGCCTATGACACTCTTTCCCTTCTTGGCTCCTCCCTGCTTGGGTGTTTTCTTTTTCCTGTCTCCATCTTGTTATTCTAGCCTGATGCAAACAGGCACACACTCACTGCTCTCCTAGCTAAGAAAGGCATCATCTTTTGACCACCTGTAACCTGTGTCCGTCTATACTGCTGCATCTGAATCTTCTCACAGAATAAAGCAAGTAATCTGATGAATCTGGTGTCCGGTGAGTTCAACTGTCTGATAAGGATTGTCCACAGTGATTTATCTGCATATTCAGGCCAGGCATAGAGGTCTCTCATGGGATAGATTGCTATTACAATGATCTGAGTCAGAACAATGTCTTTTATATGTTGTGTATCTCCAGAATTCAGGTCTGTCACCTACACAGGCACGGCAGGGTAATGAACTGTGAACCCTTCCCAATACATGTGAATTCTTCATAATGTTTGCTTACTGGAGTCAGTAAATTCAAAACTTGTCATCCTGTCCTAGTTTTTCTTTTAACCAAATAAGATCTGGAAAATGCTACAAATGGTCTGTGCTCCTTATTCAAGGACCACTATAACAAAAACTATAACATTTCAAATGTAAACATTTACAAATAAGAAGTATGTTCCTTCCAGAGTAAAAGGAGTCACACATTACCTTTCTCCTGTTTTGCTGTCACTTACAGTAGGTAGTAGAAATCTGACAGAACCGACAGGTTTTGGACTAGCCCATCTCCTCATCAGAGATTCTCAGAGTTTTCTCTATTTTCAAATGCACTTAGTAAATGTCAGTTGCTCCGTCCAACTGCTAGAAGAGTGTGCTGTGAGCAGGGGGGGCTTTGTAAAGAATAACAGCCATACTGAGTGCTCCATGAAGAGATGGTCTAGTCTAAAAACCTGTCGATAATGTCAGATTTCTACTACCTACTGTAAGTGACAGCAACATAGGAGAACAGTAATTTGTGTATCATTTTACACTGGAAGAAACATACTTCTTATTTGGATGGGTTTACATGTACAGAAATGTTTTTTTATTTTTTTAATACAGACCTGTTTATTTCAGAGATGCAAATAGCAGTCACTATCAAAGAACAGGCTGTCCAAAAAGGCAGACCACAGAGAAAATAAGTAAAATAACAATGTATCCCACTTTAATACACAGCAAGTGGAATACCATGAATATAACCTGTAGTTGAGAGGAAAATAATTAGGCCACCTCTGAATTTTGCAAAATCCTACATGTCCACCTAAATATTTTACATGATGTCTGCAGTATCAGGCAAATCGGGCGCGTGCGGCTTCTGAACATATCGGGCGCCACCATAGACTTTAATTGAAAATATCGGCTAGCCGACGCCAAAAAGTAAAATCGGCCACCAGGAGACACGCAATAAGTTTCGTTTTTTTCGCGGGTTCTCTCTCTCTCTGTTTTTAAGTCGGAGACTAAGGGTAAATGTAATAATTTTTTGCAGGTTTTTCTTTCCCCCAGGTTTTTTTTTTCTCTTGGGGGCAGGGGGTTGTTGCTGAGGGTTAAGTGTGGGGAAGGGGGTTTGTATGGGGGTGGGGTTAGGTTTAGGCGTCAAGAAGTGGGTTTGTGTAGGGGGAGACTTTCCAAGACTGCATGCTGAGGCAACCTACCTTCTCTAGTACCTGTCCCTGGTAATTGTCACCAAAATGAGCTCTCCTCTATGGTCTTTCTCTAAATCCCAAGTCCTGTCCAGTAGTGGTGAAATTTCCAACAATGATGCACATTCCAGGCTTCAAGAAACGTGACTTTACTCTGAGAATATTACATGTCTCGACCATTTCCTATATGCTGTAAACAAAATAGAGCTTTTTAAACTGAAGAAGATGTATTTATTTCTTTTGCGTTGACATTTTTATTAAGCGGAGCAGATGTTTGTACATTTCCTGGACATACTAACGATGTCCTTCAATATTTCACTAAGAGTATCCCAGAATGTTTTTCCTAGTCCATTTCGGCAACAGCTATTAAACTCTTTTAATAGCGTAAATCTTCTTTAAATAAACTTCATATTAAGTATCTGTAGTAGACGCGACTAGACATTTCAAGACAATGAAACCCAAATGTTTTAATCTGATGAAAAGTTTGTATTATGTATGCAAAATGGGAACAGTTTGCCAATACTGGTGCAGTGAAATCTGGAGTAGATACCAGCCAGTCAGATTTCAGTGGAGAGCTGAAGCAAGGATTATGGCTACTTCTGGAGACTTCAGATTTCCAGCACCTCTTTTTTAGATCTTACCAGCCCCCGGGCCGCCCATGAGGCGGGTTCCTTAGGCGGCAGGATTGGGGGAGCAGCGCCCACCTGGCCGGGAGGGGGGCGGGCACAGCATTGGGGAGGGGCGTCAGACCCCCCCCCCCTCACCTGGGTCCCCCGGTATTAGCACAGTGTACAATCAGGCAGCGGGCAGGGAAAGCGATGACTCAACCTCTTCCACGCTCCAGCGTGCGCTCCACCTCTCGTCACTTCTGCAATGCCGCCCACTGTACTGTACAGTGGACAGCATTGCAGGAAGTGACGAGTGCTGGAACGCATGTTGGAACGTCAAGGAGGTGAGTCATCTCTTCCCTGCCCGCTGCCTGACTGTACACTGCGCTAATAGCTGGAGGAGGATCACAGACTGGGGGACCCGGGTGATGGGGGGTGTTCTGACCCCCCCCCTCCCCATCGCTGTGCCTGCTGCCTCCCTTCCTGCCTGATACCCCCTCCAAGTTACCTATAGGTGCAATTATACTACCGGGGGGGGGGGGGGGGCGGCATCTTCACAAGTTTGCCTCAGGCGGCAAAGAGTCTAGAGCCGGCCCTGGACCCTGGATCTTACCCAACAGTTTACAATACAGTCAAGTGACATGCTACACCGCTCAGTGCAGCAACCACAAAACAATCCACTTAATAACTTGGGCTGACGAGCAACATTTGGTTTGTTCTTACAGTCCCAATCCCGCTTTACAAGACAAGACTCTCATGAGATCGGCAGCCAATTCTCGCCAACTTGCCATGTTAGGCAAGAGTGAGGATTTTCCACAAAAAGGACAAATAGAAGAAAAATTATCATAAATAGATGTAGAAAAATACAGTGGTGTCTCAGTTATCTAGCATGGGGGGGGCTTTGCCATATCCCAGATACGTGTAATTTGAGAGTTCAAGTAACCCGGGGCCTAAGCACAGCACTAACCCTCCACAAAGCAGTGTGCAGCAAAAGCCACTTGGCAGAGCTCTAGGTACCCGCCCTCTTCACTTCCTGCAGCTGCCGGCTTCTCTGTACGGCTCACGATGCATGCATGTGAACTAATGCAGGTCAGGTGACACATTGGGAGCCGTATGGAGATTGCTGCAGGAAGCTGAAGAAGTGAAGAGAGCTGTTTCCTTGAGCTCTGGTATGTGGTTCTGCAAAATGAGACAGGGAGAGGGGCACGGAGTGATACCAGTTTGGTATGCACCGAAAGTCCCATTGGTTATGTTCTTCTCCGGTTTCTGGAAACTTTTTTGACCTTTAAAACTGAATGCAGCAAACTAAAGTTTGTGAGGTGCGGATAGCTGGCATTGTGTCACCATCATGTCCAGGCAGGGTAGCTTGGGTGCCGAGAAAACAGGAGACTTGTTTATTTACAGTAATGCAGCCGGGAGATCAGACACGAGTACCGGGAGCTGATGGCCGGAAACTGTGGTTGGCATGCAGTGCTGAAGTGACTTCATGGGTGAATCCCTGCTGCTGCTCAGCATGCACCAGCAGTTGGGTGCCTGGAGGGACAACAGGGAGGAGTGCTTTGGAGCTGATAGTCACTTACTGAGAGACCCGCCTCGGGCATACATGGAAAAAAGAGCCCAGGAGATTGCCGAATTCAAATAGTAAAATATTGGTAATGATTACCAATATTTTACTATGGCTAAACCTAACCCTACTCTCACACAGAACCCTCCCCTGGTGGTGCCTAAACCTAAAACCTCCCACCCCTTTGTGCCTTACCCCCGTGGCGCCTAACCCTACCCTCCACCCAAACCTTAATTAACCCTCTGCCACAAAGCTGCAATATGTGGCTAGGGAGCTAAATGTTGGCGCCGGGAAGCACCTGATTAGCAGCAGACATAGTAAAAGAGCTTGCGGAAATGCAAATGCCCGCATGCATAGGCGTTTTGCGTAGCCTAGCCGTATATCGAGGTACCCTAGACACATAGTGCGGTTATTGTAAAATTGTATTGTAAATTTGAGGCAAAGAAGGTAAATCAAGGCGCCCAATAGCGGGAACCGCCGTGCGCACAAATTTTCGTCTTTTGCCACAAATTGCGGCTCTTACATTAGGCACTTATGGCGGTGCCGTTTTATCTGTAAGGGCTCCTTCCTCCTTTTTTCCTGCCTCCCTGCCTCGATGCCCCAGCAGCTCAGTGCCCGATGCAAGGAGTGGAGTTTGAGAAGTGAGTGCTACGGGGCTTGGGACTTCTGCAATTTAGACAAGCTCTCTCTGGGAACATATAACATCAGACTATCGAGGGACCACAGGTGGCAGAGCTCTGCTGCGGGGCATAAAGGGCAGATCAACACGAAGAGCTGTGATGCTTGTAGGACTACTGAGCAGTTATTGTTAAAGGGGAACTGAAGAGAGAGGTATATGGAGGCTGTCATGTTTATTTCCTTTTAGAAAATACCAGTTGCCTGGCAGCACTGCTGATCCTCTGCCTCTAATACTATTAGCCATAGCCCCTAAACAAGCATGCAGCAGATCAGGTGTTTCAGTGGTTCAGAATTATAAGTCTAATCTGACAAGACTAGCTGCATGCTTGTTTCTGGTTTTAATCAGATACTACTGCAGAGAAATAGACCAGCAGGGCTGCCAGGCAACTGGTATTGATTAAAAGGAAATAAACATGACAGCCTCCATATACCTCTCTCTTCAGTTCCCCTTTAAGCTATTCACCCGGAGAGCCCAGGTATGTGATCGCCTTATCATTTTATTTAAGAACCCATAGTAATATACATTATAGATGGAAATTATGGAGCTCTCCTAACAAATCCATAATTGTCTAGGTGTACTTAACCTCCTTGCCGGTCTGATTCTTTCCAGATTTTAGGGTCTAAAAGAGGTGCAATTTTTTTTCCACTCATTCAGACCCTAAAACCTGAAAAAAATCATTCTGGCAGGGAGATCTGCAGCAGAATAAAAAATTTACCTTCCTGGGCTCCAGCGCTGCAGTTATCATTTTGACCACAAGATGGCGCTAATATGCATATAAACGAACTTCTCTATATTTCTCTAATATAGAGAAGTTTGTTTTAAATATTAGCCCCGCCCCCATGACGTGCCACCGCTGCTCCGATTGGCCGCCGGGTCCCCGGAAGAATAGCGGGAACATGGGGATCCCGGCGGCCAGGGAAAGACCCCACACTGCCGGGGAGAGAGGCTGGAGTCCCGCTGCACAGCGCGATCGCGTGCGGGACTCCAAAACTGATAGATAAAGCCAGAGCCGGGACAAGGTCCTCCAGCACCCAAGGCTGAGACACCAAAGTGCGCCCCTCCATCCCTGCCACCCGAGCCATCACACACTGATTGCTATTAGACTAAGAGGCGACACTGGGCCCACAACCTCCCCAACACCTTAATATCTAGTTATCTGGCTTGTAGTCACTGCCATGTATCCCCTTTTCTTATTTCTTTCTGCTTCAAACACAATTAGGAATGACAGCTGAATGAATTCTGCGCCCCTTCCTACACTGCGCCCTGAGGCTGGAGCCTCTCCAGCCTATGCCTCGACCCGGCCCTGGATAAAGCGCTGCACTGCCTACCCCGACCTGAGCTCGGGATCACTGCTAACAGCTTCTTTTTTTTACCCCGAGCTCAGGTCAGGAAAACCGGCAAGGAGGTTAAAGGAATACTGTAGGGGGGTCGGGGGAAAATGAGTTGAACTTACCCGGGGCTTCTAATGGTCCCCCACAGACATCCTGTGCCCGCGCAGCCACTCACCAATGCTCCGGTTCATTTCTGGTATTTCCGACTTTAAAGTCTGAAAACCACTGCGCCTGCGTTGCCGTGTCCTCGCTCCCGCTGATGTCACTAGGAGTGTACTGCGCAGGCCCAGTGTGGTCTGTGCCTTCGCAGTACACTTCTGGTGACATCAGCGGGAGCGGGAACACGGCAACGAAGGCACAGCGGTTTTCAGACTTTAAAGTCGGAAATTCCAGAAATGAACCGGAGGCGGTGCCGGAGCATCGGTAAGTGGCGGCGCGGGCACAGGATGTCTGCGGGGGACCATTAGAAGCATCTGCTCACTTCTTCATGGCAGTCTACTAGTAGCTTACAGTTTCCAGCCCTGACTGTTGAGCAACACAGACACCTTTAAAAATGAGGTCCAGATTTAGAACCAGTGTTTCAGGCAACACCACTGACTGTACTGTATATATCTTAGTTGTGATATCCATGTTTTGTGCAAGCCATTGGCTTGCAATATCTTAGTTGTGATATCCATGTTTTGTGAAAGCCATTGACGTGCAATATTTTCGTTCTGGTGACTGTTTTGTGCACGCTAATGCAACTGGGCTGTGTTTTAGTCACAGAGATTTATAATCCACAGGTCAGCTTTTGTCCCATTTTCTATTAATTACTGTCCCTTCATGTTTAGGTTGGGTCATTCACAAATCAACGATCACGCAAAGTCTTGTTGGGGCATGTTTCTTCCATACCTGTGTTACGGGCGGCGATCCTTTGACACTGCTGTGCTTACGTATATCATGCATCTTAATGTCTGATTTGTGGTGAGACATTGTTTACATAGAGAATGTATTTCTTTACTGACAAACAGACTCCATCCTTTCACTGTGATCTACAGTATGTAAATATATATACTTCACTTGTCACCTTTCTGTATTAGTTATTTATATGATACCTGTGTCCGTTTATCTGTATTTTTTAACATGACTTTAAAATGCAAATTACTCTAAAGTTGTCAGTCATTTAAAACCTGCAAATCCCAGTTGCAAACTTGGTATTACTATACGGAAGTAGTTATGTCAAATTCTTTATCTGCATTTAAAGGGGGCTTGGATGATTTTCTTGCATTGGAGGACATCCATGGCTAGAATTACGATGTAATTCCCGGTAATGTTGATCCAGTGATTTTATCTGACTGTCACCTGGAGTTAAAAAAAAAAAAGTAACCAAGAAAAAAACGTAACCAAGGAGAACTTCATCCCAATCAGTAGCTGATATCCCCTTTTCCATGAGAAATCTTTACTTTTTCTCAAACGGATCAGCAGGAGGGGTCTGTATGGCTGATATTGTGGTGAAACCCCTCCCCCAGTGTGATATTAACACCAGGGGAGCCTTGTTGCATTGTAGGACATAACAGCTGTTTCCAACTGTCAAAAAAGCAAGCAGCATCTCCTTCTACTAGCATCACCTGCCAGCAGGAAAAATGTCACCATGTGATAAATTTCAAAATGTAAATCAGGGAGAGGAAAGGTTTTACAATGGGCAATCATTTACTAAATAGTTTATACATAATTATTGTAAAAATAAGCACTTTTTTTCATTATGTTATTTTCACTGGAGTTCCTCTTTAAGGGACAATAAGTGACATTTCATATTATGCCTGTGCATGTTAAAGTGGAACTTAAAGTGAACCTGAGGTGAGAGTGATATGCAGGCTACCATATTTCTTTCCTTTTCAACAACACTAGTTGCCTGGCAGCCCTGCTAAATCTGTTTGGCTGCAGTAGTGACTCAATAACACCAGAAAGAAGCATGCAGCTAATCTTGTCGGATCTGAGAAGACAAAAGTGCTGCGAAATGTACTCATAGCGGGACCACAATACTTCACTAGCCCGGCCGCTACTGCATTGTGCACAGAAATACGTCAGAACGCACCTCTGTGCAATTCATAACTATGTCCATCGGAAAGTTAACATGTAAAGAGAGTGGCAACGCACATCCAGATAAAAGACTGTCTTTATGTCAAAAGTTTAAAAAGACATCAATCCATCCCAGATCAGCCAGGAGAAAAGTTCAAAGTACAAGCTAGTGCAAAGGTCGACAGCTGTTTTTCACCCGTGTAATGGTGCTTCTTCAGTAAAAGCACTAGCTTTGGCTTTGAGGCAGGGAACACACTTGACATTCAGTTTTCCGCGCGCGGTTTTCTGCATACTTTTTCTGCACACCAAGTGTGTTTTCATGCAGGAAAACGCGCGCGTTTTTTCACAGCAGCTGATGTAATTGATAGAGAAAACTGACAAACTGTGCAGTATCAGGATGCAGAATGTCAGTTTTTTTTCTGCGCGCGAACACCACAGTAAGGGCCCTTTTCCACCAGCGCGTTTGCGCTGGCTGAATCGCAAAACCGCAAACCGCTAGCGATTTTACAATCGCTACGGTTTGCTCTTTAACATAGGAATCGCGGTAGGTCATTTCCACTACCGCGATTCGCTTTTGTCGGGAACGCGAACGCGCGGCGGAGCGATAATTGCCGCGATTTTGCTATGCAGTGCATAGCATAGCAAAATCGCGGCCGCAAACGTCGGGGGAATCGCCGGTTTTGCGATTCAGCAATCGCTAGCGTTCAGCGTGAACGCTAGCGATTGCAGGTGGAAAAGGGCCCTAAGTGTGTACTAGCCCATTGATTAACATGAGTTCTCAGTTTTTCTGTGCAGAAAACGCGCACGAAAACTGTCAAGTGTGTTCCCTGCCTGAACCTTTCTCTCCTTGCTAATGTTGTGATGGATTGATGTCCTTTTAAACTTCTGTAATAAAGACAGTCTTATCTGGATGTACACTGCCACTCTCTTTACATGTTAACTGGTAGATTCTCAACTGGCTGCACTCTGGTGAGTTTACAATCCAAGTCCTGTGTGCTTCACTGTACACAGGGCTTGTGCTACCATATGGCCAAAATCCATAGGGGCCAGCAAGTTTTCCCATCAGCCCACTAAATTATGTGCCTGAGTCATTCCCTCCTCTTCCGCAGCATTACAGGGAGTGCAGAATTATTAGGCAAATGAGTATTTTGACCACATCATCCGCTTTATGCATGTTGTCTTACTCCAAGCTGTATAGGCTCGAAATACTACTACTAATTAAGCATATTAGGTGATGTGCATCTCTGTAATGAGAAGGGGTGTGTTCTAATGACATCAACGCCCTATATCAGGTGTGCATAATTATTAGGCAACTTCCTTTCCTTTGGCAAAATGGGTCAAAAGAAGGACTTGACAGGCTCAGAAAAGTCAAAAATAGTGAGATATCTTGCAAAGGGATGCAGCACTCTTAAAATTGCAAAGCTTCTGAAGCATGATCATCGAACAATCAAGCGTTTCATTCAAAATAGTCAACAGGGTCGCAAGAAGCGTGTGGAAAAACCAAGGCTCAAAATAACTGCCCATGAACTGAGAAAAGTCAAGCGTGCAGCTGCCAAGATGCCACTTGCCACCAGTTTGGCCATATTTCTGAGCTGCAACATCACTGGAGTGTCCAAAAGCACAAGGTGTGCAATACTCAGAGACATGGCCAAGGTAAGAAAGGCTGAAAGACGACCACCACTAAACAAGACACACAAGCTGAAACGTCAAGACTGGGCCAAGAAATATTTCAAGACTGATTTTTGTAAGGTTTTATGGACTGATGAAATGAGAGTGAGTCTTGATGGACCAGATGGATGGGCCCGTGGCTGGATTGGTAAAGGGCAGAGAGCTCTTGTCCGACTCAGACGCCAGCAGGGTGAAGGTGGAGTACTGGTTTGGGCTGGTATCATCAAAGATGAGTTTGTGGGACCTTTTCGGGTTGAGGACGGAGTCAAGCTCAACTCCCAGTCCTACTGCCAGTTTCTGGAAGACACCTTCTTCAAGCAGTGGTGCAGGAAGAAGTCTGCATCCTTCAAGAAAAACATGATTTTCATGCAGGACAATGCTCCATCACACGCGTCCAAGTACTCCACAGCGTGGCTGGCAAGAAAGGGTATAAAAGAAGAAAAACTAATGACATGGCCTCCTTGTTTACCTGATCTGAACCCCATTGAGAACCTGTGGTCCATCATAAAATGTGAGATTTACAAGGAGGGAAAACAGTACACCTCTCTGAACAGTGACTGGGAGGCTGTGGTTGCTGCTGCAGGCAATGTTGATGGTGAACAGATCAAAACACTGACAGAATCCATGGATGGCAAGCTTTTGAGTGTCCTTGCAAAGAAAGGTGGTTATATTGGTCACTGATTTGTTTTTGTTTTGTTTTTGAATGTCAGAAATGTATATTTGTGAATGTTGAGATGTTATATTGGTTTCACTGGTAAAAAATAAATAATTGAAATGGGTATATATTTTTTTGTTAAGTTGCCTAATAATTATGCACAGTAATAGTCACCTGCACACACAGATATCCCCCTAAAATAGCTAAAACTAAAAACAAGCTAAAAAATACTTTCAAAAATATTCAGCTTTGATATTAATGAGTTTTTTGGGTTCATTGAGAACATGGTTGTTGTTCAATAATAAAAGTATTCCTCAAAAATACCACTTGCCTAATAATTCTGCACTCCCTGTATGTAGGCAGTGGGGACAGGAACACATTCACCTTTTCCGAGTTTTATGCATTGCAGGTTCCGTCTGTCTTTTCTGTAGTGTTGCTGCTCTGCACTTCCTGCTTCTCAATTTGGGTTCTGGTGCCTGATGCGAGAAACAGGAAGTGCAGAGCAGTGATAGTACAGAGGAGACTGACAAAACTTCCACTGGCTTGAACTTGTGAAAGGTGAGTGTGTGCCTGTCCCCACTGCTTCCATAACACTGTGGGGAGGGGGGCTACTAAACGAGGGGCAAAGTTATTAGGGGCACATTTGGCTACTATATTAGGGGGAGGGGGATCGGTAGTGACAAATCTGGCTACTATACTGGTGCGGGGGACTGTCGTTAGAGGCACATCTTTATAATACTGGGGCAGGTTTTATGCTTATACTTGAGCGGGCAAGGGGTGGCGCACTTTCGAATCTCCGCCTCTAGTGCAATTACATGTGGGGTGGCACTGAGCCACAGATAAACACTTCCTGTTATGGGCGCCGGGTCCACCTTCCTTGCTCCTTCAATGCCTTGTCAGGGGGCACCCAGGCTACTTTTGCCCTGGGCCCCATTGTAACGATAACCGGCCCTGACTCTACATATTCCACAGGCCCATCAGAAAGTGCTGTTTTTGCGCTGTCCCTCCTTTATCGTACACTGATACGGGTTGGGGAAATCTGCTCTGCAATGCGGTAGCGTGCCCAGGACATTACTGTGTGCTTATGTATACAATAGTAAAATTTAATTCACTAGCCTTTCAACAATCTTGGATTCTTATAAAACATTTTATCCTCTAATATAAAATCAACATTTTAGGTCACATTATTTATGTTTACCACATTTTCCAACCTCATTTCATTAAACCCACGGCCCTCCAACCCCCACAACTGCTAAGAGACAGTAATTGCTTATGAGTAAATCCCTTTATCTAAACATGACAATTCCAGCTCTTATAAACAAAGCTGTGTGCTGTCATTAAGCCGTAGTGTAGTTCATTTTGTGTGAGAAAATGACAGGTGCACTTCAAGAGAAACTCCACTGAACAGTATTCTGTGATTCATAGAGATGTAACTGTTAAAGAATGAGGGAATGTATAGCCTATATTTCACTCATACACACACCCCTTCCCTCACCCTGAAAAAGATAATGGCTGTCCCTGGCTTCAGAGCTGTCAAGTCCGCGCATGCTCAGTACAAAAAAGCCAGGGACACACAACCATTCAGTTGATGACGCAGGGACACTTGCATTTTATTGTATAGGATAATGTAAATTAACCACTTCAGCCTTCAGTCGTTTTCACTTTATGCATCCGAGCAATGTTCACCTCCCATTCATTAGCCTATAACTTTATCACTACTTATCACAATGAACTGATCTATATCTTGTTTTTTCCGCCAACAATTAGGCTTTCTTTGGGTGGTACATTTTGCTAAGATCCACTTTACTGTAAATGCATTTTAACAGAAAGAATAAGAAACAAACGGGAAAAAAATTCATTATTTCTCAGTTTTCGGCCATCATAGTTTTAAAATAATAAATGCCTCCATAATTAAAACCCACGTGTTGTATTTGCCTAATAGTCCCGGGTATTACACCGTTTAAATTATGTCCCTATCACAATGTATGGCGACAAAATTTTATTTGGAAATAAAAGTGCATTTTTTTTTCCATTTTGCATCCATCACTATTTACAAGCTTATAAAAAAATAGAAATATTTCATCTTCACATTGATATTTAAAAAGTTTAGACCCTTAGGTAAATATGTACGTGTTTTTTTTTATTATTGTAATGTTCTTTTGGTTTTTTTTTTATTAAACATTTTATTTGGGTATTTTTGGGAGGGTGGGATGTAAATAGTAATTTTTTTATGGAAATATGTTTATTTTATTTATTTTTTTACATGTAGATGTAGTTTTTCTTTTTGGCCACAAGATGGCAGCCATGAGTTTGTTTACATGACGTCACTCTAAGCGTAACATGTAGGCTTAGAGGGATGTAGGGGACGCAAGAGGCAGAAAAAGCGAGGCTTCCAAGAGAAGCAGTCGCTTTTTCTGCGGGGAAAAGGAATCAGTCATCGGGCATCATGTCCTGATTGTTTGATTCCTGGGCTAACGATTCGCGGCCGGGAGCGAGCGTGTACACGCGCAATTGGCCGCGGGAGCGCACATGGCCTTCTGGATGTAGCTTCTACGTCCAGAAGGCTCAAATGGTTTTAATGCGGTGCCATTTGTATACTGTTGGCGCTGTGCGCCCTTTTTAACTGTACTGACCCTGCAGTGTTAGGGAGTGTTGCCTTGAACTCCTTACTGAATAGGTACAGACCCTAGCCAGGATTCGAATCCCAGTCTCCCATGTCAAAGGCGATGCCCTTAGCCAGTGCCCTAACCCTTTTCATTGCCTTTATTGGCCATTGACTTTAATGGCCAATGCGATGAGGTGCGTTAGGTGAAAGCAACGCAACGCAGTAAGTGTAAAAGGGACCTATATCACTATTCCCTATAACCATAGGCTGCTCTTGTTATTCAGTCTAGCGTTTGTTATTACTTTATCTGTGGGATTGTATTGAAGTGCTCATATCCGGCTTTGGTATCCAAAAATAGCTGTCAGTTTTTGGACTCATAAGTTAAAGTAGTTGGCTAAAATTTCTACAGCAAGTTTCCTGGGAAATTCCCATTCATCTTTCCCAGAAATAAAAATCTAGCATGTCACACCTTTTCCTGCATGTCATAGTTACTGTCTGATAATCATGTGGCAACACTAAAATAATCTGTATCATTTCCAACATCTTTTAAAGGAATACTAATATTATAAACCCCAATAGCAGCTTGTTATGCCTGCAGCAATCTGCACTTCCTTCTCTGGGAATCTGTGGAGTTCCTTCTCTCTCTGGGTCAAATGCTGGCCACACACGCATAGATTTTATTACAGTCTTCTTAACATATGCAGGACCCTGCAATTAGGCGCGTAACTAGTGATCACTGGACCCCCCCAGCGAATCTTTGGATGCCACCCCCTCCTCTCCTACTCCCTCAAAACAAAAATTGGAAAGGAAAGCGAAGCAGAATGTTTAATAAAAACCAAACAAAAAAAAAACACACATACACAGTATAAGTAGCTTTGTATAGTTGGTCCCAGTCAGGGCTGCCATCAGAAATTTTGGGGCCCCTCACACATCATCAGGCCTGGGACCCCCCCTCCCTGGGCCCACCCACTGGTTGCTGTGCCCGCCCACTAGCCACCCTACCCCACCCCTGTGTCCATGCGCGAAGTGCACTGTGGCGAAAAAATGTGCATGTCTCCGACACTGAAGAAAGCGGCATGCACAGCGTGATGTGGCAAAAAGTGGGCGTGACCATGGCATGTTGTGGGTGAAGCCAAATACTAGCAAAATACAGGTAGTCCCTGGTTAACAAATGAGATAGGGACTTGTAGGTCCGTTCTTATCCTTTATCCGTTCTCTTTTGTCCCCCTCTTTTCTTCCTGTGCCTCCTTTGTCCCCCTCTGTCTCACCTCAGTTTGTGCCTCTTTTGTGTCCCTCTGTGTGACCTCATGTTCCCATCTCATCTCTTTTCTCCCTGTGCCTCTTTTGTCCACCTCTGTTCCCCCTGTGCCTCTTTTATACCCCTGTGTTATCTCTTGTCCCCTTCTGTCTCAGCTTGTCCCCCTGCTCTAGCCAGGTATAGGTGCCTCCAGTATAGGTATCCAGGTATAGTTGGTACCCCAGTATAGGTAGCCAGGAATAGGTGGTGGCCCAGTATAGGTATCCTGTAGCCAAATATAGGTGGTGTCCCAGTATAGAAAGTCCGCTGTAGCGGGCTCACTCATCTGCTCCCCACGTTCAAGCGCTGATATCACTCTTCTCTTAGTGCTTGAACGCGGTGTGCTGGTTAGTGAGCCACCGGCCCGCAGCCACCCTTCCAGCGCTTTGGGAGGGGCAGGGCCCCCAGAAGCCCTGGGCCCCTCACTGCAGTGTCAGTTGTCCCCCCCTGATGGCTGCCCGGCTCCCAGTATAGGCAGCCAGGAATAGATGCCCCCAGTATAGGTAGCCAGGAATAGGTCCCCCCGGTATAGGCAGCCTGGTATTGAGTACGGTGAGTCTCCCTGCCTGACTTCTGCTTTAAATTCTGGAGGGGGAGCGCTGAAGGGGGACCCGAGGTGAGGTAGGGGGGAGTTGGGCCCTTCTCCCCGTGGCTGTGTGTGCCTGATGCTTCCCCCCCCCCCCCCTCCTGCACCATGCCCACCCATTAAAACAGCCCTGTGCAAGCCCCAGAGCCACCCTAGAGCATCTGGGGCTCTCCTGCAGTTGCATCCAATGTGGGGGTGATTGTTATACCCCTGCCTGCGGGGCTGACTGCACCCCACAAAGTTTGGAGCCCATTGCCCTGGGGGTGACCTCAGGTAAGTCTGCTCTCAGACATGTGTCCAATCTTGGATACGCTCATTGTATGTGTAGGATGTGATTGCATCCACCATCAGCAGGGACCCCTTGATGAGATTGGCCTTTCCACTGGCCTATGGATAAGTGGAACCAATAATCTTGTTTTTTGAGGCGTTGTGCTAATCCGCTGGATATCTGTTAGTTTGAGCCAAGGTCTCTTTAAAGTGACCCGGAGACAAAAAATATAAAAGTTTTATAAGCTCCTCCACACTGTCTTCCTCCTTCTCCAAGCCTCATCAGTTTGACCAGTCGGGGCACACTGTGCATGCGCGGCCCGGCTGCGTGCTGATGCCATGCCGTGCTCCCGTGTCCAGAAGTGTTCTGTGCCTGCGCAGTACTACTGCCAATTCACAGTGAATTCACTACTGCTGTGAATTTGCAGTACTACTGTGCAGGCGCAGAATGCTCCCAGCCGCTGGGAGCGAGACGGGGGGCGCACGTGTGCCAACTGGCCCGACTTGCCAAACTTATGGAGAAGTAGGAGCCGGACAAAGAGGGCGTGGGAGCGATCGCTGTGGAGGGGGCTGGAGGAAGCCCCAGGTATGTATAAAACTTTTAGATTTCTTCATCTGTGGTACACTTTAAGGGCTGTTATCCACTACAGATTGCAAAATGCAATTTTGATTCGATTTTGTTGGGATTTTCACTGGATGCTAGTAACACAAGAAGAAAACGCTGAAAAACTGCTGCCTGCCAGATATTTGCGATCAGGTAAAATTGCTCTGCAATCACATAGCAATCAAATCACAGTAACCTTTTGTGTGCTGGAAAACAGTCCTTAACCACTTCGGTACCAGCAGCCTCTGCCCCCTTAAGGACCAGAGGCTGCTGGTACGCTAAAACGCGCATACTGACAAATCGCCGCAATAATCCATCGCTCCCGCTGGTCACGCCACTCTGTCCCCACCGCAGGCTGCTCTCTCTGCCGTCTCTATGACGGCAGAGTGCTGTGCGCCGGTCAGGAGCCGCTTTCATTGGCTCCAATGGGAACGGCTTACAGGAATGACAGGGCCAGGAGCCAATGAAAACTGCTCCTGCCCGGCTCACAGTGCTCTGCCGTCATAGAGGCGGCAGGGCAGCACATTGCGGTGGGGGCAGAGCGGTGGGAACGGGCGGGGGCGCGCGGTGAATGGGACGTAGAGTTTGTCGGATCAGAACCGCAGCGCCCCCTGCCCGACGTAGATTTAAACTGCGTCGGTCTGAAAGCAGTTAATGTTGCTAGGACCCTAAGCGCCTGTGTCCACTGCTGGGAATTTGCAGTGTTTCCCCACGTGGGGGAATTGTATGGCATACTGTATTTTTTTACATAATGCATCCGATTCCTTGTGTGACTTGAATGTGTCTCGCCAGGGCCGTCCCACTATGACGCCAAGTGAGGCATCTTCCTCAGGCGGCGGAAGTCTGGGGGTGGCTCCAGGCAGGATCAGGATCTGCCGTGAAGTGAGCTAAAGGGGGTGGCAGCGGGCACAGCGTTGGGGAGGGACTCCCTCACCTGCCCCCCCCCCCCCCCGGTCCGCTCTCCTCTCCCCCCACTCCAGCTATGAGCGTAGCATGAGTGTCAGCAGCGGGCGGGGTAGTAATTATTCACCTCTTTCTTCCGCATTCCTTGCGCAAGTACAGTGGGTGGCATTACAGGAAGTGACGAGCTTGTGAATCGCAATGCTTGGAACACGGAAGAAAGAGGTAAGTAATTACATCCCCACCTACTGCTGACACTCACGCTTGCCCCAGTATAGATAGTACAATCAGAGGCGTATCTATAGGGGTGCACATAGGGCACCTGCCATGGGCGCCCTTTGTCACTCACCTGGGGGGGGGGCGCATCCCCAGAAAGCAATTAATCACCTCCCTCTGCGCAGTAGCTGGCTCATCGCCAGCGCCATTGTCTATGCATCCCGCCCGCGGCCCGCCCGGTGCCCGCTGAAGGAGAGGAGTGGCCGAAGGACTGTGTGCGGCACTCACTGGGACAGGCAGCTCGATGTGCAGCGCCCCCGTGTGTCACCTAGCCGCCCGGCGCATGCAGCTACATTCACGGCTACGCACTGTTTCCTCCCTCAGCCTCCCCTCCCACCTCCATCACGGATGCGGCCAATCAGGACTCAAGAGGGGGATCGGGCATACAAGGCAGCAAGCGGGGCCGACGTTACTATGGTGACCAGATACGCTGCGGGGACACACATCCCCGCAGCGTCTCTGGTTGCCATAGCAACATCAGCGCCACTCGCTGCCTTGTATCTCCGATCCCCCTTCTGATTGGCCACATACGTGATGGAGGGGAGAGAGGAGAGAGGAGGAGGAAACAGTGCGTGGATGTAGCTGCATGTGCTGGGTGGTCAGATGACACCATGTGTGCACCGCACATTGACTGAGAAGCAGCAGCTAGGCGGGAAAAGGTCCAGCAAAGATCAGATCACGTCTGATCTCATTTAAGGTAAAAATAAGTGATTGATCATTCACCACTGTCCACTAACCACCAAAGTAAAAGGAATAGGATACCAGTCCTGAAGGACTCTGGTGGTAGTTAAATAGGTGTTGTGGTTAATGTAGTATAGTACAGAGCCGGGAGCCCCCAGCCCTGCAAAGCACCCAACCCTGCAAAGCACCCAGCCCTGCAAAGCACCCAGCCCTGCAAAGCAAAGCGCCCAGCAAAGCCTCCAGCCCTGCAAAGCAAAGCGCCCAGCAAAGCAAAGCGCCCAACAAAGCACCCAGCCCTGCAAAGCAAAGCGCCCAGCAAAGCACCCAGCCCTGCAAAGCAAAGTGCCCAGCAAATCCCCCAGCCCTGCAAAGCAAAGCGGCCAGCAAATCCCCCAGCCCTGCAAAGCAAAGCGGCCAGCAAATCCCCCAGCCCTGCAAAGTGTCCAGCAAATCCCCCAGCCCTGCAAAGCGTCCAGCAAATCCCCCAGCCCTGCAAAGCAAAGCGCCCAGCAAAGCCTCCAGCCCTGCAAAGCAAAGCGCCCAGCAAAGCAAAGCGCCCAACAAAGCACCCAGCCCTGCAAAGCAAAGCGCCCAGAAAAGCACTCAGCCCTTTAAAGCAAAGCGCCCAGCCCTCCAAAACAAAGCGCCCAGCAAAGCACCCAGCCCTCCAAAACAAAGCGCCCAGCCCTCCAAAACAAAGCGCCCAGCAAAGCACCCAGCCCTGCAAACCAAAGCGCCCAGCAAATCCCCCAGCCCTGCAAAGCAAAGTGCCCAGCAAATCCCCCAGCCCTGCAAAGCAAAGTGCCCAGCAAATCCCCCAGCCCTGCAAAGCAAAGCGCCCAGCAAATCCCCCAGCCCTGCAAAACAAAGCGCCCAGCAAAGCACCCAGCCCTCCAAAACAAAGTGCCCAGCAAAGCACCCAGCCCTGCAAAGCAAAGCGCCCAGCAAAGCACCCAGCCCTGCAAAGCAAAGTGCCCAGCAAATCCCCCAGCCCTGCAAAGCAAAGCGGCCAGCAAATCCCCCAGCCCTGCAAAGCAAAGCGGCCAGCAAATCCCCCAGCCCTGCAAAGTGTCCAGCAAATCCCCCAGCCCTGCAAAGCGTCCAGCAAATCCCCCAGCCCTGCAAAGCAAAGCACCCAGCCCTCCAAAACAAAGTGCCCAGCAAAGCACCCAGCCCTGCAAAGCAAAGCGCCCAGCAAAGCACCCAGCCCTGAAAAGCAAAGCGCCCAGCAAAGCCTCCAGCCCTGCAAAGCAAAGTGCCCAGCAAAGCAAAGCGCCCAACAAAGCACCCAGCCCTGCAAAGCAAAGCGCCCAGAAAAGCACTCAGCCCTTTAAAGCAAAGCGCCCAGCCCTCCAAAACAAAGCGCCCAGCAAATCCCCCAGCCCTGCAAAGCGAAGCGCCCAGCAAATCCCCCAGCCCTGCAAAGCAAAGCGGCCAGCAAATCCCCCAGCCCTGCAAAGTGTCCAGCAAATCCCCCAGCCCTGCAAAGCGTCCAGCAAATCCCCCAGCCCTGCAAAGCAAAGCGCCCAGCAAAGCACCCAGCCCAGCAAAGCAAAGTGCCCAGCAAATCCCCCAGCCCTGCAAAGCGCCCAGCAAAGCACCCAGCCCAGCAAAGCCAAACGCCCAGCAAAGCACCCAGCCCTGCAAAGCCCCAAGTAGCTTTTTTATTTTCTTAAAGAAGGGCGCTTGGGGGGCAGGGGGCGCAATTTCATTGTTTGCCATAGGCGCAATATTACCCAGATACGCCTCTGAGTACAATTGCCCCCAGTATAGGTGGTATAATTGCTCCCAGTATAGGTAGCTACCTATATTCTGTATAGTATACTACCTATACTAGGGCAACTATACCTGGCTACCCTATACAGGGGGCACCTATACCTGGCTACCTACCTATAGTGAGGGTGAAAATTTTAGAGTGCTGTGCAATTGTTCCAAATTGGGGGGGGGGGGGGGGATTTGCGCATCCTCTCAAGTCTGCCTCACGCAGCAAAAAGTCTAGAATCGGCCCTGTGTCTCACATCACGGCTGTATCTGCATCCGGTCCCGCAGTATACATGCTGGCCCTGTGTGGAAATGAGCTATCCTGTTTTTTATCATCCTACAAGTTCCAAAAGCTATTCTAATGTGTTCTAGCTTACTGCAGCACTTTCTACTATAACAGTCTCTGTAATAAATCAATGTATCTTTCCCCTGTCAGACTTGTCGGCCTGTGTCTGGAAGGCTGCCAAGTTCTTCAGTGTTGTGGTTCTGCTATGAAGGGGGACTTCCAGGCCCCTCTCTGCACACTGCCTGTGTATTATTTAGATTAGAGCAGATTCTCTCTTCTCTCTTCTCTTTTACAAGCTGGATAAATCTTCCTCTGAGCTGGCTGGGCTTTCACATACTGAGTAATTACAGACAAGGGCAAAGCTGTTTGCAGGAAGAAAAGAGCAGCCTGAAACTTCAGTGCATGAGAGCAGAAGGGGGGGAAGAAACACACAAATGATCTCTTGAGATTCAAAAGTAAGGCTGTATATAGCCTGCTTGTGTATGGATGTATTTTCTATGTGTGGACATACTGTACATCAACCTACTTCCTGTTTTGGTGGCCATTTTGTTTGTTTATAAACAAACTTTTAAAAACTGTTTTTAACCACTTTTAATGCGGCGAGGAGCGGCGAAATTGTGACAGAGGGTAATAGGAGAGGTCCCCTAACGCATTGGTATGTTTACTTTTGTGCGATTTTAACAATACAGATTCTCTTTAAGGTCTTCCAGTGACTCGGCATTCACTTTTGGCCCATCCCTCTTCTCCCCCAGCAGCAGAGCAGTATGAGGCACAGACTGTCCTTACCATCTGCACAGTGCAAAAACAGCGTATCTGCCGGGAAACACACACAGAGCTAATTCTAATGTAACAGGAAAGCATAAGATGAGAACTTCAGCCTCAGCACATCTGTCTGTTATTGCTCTCCTTTAGTTATTATGCTAATTTAACCATGTTCCATCCAAGGTAAACTAGTGCATTTGTGAGCATACATAGTAATTTTGTCACCTTTGAAATCTGGGACACCAATTATAAAATGATTAAAGAGGAACTGTAGTGAGAACCCCAATGAATAAAATGGCTTTCTTTCCCCCCACAATATTAATTTATAAATTATTTTGTCAGTGTTTGCCCATTGTAAAATCTTTCTTCACCCTGATTTACTTACATTGTGAAATGTATGACAGGGGACGACATCTTTACTGCCGGCACGTGATCTCTGCTGAATGTTTGCTTACTGAGAGTTCTGAAGCCAGTACAAGATATACCTGGTCTCCCAAAATACTCTGGGGTAGTTGAGGGGGTTCTCTTATCTAATTAGCCTAGGCTAAGCATCACGGGGGAGGGGGGGGGGGCTAGATACCAATCTAGCTATAGGAAATGTTTCTAGCCAGGAAAATGATTATAGAAGTGGGTATCTTGCATAATCTACAGCATTGTCTTATAATCAGGGCCAGCTTTCCCATAAGGCACTGTAGGCATGTGTCTATAGGCGCCTAATGTTGGAAAGGTGGCTCACTCCCCTCCCCCAAGTGCTTCCCTCCCATCTTACCTGTGCTGAGTCCCAAGCAGAGTGTAAATGAGAGGTAACTCACCCAGGTCTCTACATTCCCCTGACCAGATCTCCCTTCAGTCGGAGGAACCTCTAGCAACTTAATACTGAGGATAGGTTTGGCTACTTAATACTAAGCGGCACCTGTAACTACCTATGACCGGGCAAGGTAAGTACGGGAGGAGTGACAGCTGGGTCAGCCAGCACACTTGCTTTGCGGTTCGGCAGCGGTTTGTAGGTTCATGGAGGGCGACGTCTAGGGTGCCAGGACATCTGTGCCCTGTGAGGTAAACCCAGACCTGCTTATAATACAGTTCCTTTTTCATTTTATACATGTTGGTCTGTAGGAAAGGGAATGACTTGTATGTAGCGGTTTCTCTTTATACAATGCTGATTCAGAATCAGGATGTCTTAGCAATCCTCTGCAGGGATGAGCAGTGAGATGCTAATATTCAGAGTTGATGCTAATTTCTTGGTAATTTAATGCAAATGTATTCAGCTTTTTTCTTTCCAGGGAAATGAAGCAATTGTAGATCGAATCACTGGAGGAGATGGTGGGATGCCTGTACCAATGCCACAGTTTTCACCATATGACAATTGCGTTCAATGTTTATTGCCAAGGAAGATATAAAGTTACATAACTGAGAGTGTTTAGTCCCTGTCTGGTAAAATACAAATGTCTAGTAATTTGCTTATTTTTAGTGAAATCTATTTATGACTTGGCTGTGGTGTGTATAGACTTCTCCCTTTGACATCTGCACCCGGTGTGGGGTCTGTTGTACAATTACGCACGCTTCAGACATAAACACACATGGCCGTTTTGAACAGAAGCCAAAACATTATGTCCTTTTGCCTTTCATCGCATTTAATTAGGAAAATGTAACGTTTTGTTTCAGTGAACCCATTACAGTGTGTGCTGATTTTTGTTCACCCAAGTGACAGAACCTGCATGCACACTGACACAGCCAGGAAAGGATTAAGATGAAACGGGCCCCTAGGCAAGATAACAGTTTTTGCTCAGGGCCCTTTTTCACTAGTGGCGATTGCAATGCTGAATCGCCAAATCGCTAGTGATTTTTAAATCGCTACGGTTTGCATAATATCATAGGAATCGCGGTAGGTAATTTCCACTAACGCAATTTGTTTTTTACTTAAGCGCGATCGCGTCGCGGTGCAATTTTTGCCGCGATTTTGCTGTGCATTGCATAGCAAAATCGCGATCGCAATTTGTTTTTTCTTTTAATTGAAAAGAGCCTTTTTTTTTAATTCTAGTTCTCCCTCCCACCCCCAAAATTGGCCCTAGGCGGCAATTGATACTTTCCCTAGCATAGGCATCAGCCTATGAGAGGGATTTGATAGTGATCTGCTCGGAGGGCTCCGCTCCATATCTCTGCAGGGAATGTTCACGCATGCACACACACGTTCCCTGCTAATCCCCTCCCACTGCTCTTGACACCGATTGGCGTTAGGCGGTCGTGGAACTGCCACCCTCCAGCCACCGATCGCTGTTAGGCAGATGAGAGGGGGTTAGGTGCCCCCACGTATTAGGTAGCTAGAAGAACCTCAGTATTAAGTAGCTAGAGGTGCCCCAGACTGAAGGGAGATCTCATCAGTGGAATGCCGGGAGCAGGGGGAGTAACCTCTCATTTACACTCTCATCAGGACTCTGCATAGGGAAGGAGGGAGGCACTCAGGGAGGGGAGTGAGCTGCCTTTCCATCATCAGGAAGCCTGTAGGCACATGCCTACAGTGCCTTATGGTAAATCCAGCCCTGATTATAATATTACTCATTTGGTAACTGGCATGCTTCTTGTGGACCTTGCTTATTTATCTAAAAACCGAAGGCAATGACAAAAGATAACCACAAGATGGCAGCACAATATCCATGCATTGGCAATATGAGCGTGGATGGTTATTTGAGCAACATGGAAGAAATCCCTGTGCTCTCTTCTCCCTATTTATTTTAAAGGCCCTTACCCACTACACCACTTTTCCGATGAGCAGCAATTTTTTGAGCGACAAGTGATAATTTCCTCAATCTTGTTTTCCGTAATCAAACGTGAGGACAGGCATGCGATTATGCAAACGACGTTTGGCAACACACGGCGATAACGAACAACATGGACGATCGAATCTTTAAGATCGACAACGACTCCGCGCAAAGTACCGCGATTGCTTGACTTTTCGTTCGTGCCCGCCGTGTGCCTTAACGATCGGTGAGCGATCGCCATTGAGGGATGTCACTGGAATTCAGCTTCCTGGGTCGTAAGGTGAGTATTCAGCTTAAAAGTGCCACATTTTCACCAAAATTATGAAATATTCGATTTTTTGTGCAAAAATGTCTTCTAAAATCATTTTGCAAGTTCTGAGACAATACACTTTTGGGAATGTTTGCAAATTTTTTAACTTATTTTTAAAGGACAACTATTGACAAAAAAGTAGGCAGTTAAAATCTGACAGAACCAACAGGTTTTGGGCCAGTCCATCTCCTCATGGGGGATTCTCAGGGTTTTCTTTGTTTTCAACAGCATTTCTAGAACAGCAGTTTAACTGCCAAAATAGTAACATAGCAGCCAGCCTCCCTACTCACTTGCACACTATTTTGTCTGTTAGACTTTGCAACTGCTGTTCAGGAAATGCTGTTGAAAATAAAGAAAACCCTGAGAATCCCCCATGAGGACATGGACTGGCCAAAAACCGGTTCTGTCAGATTTGAACTACCTACTTTTTTCACGATAGTGGTCCTCTTGTCTTTGTGCAACTCCTTCAACGACAATCTCCTCATTTTTTTTGTACCCACGTATCCACATCACAGTGCGGACTCTGTTGTTTGCATTGGGACCCCCAGCGAGTAGCTCAATTATTATTATTATTTTTTAGTGGTCACTTAAGTTAAAATACAGAGAAAAGAAAAACAGCTCACAGCGCACCAATTGTACAAGAATATAAATGTATTGTTTTTATTACTGGTCATAGTCATTAAAATATATATAAGACAAAATACCCACAATAGGGAAACCATAAAGAGGGGAGACAAACCTAATTAAAACCAAATAGGGACGGGTGGCCGCAAAAAAATAATTGTAAGGCTGGAGCAATAAAATATAATGGGCTAATATAGCCACTATCCACCAAAAATGAATGCAGGCAATAGGAAGTAATGATATTAAAGTAATGCAGTGTTACATTCAGGATTGTGCACATTTATAAAGTGCTGAGTGCAGCAAATTCCATAATACATGTACATAGAACTAAGTCTATGTAAAAATTGTAATCCACAATCATCTAAAAGTGCAGGAACTATTGCTGCACTTTTGGATTATTGTGGATTACGATTCATATGGACTTATCTCTATGTACATGTATTATGGAATTTGCTGCACTCAGCACTTTAGAAATTTGTATTTTGTAATGGTTTGTTGACTGGGTCAGAGCATCTCCAAAGCAGCAAGTCTTGGTGGGTGATCCTGGTATGCAATATTTAGTATCTACCAAAACTGCCCGAGGAAAAGACAACCGGTGAACCAACACACAAAACACAAACTGCTAAAATACCTAACCTTTTCCAGTCCTTTTTTTCGATCACCCGCATCCCCCCCAGCACCTATTCTTTTCCAGGGGGCGGGGGGGGGGGGCATAAGGGTTTGGTCCTGAAAAAGGATAGGAAACGGGGCTCTAGAGGCTCTGTGCCGTTGACCAGTGGCAGGGATGGGGCTAGCACCACCTCGCATGCTTTTATCCCCATCCCCTTGCATGAGCGCCGGTTACAGAGGATCAAAGTGTACTTTTTCCAAAATTTTAATACACTCTATCTGCCTCCGATTTTCGGTTCGCGAACTTCCGCGGAAGGTTCGGTTCGCGGAAAAGTTCGCGAACCGCAATACATTTCAATGGGGAGGCAAACTTGGAAAACTAGAAACACTTATGCTGGCCAGAAAAGTGATGGAAAACATGTTTCAAGGGGTCTAACACCTGGACCCCCCAGGTGGCAGAGTGTGATACATGCCAAAAGTCCCGGGGAAAAATCTGGATTTCACGCAAAGCAGCGTTTTAAGGGCAGAAATCAGATTGAATGCTAAATTGCCTGATGAAGCGGGATCAAACCTGCGAAACGCGTTGCATATTTGGAGTTCATAAATAAAATCTATTTGTTGTAGCCTAACAAACTGCTACCACCACACATCCAGGCAAGGAGGGCAGCAGGCATGCCCGCCCCGAGGTAGTGACCAAAAATCACAATACAGGACTAAGGAGGACTTTTGAGGCCCTAATTGTTATGAATCAACTTTAAATCCTTTAACGGGAATCAGTTATGGAGGGCAAGTCTGCCATCCATTCAAGTGCAAGTTATGCACTGACTGCCAGGTATAATACAATGTGCAGTCGCAGATGCAGTGAAAGGTATGCAGTGACTGCAAACAGCTGTTTGTGTAGTGACGGCCGTGCTGGACTGGTGCGCACCATGACGATGGTCGCCCGGCTGATGTAGCTGAATGACAGAACAGTGACTGTCCAGCTGATCAAATTTGGTCTGACCACAATGAAACAACGACCTTATTATCTTTGGTGTGCCACCCCCACCCAAGACACTCATATAACCGTCGGTCATTGCTTCATTGTGATGCGCAAGCCCCTTCACCGCGGCAAGGTAATGACCACGAAGGGGGATGGGCACATGTACATGCCTTTTGTTTTTTTATCGCAGCCGCCTGCAGTGCAGCCAGAAAAATTAGGCAGGCATGTACACACACCAGAAAAATTAGTATAGCGGCAGCTGCTAGCAGCGGCCTTAAAAATTCAGGAATCCGCCTAGAATCCTGGACCCTGTTGGTGGTGGCGGAGAAGGCAGTCAAGCGGCCTGCAGCAGGCAGAGATGCTGTGTGTGGGGACTGACTTAGTCTTCGGTCGGGCAGTAGCCCTCCGGGATCCATGCCTCATTAATTTTGATAATGAGGTACTGAACACTTTTGTGACTTAAGCGACTTATCTTCTCAGTGACAATGCCTCCAGCTGCACTGAAGGTCTTTTCTGACAGGACGCTTGCGGCAGGGCAAGAGAGAAGTTGGATGGCAAATTGGGACAGCTCTGGCCACAGGTCAAGCCTGCGCACCTAGTAGACCAAGGGTTTATCGTCGTTGCTCGCAGTGTCTACATCCACAGTTAAGGCCAGGTAGTCGACTACCTGCCGGTCCAGGCGTTGGAGGAGGGTGGATCTGGAAGGGCTACGGCGAGGTGTTGGACTAAAGAATGTCCGCATGTCCGACATCACCCCGAGATCGCTGGAGCGTCATGTCCCTTGCCTGCGTAGACTTGGGAGGAGGAGGATTACTGCCAGTGGTACCTTTATTGCGTTGTACTGTCACATCACCCTTAAACACATTGTAAAGCATCATTGACAGCTTGTTCTGCAAGTGCTGCATCCTTTCCGCCTTGTGTTGAGTTGGTAACAGGACTGCCACTTTGTGCCTGTACCGAGGGTCTAGTAGGGTGGCCACCCAGTACAGGTCATTCTCCTTGAGTTTTTTGATACGGGGTCCCTAAACAGGCTGGACAACATGAAAGAGGCCATCTGCACAAAGTCAGATCCAGACGTACTCTCCATCTCCTCTTGCTCTTCCACAGTGACGTCACGCAACTCCTCTTCCTCCCCCCAGCCACGAACAATACCACGGGAATGTGGAGCAGCACAAGCCCCCTGTGACGGCTGCTGCGGTTGTTATTCTGCTGCCGCCTCTTCCTCCTCCACAAAAACACCTTCCTCATCCGAGTCTGACTCCTCTCCTTCCCCACACGACTCCTCTTCTTCCTCCTCCTCCCCCCTCTGTGGTGCCGCAGGTGTCGAGGAAACATCTGGTTCGGATGAAAATCGCTCCCACGACTCCTCCTGCCGTAACTGTTCCTGTTCACGCTCCTCCACAGCTTCATCCACCACTCTACGCACGGCACGCTCCAGGAAGTAAGCGTAGGAGATGAAGTCGCTGATGGTGCCTTCATCGCGACTCACCAGGTTGGTCACCTCCTCAAACGGCCGCGTGGTCCTGCATGCATTTCGCATCAGTGTCCAGTACGGTGGCCAGAACATCCCCCATCTTCCAAGATTGTGTCCTTCTACTGTAATTGAAGAGGTACTGGGTGACGGCTTTCTCCTGGTCTAGCAAGCGAGAGAACATGAACAGGGCGGAATTCCAGCGAGTTGGGCTATCGCACATGAGGCGTCTCACCGGCAACTTGTTTTTCTGCTGAATGTCCGCAAAGCGTGCCATGGCCGTGTAAGATCGCCTGAAATGCCCACACAACTTCCTGGCCTGCTTCAGGACGTCCTCTAAGCCTGGATACTTTGACACAAATCTTTGCACGACCAGATTCAGCACATGTGCCATGCAGGGTACATGTGTCAGCTTTCCCAAATTCAAAGCGGAAAGGAGATTGCTGCCATTGTCACACACCACGTTGCCGATCTCCAGCTGGTGCGGGGTCAGCCATTGCTCCACCTCTTTGTTAAGAGCAGCCAGGAAAGCTGGTCCAGTGTTACTCTCCGCTTTGAGGCAAGACATGTCTAAAATGGCGTGACACGGTCGAACCTCGCATGCAGCGTAGGCTCTGGGGAGATGGGGCTGTGTAGCTGGAGAGGGGGAGATGGCAGCACCACTAGAGTTGAACTGCCACTCAGCCGAGGAGGAGGAGGATGACAGCGAAGAGGATGTAGCAGGAGGAGAGGAGGTGGCAGGAGGCCTGCCTGCAAGCCGTGGAGGTGTGACAAGTTTGTCCACTGCGCAGCCACGTACCCACTGCTTGCCACCAGGTTGACCCAATGGGCTGTGTACATAATGTAGCGGCCCTGCCCGTGCTTGGCAGACCAGGCATCCGTGGTCAGGTGGACCCCTTGACCCAACGCTCTTCGCAAGAGATAACACTTGCCTCTCAACTGCACGGTACAGTGGGTATGGCCTTTCGTGAAAAATAAGTGCGGCTTGGTATCTTCCGCTGCGGTGTCCCAATGGCCACAAATTTATGGAAAGCCTATGACTCCACCAGCTTGTATGGTAATAGCTGGCGAGCTAATAGTTCCGCCACGCCAGCTGTCAGATGCTGAGCAACAGGGTGACTGGCCGAAATTGGCTTCTTACGCTCAAAGACTTCCTTCACGGACACCTGGCTACTGCTGTGGGCAGAGGAGCAGGAACCGCTCAAGGGCAGAGGCGGTGTGGAGGAGGGTGGCTGTGAAGGTGCAAGGGAGAAAGCAGATGAAGACAATGCACCTGAAGGAGGAAGAGGAGAAGGAGGGTGGCTTGTCTTTTGGGTGCTGCTTTTCCTCAGATGTTCTTCCCATTGTTGTTTGTGCCTTTTCTCCAGGTGCCTTCATAAGGCACTTGTCCCTACGTGACTGTTGGCCTTTCCACGGCTTAATTTTTGGAGGCAGAGAGAACAGATGGCTTTGCTCCGATCTGAGGTACACACGTTAAAAAATGTCCAAACTGCTGAGCCCCCCTGGGGTGATGGCGCTACGGTGGCATCAGCAGCTGACGTTGAAGGGCATGTTGGCTGGCTGGCCATAGCTGGCGATACATGGCGCCGGATACTGCCCCCAGCTGTTTCTGAGGACGAGCTCCCTCTGCTTCTTTCATGGACTCGTCTCCTCCTACTCCTCTCTGGCTCCCCCTTTGAACTGTCCCCCTGGTCATCTCCTCTATTGGGAACATACGTGGCATCCGTATAATCGTCATCATAATCCTCCTGCCCAGCTTCGCTTTCCTCAGACACCTCCACAACTACACCAACATCAGGTGCTTCATCATCCCCCTCCTCACACGTTACGTCCATACTATCGCCACCTAACTCAGATGTATAAGGTGTTGTAACTTGCTTAGCGCCTTCATCTTGTTGTAGCATTATTGGCTGTGAATCAGTGATTTCCACACCAAATAACTCCTGAAAAGTGTCAAATGCAGCGGATGTGGTGCTTGTTGTAGCGCTGGTGGCTGGGGGAGATGAGGTGTTCTGTGTTAAATACTCAACCACGTCCTCACAATTTTGGGAAGTGATGGCACATGCCTTCTTCTGATCACTGCACTTTGGACCAGGTCCACATGAAATCACGGCAACACCACCTTGCACAGACCTGCCAGTGCCAGGTGGCCTTCCTCTGGGTCTGCCTCTACCTCTTCCTCTACCTGGTTTGTCCATTTTGTCCATCTCGGGGAGATGCTAGGTAGATGCAGTGAGGTGGGTTCACTGAACACAACATCTAGGTAGATGCAGTGAGGTGGGTTCACTGAACACAAAGGTAGTTACAGTGGTGTGAAAAACTATTTGCCCCCTTCCTGATTTCTTATTCTTTTGCATGTTTGTCACACTTAAATGTTTCTGCTCATCAAAAACCGTTAACTATTAGTCAAAGATAACCTAATTGAACACAAAATGCAGTTTTAAATGATGGTTTGTATTATTTAGTGAGGAAAAAAAACCTCCAAATCTACATGGCCCTGTGTGAAAAAGTGATTGCCCCCCCTTGTTAAAAAATAACTTAAAGGTGGTTTATTACACCTGAGTTCAATTTCTGTAGCCACCCCCAGGCCTGATTACTGTCACACCTGTTTCAATCAAGAAATCACTTAAATAGGAGCTATCTGACACAGAGAAGTAGACCAAAAGCACCTCAAAAGCTAGACATCATGCCAAGATCCAAAGAAATTCAGGAACAAATGAGAACAAAAGTA
This sequence comes from Hyperolius riggenbachi, assembly GCF_040937935.1. Lineage (NCBI taxonomy): Eukaryota > Metazoa > Chordata > Amphibia > Anura > Hyperoliidae > Hyperolius > Hyperolius riggenbachi. The sequence goes on from NC_090650.1 coordinate 368,428,552, forward strand.
CTGTAATTGAAATCTATCAGTCTGGTAAAGGTTATAAAGCCATTTCTAAAGCTTTGGGACTCCAGCAAACCACAGTGAGAGCCATTATCCACAAATGGCAAACACATGGAACAGTGATGAACCTTCCCAGGAGTGGCCGGCCGACAAACTTACTCCAAGAGCGCAGAGAAAACTCATCCGAGAGGCCACAAAAGACCCCAGGACAACATCTAAAGAACTGCAGGCCTCACTTGTCTCAATTAAGGTCAGTGTTCACGACTCCACCATAAGATAGAGACTGGGCAAAAACGGCCTGCATGGAAGATATCCAAGGCGCAAACCACTTTTAAGCAAAAAGAACATTAAGGCTTGTCTCAATTGTGCTAAAAAAACATCTCAATGATTGGCAAGACTTTTGGGAAAATACCTTGTGGACCGACGAGACAAAAGTTGAACTTTTTGGAAGGTGCGTGTCCCGTTACATCTGGCGTAGAAGTAACACAACATTTCAGCAGAAGAACATCATACCAACAGTAAAATATGGTGGTGGTAGTGTGATGGTCTGGGGTTGTTTTGCTGCTTCAGGACCTGGAAGGCTTGCTGTGATAGATGGAACCATGAATTCTACTGTCTACCAATAAATCCTGAAGGAGAATGTCCGGCCATCTGTTCGTCAACTCAAGCTGAAGCGATCTTGGGTGCTGCAGCAGGACAATGACCCAAAACACACCAGCAAATCCACCTCTGAATGGCTGAAGAAAAACAAAATGAAGACTTTGGAGTGGCCTAGTCAAAGTCCTGACCTGAATCCTATTGAGATGTTGTGGCATGACCTTAAAAAGGCGGTTCATGCTAGAAAACCCTAAAATAAAGCTGAATTACAACAATTCTGCAAAGATGAGTGGGCCAAAATTCCTCCAGAGCGCTGTAAAAGACTTGTTGCAAGTTATCGCAAATGCTTGATTGCAGTTATTGCTGCTAAGGGTGGCCCAACCAGTTATTAGGTAGGTTTTGAGGGTTTTTTTCTCACTAAATAATAAAAAACATCATTTAAAACTGCATTTTGTGTTCAATTAGGTTATCTTTAACTAATAGTTAACGGTTTTTGATGAGCAGAAACATTTAAGTGTGACAAACATGCAAAAGAATAAGAAATCAGGAAGGGGGCAAATAGTTTTTCACACCACTATATATGCAGTGAGGTGGGTTCACTCAACACAAAGGTAGTTATATGCAGTGAGGTGAGTTCACTCAACACAAAGGTAGTTCGATGCAGTGAGGTGGGTTCACTGAACACAAAAGGTAGTTAGATGCAGGCAGGTGAGTTCACTCAACACAAAGGTAGTTAGATGCAGTCAGGTGAGTTCACTCAACACAAAGGTAGTTATATGCAATGAGGTGGGTTCACTGAATACAAAGGTAGTTAGATGCAGTGAGGTGAGGTCACTCAACACAAAAGGTAGTTAAATGCAGTGAGGTGAGTTCACTCAACACAAAGGTAGTAATATGCAGTGAGGTGAGGTCACTCAACACAAAGGTAGTTATATGCAGTGAGGTGGGTTCACTGAACACAAAAGGTAGTTAGATGCAGGCAGGTGAGTTCACTCAACACAAAGGTAGTTAAATGCAGTGAGGTGAGTTCACTCAACACAAAGGTAGTTATATGCAGTGAGGTGAGGTCACTCAACACAAAGGTAGTTATATGCAGTGAGGTGGGTTCACTGAACACAAAGGTAGTTATATGCAGTGAGGTGGGTTCACTGAACACAAAAGGTAGTTAGATGCAGGCAGGTGAGTTCACTCAACACAAAGGTAGTTAGATGCAGTCAGGTGAGTTCACTCAACCCAAAAGGTAGTCATATGCAGTGAGGTGGGTTCACTCAACCCAAAAGGTAGTCATATGCACTGAGGTGAGTTCACTCAACCCAAAAGGTAGTCATATGCAGTGAGGTGGGTTCACTCAACACAAACGTAGGTGTATGCAGTGATGAGGTGGGTTAACTAAACACAACAGGTACTAGTAGTAGGTATATGCAGTGCTGGGTAGTACAATGTGCAGCTCCCTGTCACACACACAGATAGTCACTGAATGTGCTGCTGCTGGGCTGCTGGCAGTGGCACACACACAGTATGAATTAGCAATGCTGTCTAAGCAACACAAGTGTCAGTTTGACACACAGAAAAAAAAATGATCACATGAGCAGGATTCGCTCTGAAAAGAGCTGTTGAATGAGGGGTGCTATTAGAGCAATAACATTCAGCCAGGAGCAAGCTAAGTAGCCAAGAGCCTGAATAATCTGTCCCTAGGAGAAAAAGTCTGCAGCAGCTCGCCCTAGTCTGTCTATGTGCAGGCACACGAGTGTGTAATGGCCGCCGGAGCCTGCCTTATATAAGGGGGGTGGGGCTCCAGGGCTGAGTGTAGCCGGATTGGCTACAATGTTCCTGCTGACTGTGATGTAGAGGGTCAAAGTTGACCCTCATAGAGCATTATGGGGTGAATTGAACTTCCGGGAAAGTTCGCCGGCGAAAGCGAACCACCCGAAGTTCGCATGGAACAGTTCTGCGGCGAACCGTTCGGCCCATCTCTACAGACGTGCAGCTGAGCGGTGGGGAAGAAGGTAGACACTGAGGCAGTGGAGGGGGCTGTGATAAACAAAGTATTGGACATAGTCCCACACTTTGATCACAAGATGGCGCTGTGCGATGCAGGGAAATGATTGACATGGTACGGGATAGGATTGGAAGGGATTAATGCAGGTGTTGAGAAAAAGGTGTCCACCACATAAAAGGCCTAAAAAGGATGGCGGTCCTATCCTACAACTTGTTTATCTCGTCATCATGCTGTAATTAACTTTAATCTATATAGGAAGAAAAAATGTGCATCTAAGGTTTACCAGAATGCTGTATTTACCTTTCACAGCTGTGATGAGGAGATTGAGTTCAGAAAACCCCAACTACCATTTCCTTTTAGCTGCACACTGCAGTCGACTGCCCGACAATGGGTATTTCACCCATGTCTACAATAGACAGAGGCGAGGAATAACTGCCTCACAATGAGTACTTCACCTGTCTATCTCTACAACAGACAGAGGCGAGGAATAACTGCCTCACAACGGGTAATCTCACCTGTCTATCTCTACAACAGACAGAGGTGACGAATAACTGCCTCACAACGGATACCTCGCCTGTCTATCTCTACAACAGACAGAGGTGACTAATAACTGCTTCACAATGCTCACCTGTCTAGCTCTACAACAGACAGAGGTGAGGAATAACTGCCTCACAACGGATACCTCGCCTGTCTATCTCTACAACAGACAGAGGTGAGGAATAACTGCCTCACAACGGGTATCTCACCTGTCTATCTCTACAACAGACAGAGGCGAGGAATAACTGCCTCACAACGGATACCTCGCCTGTCTATCTCTACAACAGACAGAGGTGAGGAATAACTGCCTCACAACGGATACCTCGCCTGTCTATCTCTACAACAGACAGAGGTGAGGAATAACTGCCTCACAACGGATACCTCGCCTGTCTATCTCTACAACAGACAGAGGTGATGAATAACTGCCTCACAACGGATACCTCGCCTGTCTATCTCTACAACAGACAGAGGTGAGGAATAACTGCCTCACAATGCTCACCTGTCTATCTCTACAACAGACAGAGGTGAGGAATAACTGCCTCACAATGCTCACCTGTCTATCTCTACAACAGACAGAGGTGAGGAATAACTGCCTCACAATGCTCACCTGTCTATCTCTACAACAGACAGAGGTGAGGAATAACTGCCTCACAACGGATACCTCGCCTGTCTATCTCTACAACAGACAGAGGTGAGGAATAACTGCCTCACAATGCTCACCTGTCTATCTCTACAACAGACAGAAGTGAGGAATAACTGCCTCACAACGAGTACTTCACCTGTCTATCTCTACAACAGACAGAGGTGACGAATAACTGCCTCACACCGGTATCTCACCTGTCTATCTCTACAACAGACAGAGGTGACGAATAACTGCCTCACACCGGTATCTCACCTGTCTATCTCTACAACAGACAGAAGTGAGGAATAACTGCCTCACAACGGGTATCTCACCTGTCTAACTCTACAACAGACAGAGGTGAGGAATAACTGCCTCACAACGGATACCTCGCCTGTCTATCTCTACAACAGACAGAGGTGACGAATAACTGCCTCACACCGGTATCTCACCTGTCTATCTCTACAACAGACAGAAGTGAGGAATAACTGCCTCACAACGGGTATCTCACCTGTCTATCTCTACAACAGACAGAGGTGAGGAATAACTGCCTCACAACGGATACCTCGCCTGTCTATCTCTACAACAGACAGAGGTGAGGAATAACTGCCTCACAATGCTCACCTGTCTATCTCTACAACAGACAGAAGTGAGGAATAACTGCCTCACAACGAGTACTTCACCTGTCTATCTCTACAACAGACAGAGGTGACGAATAACTGCCTCACACCGGTATCTCACCTGTCTATCTCTACAACAGACAGAAGTGAGGAATAACTGCCTCACAACGGGTATCTCACCTGTCTAACTCTACAACAGACAGAGGTGAGGAATACCAATCAATACATTCCGTGTTCTGCATGTAGTTGTTCTGCTTTTTTTCCCTTCCACAGAAATGGAACTCAATTTTTAACATCAAATTGTGGTTATTCGTGAAAAACAAGCAAGACCTTTCTCTTCCGTTAATGTAAACTGTGTAACGCTTCCAAGTAAAACATTAGGGTTACTGGAATATTGAGCCGCGGACTTCCTAATTTCTTGATTTGCACTTTCATTCCCTCGTGTGGTTGTGCCTCCTACAAGAGGAGTTATAATCACAAGATTTATGTCGTAATAATCATAAGATTTGTGGTAAAATGCATCATCAGCCAAAAAAATGTAACCAAATATCCGTGAAATGCCAGTGTTAGGCTCAAAATACTGTCATTTGCATCTGGGCTAAAATGAGAAAATTAATTCATTCAAGTTACTCGATTCCCAGGGCCAAATTTACCATAAGGCACTGTAGGCATGTGCCTACAGGCACCTGATGACGGAAAGGCAGCTCACTCCCCTCCCCAAGTGCCTTTCTGCAGCTTTACCTATATATCATCCAAAAGCTTACTCACCCAGCTCTCATCATTACACTGACCAGGTCTCCCTTCAGTTGGGGACACCTCTAGCTACCTAATACATGGAGGGCGAGTCTAGCTACTTAAAGAGAACCCGAACTGAAAATAGAAAGTCAAAATAAGTATACACAGGTCATACTTACCTCCTGTGTAGTCTACTACTCAATCTCTTTCTCCTCTCCTGCGTCCCATTTGTCAACTGTGATCAATGGAATTTTCAGTCCTCTGTTTTAAAAATGGCCATTACCCCATAACAGCTACCTGGTCAGCACACTGTTAAACTGTAATATCATCCACGTGAGCCATAGGGAAACATGGACATTACCTTGCACAGTCAGTTGTAACTGACAGCTGCTGAAATATATCTGACAGCAACTGGTATATTTCAATTCTGACAAAATATTGTCAGAACTGGAAGGGATCACTGTAAGAAGAAAATAGTGAGCTTCTGAGAGGAACTGATGGTGAGGTTAGTATGTAATATTCATTTGCAGCTACGTCATGTGTTTATTTTAAATAATTTTACTCCCTCCCTTTGATATTGAGGATAACTCTGGCTAACTAGCCACCTATGACAGGTAAGGGAAGTAAGGGAGTCGTAACGGCTTGACCAGCCAGCACACTTGCGGTGCTGTTCAGTGGGTGTCAAGACTATAGGCTCCTGTGAGGTAAATCCGGACCTGTCGATGCCTGTGTAGTCCAAGTGCACTCAGAATGAGAATCAGCTTTATTTGCGAAGTACGACCGAAGTCACACCTGGAATTATTTTTGGTACACCCAGGCTTGGCATGGTACAATTTAACCAACATAGTACAGTTAGCAGACATATAGTACAACAAAATACAGGTTCAGTAGTGCAAAATAAAGACTCAGAAGTGCAAGAAGAGTTTGACAACAGTCAAGTGCGAAGGAAAGGTGTGAGAAGGGAAGGTGGTACACCTGGTATAGATATGAATGGCTAGGGGGACTGGATGGAAGGCTGCCCTGTGTTAAGCTGAAGGTGAAGGACAGCCTGAGGGAGAAGGTATTCTTGTGTCTGGAGGTTTTGATGGGGCTGGACCTTTTAGCAGCGGCCCGATGGGAAAAGGTTGAAGTAGCGGCTACTGGGGTGTGAGGGGTTGTTTGTTATCCTGTGGGCTGTGGTTCTCAGTGTTGAGGTGTAGAAGAGATCTAAGGGTGGCAGTGGTGATCCGATGATCTCTGCGGTGCTCATCATGACCCTTTGAAATTTGTGCTTGTCTGCAGAGGTGCCAGCGTACCAGATTATGACGGAGTTTGATTGTTTGATTGCAATCTGGACTGACCTTGATTGTGTACCTTGACCTGCACTACTCTAGATTTTTTGGATACCATGTACCTCTGTCCTCTTTTGTATGACCCTGTCTTGTTGGATTACTGTTGCGCAACAGTTTTGTACGGTGCTTCCCTCTGAGATTTCCTGTTGCCAATCTGGACTACCTGGCTACCCCTCTTGCCCATACTTAGACTAATGGAGTTTTGGCGATGCTTCTGCATTTACCACTTCACTCCATATACCTTTCACACTGGGTGTAACCGAGTGCTGAAACAACACATAAAACCAAGGCTGAGCAGGGAAGAACCACATAGGCTGCCGCTGAAGACTTGGTTTTATTGGGCATTGGGGCAAAGGGACTGAAACGAGGCATGAGATCTACCAGGCCTTACATAAACAATGCTCTGCCTCTGATACCTTAAAGTACCCCTGAACTGATATGGATTTTGATTTCGCTGCCGGTGTGTGAATGGTGCTGTGACATATGTCACAGTACTATTTTCTCAGTCCAGTGCCCCCAGGGGTCCCCATTCTAGTCAGCCAAAATCTTCGACTGACTAGAACATCGAATACAGGCAGGGAGGAAATGGAAGCTATTCTCTCTAGGAATGACCCGTTTTACCACCGTACTTTTAAAACCTGTAAAAAAACAAAAACTGCACAGCATAACTCACCTACTCTGAGTTCCCTTCACTGTCTTTTCCGCCCTGTCAGCTCTTCCATTCCCCCCGCCGTGTCCTTTAATATCAGCCGGCATCTTCACCACTATGGAGCTGACCCAGAAATACTTTTGGGTTCCTTCCAGGTCAGTGCCAAAGCATTGAAGATGCTAGCTGATAAGAGTGGACACGGTGGGAGTACGGGAGAGCTGACGGCGGAAAAGACAACCTGGAGTCGGTGAGTTATGCTGTGCTGTTTTTTTTTGCAGGTCTTAAAAGTTTGGTACAGGAGTACTTTAAGTCAATGGCCCAGAATGAGCACGTCGATCAAAGGCTTTGACTCTGGTCTGACCCCGCCGACTGCATGCTTGTTGCAGGTGTGTGACGCAAAAACAACTAAAACCAAAAGCTCAGCATGACAGCTGGGCAACTACCGGTAGCATTGTTTATAAAGGAATGAAGATTATAGCCTTCGTATTCCCTGCCCTTTGGGTTCCCGTTAAAGCTTACCAGAAATAAAAAGTCTGACGAGACTTGTAACACTCAGGGCCATATGCAATTCTCTTTTTCACCTGAGTTTTCTCTTAGGAGATAATTTTTCATCTTCAATTTTAAACAATTTTCCGGCAATTTTCAACTTAAAAAGTACAGAAAAGTAGGCGAATAAGTACCATCAAAATTATTTTGAGCATTCTCTTGTTTTCTGGTGGATTGAAAGGCATTTTATTCACAAGTTTAAAAATAGCACTTAGGAGAAAACTATGGAGAAAAAGTGAATTGCATATCGGCCCTATACTGTTAATTTAAAGTTCTGTGCGATGCCGCGATCGCTGCAGATTCTGACTTTTCACCCAGATGGCTCATGTTCATATTTCTCAAGTGTTGCTGTTCTTAGAATAACCGCTGAGGAAGTGAAGATATAAACTATTAGAATAAACTTAAGCCATAAAAAATTAACAGGTGTGGCATTTATGGAGTAGTAAGTTAAATATATAAACTAACGTAGTACCGTTCTTTCCACAACAAAAACAATCATTAATTATACATAAATTCACCACTTGACAGAGGACTAAATTTAAATGTCCATAATATACTTCAAAGAAAAAAAACCATGCAACTGTTTGAAAGCCAAATCATGAATACTAGGAAACATTTGCTTGGTTGTTGTTTTTTTATAGTGGATCTTATTATGGACATTTATATTTATTCCTTTATGAAGGCTGTATGATTGTTGCTTTTGAGAGCCATGAGCTTCCAGGCCTCGGGGGGCTTGAGAGGACTACCAAATGTACATTCTGTAAGCTCTTGGTGCTGTAATTTAAGACACATTAGTGGATCAAAAACCTTGTTTAGAAGATTGGAGAGCGGTGGAGAGCCTGTGTTGTGATCACCGGGGCGTAATTACAGACCAAGGGACTCCCCAGCAAAATTTTGAAGGAGCCTCCCAATGTAAACTTGCTCACCCATGGGGACCCTCACAGCCTGAGGCCCATCATAAGTGTCATAAAACAAGTGTGACCATCAAAATCTCCTTCACACCCATAACAATACTCACAAAAACTCCTAATTTGGAGGATGGACCCCTTTGTTGGAGGAAGGGAAGGTTAGTAGAGGCCCCATCACAGCTCCGGACCCCCCTGCAGTTGCAGGGGCTGCGCCCCTGTATTTACATCCCTATTTATATATTACCTCTCTGGAGTCTCAAGAGGCAGACATGTCTCTCTCCCTTAGCAATTGTTCAGGCAGCAGGTCACTTTCCGGGAGCAGCTTTTCAGGTGGCAGAACTCAGAGCTTCGACAACCGCTTCTCAGGCAGTTGGTCTCTTTCCAGCAGAAGCTTGTTAGCCGGTGGGACTTAGAGCTCCGGCAGCAGCTTGTCAGACAGTTGGTCTCTTTTTGGCAGCAGTTTGTTAGCTGGTGGGATTTTGAGCTCCGGCAGCATCTTGTCAGGCGGCGGGTTATCTCTCCCTTTCACAGAAAAGGTTCTATGCTTAATAGATCTCGGGGCAAAATTGGAAAAATTCCCTCATCTTCCTTTGCAGACTGTACCATATTGTTGTGGTGCGGCAGCTAGATGTGCCCCCCCCCCCCAGTATTCGGTAGCCCTCAGGATAGTCAGATGTGCTTCCCAGTAAAGGTAACCAGAGAGGGTGCCGCTGAGTAGTTGAAAGCCAGCAAGAGGAAGCTGCCAGTACATGTAGCCAGATGTGTTCCCCAATGTAGGTAGCCAGAGAGCCCTCCGGTATAGGTAGTGAGAGAGCCCTCCAGTGTAGATAGCCATAGAGCCACCCTGTCTTAGTATAAGTAACCAGAGAGCAATATAGGAATCCAGAGAGCCCCCACCCCTCAATATAGGTAGACAAAGAGCCCCCCTCAGTATATGTAGCCAGAGAGCCCCCCCCCCCTTACTAAAGAAAGCTAGAAAGAGAGCCCCCCAGTGTAGGTAGCAATAGAGCCATCCTTTATTAGTATCGGTAGCCAGGGAGCCCCAACCCTCAGTATAGGAAGCCTCTACTCCCTGCTCCTAGGGCCCGCCTCCAGTACTCCCCCCCCCCCCCCCCCCCCCAACATGCAGAGTAGTGTCAGCAGGTTCTGTTTTTTAACAAAAGTGCAATTTCCAACTAAGAAAAGCAGCCATCCTGAAGGGAAGAAAGTTGCCAGCCAAATTTGCTGGTTGTTCTGAGTTAAACTTCCTACATATGAGCCTTATTATTGTGTTCAGTAAATATCTGTTACTAAATAATGAGTGTTGTGTCAAATAAATAGAATAAAAAAAGCTATAGTCAGTCTACTGGTTTCTAAGTTTATCCTCATTTTTAATAGCAGGAAGGATACTAAACAAGGCAATGGTTGTGGAAAGGAAGGTGCTGGATCAAATATGTTTTCCCGTAGGATGCATCTAATGAAATTTAGTAGAGCCAGCACTTAGCACATGTATGACTCATCTTCAAAGGCCTGACTATATAGTAATATTTTATTATGAGAAAACGACTCAATTTGTATAAGACTCGACTTTAGACCTCTTAAAAGAATGACTCATAGTTACTGAAATGGATCGCATCGTAAGTCTCTTGGCTCGACTAACAGCTATTGACTTCCCATTATCTGGCTTGTAAATAGGAAACAAATGTTGCCTCAGTATGGTAATGGCTGTCATGAAGATTTGCAGCATTCATGTAAGTCATGAATACGGCACATGTTTAGATACAGTAACTTCTCTGGTGCAATTAAAGATACAGTGTCTTTATTCTATTCCTTTCCAAGTTTTCTCCTGGGAGGTGATTTTTTTATCTTCTGTTGAAATAACTTTTCAGCCCTTTGCAATTGAAAAGTACCAAAAAGTAGGTAAAAAAAGTACTGCCAAAATTATTATAAGTACAGTATTTTCTTGCTTGCTGGTGGCTTCGAAAGGCATTTTATTGATAAGGGCCAGTATGCAATTAACTCCCCCCCCCCCCCGAGTTTTTTCCTAGGTGCCAATTTTCATTAATTTTCATCTTCTCTTTAAAGGACACCCGAAGCGAAAATAAACTAATGAAATGAATTATTGTATCTATCTTCCTTCACCTAAAAATGATTTTCTAAGATATACCACAGTTTTATTTTATATTTAAATCTACTTTTTAAGTTTTAACTGTTTTATTGTTTTGGCTCAATGACACATTCATTGAAGTATGCCAGAGCTAAAATGTGTGAACGATTGGCCTTTTTTATTTCTTTCAAACGAAAATTAAATGAGAATTGGCTCTTGGGTGCATGAAAAAGATAGAAAACTTTTATTCATATAAATCCTAAATATCAAACACATATCATAAATACAAATAACCCATAAAAACCCCAGAATAACCCAATGGAAATGCTCCTCACACACACTCCAACACCATAGGGGCTGCAGTCCCCCATGTAAAAACCGGATCCTGTACCATGTATGGCAAAAACAGTTGGTAAAAGGATGATGGTTATAGTACCACTGTTATTGATGAGATGGAAAGGTCATATAGTTCAAACCAACCATGCAGTGAGTGGTGGAAAGCACACGGATGCGAGCGTAGCACATTAATGGTTTTCCTGAAGCATGAAAGGAACACAGGAAGACAAATCCATGTGTGGAAGCAACATCAAAGAGCACAAACTTGAAGCAAGTGAATGGCATATGAAGCAAGCTGATAGCATGCAGGTTGATGGCATATGAGACAAGCTGGTAGCATGCAAGATACGTGTGTGGGCACACAGTCCCCCAATCGCAGGGTATATACTGATGCAGGACAGATGATCTTCACAAAGTATAGGCCCATGTAACAGATGATGCAACAAACAGTCCCCCATTCGCAGGGCATGTGCAACTGATCAAAGCAAATGAATGCATGGAGCGATGTCCTCACATATTTACCAGGCTTCAATGGAAGAGTCCAGATGGAAATATGGATATGAACTTGCAGGTCCCGAGTGCTGCAATGGAAGAGACCCAAAACATCCAAGTGTTGTAGATGTGAGTAGGTACAGGTTCCAGAGGGTGTGGAGGAGAGGAGACGCTGTCAGGAAGAGCCCGACATGTTTCGCCGCACCTGGCGGCCTTCTCAAAGGCAGACAGCGTTGGTATGTTCATGGACGCCATAATGGCGTCCATAAATACTGAACGCGGCTGCGCCGCCCATCCCATCACGTCCCCAGTCACACACATCATCACCACACGCCCACAATGTTGTGGGCGTGCGGGCGGCCGTAAGCTGGAGCGCACCTGGCGCCGAGGAATGACGTCGGAGGAGTGGCCGCCCAATGGGGAAGAGGGAGGAGCGGAGCGACGAGCAGATGCGGACAGCGCAGCCGCTTGAAGCATGTAATACACACAAATGATCACGAAGCAATAAATACAAAATTACATCCCTCATCGCCTGGAACAATTAAATGGCAAGCCATGGGGAGAAAAAAAGAATGAATATAAATTAATAAATTACAATCTCAAATACATAGATTCGCGCTATAGGCATGTACACACCATAAAATCAGGGGCGCCATGTCCAAAAAACGCGGATCCTAACTAACCCCATAAATGCACATATATATGAGAGGAGGAGATAGACCAACCTATATAATAATAAATGTATTAACACCTGCGTGGGTGTAAACCAACACACCCACACATATATAAATGGCCGAAAAATAGAAATTTTTGCCACAAACAGGAGGAGAGAACCCAAACAGGAGGGGATCATAGGGCCCAACAATGGGACCCTTCAGAATATTGATCAACGTACACGGGAGTAGAGGAACCGGGAGGAGAAAGGAACAGGAAAGAAAAAGAAATAGTGGGAGGGGGAGAAAAAAGGAGGGAAAACAGGGGGAAGGAAAGAGAGAACGGGAAAGGAAACAGGGAAGGGAAGACAAAGGGGGGAAAGGAGAGGAGGAAGAGAAGAGCGGTATAGGAGAACTAGAACAGAGACCCACTATCAAGCTCCAGGAACACTAAAGATATTAATAATCTTAAGAAACTAACTGGGCAGAAACACCCGATAGTTGATGCTGTCATTTAACCACTTCCGGATTCTCGGAGCGTATATACACGCCCCTGAATCCTGAAGTTTATTCCATGGAAACCGTTCCATGTCAGTTCCCGGAGGGTGTCTCCGTGAACACCCTGCGAGCCGATCGGCGGCTCGCAGGGTAAATGTAAACACACGGGGAAGACCTTCCCCGGTGTTTACATGTATACGGCGCTGCTGCACTGCAGCGCCGTAGAGGAGATCGGTGATCCCCGGCCTCTGATTGGCCGGGGATCACCGGCATCTGATAGGCTAAAGCCTATCCCATCAGGCGCAGGACGGAAATCCGTCCTGCGCCGCTCACAGGGGGAGGGAGAGGGAGGGAAGGGGAAGGAGGCCAGGAAGTGCTGCGGAGGGGGGCTTTGAAGAGCCCCCCCCCGCAAGCGCAAGCAGCCGGCGGCGATCAGACCCCCCCAGCAGGACATCCCCCTAGTGGGGAAAAAAGGGGGGAAGTCTGATCGGCCTGGCTGCAACCTGATCTGTGCTGTGGGCTGGAGAGCCCACGCAGCACAGATCAGCACAAAATAGCGTGGTAGGGAAGTGGTTAAACCTTTAGGTTCGGTGGCCTTGAGATCAAAAATCCAGCGGGACTCCAGCTGTAAAAGGGCTCTATCAATGTCGCCGCCTCTAGGGTGAGCATGGACCCTGTCCAAGCCAATAAATCTAATGAAACTGGGGTCCCCTCTATGCTCAAGATGAACATGTCTGGAAATTGGGGATTTGAAGTTGCAATTAGCCACATTTTATTTCTTTCCTGCTCTCCGAAGCCATTTTCTGCTAGGACAGTGTTTTATAGTTGGAATTTCTTATCAGTGAGGGTCACACTGTAGTCACTTCCAGTCTGAGCCAGGACTGAATCAGCCACTTACATATCTGATATTTAAAGAGACACTGAAGCGAAAAAAAAATGATGATATTATGATTTGTATGTGTAGCACAGCTAAGAAATAAAACATTAAGATCAGACACATCAGTGTAATTGTTTCCAGTACAGGAAGAGTTGAGAAACTCCAGTTGTTATCTCTATGCAAACAAGCCATTAATCTCTCCGACTAAGTTAGTCGTGGAGAGGGCTGTTATCTTTTATTATCTTATTATTTTATTATCTTAACTGTAAGTGAACTGTTTACTTTTTCTCTGCCAGAGGAGAGGTCATTAGTTCATAGACTGCTCTGAAAGAATAATTTTGAATGCTGAGTGTTGTGTAATCTGCACATATTATAGAATAATGCAATGTTAGAAAAAACACTATATACCTGAAAATAAAAGTATGAGAATATTTTCTTTGCTGCTAATCTTCTAGTAATTATTCATAGTACACAACCAATTCATTATATCATATTTTTATTTTCGCTTCAGTTTCTCTTTAACTTTTTCAGGCAGAGAAAGAAAAAAAGGAACACAGCATAGTTATTAGTGTGCTTGGCACTGTACATACCCATGTCTATCTCATCATGCCACACGTCACTTCGGGTATCTTTTAAACAATTCAACCCCAAGGGGTTTTACCCTAACAAACCAGAGCAATTTCACCTGTCAACACTCCTCCCTTTCATTTGCAAATAACGTTATTACTAATTATCACAACAAAATGATCTATACCTTGTTTTTTTTTTTTTTGCCACAAATTAGGCTTTTTGTGTGTGGGCGATATTTGCTTTTAGTAATTGCTCTATTCTTTATGCATTTTATAGAAAAAAAAATACACTATTTTTACAAATTCATATATTCCCTATACATTTAAAATAAGCAATGCAACTATAAATAAAACCCTCACATTTTATTTATGAATATAATGCAAACCTAGAGAATTCCACATGAGGAGATGAACTAGTTCAAACCTGTTGGTTCTTCCATATTTAACTGCTTATTTTTTTCACTATAGTGGTCCCTTTAAGTTTTATATTTCTTTTCTGGCCTATTTTATTCAGCATTTCTTTGCTCGCTAGATGCTGGAACAGTAAATATAAAGCCAAAATATCTTCTGTAAGAAAACTTAAGGTAAACCTTTACTGAATCAAAGCCCAATGCCTCAGCAGAGTTGGACTAAAAACACAAAACTGTAACAGGAGTAACAGTACATGTGTTATCACCTAGGCCACAATAGCTGGGTGTATAATTACTCCTGTTATATTCTCGTGTGTTTAGCACAAGTCAACTGAAATATTTTTGGTCTAATTTATACTATAATGAACACTTCCACTGCGCTCCCAGAGTACTTTGGAATTTTTCATCAGTTATTCTAACCAGATGGAGTATTATATAATAGTAATGACTTCCGAAGAAGACAACTTTCAGTTTACTACATATTTTGTGGTTTAAGCCCGGCCACAGCTGGCTGAAGTGTGCAGCTCCAAGAGGGTTGTTAACTCAGAAGAATTTTTGTATGACTGTTTATAAAAAAAAATATTTTCACTTAGATATGGAGCTAGAGAGTTTTTGTACCATTGTACAATTAAGATAAGTATCCATTACTACACTTTACTACATGGACTGATTTAAATGGGTGACTTGTGCACCCGGCAGGCAGGCAGTGCGCACGGATTTTATGCTGAAATCTATTAATCTGTGAGTAGAGTATGTAGGGATTTGATCAGATAGATCCCTCACTGATCAGATAACGATGTCCACATCAACCAGTGTATTCAGGGGCGTAACTAGACATCACTGGGCCCCCCTGCGAAACTTTGGATGGGGCCTCCTCGCCCCCTCGCTTTCTGCACAGGAAAACTGAGGACCAATGTGTTTTCCCCATGCAGATAAAAACACTTAGACTTAAAGGAAATGTCAGGCAATCTATGCTACCCCCAGATCTACTTACCCGGGGCTTCCTCCAGCCCCTTGCAGCCGACAAGTCCCTCCCTGCTCACAGTACATACATACACACACAGCTGTATTATTTTACTACATGAGAGCACATGCTATATGGAGGAACAATAATGTCATGCTGAACATAAGAGGGCTTGATTCACAAAGTGATAACTCTTATCACGGTCGCGCTAGCGTTTTGCGCACTCTATAACACGCGTATGGCCGCAATTTTGTGCGAAAAAGTTACGTGCGCTATAACGCTAGCGCGACCGTGATAAGAGTTATCACGGCTTTGTGAATCAAGCCCATAGTATTCACTGTAACTTTGGCAAAACATTCAGAATGTCACTGATTGAAACTGTTATTATAGGATCTGGGACTCTGTGTGAGACAACAAGCTCTCAATGAGGCAGTGACAGTCAGACATCAATCTTACCCACTCCACTGTATCTGTGATCAGACACCATAAGGTCACTAGCCTATGTGTGATTAGAATCTAGGAATCTCTTCTGAGGGAAGGTCTACAACTTTTTTTCAACCTATAACTCCTTTGTTTGTAACGTTGTACATGAAGTCATCAGAACTTTGCTGCAGTGTGAGACAGATGTTTTTTTTTACAAACCCTAGGGAGCAGGGACAGTGTACAAATTCCAAAGTGGTATGATTCCTTATCTTTGTGGTGGACACATGCAGTCAATATAACAATGGTATGAGAGCAGAATACGTTGTCTCTCCATGCCCTTAGTTGTCAAGTCTCTCAAACTTCCCCCCCACGGGCCCCCCTGTGGCTTCCGGGCCCCCCTGCGGAGGCATCCCTTGCAGGGTCTATTGTTACGCCCCTAAGTGTATTGTTATGACCACCTTGACATACATCATGACGTACGATCCCTACTCTGCTCTGTGACAGCCACAGTCAGTAGCCACTTTTTTTTCACTTCATGAACTCCTGCCCCTGTGATCACTGTGACTGGTCAATCACAGTGATCACAGAAGAAATCTAAGGAAAAAGAGGCTCTGGTCTTTAAACCAAATCTGAACTGAAATTAAAAGTCAAAATAAACATACACACGTCATACATACCATGCAGTCTACTCATCAATCTCTGTCTCCTTTACCGCGTCCTGTTTGTTCACAGTGATAGATGGAATTCTCTGTCTTACATTTTAAAAATGGGAATGACCCAGTAACAGCTTCCAGGTCAGCACACTGTTAAACTGTAATATCGCCCCCATGAGCCATAGGGAAACATGGACATCACCTTGCACATCAGTTGTCTTTCAGTTGTAACCGACAGCAACTGATATATTTCAGTTCTGACATAATCTTGTCAAAACTGAAATAAATCATTATTAGAAGCAAATGGTGAGCTTCTGAGAGGAACTGACAGTGAGGTAAGTATATAATATTTATTTGCAGGAACATCATGTGTTTATTTCACTAAAATTATAAATGTGAAAGTTTGGATGTTTGGTACTCAATCACGCAACAATAGCTGAATAGTTTTGAATGAAATTTGGCACACACATAGTACATTACCTGGAATAACATATAGGATACTTTTTTATTCCCATAACCAAAAAGTGGGTGGAGACAAATACAAATTTCACTGGGAAAATGGAAAACTGCAGCCATTCTTACACTGTTTATGGTAGGGTTCTCAAACTTTGCCCAGTTGGTCACTGGGTGCCTGGGATTAATATTCAGAAAAGTGGTTGGAGCCTACAAAAGCCAATTCAAATTCACCTTTTGATTTTCAAGGGGAATGTTTATTTGAGGCCATTCTTTCACTGTTAATGGCACAAGTCTCAAACCTGGTACAGTTGGTCATTGGGTGACTGGGGTTCAAATTCAGAAAAGGGGATGGAGCCACAGCCAATCAGATTTGTTTCATTTCAATGCAAATTATTGATGCTAAAGAACGCAAAACTCACAAACTAGGTCATTGAGTCATTGTGTGTTAGGGTTAGAAAAGTGGGCAAAGCCAACACAGCCAAATACATATCGAGACAATGCAAGCCAATCAGCTAGTTTTGAAAAAAATTACTTGGTTCAGGTTCCCTTTAAGGGGCCAGAGCCCTGCTGTTTGGAACAGGTTAATAATGCTAATCATAACAATAATAAATAAACTGATTATATGTCTACAGTGTAAATGTATTTCCAGTGTCTGGAAATAAGGACACCATTACACTGATTACTGTTAGCCTAGGTTCCCACTTGAGCTGGACCTCTAACAGCCAGTCCTCCAACAGTGTAGTGTGAGCTCTGATGGTCCGGTTGAAGCCCGGAGCAGAGGTGTTTCCCATGTAGCCTATGGTGGATAGCCCCTGCCGCTGCAGGGGGCCCGGAGCTGTAAGGGGCCCCAACTACTATTTCTTTTTTTTTCATTGACCAAAAGTTTTATTTAAATACAAGTCAAAGGAAAAACAACAGTGCAGTATAACATTATTGCATAGTTGACAAGTTAAAGAACATTTTACATATGTACATTAGTACCCTTACACACCGTATCTTTACGGAGAGACTAGAAAAAAGAAGGGGATAGTAGAGAGAGTGGAGGACCAGTGGGGGGGGAGCTCAGACGCCCCAGGAGGGGTATGGTTATGAAAAGAGAGGGAAAAAGAATAGCAGAAGGCATAGAGAGAGAGGAGGCAACATGTGTATCTGGGTACAGTAGGGAAGAACCAACATATTGTAGCATAGTAAGTGTCAACGGTTTGTGTTGTCAATCCAGCGGTCCCAAATTTTATTGAATTTCGAAGGGCAGCCCCTATGATAGTAAACCAGGTTTTTAAGGGGTAGAGAATGTTTTACCCTGGTACGCCAGTCGGCATAAGTAGGAGAAACAGGAGAGAGCCATCTGAACGCTATACATTGTTTGAGAATGAAGGTGGATTCTATTAAAAAGGACTTGTCGAATTTGTTAATTTCTTCGTCATATATATTTAAAATACAGCTCTTAACCTCCCTAGCGTTCTGGACGAGCTAGGCTCGTCCAGAGACACCGGAGGTCACCGCTCAGGCCCCGCTGGGCCGATTTGAATAATTTTTTCTTTAAAACACGCAGCAAGCACTTTGCTTACTGCGTGTTGTGTCCGATCGCTGCCGCCCGCCGCAGATCCGCCGCTACTCGCCGCGATGCAGGGCCCCCCCAGGCGAGACCCCGTGCGCTGCCTGGCCAATCAGTGCCAGGCAGCGCTGAGGGGTGGATCGGGTCTCCCTGTGACGTCACGACGTCACGACGTGCGTCGTCATGGCGACGGGTGAAGCCCTCCTGCAAATCCCGTTCAGAACGGGATTTCCGGATGGGTGAATGCGCCGGCGGGGATTGGAGGGGTGGGAGGGACGCCGCAGGGAGGGGGGAATCATGTAGCTAGCGCTAGGCTAGCTACACGATATATTTAAAAAAAATTGCAAAAAACGTTCCCAGGGCCGCGGGAATCAGAACGCCAGGCAGGTTAATGTCTAGGGTAATGAGGTATCCCATTTTGTCATGAAGGAAATCGACTGCTTGCTTCCAGAGACAGGGCCGGTTCAAGTAACAATGGGGCCCTAGGGCAAGATTAGCCTGGGGGCCCCCCAACAGACACCACCCTGACCAAAAAGCGTCATCAGAGGCCCTTTGTTGCAGCCAAATTTCCCTCCAGGGCCCCTGAGCTGGCTGCTGACCCTCCCCCAACTTAACAGACTCTGCAGTGTCCCTGGGGAGCAACAGTTCAGATGGGGGAGGGACAACTTGGGGGCCCCTACAGGCTCTGAGGCCCTGGGGCAACTGCCTATTTTTTCCTACGGTAGCTTCGGCCCTGTCCAGAGATCAGTTATTGGGGGACACTGCCACAGAAGGTGCATAAAGGTAGGGTTGAGAGCTTTGCATTTAGGGCATTGGTTAGAAGAGTTAGGGCTAAATTTGGAAATGTGACTCGGGGTAAGGTAGCTTTGATGAGTGATATATAATTGTGTGAGGTGGTCTTTAATGCATGGAGACACCTGTCGTACAGCCATTAGGCTATCCTCCCATTCCTCATCGTCTAGTTGTACACCTTGACGTGTACATTTATTCATGGATTGCTCTACTACCGGGCCGGCCAGATGCTCAGACAAGGTGGAGTATAGAGCTCCAATGTGATGTGTGAGTGGACCGTCCTTGATAGATTCAAGGATGGGGGAAGTGCCAGTTAGGGGGAGAATTCAAGGATGGGGGACGAGCCAGTCCCAACTACTATTTCACACGCTCTGATACAGGGGTGCATCCTTTACAAAACTATTGGAAACAGAAGGAGACCCTCCACTGGCTTGAACCAATGTTCAATTTAATACATGTCAAGCACATTGCATACTATTGGCGGAGTCCTTCATCTGCCCATAACATGTAGTGTGCATGACGTATTCAATTGGGCATAGGTGCAAGCCAGTGGAGGGCCTCCTTCTCTTTCCTTTAGTTCACTGTGTGGTGGCAGGAGTGGTGTACCTGTCTCAATGTGTGGCACCAGCAAAAGCTCTCCTAACCTGGACTGAGCTAGACCACAATCAAGAGGACACTGTTGTCCATTCTTCAGAGCAGATGTTTTTGTGGCTTCACTTATTATGGGTGTGAAGATCATGTTGACCACACTTATTTTATGACCCTTGTGAGATGGGCCCCTACGCTGTGAGGGTCACCATCTGTAGGCAAGGGAAAGTGTGTAAATAGAGGGGAGCCCTATCAGAGTGTTGCTGGGGGGGGGGGGAGGCATGCTTTATAGTTACGCCCCTGCCAAGCATCTATTTGCAGACTCTAAAATGCAGATCACAAGCAGGGATGCTCAACTCCGGAACCAGATGAATTCCGGAGAGTTGTTATTCGGATTTCATCCGGTTAAATCAAATCACCTGTGCGCGGGGGGGGGGGGGGGTTAATCTTACCCATCTGACATCTTCTTAGGTCCGTCCCTCGGCGCCTCCCATGATGCGGTCCACGCGCGTCACGTGACTATAAACACTTCATTCTTCAACCGGGTAGGAGGAAGTGTTTGTAATCATGTGACCGCCGCTTGGACCGCAGTTATGTTATGTCCTACTTGCGCCCCCCCCCTTCTTCTTCTTGTCGGTCTGCTCCCAGGGTGGTCGCCCTGCCCAAGAAACGGCCCTGATTATCAGAGGGAGTGAAGTAGTAGTTGGGGGCCCTCTTACAGCTCTGGGCCCCCCTGCGGTTGCAAGGCCTGCTCCCCTGTAGCTACACCCCTGCTACAAGTATCCAGACACATGTAGGGAACTTTAAAACAAACAAAAATTCTGTTAGGATCGATGTTTGAAGCAATCTTCAGTTTATTTAGCTTTTGTAGATATCCCTGCAGATCGGTGTTCCAGAAATAACTAACAATGCTATAAAGAATCCTCTTCTTGTGACTCATTGTCTGCAATAAGAAATGAACAGCATAGTCTGCAAGATAGAGGTTTGGGAAGTCTGAGCTTTCCATTGCTATCTTTAGTAAAACTTATCAAAAAGATGTTTTATTACGTGCCGGGAAATTGGACCACTCATCAGCAAGCTTTAGTGTTTGGATCATTTCCGGTGTTTTTGCACATCTGCTTCCTGCCACCTGCACAAGTTGAGCACACATACAGTATTTACAGAAGTAAACATAGCCAAGCACCAGAGGCATACCTACAGAGGAGCAGCCCCTGCCATTGCAGGGAACCCAAAGCTGTAAGGGGTTCCTAACGACTTCACACGCTCCGATACAGGGGTGCATCCTTTACAGAACTATAGGAAACAGAAGAAGGCCCTTCACTGGCTTGAACCAACGTTCAATTTAATAAATGTCGCACAACCTACATGTCATCTGCCCATAACATGTATTGTGCATGACATATTCAATTGGGCATTGGTTCAAGCCATTGGAGGGCCTCCTTCTGTTTCCTTTAGTTCACTGTGTGGTGGCAGGAGTGGTGTACCTGCCTCAATGTGTGGCACCAGCAAAAGCTCTCCTAACCTGGACTGAGCTAGACCACAATAGAGAGGACACTGTTGTCCGTTCTTCAGAGCAGATGTTTTTGTGGCTTCACTTATTATGGGTGTGAAGGTCATGTTGGCCACACTTATTTTATGACCATTGTGAGATGGGCCCCTAGGCTGCGAGGATCACCAGGGGTAGGCAAGGGAAAGGGTGTAAACAGAGGGGTCCCCATCAGAGTTTTGCTGGCGGGGGCCCATGATTTGTAGTTACGCAACTCAAGCATCTTTTTGCAGACTCTAAAATGCAGATCACAAGACCTGTTGCCTACTTCCAAAACTACTTTGGATCAGATCAATGAACATCTTTCAGCACCTCTTCCAGCTTTCCACTTATGTTGGTGAGGAGAGGCAAATCCAGTTCATTAGAGGCCTGAAGTATTATAGAGACAGAACAAAACCTGAGAGACACTTCTAGTGCAGAATTCATTAACCCCAATAGCATATGGAGGCGATGAGCCTTGCACTTTCTGAAACTTGATACTGTACACCAGTGTTCCTCAACATTTTATTGGTTTGTATCCCTTTTGAAAGCCTGTGCACACCAAATACTCATTGGTATGGTAAATATTATCTCGCGTACCCATTGATGCAAGATATATTTAATAGCAGTACATGGTAATTGTTTCTAAACTATTTCCAAGTATAATCTATTGCGTAGATTATTTAAGTATTATAATTTTCTAAACTCTAAATTTATTATGAGTACCCCTGGATGTATCAGATGCACCCTCTTTAAGAACCTACGGCCCACAGATTTTAAACTTTGCCCATCTCGCCCTATGATGTGGCCAACAAGTGCTTCAAATGTGCAAGATTTGAGCAGTAAAGGAAAAGAGGAAGTGGAGTGTTGTATATGTGCTCACAGCAAACTGAAAGTTACAACTTAGGAGGATGCCACAGCGCTTGCACTGGCAGCATCTGGGCACTTTTATGATGACAGCAGGTCATCGCCAACATATGTGCATAATTTTTTTGCCTTGTGCGCATGCCTCTTCCCCATTTCTAACTGTGATATGAATAGGGGATGGGTCTACAATTTATGTGCATTTAAAAGCACAGTGTCTTTGCCCTTTCAAAAGCTGTGAGCAAGTGTTCTCTGTTACTCAAAACAGCTGTTGGAAATGCCTCCTTTATCACCCACCTGCCTGGCATCCTGCAATATAAATGGAACTTCCAGTTTGCTGTCAAACTATAGAAAGGATGAGAATTCACATAGAAATTTTTAGATGTGTGCCACGGCCAATGCCCCGGTACTGTAGGGGCCACCGATGCACAAACACAAAAGAGGTAGGCACCACAAAGAGTAATTACATTTATTGCATAAGCATGTGGACGCACATGACTCGGTAGCATGCAGAGTCATGTGTGTCTGCATGCTAATGTAATAAATGCAATTGAGCTTGAATTACTCTTTGTGGTGCCCACCTCTTTCGTCTTTGTTAATCTTTGATACCTACAAAAGGCTTTGTCAGAAGTTAATAAATGTTTTTGACTTAGAATTTGTCTGCTCTTCCTTTAGAGATAAGTTCACTATGTATCCTCCTTTTAAATTGGTTTTTAAGTTTTTATTTCCTTCTGTTCCTAGAATAAATCTAGCTCAAGCTGATCCCTTTGCTCATCATTTCTATGTAAACTAAACTACATTTTATCCAGGGAATATAAGAAGCTCCGGACAAGACGCACATAGGTTTAGAGGACAAAAAACTGGGAAAAAAAAACCACTAAACCTGGTGCGTCCATGGTCCAGCGGCATCCTGTAGCTGTTCTCCCCTCAATTATTGTGTCTCCCTTGGTGTTCTGTGTCCCCCTTGCTGTCTTCTGTGTCCTCTGTGGCAGTCAGTCCTGCTGATGTCTTTGGCTGGAGTGGGACGGACCAAGGGGGAAGAATGCCGTGCTGACTGCAGATCCCTTGCTGCCAGATGTTGTGAGGATGGCAGAGAGGTGCCCAGAGAAATCGGCACTATACAACTGGTGGCCACTGTAGAACTTTCTGCACAGCAAATCAAAAAACAGAAAAGTCTAGACAATATGTTTGTGTTTTAGCCAATGTTTTTTTTATTGTTATAGTTTACCGTGAAGCCTACATTTCCAATGTATATCACCCTTTAACTCTAAATGCATTATATGCTAAAAATAATAACTAAAAAGTTTAACATGTACAATGTAAATTCTACAGTAGATTAAAAATGGACATTTAGGTTATAAAACAGTTACTTAAAAAATAGCATAGTTTCACTGGGAATGTACAGTGATTTTTTTTTGTATTTAAAATTTTAATTAAGAAAATATTAAATATAACAAATGAAAATGTTGTTTGCTTAGAGCTCCACCCACTGCCTTGACTGGCATGCTTTTCTACATTGAATAGACAGTTTATATTGCTGCAGTACACTAGATACTAGGGACTGCCCTACCTAGGAGAACTCACGGAGAACCATGTGATCAATTTGAACAGCTGATAAATTTGTAGGTTTCTGATTTGCTGATGACTTCCTGGTTTAACACATGATTATGACCAGCAAATCAGAGCCTTACAAATCTATCAGCTGATCAAACTGATCACATGCTTCTCTGTGAGTTTTCCTAGGTTGGGTCATCCCTAATAGCTGCATAGGAGAATAGCAGGGCTAGGTTCTGGCAAATTCTTTATGTACTGCAGAACTAAAGCAACTAAAGTGTAGGTGGAGCACCAAAAAACACTGAAACATCTATTCATGTATTTACAAAAAAATCATTTTTTTGTACCGTACTAAACCCAATGAATTAAACAAGCATGCTAAAAATAATTCTTTACATTCTTGTTAAAGCCCCACTCAAGGCACAGATGGTTTCCTAAATCTGTCTAGATACCATTTATCTGTGTACAAACATAATGAATACCAGCACAATTCAAATAAATGACTGTGAACCTGAACCTAAGGCTTCCTCCAGCCTCCCATGGTCTGTAAGTCCCCTCCATTCTCCCACTGGCACCTCTATTACTTGCGTGACCCCGCCGGGAGTCGTGCGTGACTGCACATGCAAGGCCCGTCAGTGCGCCCGTCTTGATCATGTTTTGCGCATGTGCAGTCCATTTTTTTGGCGAACCGGCAATACAAGCTTGATCAAGATGGGCACATGAAAGGCCCATGCATGCGCGATCACGACTCCCGGCTGGCTTGTGCAGGTAATGGAGCAGCCAGTGGGAGAACGGAGGGGACCTTTCAGGGCCCCCATGGTCCTTTTTGTGCACTTGTCTTGATCGTGTTCCCATCGTTTGTTCTTGAAGGAATGGACCACGCATGTGCACAACGCGATCAAGGCAGGCAAGCTGTCAGGCCTTGCATGTGCAGTGGTACACGACGCCTGTCCGGATCATGCAGGTAACTAAGTTGCCAGCAAGAGAACAAAGAGGACCCAGAGGACACCGAGGGACCTCACAAACTATGGGGGGCTGGAGGAAACCCCAGGTGAATTCAGAAATACATTCTCAACATCAATTCAGGTTCACTTTAAAGGACATTGGCAGGAGCTCAGTCACCAGCTACTTCCTGTATCATAGACTGTCACTTTTATAGGCTGCTTTCTTCTGAAAGCTAGTCTGCTCCTTCTCCACTGGACTTTAAACAGCAGGACCATCCAATCCAAATGGCAGCCTTACCCAGAGAGCCTTAAACGGACTCACTGAACTCAGGTGCGTAAGGTCATGTGACCAAAACTTCAGGACAGGATTTTTTTTTTTGCTCTAAAAGTTTCATTTCACACATAAAGGTAATGTCTGAGCACTCTAATTGCTAAGCCATTAGATGGTATTCATAGATCTGTGCCTAGAGATGGGGATTAAAGGATCAGTACACTCTCCAGAGCCATAGGAAAGAGCTTTTGGGCAACTTGATCACAGTGGCTAACTAAACAAAAGCATGCTACTACAAGGTTTTATGTCAGCTGATCTACGTGTTTTTCCATAAGGTTTCCGCTTATTTGTGTTTACTATGGTCTAACTGCTGGAGCGGTGGAGGAGGCCACTGCAATCAGGTCTTCTACCCACCAATATGCTTTATATTTTGGTATGGCTCTGGAGGGTAACGTTATAAGGACACATTTTACATTTTTAAGTGCATGTATCCTTTAACACGAGAACAGCTTATAAAAACAGAAGCACAAGGCTAATACTCTTAAGTCAAATTGACAACAGTCCCACATAGTGGGTATTGGTTTTGCTTAGGAAAATATTCATGTAAAATGTGAACGTTAAAAAAGAGAAGTTCTTTCAGTGGAGGGTGGTGAAGAGAGTCTGAATGTGGAAGTGACCCTTAATCTAAAGCTTTATACACAGTGGAGCTAAAGGTTCGTAGACACGTCCGATAAAGATCGTTCGTTACGAACGATTCGTGACGTTTGCACGATATTCAAATTAGACCGAAAAGATTGTTCGTAATGAACGTTTGTGTACACACGAGATAAACAGAGGAACACCAAGAGCCCCAATAGTGTAGTATGTATTGACAAAGGGGGTAATGACAAAGAGTAATAGTTGTTATACTCACAAACATGGGTCACCAATAGGAAACCACTGTAAAGGCAGGTGGGGAGATTATCCTGACCCCACTCAGGAATAAGAAGTCGCTCTCTGTAGATAGTAGAAAGGGTCGCAATGTGTACACACGTGAACGATATAAGTATAAAGTACTGAACGACGAACGATAAAAAAAAATGGGTGTGCAAATGGAAGTGACGTTATGACAGGCAATAAGAACATGCGTACTACTCCACAGATAATCATTATCGGACGATCTTTGTACACACTGCAACGATTGAATGATTATCTTTCGAAAAAAATCCGCCGGGTTGGATCGGTCGGATTGAACGATAACGGCAGTTATCGTCCAAAAAAAGATCATTGGAAAATTTGGAACGCACGATTATCGGTCCGATTGTCGTTATCGTTCGTTTTCGAACGATCGTTATCGTACGTGTGTACTCAGCTTTAGTAACACCCTCAATGTCCTTCAGTGATCACTCTGGGTGACAGTTTACTCCTAATAGGCAGATAAGCAGTTTCACTCTCTGCAGGAGGCGCATTCAGTCCTGGGGGGGGGGGGGGGGGGTTAGCAGGGGGCGTCACACGTCACCTCGCAGTGGGAACTTATACAGCGGTATGGTTTAACTTTGGTGGATCATTAAAGAGGAAATTGCTGATATCAAGGGGCCGCCTGTATTTACATTAGATTGTCACCCAAGGTGATAACGAACAATCATTTAGGAAAAATAATATATCTGGTGTGTGTCCAGAACTTTACAACCCCTTTACTTACTTACTCAAGTGTGTCCATACCCATAAGATGACAGATGGACAAAATGAACACTCCACAGGCCAACAGCTGTTAGCGAGGGTGAAACAATGTCTCATGCTAGAGAACCTGGTCTTGCTCCTGTCTGGACAATACTCATTTCCTTTTTCCTTCCATTGCATAAACAGGAATGCTTAGTCAAGACTCAAGAGGAGAGCTCGGGTTTATGTGACAACAGGCGTACATAAGAGTCTTAGGCCCTATTTCCACTTGCAGAGATTTGCAAAACAGAGCTGCCAAGAAGAATAAAATATGCTAAAATCAGTTTAACCTCCTTAGCAGCATCCATGAGCCTGACTTGTGGTAGCCCCCGGAAGGTATAAATAAACAGCGCAGCATGGCGGAATTTCTAACTCACTTCCCCCGGATCTAGACACTGGCTGCCATTCTTGTGGTCCTCGGAGGCTCTCGATTCCTCTAGTTAGATTGCCTTCTGTCGTCATGACAATAGACGGTAATCTCACTATAGGGGTAGAGCTCCACCCGTAGGACAGAGGGAGACTTTCAGTACCGGATGCGGGGGGGGGGTGAGTAACTGCATGGCTGCCACAGATCTATGGCGGTATGATTTTTTTTTCCTGCTTTCAGCCCCATCTACACAATACGATTCTTTGTACGATTTGATTACGATTCTATTTACGATCCGATTAAATCCTACATGTCCGATCGGGATTCGATTCAATTTCGATTTGCCATTGTTTTGCAATGGTAAATCGAATTGAATCAAATCGAATCCCTTTCGGACATGTTGGATTTAATCGGATCGTAAATAGAATCGTAATTGAATCGTATAAAGAATCGTATCGTGTAGATTGGGCGTTAAGATCTTAAAGCGTGTGAAAAATAGCACTGCTTTTAGACCATAAGATCCAAAAGTAGTCATACAGCTAGGTAGGTTAAAAATGGGAGGTAGTGGTGGACTTGCCACCTCCCATTTTTAAATGTATTTTAGTGTATTTTATTCGTCTGCCCCTGTTCTTCAAATATCTGCAATCCTTTGTCTACCCCCACACCCCCTTGGTGGATGGGTGTTACACCTTACTTCCATACCTATAGAGAGCAACTTCTTAACCAGAGTGGGCTCTGGTTTAATCTCCCCACCTGCTTTTACAGTGGTTGCATGAGCGGTAACCCACACTTGTGAGTATCCTTTCACTAAAGGATATTCCTTACCAGTACAGGTCTTTACATACTACACTATAATGGGCTCTTGATCTCCCCTTTTGTCTTTCTACCTGTTTCCACTCATGCCGGGATCCGTCTCTGAGATGGATGCTGGCAATGGTGCTGATGTGAGTACGCATCTAAATCCCTCGGCTTCAGGGATTTGGATGCGTCGTCTGAAAAAAAAAAAAAGCTGCTGGCACTATTTTCTTCCCAGCATGTGAGTTTGTAAGCAGCCTAATTAAACTACCATGCAAATTTCGGTCTCCTGGAAAGCTGAGGCAGACTGATGAAAGCAGTGACTTGGACTTGATAGCTAGTGATAAAGTACCTGGGAGATGTAGTTTTAATCAGCTGCTGAGTAGTTGGTCAGTAGCTTTAATTTGTTACTAGTGTTGGTGTTCAAATCCGGCATCCTGAATGTGGAAACCACTTCAGCAGCCAAGCTAATGAATAGGGTCAAGGGTTGCACTCCGCGTTGGGCTTCACACGATTCCGATTCTTCCTCCTTCCAAGTCAGAAGGAGGAAGCATCAGAGTCACATGAAGGGCAGTAAATTACCTCCCTGTGACCCTGTCCACTAGCTCAGGTGCTGAAGTGCGGTGTTCAGCATGAATTGAGTTTCTGAATGTAGGATCCTGAATTCGAACATCAACACTATTTATTACCTATAGTTTTCATTAACCAGGTGACACAAAATTGCATATTAGGTGACTTCTCCACTCAAAAGTGGACAACTTGCTCAGAGTATCCAATCAGGTTTAATCTGCTAATTGAAACAAGGATTCTGGTCGCTACCTCTGGGTAGACTGCTCTCCAGTTTTCATTAGGCTGAGGCTGATCTTCCAAGACTGGTGCAAAGAGCATTGCCTAAAGCAGCCAGTTAGGTTTTTACATGAGATGAAACAAGGATACTTATTGGCTGTCCTTGGGAACTACTCAACTTTTTCCTCCAGAGAATCTTTTTGGCTCACAATAAAGCATTGTTGAAGCATAAACAGACTGATGACTCTTTGCACCTCCCTGGCTACATCTCAGAGTTAGCGAGCAAACTGTGCCAGGCATGATACGCATCTCCTGTCTGAACGGCTTGGCTTCCTAGTCTGACTGAATAAGGATATTGTGAAATTTATATGGGGAACTGAAGCAGTGGCAGGAGGTTATTTCTTCATCTAATAGTACATGTCAGGCATTTCTTATCGCTAGCAACCAGTAAAGTATAAAGAAGTGGGTGTACTAACAATGACTTAGCTAAAAATCAGAAAAGCCATAAAAATAAATAAAAATGGCGAAAAGAGGCCTATGACCAGCAGAATACAGGCATGCACTAAGGCTAAATTCACACTAATGTTACCGAGGAACTTTAACCAAGGATTGAACTTGATTTCGTAAGTCTTTCCCATAAGAAATCTTTACTTTTTCTCGAATAGATCATCGGGGGCGGAGGTAAAATCCCATCCACAGTGTGATGTCATGACCATGGTTATGACAGTTTCCGATCTGTGAACCTCATTGCATTGTGGGGAATAACAGCAGTGAACATTTCATACAGATCACCTGGCAGGACTAAAAGGGTCACCACCAGTGATACATATCAGAATGTAAATCAGGGAGAGGAAAGAGTTTACAAGGGGCAAACACTGACTAAATAATCTATAAAAGAGTATTGTAAATAATGAGCAATTGTATTCATTATGTTATTTTCACTACAGTTCCTCTTTAAACAGTGGCGAATCATTGTCATTCCCATTGCCAGGAAAAAAACTTGAGGTAAAATTAAGCCATTCACACCAACGTTCGATTGGGGTTTTATTCTTGAGACGTTGCATGTGACATTCTTTGGCCATTTTTGGACATTTTCTAAGGCACCATGGCACTTACCCCTTCTTGGAAATTACTGTGCTGAACGGATGTCACAGTTGCAGACACAGTACCGTCAATAGGGCATTTCTTTTTTCTCCTGTCGCTTTTCCCCTGCTAGTGTCATCCTAGACTATATGGTAACTACACACCATAATCTCCTCACCACTCTCCACTGAAAGACACTGAGTGGACATCTCCTTTAAAGCAATTCTTTTACATTCAATTTGCCACATATAAAGTATTAATATCTTAGAACGTTTTACGCCTACATTATAAGTAGTTCAACAACATCTTCATAAAAAGAAAAAAAATGTAAGAAAAGGTGACGGATTACCCTTGGCAACGATGTAAGCGGCTTTACTCGAGCCAATTCAGATGGTTGGTTTTGTTGCCTCGTTTTCCTGCAGTTACCAGCCGCACAACTGTTCATCCATTAACACCTCATGCATTCCAAAGAGAACATTCAAAAGTGTGACTGGATTTGTGGTTGCACAGGAGCTCATCAATTGCGATGGTCAATCAAGATCCCTTGAGGCCCCATTCACACTTACAAAACGCCAGCGATTTTTGCCAGCGTTTTGCAGGAGTGATTTTTCCGCGATTTCACGCAGATTTTTCACGCGATTTCACGCGGCTGACGTCACTCGCCGGCCGCCTCGCGTCATCACGGCGGCCGGCGTGGCAGTACGGCGCATGCGCGCTTTAAACGCGCATGCGCAGTACTGCCACGCCGGCCGCCGTGATAACGCAAGGTGGACATAGAGAGGAGCCGGGACGCCGTCGTGGGACCTCCCGACCAGCACTGGGCTGGAGAAAGCCCCAGGTGAGTACAACTTTTATTTTTTGGCTGAGCTCGGAGTCCCTTTAAGTCATATTGCTGTCAAAGCAAATGCACTGTAAAAGCTTGAAAAACAGTTAATACACTGCAAAAAAAGACTTTGCTTTCTTAATGGTTGTTGAAATTATACTTTTCTCTGCATGGGCTATAAATGGATCGTCTGACACCAATTTGCATTTACTGTATCTTCTGACTACTGTGCCTTTACAATCTGCAAGTCCTCATTAAAGGGAACCTAAACTGAGAAGGATATGGATTTTTCCTTTTAAAATAATACCAGTTGCCTGACTCTCCTGATGATCGGCCTAGTGCACACCAGAGTGGTTCGGCTGCGGTTTGCGATCCGCTTGCGGCTGCGGATACGCTTGGGTAATGTATTTCAATGGGCTGGTACACACCAGAGCGGGAGGCGTTTTGCAGAAACGCATACTCCCGGGCTGCTGCAGATTTTGGATTGCGGATGCGTTTCTGCCTCAATGTTAAGTATAGGAAAAACGCAAACCGCTCTGAAAAACTGCACTTCAGAGCGGTTTGCCAGGCGTTTTTTGTTCAGTAACAGCTTTACTGTAACAATACATAAAATCTACTACACCAAAAACGCTTCACAAAACCGCAAAATGCTAGCTGAAACGCTACAGAAAAAGAAGAAAAAGCGTTTCAAAATCTGCTAGCATTTTGCGGATCTGCTAGCGGTTTTTGGTGTGCACTAGGCCATCCTGTGTCTCTAATACTTTTAGCCACAGCCCATTGAACAAGCATGCAGATCAGATGCTCTGAGTGAAGTCAGACTGGATTAGCTGCATGCTCATTTCAGGTGTGTGATTCAGCCACTACTGCAGCAAAAGAGATCAGCAGGACTGCCAGGGAACTGGTATTGTTTAAAAGGAAGCATCCATATCCCTCTTAGTTAAGGTTCCCTTTAAAGAAAAAAAAAACAGTGCAAAGAGGCAAAGAGTAATAACATTGTAATAGTTGATGCAGTCGGTAAAAAACAAGCAATCCAGCCCCCCCCCCGCCCCCCCATAAAAAAAAAAAAATAGTTTGAGATGACATCTTTTTTGTGTTTCCTCACATTTACCAACTGTTCATTTCTAATGAGGTGAAGGAAACAAGAGCCACTTGTGTGTGCAGGTAATCAACTTTCATCAGCTAACAGCCAACTGATATTCAGCATGCAGATGTTAATCAACAAGACCACAATTTCTGGGCCATCTGAACATCACAGTTGCAATCAGAGATGGGTGAAGATGTAGTGGTAGGTGGGTTCCTGTATCAAATTCACTCTATCACCATCTTGAAAACGCAAATGCAAAACGAATACGATTTTTCTACGTTCTACTGCAATTTCTGGGAAAGGTGCTCCTAGGAGCACTTGTGATCTTCGAGCCCAGAACACGGCAGTGGTTAGAAGGGGAAAGGGCATGCATGTAAATAAGGCACCTGGAAATTTCAGCACAGGGCAAAGCCAAAAAATGGCTCACCCTGCTCCTGCAAAAATCTGCGTTAATTACTAATCCCCCTCCAGGCCGCCGTGAACTCGGGGGGAAAATGCAATTCGGCTTCCAGCTATTGCTGGCGGCCCAATTATGCTGTTTTTATAGTCATTTGGGCGCCGTCTTTTGACAGCGCCCAAGTTACTGTCTGAGCACCGCTATAGGCGTAATTCACATTACGGCCTATGGCAGCACATGGTGCGCCCGAATTTCCAGTGCCGTTTTTGCCTGTCTCGGAGGAGAGGTTACTTAACCTAAAAAGGTAATAGGAGGGGAAAACATTTTATGGGGGAAATGTATGCAAGGAAGCCATTAGTAATGCCCCCACATTTTATCTCGTATCCACTTTAAGAAACAATACTGTGCAAAATACATTCACCCAAAATATATCATCGGGCTTCAGTTTATAAGACACATGAGGCCCGATCCAATTCCCTTTTTGTCCTACATTTTCTCCCAGGTGATACTTCACATCTTATCATCAAAATGCCTTGTAAGCCGCCAGAAAGCAAGAAAATACTGAGCTGAGAGAAGTTAGGGTATCTTAAACGGAAGATGAAAGTTTTCTCCTAGGACATACTGTACATGTCAAACTCCGGCCCGTGGGCCAAATCTGGCCCTCAGAGCCATTCAATTTGGCCCTCAAGTGGTTTCCCCACTTTACATTATGTTTGGCCCACTAAATCACCAGGGAACCTATATTTTAGGTGAAGCCCTAGAATAGCAGTGGAGTCATATGGGGAGATAGGGGGAATGCACTAAACACTAAGGAACTGTATACAGGAGGGTGGGGGCCTCTAGACACCAGGGAACTGTACAGGGGCTTGGAGGGGGGCCATTAGACACCTAGGAACTTTATAATGGAGGATGGTGGCCAGTAGACATTGAGGTTGGCCCTCGACTTGGTCCCAGTGTACAATTTCAGCCCACTTTGTATTTGAGTTTGACACCCCTGTCCTAGGAGAAAACTTGGGAGAAAAGGTGAATTGGATCGGGCCCATGATAGAAAAAATAGCTATGACTTATTCTTTAAAGAACTTTGTGTACTATATTTTACATTGTTGAATAGGTCCAGTCGCGTTAAATATTCTTCAATATATCACACTAACTAAAAGGTTAAAATACAAAAAAGTACCATTTCCTGATGATGAATGTTGGATATGAGAAATGTTTAAGGTGATACTGAAATGTGATGGTAATGACTTTGCATAATGTTCCTTTGGGTTAAAGGTCTTTAAAGTGATTCAGTATTTCATCCGAGTCCATTCCGGTAAATGGGAGGAGTAAGTGGTCTTCACAGGTAGTCTCTGGTCATTTATGCTTGGCTAATGTCTATTCACTGAGAAAGCCAAGCATGGTGCGGAGTCCTTCACCTGGATTCAGAGGAGGTATTGCTGCCAGTACATTGGGTAACGTATTAGGGTGTCCCATAATTTGCAGAGACCGTGTTGGCATTTCTTTACCTTCTCAGGCCTTCTTTCATCTCGCCGTCTTCGTCTATTTCTGTTGTTCTGTAAGATGGATTATTCATTGTAACCATTATACTCAAACAGCCACAAATACATACATGAAAATAGACACCCATGTCCAGTCCTACTGAGTACACATTTTGCTCACGTTGCATTTGGGTGCAGGGAGAAGCTGAAAGACGGGTCTCCTGACACCAGGTAATCTCGAGAAATAAAACAAATATATTCCTCTACTGATTACCTAATTTTATCCATTGGGCACGTAGTTGGAGGTCCGGCTATTGCCGGCACCTGAATGAGGCTCCCTGCACACTGCAAATCTGTTTTGCGATTCCAATTCCGTTTCCGATTTCGGTTTGCAATTCTGATTTTCCCTGAATGCAATCAACAGAAAAACTGAGTCAAAAACGCAGCATGCAAAAAAAAATAAAAATCAGATTGTATTACAAATAAAAAAAAAATAAAAAAAAAAATCGGAATCGCATGTAGTGTGCAAGTAGCCTTAAGTGTATGGACATTTTCCAAGGTCTGATGCACATCTGCTCCCCTACTGCTACTACTTGTACCTATTAAATCTCGCACAGAGAATAATAAGGCACGAGTACCACTTTACAGACTCCAAAATGTTTGTTTTGGGCCTACTTCAACCTCCAAAGTTTGAATGCATATGATCGTAAACTTGCAATCTATATATATATATATATATATATATATATATATATATATATATATATATATATATATATATATATATATATATATACATATATATACACATATATATATATATATATATATATATATATATATATATATATATATATATATATATATATATATATATATATATATATATATATATATATATATATAAAATCGGATGTATCTGTGTGTGTGTGTGTGTGTGTATGTGTGTATGTGCCGCGATCACTCAATGGCAAAAACGGCTTGACCGATTTGAACGAAACTTACCTACTACCTGGGATGATAGGTTCTGGGGGTCTCGCGTCCCCCCTACACACGTGGGCGGAGCCACACACAGCAAATCAGATTTCACCTATTCAAGTCAATGGAAAAAATGGAAAAGGCTGCCATTCTCGCAGTATTCAAGCCAGAGTCCCCCACACTTGGCACAGTTGGTCACTTGGTGACCAGGGTTACAAATCCAGGAAAAGTGGGCGGAGCATAAAATAGCCAATCAAATTTCAGCCATTCATTTTAAGTATGAAAATGTAAACTGCAGCCATTCTTAGACTGTTAATCGCAGGGTTCTCAAACTTGCCACAGTTGGTCACTGGGTGAATGCGATGAAGATTCAAGAAAGGGTGGAGCCTACAACAGCCAATCAAAATTCACCTATTGATTTTCAAGGGGAATATTTAAACTGCTGCTATTCTTACACTTTTAATGGCAGAGGCTTCAAACTTGCTACAGTCGGTCATTGGGTGACTGGGGTTCAAATTCACTGAAGGGGCGGGGCCACAAACAGCCAATCAGATTTCCTTGCTGGATAAACTGCTTCCATTCACACATTTTTTGATGCCAGGAACCTGAAAGCTCACAAACTTGGTCATTGAGTGACTGTGTGTCCAGGTTACAAAAAGTGGGTGGAGCCAAAAAACATTTACTGGGAAAATATAAACTGCAGCCATTCTTACACCGTTAATGGCAGGGTTCTCAAACTTTGCACAGTTGGTCACTGGGTGAATGAGATTACGATTTTGGAAGGTGGGTGGAGCCTACAAAAGCCAATAAAAATTCACCAATTTTCAAAGGGAATATTTTATCTGCTACCATTCTCTTATACTGTTAATAGCAGATGCCTCAAACCTGGTACAGTTGGTCACTGGGTGACTGGGGTTCAAAATCAGAAAGGGGGCGGAGCCACAAACAGCCAGATTTGTTTATTTTTCAATGGGAATATACAAAGTATTGATACCAAGGACCCCAAAGCTGATAAACTTGATCATTGAGTGACTGTATGTCAAGGTTAGAAAAAGTGGGCGGTGCCAACAACTAAATTTTTAACATGGCAGGGTTCCCAAACTTGACACAACTGGCCACTGGGATGAATATTCAGAAATGTACGTGGAGCCTACAACAGCCAATCAAAATTTACCTATTGATTTTCAAGGGGAATATTCACATTGCTACCATTCTTACACAGTTAGTGGCAGAGGCCTCAAACCTGATACAGTCAGTCATTGGGTGACTGGGGTCCAAATTCACTAAAGGGGTGGAGCCACAAACAGCCAAACAGATTTGTTAGATTGATTTCAGCCATTATGTTATTGGCAGGGTTCTCAAACTGGGTGGGTGGGTGACACAGTTGGTCACTGGATGACTGGGACTAATATTCAGGAAAGTGGGTGGAGCCTACAGTAGCCAATAAAAATTCACCTTTTGATTTTCAAGGGGAATATTTACATTGCTGCCATTCTTACACTCTTAATGGCAGAGGCCTAAAATCTGCTACAGTCAGTCACTGGGAGACTGGGGTTTAAATTCTGAAGGGAGTGGGCCAAAAACAGCCAATCAGATTTAATTTCAATGGAAAAATGCAGCTTATTGATGCCAAGGACCCCAAAGCTCCTAAAATTGGTCATTGAGTGGCTGTATGTCAAGATTACAAATAGTGGGCGGAGCCAAAAACAACTAACTTTTTTCATGGGAAAATGTAAACTGCAGCTTTTCTTACACTGTTAATGGCAGGGTTCGCAAACTTTGCACAGTTGGTCACTGGGTGACTAGGATTAACCACTTCGGGACCACAGTCTTTTCGCCCCTTAAGGACCAGAGCCTTTTTCTCCATTCAGACCACTGCAGCTTTCACGGTTTATTGCTCGGTCATACAACCTACCACCTAAATGAATTTTACCTCCTTTTCTTGTCACTAATACAGCTTTCTTTTGATGCTATTTGATTGCTGCTGCGAGTTTTACTTTTTATTATATTCATCAAAAAAGACATGAATTTTGTCAAAAAAATGACTTTTTTAACTTTCTGTGCTGACATTTTTCAAATAAAGTAAAATTTCCTATACATTTGAGCGCGAAAGTTATTCTGCTACATGTCTTTGATAAAAAAAAAAACATTCAGTGTATATTTATTGGATTGGGTAAAAGTTATAGCGTTTACAAACTATGGTGCCAAAAGTGAATTTTCCCATTTTCAAGCATCTCTGACTTTTCTGCGCACCTGTCATGTTTCATGAGGGGCTAAAATTCCAGGATAGTACAAATACCCCCCAAATGACCCCATTTTGGAAAGAAGACATCCCAAAGTATTCAGTGAGAGGCATGGTGAGTTCATAGAAGATTTTATTTTTTGTCACAAGTTAGCGGAAAATGACAGTTTGTGACAAAAAAAAAAAAAAAAAAAAAGTTTCCATTTCTTCTAACTTGCGACAAAAAAAAATGAAATCTGCCACGGACTCACTATGCTCCTCTCTGAATACCTTGAAGTGTCTACTTTCCAGAATGGGGTCATTTGTGGGGTGTGTTTACTGTCCTGGCATTTGGGGGGTGCCTAATTGTAAGCACCCCTGTAAAGCCTAAAGATGCTCATTGGACTTTGGGCCCCTTAGCGCAGTTAGGCCGCAAAAAAGTGCCACACATGTGGTATTGCCGTACTCAGGAAAAGTAGTATAATGTGTTTTGGGGTGTATTTTTACACATACACATGCTGGGTGGGAGAAATATCTCCGTAAATGACAATTTTTTTATTTTTTTTACACACAATTGTCTATTTATAGAGATATTTCTCCCACTCAGCATGGGTATGTGGAAAAATACACCCCAAAACACATTATACTACTTCTCCTGAGTACGGCGATACCACATGTGTGGCACTTTTTTGCACCCTAACTGCGCTAAGGGGCCCAAAGTCCAATGAGTACCTTTAGGATTTCACAGGTCATTTTGAGAAATTTCGTTTCAAGACTACTCCTCACGGTTTAGGGCCCCTAAAATGCCAGGACAGTATAGGAACCCCACAAATTACCCCATTTTAGAAAGAAGACACCCCAAGGTATTCCGTTAGATGTATGGTGAGTTCATAGAAGATTTTTTTTTTTTGTCACAAGTTAGCGGAAATTGATTTTAATTGTTTTTTTTCACAAAGTGTCATTTTCCGCTAACTTGTGACAAAAAATAAAATCTTCTATGAACTCGCCATTCTCCTAACGGAATACCTTGGGGTGTCTTCTTTCTAAAATGGAGTCATTTGTGGGGTTCCTATACTGCCCTGGCATTTTAGGGGCCCTAAACCGTGAGGAGTAGTCTTGAAACCAAATGTGGCAAAATGACCTGTGAAATCCTAAAGGTACTCATTGGACTTTGGGCCCCTTAGCGCACTTAGGGTGCAAAAAAGTGCCACACATGTGGTACCGCCGTACTCAGGAGAAGTAGTATAATGTGTTTTGGGGTGTATTTTTACACATACCCATGCTGGGTGGGAGAAATATCTCTGTAAATGACAATTATTTGATTTTTTTTACACACAATTGTCCATTTACAGAGAGATTTCTCCCACCCAGCATGGGTATGTATAAAAATACACCCCAAAACACATTATACTACTTCTTCTGAGTACGGCGATACCACATGTGTGACACTTTTTTGCAACCTAGGTGCGCTAAGGGGCCTAACGTCCTATTCACAGGTCATTTTGAGGCATTTGGATTCTAGACTACTCCTCACGGTTTAGGGCCCCTAAAATGCCAGGGCAGTATAGGAACCCCACAAGTGACCCCATTTTAGAAAGAAGACACCCCAAGGTATTCTGTTAGGAGTATGGTGAGTTCATAGAAGATTTTTTTTTTGTCACAAGTTAGCGGAAAATGACACTTTGTGAAAAAAAAAACAATACATATCAATTTCCGCTAACTTGTGACAAAAAATAAAATCTTCTATGAACTCATCATACACCTAAAAGAATACCTTGGGGTGTCTTCTTTCTAAAATGGGGTCACTTGTGGGGTTCCTATACTGCCCTGGCATTTTAGGGGCCCTAAACCGTGAGGAGTAGTCTTGAACCCAAATGTCTCAAAATGACCTGTGAAATCCTAAAGGTACTCATTGGACTTTGGGCCCCTTAGCACAGTTAGGCTGCAAAAAAGTGTCACACATGTGGTATCGCCGTACTCAGAAGAAGTAGTATAATGTGTTTTGTGGTGTATTTTTACATATAACCATGCTGGGTGGGAGAAATATCTCTGTAAATGACACATTTTTTTATTTGTTTTACACACAATTGTCCATTTACAGAGAGATTTCTCCCACCCAGCATGGGTATGTGTAAAAATACACCACAAAACACATTATACTACTTCTCCTGAGTATGGCGATACCACATGTGTGACACTTTTTTGCAGCCTAGGTGCGCTAAGGGGCCCAACGTCCTATTCACAGGTCATTTTGAGGCATTTGTTTTCTAGACTACTCCTCACGGTTTAGGGCCCCTAAAATGCCAGGGCAGTATAGGAACCCCACAAGTGACCCCATTTTAGAAAGAAGACACCCCAAGGTATTCCGTTAGGGGTATGGTGAGTTCATAGAAGATTTTATTTTTTCTCACAAGTTAGTGAAAAATGACACTTTGTGAAAAAAACAATAACAATCCAATTTCCGCTAACTTTTGACAAAAAATAAAATATTCTATGAACTCATCATACACCTAACAGAATACCTTGGGGTGTCTTCTTTCTAAAATGGGGTCACTTGTGGGGTTCCTATACTGCCCTGGCATTTTACGGGCCCAAAACTGTGAGTAGTCTGGAAACCAAATTTCTCAAAATGACTGTTCAGGGGTATAAGCATCTGCAAATTTTGATGACAGGTGGTCTATGAGGGGGCAAATTTTGTGGAATCGGTCATAAGCAGGGTGGCCTCTTAGATGACAGGATGTATTGGGCCTGATCTGATGGATAGGAGTGCTAGGGGGGTGACAGGAGGTGATTGATGGGTGTCTCAGGGGGCGGTTAGAGGGGAAAATAGATGCAATCAATGCACTGGGGAGGTGATCGGAAGGGGGTCTGAGGGGGATCTGAGGGTTTGGCCGAGTGATCAGGAGCCCACACGGGGCAAATTAGGGCCTGATCTGATGGGTAGGTGTGCTAGGGGGTGACAGGAGGTGATTGATGGGTGTCTCAAGGTGTGATTAGAGGGGGGAAATAGATGCAAGCAATGCACTGGCGAGGTGATCAGGGCTGGGGTCTGAGGGCGTTCTGAGGTGTGGGCGGGTGATTGGGTGCCCGCAAGGGGCAGATTAGGGTCTAATCTGATGGGTAACAGTGACAGGTGGTGATGGGGGTGATTGATGGGTAATTAGTGGGTGTTTAGAGGAGAGAATAGATGTAAACAATGGATTTGGGAGGTGATCTGATGTCGGATCTGCGGGCGATCTATTGGTGTGGGTGGGTGATCAGATTGCCCGCAAGGGGCAGGTTAGGGGCTGATTGATGGGTGGCAGTGACAGGGGGTGATTGATGGGTGGCAGTGACAGGGGGTGATTGATGGGTGATTGACAGGTAATCAGTGGGTTATTACAGGGGAGAACAGATGTAAATATTGCACGGGCGAATTGATAAGGGGGGGGGGTCTGAGGGCAATCTGAGCGTGTGGGCAGGTGATTGGGTGCCCGCAAGGGGCAGATTAGGGTCTAATCTGATGGGTAACAGTGACAGGTGGTGATAGGGGGTGATTGATGGGTAATTAGTGGGTGTTTAGAGGAGAGAATAGATGTAAACAATGGATTTGGGAGGTGTTCTGATGTCGGATCTGCGGGCGATCTATTGGTGTGGGTGGGTGATCAGATTGCCCGCAAGGGGCAGGTTAGGGGCTGATTGATGGGTGGCAGTGACAGGGGGTGATTGATGGGTGGCAGTGACAGGGGGTGATTGATGGGTGATTGACAGGTAATCAGTGGGTTATTACAGGGGAGAACAGATGTAAATATTGCACGGGCGAATTGATAAGGGGGGGGGGTCTGAGGGCAATCTGAGCGTGTGGGCAGGTGATTGGGTGCCCGCAAGGGGCAGATTAGGGTCTAATCTGATGGGTAACAGTGACAGGTGGTGATGGGGGTTATTGATGGGTAATTAGTGGGTGTTTAGAGGAGAGAATAGATGTAAACAATGGATTTGGGAGGTGATCTGATGTCGGATCTGCGGGCGATCTATTGGTGTGGGGGGGTGATCAGATTGCCCGCAAGGGGCAGATCAGGGGCTGATTGATGGGTGGCAGTGACAGGGGGTGATTGACGGGTGATTGACAGGTGATTGACAGGTGATTGACAGGTGATTGACAGGTGATCAGGGGGGATAGATGCATACAGTACACGGGGGGGGGGGTCTGGGGGGGGGGTCTGGGGAGAATCTGAGGGGTGGGGGGGTGATCAGGAGGGAGTAGGGGGCAGATTAGGGACTTAAAAAAAAAATAGCGTTGACAGATAGTGACAGGGAGTGATTGATGGGTGATTAGGGGGGTGACTGGGTGCAAACAGTGGTCTGGGGGGTGGGCAGGGGGGGGTCTGAGGGGTGCTGTGGGCGATCAGGGGGCAGGGGGGGGGAAATCAGTGTGCTTGGGTGCAGACTAGGGTGGCTGCAGCCTGCCCTGGTGGTCCCTCGGACACTGGGACCACCAGGGCAGGAGGCAGCCAGTATAATAGGCTTTGTATACATTACAAAGCCTATTATACAATGTGTCAGCGGCGATCCGGATGCCAGTAACCCGCCGGCGCTTCCGAACGGCCGGCGGGTTACGGCGAACGGGGGGCGGAGCCAGTCCCCGGCGGCTGATCGCGTCACGAATGACGCGATCGCCGCATAGCCACTCCCGCAGCCGCCCCCGCCGATGGGCGTATTGCGGTCGTTTGGGACCGGTCTTTGCCGCCGCCCATCGGCTGGGGGCGGTCGTTAAGTGGTTAATATTCTGAAAAGTAGGTGGAGCCTACAAGAGCCTATCAAAATTCACCTATTGATTTTCAAGGGGAATATTGAAACTGCTGTCATTCTTACACTGTTAATGGCGGAGGCCTCAAACCTTCTACAGTGGGTCATTATGTGACTGGGGTTCAAATTCAGTAAAGTGGTGGAGCCACAAACAGCCAGATTTCTTTGCTCGATAAACTGCTTCCAGTCACACAATTTTGATGCCAGGAACCCGAAAGCTCACAAACTTGGTCATTGATGACTGTGTCAAGGTTACAAAAAGTAGGTGGAATTAAAAACAGATTTTTCAGGGAAATTGTAAACTGCAGCCTTTCTTCACTGTTAATGGCAGGGTTCTCAAACTTTGCACAGCTGGTTAATTGGTGACTGGGATTAATATGCAGAAAAGTGGGTGGAGCCTGAAAATGCCAATCAAAAATCACATGTCGCTTTTCAAGGAGAATATTACAATTACTGCCATTCTTGCACTGTTAATGGCACAAGCCTCAAACCTGGTAAAGTTGTTAATTGGGTCACTGGGGTTCAAATTCAGAAAAGGGAACAGAGCCACACACAGTGATTCAGATTTGTTTCATTTCATGGGAAAATACAAATTATTGATGCCAAGGACCCGAAAGCTCACAAACTTGGTCACTGAATGACTGTGTGTCCAGGTTACAAACAGTGGGGTGGAGCAAAAAACAAATTTCACTGGGAAAATGTAAACTGCAGCGATCCTTACACTGTTTATGGCAGGGTTCCCAAACTTTGCCCAGATTAATATTCAGGGAAGTGGGTGGAGCCTATAATAGCCAATCAAAATTCACCTGTTGATTTTCAAGTGGAATATTTAAATTGCTGCCATTTTTACACTGTTAATAGCAGAGGCCTCAAACCTGCTACAGTTGGTCATTGGGTGACTGGGGTTCAAATGCTGGAGAGGGGGTGAAGCCAATCTGATTTGTTTAATTTCCATTGGAATATACAAATTATTGATGCCAAGGACCCAGCTCATAAACTTGGTAATTGAGCGTTTGTGTGTTAGGGTTAGAAAGTGGGCGGAGCCAACACCAGTCAAATACATTCCCGGGCAACGCCGGGTCATCAGTGGAAGGAGACAAATACAAATTTCACTGGGAAAATGTAAACTGCAGCCACTACACTGCTTACACTGTTAATGGCAGGGTTCTTAAACTTTGCACAGTTGGTCACTGGGTGACTGGGATTAATATTCAGAAAAGTAAGTGGAGCCTACAAAAGTGAATCAAACTTCACCTATTGCTTTTCAAGGGGAATATTTAATTGCTGACATTCT
This sequence comes from Hyperolius riggenbachi, assembly GCF_040937935.1. Lineage (NCBI taxonomy): Eukaryota > Metazoa > Chordata > Amphibia > Anura > Hyperoliidae > Hyperolius > Hyperolius riggenbachi. Next base: position 368,471,386 of record NC_090650.1, read on the forward strand.
TGCACTGTTAATGGCACAGGCCTCAAACCTGGTACAGTTGGTTATTGGGTGACTGGGGTTCAAATTCAGAAAAGGGGGTGGAGCCACAAACAGCCAATCAGATTTTTTTCATTTCAATGCAAATTATTGATACCAAAGACCGCAAAGCTCACAAACTTAGTCATTGAGTAATTGTGTGCTAGGGTTAGAAAAAGTATGCAGAGCCAACACCAGCCAAATACATACCCGGGCAACCAACTAGTCATTAATAATACACACAGTTTTGCATTGCACAACGTGTACTTCTTGAAATATTTTTTTTGTAATATATTCCCACTTCCACTTCTTGTAATTTTTGCATTTACACCTAATTTTTCCATGATAAAATGCCTGTAAAATGAAACAATTCTTAGAAAAAAAAATAACCAAAGAAAGCTAACATTAACCTGAAAAAACAACAACAATAAATGTATTACTTTGGTGACATAAGTAATAAAAAGTTATTGCTTTATCAATCGTGACAAAGCCAACATTGTCAGGAATCTTAAAAGGTTGCCATAGATCAGGCGACTTGGGGGTCGATCCACCATCCGATTCTATTATTATAATCAGAATTGGATGAAAATTGGGGCAGCCAAGTGCATGCCCGATTGACAATGCGACCAATTTCTGGGCCGAAATTGGGCGCATTAATGGGTCGGACATGCTGCAAGTTGTAGGGCCGACTTACTCCGGGCGGTTATCTTGAGCAATAATCGGGACGAGCGAAAAATGCAATGAAACCCCCACTAATGTGTAATGTGCCCCCCAGTGCCCAATACATTACCTGTCCGTGGCCGCCATTTATCCTCCGCCGTCCTCTGCTGGCTCCAGGTGCATTTCTTCATCCATACACGTGCGCCACGTGGTTGCCAGAGTAATGTGACTTCACACACACACCCCCACGTACCCAAACAACCACGTGGGGCGCGTGTATGGATGAAGGAATGTGCCAGCAGAGGACAGCGGAGGATAAATGGCCCGGTAATGTATTGGGCACATTACACATTAGGGGGACGGCGCCGGGTCAGCGGATGCTGCATCACAAGGCTGATTATGGATCGACTTCAGCATGAAATTGACCGGTAATCGGCCTGCGGTGAATCTGCCCATCATCGCTAGATGTATGGCTACCATTAGGGGTAAAAACCTAGGAATGCAAACTTGTTGAAGGACAATATTAATACCAGTTACCCAACATTCCTGCTGCTCTTTGGCTGCAGTAGTATCTGGATCACACACCAGAAACAAGAATGCTGATAATCTTGTCAGATCTGACAATAATGTCAGTAACACATGATCTGCTGCATGCTTGTTCAGGGTCTATGGCTAAAAGTATTAGAAGCAGAGGATCAGCAGGTTAGCCAAAGAACTGGTGCTGTTTTAAAGGAAATATATATGGCAGCCTCCATATCCCTTTTATTACAATTGTCCTTTAAAGAGAACCTGTACTGAGTAAAATTATTTAAAATAAACACATGAGGTAACTTCAAATGAACATTACATAGTTACCTTGCCATCAGTTCCTCTCAGGAACTCACCATTTTCTTCTGACAATGATCCCTTCCAGTTCTGACAACATTTTGTCAGAACTGAAATATATCAGTTGCTGTCAGTTACATATCAGTTGCTGTCAGTTACAGCTGAGAGGAGAACTGATGTGTCCATGTTTCTCTATAGCTCAAGTGGGCGTTGTTACAGTTTTACTGTGTGCTGACCAAGAAGCTGTTATGGGGTAATAGCCATTTTCAAAATGGAGGACGGAGAATTCCATTGATCACAGTGGACAAACAGGACGCAGGAGAGGAAAAATAGATTGAGGAGTAGACTACACAGGAGGTAAGTATGACTTGTGTATATTTATTTTGACTTTTAATTTTCAGTTCAGGTTTTCAGAGGCGCCAACAGGATAAAAAAACACTAAAAGAACTTAAAAACCCATCTTGGTAATAGAGGAGGTAGTGGTGGGCTTACCTCCAAGCAGAACACAACGACTGTGGATTTTCAGTCAAAACAATTTTATTGGATACTTCAAATAAAGTGCAACGCGTTTCGCAGGGTACACAGGGTTTCACAGAGGCGCTCAGCGTTGATGATACTGGCAGGTGCTGTTTACTCCTATCTGTTATTGCCTGTTGAAGCGGGTCTGTACCCTGCGAAACGCGTTGCACTTTATTTGGAGTATCCAATAAAATTGTTTTGACTGAAAATCCACAGTCGTATGCTCTGCTTGGAGGAGGTAAGCCCACCACTACCTCTTCTATTACCAAGATGGGTTTTTAAGTTCTTTTAGTGTTTTTTATCCTGTTGGCGCCTCTGTTATCCTATTATCTACATCAAGTCCACCCTTGGTGGAGGGTGGTACCCTTCCTTCTACTACAGAGAGCGACTTTTTAATCCTGAGTGGGGTCAGGACAATCTCCCCACCTGCTTTGACAGTGGTTGCCCAATTAGTAACCCTGGTTTGTGAGTATTAAATTAATATTATTACTCTTCCAATTATGCATTACCAGTACATACTACACTATATTGGGCTCCTGGTGTTCTCTCTTTTTCTCACATAGGGCCTGATGCTTAACCAGTTCGGCCTGTCTGGACGAGCTTCCTCGTCCAGATAGGCACTGCTGCTCCCGCCGCATGGTGCGCGCGATCGGGCTCGCACCCGCCGCCCGCCGCTAGCCCCCCGATCAGTGAATGGGAATATAATTCCCATTCACCGATCTAACTTCCCCGCAGAAATACCGACGCTTTCTATCCAGAGAGCGCAGTATTTCTGCCCCCAGGAAACTTCTCCTCTGCTTTTAAGTTCCTGGATGCAAGATCATTCGCATCCAGGACTTTTTTCACTGTGGCCATCTTGTGGCCAAATAGTAAACTGCACCCACATACATTTTAAATTAAACAATTATGTTATTTTACATTTAAATAAGCAGTTTCCCTCCCACACCAAAAATTACCCACATACATTTTTTATTAAAATTAAAAAAAAAAAAAAAAACAGTAAAAAACAAAAGTTGAAGAGAAATCGAGAGCCCAATATGGTGTAGTATGTCAAAATTGATTGGATAAATGAAACAGTGAGATGGTAATACTCACAAACACGGGTTACCACCTAGGTAACCACTCATTAGGCAGGTGAGGAGATTAGACCTGTCCTCACTCAGGATTAAGAAGTCGCTCTCTGTAGATAGGAAGAAAGGGGGTAGATCACCCCTCCACCTGGGGTGGACTCAAATATATTCGTAGGTGAACAGAGGCGCCAGAAGGATAAAAGTACATAAATTTTTTAAAAAATTGCTGGGAGGAAGTGGTGGACTCGCCTCCGTTAAAGCAGACACCAAGGACTGTAAATGTATAGATATACACATTTATTGAAAATACCCCAAAGATGCAACGCGTTTCGCGGGCACAGCCCACTTCTTCAGGCAATAAGCAGGGTATAAACAACAGCAATTTAGTTATAGCAAGCAGAGCACATTTTCAATAAATGTGTATATCTATACATTTACAGTCCTTGGTGTCTGCTTTAACGGAGGCGAGTCCACCACTTCCTCCCAGCAATTTTTTTAAAAATTTTATGTACTTTTATCCTTCTGGCGCCTCTGTTCACCTAACAGTAAAAAACAAAAACAACATAAATAGTTACCCAAGGGTCTAAACTTTTTAAACATGCATGTCAAGAGAGTATGTTATTATATTATTTAAAAGTATAAGCTTATAAATAGTGATGGACACAAATTGAAAAAATGCACCTTTATTTCTAAATGAAATATCGGCACCATAAATTGTGACAGGGACATCGTTTGAACGGTGTAATAACCGGGACAGATGGGCAAATAAAATACATGGGTTTTAATTACGGTAGCGTATATTAATTTCAAACTAGAATGGCCAAAAACTGAGAAATAATGCATTTTTTTCATTTCTTTCTTAATCTTCCTGTTAAAATGGATTTAGAAAAAAATAATTCTTAGCAAAATGTACCACCCAAAGAAAGCATAATTAGTGGTGGAAAAACAAGATATAGATCAATTAATTGTGATAAGTAGCAATAAAGTTATAGGCGAATGAATGGGAGGTAAACGTTGCTCGGATGCATGAGATTTTCGCCACTGCGGTGCTGAACCGGTTAAAAGGCTGTTTAAATGTTATTGTACTAACCCCAAGAGATCAATGCCCATTACCCTTTTAGCACCATGCATGTTACTGGGATAACACGCATCCTGCTATGGTAACACGTATTACCACAGTATTGTTTAAATTGCCATGCACTGCCTGCACACAACAATTTTACCAGCCTCTCTTGCATCAGGCCCATATACTTCATCGGTCCTGTCAACTTTCATCTGACTAGTTGTGTTTATTGATCAAAAATGTAATCAGACACGCTGGAAAACCTCTATGCGAGCGGGTGGGGTGGGGGAGGACCTATGGCTACTCTCCACTGCGTGCTACAGTGCTAGCGGTTCAATGCCAGATAGCTGTGCCATGTGGCTAGGGAATTGATGATCCAATTGATTTCTGGTCAGGGAGGTAACCATCAGCTTGCGGAAATACACAGACGCGTATTCTAAAAATACGCTTCCGTGCATGCGTGGCACGACACCAACTTCTTAAAAAAAGACTGTGTCGCCATAGACTAACATGACTTATTTGCTGACGCAGATCGCAGCAGGAGCTGCGCGGTAACGTAGGTAGGCCCTAGCGTTAATTCAGGCACTTCCGGCGCCACGTACCACAACGTGGGAAGTATGAGCTTCCCCATAGACTTTCATCAGGCTGCGGTAGCAGTGCGGCAATTTGCCGCAACTCACCACGCTAGTGTGCAGGGGCGTAGCAATAGGCCCTGCAGCGCCTGCGCCCGCGGGGGGGGCCCGCCCCCCCCCCCCCTGGGGCCCGCTCGGGGCCGTTTTTTGGGGGCTGGAGGGGTGGCAGCATGAGGGGAAAGCCTTGCCCACAGTCGGCGGGGAGAGGGGAAGTTCCCCCCTCTCCCTCACCTCGGGGCTCTCCCCTCTGCGCCCCCCTCCAGCTAGTGAATGTGTGTGGGCAGCGGGCAGCAGCGGCGGCGGGATACATACCTTCTTCCTTGCGTTCCATCGCCGCCTTCTCGCTCTAGCGGCTGACCTCACTTCCGGAAGCGGAAGTGACGTCAGCCGCTAGAGCGAGAAGGCGGCGATGGAACGCAAGGAAGAAGGTATGTATCCCGCCGCCGCTGACGTCACTGCAGGGGGATTTTCAGGTGTCTGCTGCCCACATTACGATTTTCAGGTGTCTGCTGCCCACATTACGATTTTCTGGTCACTGCTGCCCACATTATGATTTTCAGGTGTCTGCTGCCCACATTACGATTTTCAGGTGTCTGCTGCCCACATTACGATTTTCAGGTGTCTGCTGCCCACATTACGATTTTCAGGTGTCTGCTGCCCACATTACGATTTTCAGGTGTCTGCTGCCCACATTACGATTTTCAGGTGTCTGCTGCCCACATTACGATTTTCAGGTGTCTGCTGCCCATATTACGATTTTCTGGTGTCTGCTGCCCACATTACGATTTTCAGGTGTCTGCTGCCCACATTACGATTTTCAGGTGTCTGCTGCCCACATTGCGATTTTCTGGTGTCTGCTGCCCACATTACGATTTTCAGGTGTCTGCTGCCCACATTACGATTTTCAGGTGTCTGCTGCCCACATTGCGATTTTCAGGTGTCTGTTGCCCACATTACGATTTTCAGGTGCCTGCTGCCCACATTACGATTTTCTGGTGTATGCTGCCCACATTACGATTTTCTGGTGTATGCTGCCCACATTAGGATTTTCTGGTGACTGCTGCCCACATTAGGATTTTCTGGTGACTGTTGCCCACATTAGGATTTTCTGGTGACTGCTGCCCACATTGCGATTTTCTGGTGACTGCTGCCCACATAAGGATTTTCTGGTGACTGCTGCCCACATTAGGATTTTCTGGTGTCTGCTGCCCACATTAGGATTTTCTGGTGTCTGCTGCCCACATTAGGATTTTCTGGTAAATGCTGCCCACATTAGGATTTTCTGGTGACTGCTGCCCACATTGCGATTTTCTGGTGAACTCTGCCCACATTACGATTTTCTGTCCCACATTACGATATTCTGGTGAACGCTGCCCACATTACAATTGTCTGGTGAATGCTGTCCACGTTACAATTTTCTGGTGACTGGTGCCCACATTACGATTTTCTGGTGAACTCTGCCCACATTATGATTTTCTGGTGAACTCTGCCCACATTATGATTTTCTGGTGAACGCTGCCCACATTACGATTGTCTGGTGAATGCTGTCCACGTTACAATTTTCTGGTGACTGGTGCCCACATTACGATTTTCTGGTGAACTCTGCCCACATTACGATTTTCTAAAGGCCCACATTACGATTTTCTGGTGAACTCTGCCCACATTACGATTTTATGGCCCACATTACGATTGTCTGGTAAAATGCTGCCCACTTTACAATTAATTTACAGTGAAACGCTGCCCCATTACGATTATTTGGCATCTATGGGGGGGGGGCCCATCCAAATATTCGCAGGGGGGCCCAGTGATTTCTAGTTACGCCCCTGCTAGTGTGAAAGGGCCCTGAATCAATAATAAACGTATGAGATAATGATTTGTACGTGTAGTACAGGTAAGACATAGAACATTAGCAGCAAAGAAAAGAGTGTTATATTGTCTTCCAGTACAGGAAGAGTTAAAAAAAACTTCAGTTATCGATCTAAAAGAGCTTCTCTGAGCTATTAGACCCTCTAGGTCGAATACAATCCTGTTTTCTGAAGCACTTAAAGAACCATTCTAGAAGAAAAAGGAGCGCTCTATCGTGCATTACCCAAGGATATGTTTAATCGCAAATAAAAGATATACTCACAAGATGTGAATGATCAAATCGCTTATCAGCGGTACAGTCCACCGCTTCACTCTCAGACAGATAGGCAACAATGGACGAAGGCGCAGAGCGCCGAAACGCGTAATGACGCCATACGCATGCTAACCCACAGCCACGCCCACTCCCACAGCGAGATGGTTTCCCCGAGCTCCTGAGAACGCGCTGCTGGCCACAGCGCGTTGTTACCTATCTGTCTGAGAGTGAAGCGGTGGACTGTACCGCTGATAAGAGATTTGATCATTCACATCTTGTGAGTATATCTTTTATTTGCGATTAAACATATCCTTGGGTAATGCACGATAGAGCGCTCCTTTTGCTTCTAGAATAGTTCACCCTTGTCCATTGCATTTGGAGCGGCACAGTGCACAGAGACCAAGGAGCAAAAGGACTTTTTGGAAAGTACTGATATCTTCAGGACAGGAGCGCAAGGTTTTCGATTCACTTAAAGAAACATGAAACAGTGAGAGACAGCTTGAGATAAGGTTTAAAGGGTAATTATTTCTGCTTTGTTTTATAGATTAAAAGACAGAGAGAGTGGGGATTCTAAACGGCAGATATGACCAAATGATGCAATGTTTAAAAAAAAAAAAAAAAAAAAAAAAAAAAAGCTTCATAACTGAAAAAAATATGAGACTCTTTGCTAGTAAAAATGTTCTATACATTATCCATACTACACATACAATTCAATAAGTGTTTTTTCGCTTCAGGTTCCTTTTAAGTTGAAGCACTATAACTCACCGGACACTACTACAATTAGTACTTTTTTTAAATCAGATGAATTTTCTATATGAAAGATGTGTGAACCTTTGTATATGCCACAGTCCTGCTGAGCTGTCTTATGTCTATCAGTGGTGCTACTTCAGCAATAGACATCTTTTTAAATTATTATTTTACCTTTCTTGTGAGATTCCCACACAGATTACTATTGCTGACATTCACCAGTACTGTTAGCTTCTCTTTTAGATCATCCTTATCCGGTCTCTTCAAGTTTCTTAAGTGCAGAGAGAGTAGACAATCAAGATAAACCAAGTTCTGTAAATGTGGAAGGAGGGAGGAGATTAGTATGTATGACTGAAGATTTACTACAGTGCTTAGCCTGTAACAGAAACTTATAGAGCTTAAAGTACCTAAGATGGGGCCACAGGAATGAAATATACATACCTTCCCCCTTCAGCCTGATCGCTCTCACGCCGTCCTCTTCTGACTGCCCGTTTTCCCGCAGAAAACCTGTCAGTAAGGGTCAGTTGGTGCATGCGCAGTCCGGCCAGACACGCTCACCTGTCTCTCTCCCATTGCCAGGAGCGTTCTGCATGCATTTTCAAGCCTCAAACGAGTTTTTAGAAACGCAGCAGTGGGTTAAGGCCCTCAGAGTGCTGGTTCACATTGCAAGAGCTTTTCTAAGGGCCTGAGCCTACTGCTGCATTTGTAAAAACGCATGCATTTTTCAAGCATTTTTGAAATGCGTTGTCAGGCATTTGAATGTGTTTTAATACGTTAAAACACGTCAAACGGGTTTCAAAAACGCTTGAAAAATGCATGCGTTTTTTGAAAACACAGCAGTGGACTCAGAACCTAAGGCTAAGGTCACACTTGCAGAAAACTATCAGTTTTTGTGCTATTGGCAGAGTTTTTTTGCATTTTTTCCAGCGTTTGCGTTTTTACGTGTGCGTTTTCCATGTGTTTCCGTTTGCGTTTTTTCATTAATATTCATATTCAACAAGTAAAAATAAATAATTTTCAAATTAGTTTTTACCTTATTCGGGCAAAAACGCATAAAAAAATGTATGCAAAAAGCATGCTTTTTTTCACCTTAGAAAAGCATTGCATGCATTCTGCAAACAGTATGCAGAAAGAATAAACTTGTTGAGTATTTTAAAAACGCATCTAAAAATGCATTAGAAAACGCATAAAAAATACCAATGCGTTTTTTTATGCAGCCCATAAACATTATCAGTGGCGTAACAATAGGAGATGCAACCCCTGCACCCACGGGGAGGGCAGGAGGGGTCACAGCATGAGGGCAGAGCATGGCCACCTACATCGGCAGAGAGGGGGGCCACTCCCCCCCTTCCTCACCTCGGGCTCTCCTCTCAGCGTTCCCCCTCCAGCATTAATAGGTGGCAGCAGTGGTGGCAGGAGCAAAGGCATACCTCTATGTGTTCCACCGCTGCAGGTTCCGCTCTCTAAACTTCTGACACTACTTCCTGTTTATCAGGAAGTAGCATGTGCATACCTCCCAACTTTTTGAGATGAGAAAAAGGGACACTTAAGCCATGCCCCTGTCACACCCACTGATCACGCCCCACCACGCCCCTAGTCACGCATACCATAAAGATTTCATGAGAAAAATATGTTTTATAATTCAAACCACACAGGTCCTTTCTATCCTGGTTCATTTTCCTTCATAGTAACATTTTAAAATGAGTAAATATATCAATTTAAAGGATGGGAATAAAGTTTAGAGTCAAACACATTTTTTAGTATAGAACATAGAAAGAGAGACAAAGTCCTGAAAGAGGGACAAATGAGGGGGAAAGAGGGACAGTTGGGAGCTATGCCTTCCTCCCATGAATGCTACTGAGGGGAAAGGGAATACTACAAATAAATAATAATACTGGTTACATAAAAGACAGCCGAGTTCTCTCTCTTTCTGTGCCTGCAGCAGCACAGGAGGGAAGAGTTACATTCCCAGGTCTATCACTGTCTGTCCCAGTCACACTCACAGCCTCCACTGTATGGGAGTCAGGCTGCAGTGATCTGTGTGACTCAGAGATGTGACCTCCTCTATGTATCTGCAGCAGCACAGGAGAGTTACATTCCCAGGTCTATCACTGTCCCAGTCACACTCACAGTGCTGTACAGGACAGGCTGCTGTGATCTGTGTGACTGAGAGCTGTTATCTGCCCACCATTGATAACCATCAGTGCAAGGAGCCATGCTGATCTCTGCTCCCAGATGCAGGCTGAATCTCCTCTGTGCCTGAACGAGCTTGTGGGGGGCGGGGCGGGCAGGGCTGCCTCTGTGTTTCTATTGGCTGGAGGGAGGAAAAAGCTGTAAGAGCTACGAACAGAGGGGAGGGAAGGAGGAGAGGTCTGGGAGTTTTGTCTATGTTACGCAGGACATAACTGCTTGTAATTAGCACATTTAGACAGACCCCTGTCTTAAAAAGACAGGCTCCATAGACACCTGGTATGTGTCATCATATGAAAGGTTTGTAAAAACGGGACTTGTTAATGAGTGGGCGGGACCCGGGACAAGGGGGCGGGAACCGGGTAAGTCCCGCCCAAATCGGGACTGTTGGACGGTATGAGCATGTGGCACTTAGAGATTGGACCTCCGCAGTGGAACACATAGAGGTATGCCTGTGTTCCTGCCCACTGCTGTTGCCACCTATTTAATGTTGAAGGGGGAGCGCTGAGGGGAGAGCCCGAGGTGAGGAAGGGGGGGGGAATGGCCCCTCCCCCCCGGCCGATGTAGCTCTCCCCTCATGTTGCGACCCCTCCTGGCCCCCAAAACAAACCTGGGCCCGGGGGGGGGGGGCATCCAAATTGTCGCAGTGGCCCCCGTGATTTCTAGTAACGCCCCTAAACATTATGTGTGTTTCAAACAAGTGTGACCCTAGCCTAAGCACTTTGTGATTTTAAAAGCTCTTGCTAATGCAATGTTATGGGGGATTTTTAAAAAAGCCAGTGTGAACACACACAGGATAAAATTAGCAGGAGCTTTTAAAATCACAATGATGAATGATGTATCACACCTGATGAAGGGCTCCGCCCGAAACATGTAGTGTACTGTCTGCTTCAAATTAGCAGGAGCTTTTAAAATCACAATGATGAATGATGAATCACACCTGATGAAGGGCTCCGCCCGAAACATGTAGTGTACTGTCTGCTTCAATACAGCTTGTGGCTGCATACAGCTCCTGAGTGCCGTGTCTTCATTTCGTTGTAGTAAAATCACAATGGACTTGATTCACTAAGACAAATAGCACGCCTTATCAACGTTAACATGCCTTATCAGAGTAGCACAGCAAATTTATGCCTGCTAAGTGGCAATGACGAGAGCTCAACTCGTCCTGCCCTGAGCCCTTGTGGGTTTGTAGCTCTCTGTATGCTACTCTGATAAGGCATGTTAACTTTGATAAGGCGTGCCAACTTTGATAAGGCATGCCATTTGTCTTATGCTGGGTACACGCGGTAAGATTTTCCGTGCGATTTTGCGACCCGATCGTTTACTCCGCCTGATTTCGCACTCGATTCTGTGCTCCATTCTCTTATCTTCATTCGTTTTTCTTATCTTTTTCCATTCACTGCTATGATAAATTGAGTGCGAAAACGATCGGGAGCAATATCGGACATGACGGATTTTATCAATGGGATCCATCTATCGCATGGAAAATCGTAACGTGTGTATTAGGCATCAGTGAATAAAGCCCAATGTGTGCGTTCACACTGGAGTGATGTGATTTTGTAAATATCCCCTGTCACAGAGGCGCTGCACCTAACTGCACAACTTCTGAGCTGCTCCTGTTTGTATTTTTGCCTGAGGAAGCAGGCTTGAGACCCGTGAAACCCGTTGCACTTGTTCTGGAGTACGAATTAAAACTTGTCTTAACCATACATAGTGCATGTCTTGTTTTTTGGGGAGGTAAGTCCACCCTTGCCCCCCAAATTTTATTGGTTTTATATTTGATGCATTTTTATTCTGTTGGCGCCTCTGTTTCTTCTGGAAGTCTGAATAATGCTTGTTTTAGGAGTGAGATTCAGGCACTACTAATGACAGACAGTATGATAAAATAAAAAAGCAAGGCAAAGTTCAAAGCTGGGGAAGAAGATAAGCTAACAGTTTTGTTAAACATTTTGTAGCAAAACAACAACTACTGATGACTAGTGATGGGCCGAACCTCCGATTTTAGGTTCGCGCACTTCCGCGGAAGGTTCGGTTCGTGGAAAAGTTCGCGAACCGCAATAGACCTCACTGGGGAGGCGAACTTTGAAAAATAGAAAAAAATTATGCTGGCCCAAAAAGTGATGGAAAAGATGTTTCAAGGGGTCTAACACCTGGAGGGGGGCATGACGGAGTGGGATACACGCCAAAAGTCCCGGGGAAAAAATCTGGATGTGACGCAAAGCAGCGTTTTAAGGGCAGAAATCACATTGAATGCTAAATTGCAGGCCTAACGTGCTTTCAAACATCTTGCATGTGTATACATCAATCAGGTAGTGTAATTAGAGTACTGCTTCACACTGACGCACCAAACTAACTGTGTAACGCACCGCAAGTTACCAGCTGTTTGTGTAGTGACGGCCATGCTGGACTACTGCGCAACATGGCGAGATTGCTCTTCCTCACTCAGTGATGTCAGGTAATGTGTGACTGCCTTCTCAACTTTCCATGGCATTGTTAAAAAGCTTACGTTTTGTTTTTAAAATTACATTTTCTACTTGTAGCGGTACTTGTTCAGTACCGCTACAATGAGAATCCTATGGAGGCGTGCAAGTCTGGCATCGTGACCCCGGGTAATGGCCGGGGAATGAGGGATGGAATCCGGTGTGGAGCCTGAGCAACGGCTACCACTACACATCCAAGGAGGGCAGCAGTCAGGCATGCACGCCCGCCCCGAGGTAGTGACCAAAAATAACAATACAGGAGGACTATCGAGGGCTTGCTGTATTTGAAATGAATGTACTTTAAATCCTTTAACGAGAACCAGTTATGGCGGGCAAAGATGACACCACATTCCTTTCACGAGAATCATATGGAGGCGGGCAAGTCTGACATTGTCACCACGGGTAATGGGCGGGGAATGAAGGTTGGATTCCGGCCCGAAGTGGGAGCCTGCTGAGACCCATGCTGTAGCTGCCCTGACTGTGCTTTGCAGACCAGGCATCTGTGATCAGATGGACCCTTGACCCAGCGGAAGACAAACCAAGTCGAAAACATTTGCCAAGAATGTTTTACGGAGGGCAAGTTTTGTGCCTTTTTTTTCAATTGTTTGAAACTGTAGATTGTTGTATTTTTAAATTGTTTGAAAATGTAGATGGTTGTATTTTTCAATTGTTTAAAACTGTATCCATTCAAGTGCAAGTTATGCACTGACTGCCAGGTATAATGTGCAGTCACAGATGCAGTGAAAGGTATGCAGTGACTGCAAACAGCCGTTTGTGTAGTGACGGGCTTGCTGGACTGGTGCGCACCATGACAAGAGTGCAGGTGATGGTGGCTTTTAAGCCCATATGGTCGCCCAGCTGATGTAGCTGAATGACAGAACAGTGACTGTCCAGCTGATCAAATTTGGTCTGACCACAATGAAACAACTACCTTATTATCTTTGGTGTGCCACCCCCACCCGAGACACTCATATAGCCGGCGGTCATTGCTTCATTGTGATACGCAAGCCCCTTCACCGCGGCAAGGTAATGATCACGAAGGGGGATGGGCACATGTACATGCCTTTTGTTTTTTTCTGCAGCCGCCTGCAGTTCAGCCAAAAAAATTAGACAGGCATGTGCACGCCCCAGAAAAATTAGTATAGCGGCCGCTGCTAGCAGCGGCCTTAAAAATTCTGGAATCCGCCTAGAGTCCTGGACCCTGGTGGTGGTGGCGGAGAAGGCAGTCAAGCGGCCTGCAGGCAGAGATGCTGTGTGTGGGGACTGACTTAGTCTTCGGTCGTGCAATAGCCCTCAGGGATCCATGCCTCGTTCATTGTGATAAAGGTCAGGTACTGAACACTGTCATGACTTAGGCGACTTCTCTTCTCAGTGACAATGCCTCCAGCTGCACTGAAGGTCCTTTCTGACAGGACGCTTGCGGCAGGGCAAGAGAGAAGTTGTATGGCAAATTGGGACAGCTCTGGCCACAGGTCAAGCATGCGCAACCAGTAGTGCAAGGGTTCACCATCGCTGCTTGCAGTCGCAGGGTGTACATCCACACTTAAGGCCAGGTAGTCGGCTACCTGCTGGTCCAGGCGTTGGTGGAGGGTGGATCCCGAAGGGCTACTGCGAGGCGTTGGACTAAAGAATGTCCTCATGTCCGACATCACCCCGAGATCGCTGGAGCGTCCTGTCCTTGCCTGCGTGGACTGGTGAGGAGGAGGAGGAATACTGCCAGTGGTACCTTTATTGCGTTGTACTGTCACATCACCCTTAAATGCATTGTAAAGCATCATTGACAGCTTGTTCTGCAAGTGCTGCATCCTTTCCGCCTTGTGTTGAGTTGCTAACAGGTCTGCCACTTTGTGCCTGTACCGAGGGTCTAGTAGCGTGGCCACCCAGTAAAGGTCATTCGCCTTGAGTTTTTTGATACGGGGGTCCCTCAACAGGCTGGGCAACATGAAAGAGGCCATCTGCACAAAGTCGGATCCAGACGTACTCTCCATCTCCTCTTGCTCTTCCACAGTGACGTCACGCAACTCCTCTTCCTCCCCCCAGCCACGAACAATACCACGGGAACGTGGAGCAGCAGAAGCCCCCTGTGACGGCTGCTGCGGTTGTTCTTCTGCCGCTGCCGCCTCTTCCTCCTCCACAGAAACACCTTCCTCATAATCATCAGAGTCTGACGCCTCTCCTTCCCCACATGACTCCTCTTCTTCCTCCTCCTCCCCCCTCTGTGGTGCCGCAGGTGTTGAGGAAACCTGTGGTTCGGCTGAAAATTGGTCCCACGACTCCTCCTGCCGTAGCTGTTCCTGTTCCCGCTCCTCCACAGCTTCATCCACCACTCTACGCATGGCACGCTCCAGGAAGTAAGCGTAGGGGATCAAGTCGCTGATGGTGCCTTCAGCGCAACTCACCAGGTTGGTCACCTCCTCAAACGGCCGCATGGTCCTGCATGCATTTCGCATCAGTGTCCAGCTGTTGGGCCACAACATCCCCATCTTCCCAGATTGTGTCATTCTACTGTAGTTGTACAGGTACTGGGTGACGGCTTTCTCCTGGTCTAGCAGGCGAGAGAACATGAGCAGGGTGGAATTCCAGCGAGTCGGGCTATCGCATATCAAGCGTCTCACCGGCAAGTTGTTTTTCCGCTGAATGTCTGCAAAGCGTGCCATGGCCGTATAAGACCGCCTGAAATGCCCACATAACTTCCTGGTCTGCTTCAGGACGTCCTCTAAGCCTGGGTACTTTGAGACAAATCTTTGCACGACCAGATTCAGCACATGTGCCATGCAGGGTACATGTGTCAGCTTTCCCAAATTCAAAGCGGAAAGGAGATTGCTGCCGTTGTCACACACCACATTGTCAATCTCCAGCTGGTGCGGGGTCAGCCATTGCTCCACCTGTTTGTTAAGAGCAGCCAGGAGAGCTGCTCCAGTGTGACTCTCCGCTTTGAGGCAAGACATGTCTAAAATTGCGTGACACCGTCGTACCTGGCATGCAGCGTAGGCTCTGGGGAGATGGGGCTGTGTAGCTGGAGAGGAAGAGGAGATGGCAGCACCGCTAGAGTTCAACTGACACTCAGCTGAGGAGGAGGAGGTTGACAGCGAAGAGGATGTAGCTGGAGGTGAAGGAGAGGAGGTGGCAGGAGGCCTGCCTGAAAGCCGTGGAGGTGTGACAAGTCGGTCCGCTGAACAGCCACGTACTCCCTGCTTGCTGCCATCGGTCACCAGGTTGACCCAATAGGCTGTGTACGTAATGTAGCGGCCCTGCCCGTGCTTGGCAGACCAGGCATCCGTGGTCAGGTGGACCCTTGACCCAACACTGTTCGCAATAGATGACACCACTTGCCTCTGAACTGCACGGTACAGTTTGGGTATGGCCTTTCATGAAAAATAAGTGCGGCCTGGTATCTTCCACTGCAGTGTCCCAATGGCCACAAATTTACGGAAAGCCTCTGACTCCACCAGCTTGTATGGTAATAACTGGCGAGCTAATAGTTCCGCCACACCAGCTGTCAGACACCGGGCAAGAGGGTGACTGGCCGAAATTGGCTTCTTCCGCTCAAAGACTTCCTTCACGGACACCTGGCTACTGCTGTGGGCAGAGGAGCAGGAACCGCTCAAGGGCAGAGGCGGTGTGAAGGAGGGTGGCTGTGAAGGTTCAAGGGAGAAAGCGGATGAAGACGATGCACCTGAAGGAGGAAGAGGAGAAGGAGGGTGGCTTGTCTTTTGAGGGGTGCTGTTTTTCCTCAGGTGTTCTTCCCATAGCTGTTTGTGCCTTCTCTTCAGGTGCCTTCATAAGGCACTTGTCCCTACATGAGAGTTAGCCTTTCCACGGCTCAATTTTTGCTGGCAGAGACAACAGATGGCTTTGCTCCGATCTGAGACACACACGTTAAAAAAATTTCCAAACCGCTGAGCCCCCCTGGGGTGATGGCGCTACGGTGGCATCAGCAGCTGACGTTGAAGGGCATGTTGGCTGGCTGGCCATAGCTGGCGATACATGGCGCCGGACACTGCCCCCAGCTGTTTCTGAGGACGAGCTCCCTCTGCTTCTATCATGGAGTCGTCTCCTCCTACTCCTCTCTGGCTCCCCCTCTGAACTGTCCCCCTGGTCATCTCCTCTATTGGGAACATACGTGGCATCCGTATAATCGTCATCATAATCCTCCTGCCCAGCTTCGCTTTCCTCAGACAACTCCACAACTGCACCAACTTCAGGTGGTTCATCATGCCCCTCCTCACACATTACGTCCATACTATCGCCACCTAACTCAGACGTATGAGGTGGTGTACTTGCGCCTTCTTCTTGTTGTTGCAGTAGTGGCTGTGAATCAGTGATTTTACCACCACCACCACCAAATAACTCCTGCGAAGTGTCAAATGCAGCGGATGTGGTGCTTGTACTAGCGCTGGTAGCACTGGCTGCGGGAGATGAGGTCTTCTGAGTTAAATACTCAAGCACGTCCTCACAATTTTGGGAAGTGATGGCACGTGCCTTTTTCTGAGCACTGTACTTTGGTCCAGGTCCGCACGAAATCACAGCAACACCACCTCGCACAGACCTGCCAGTGCCAGGTGGCCTTCCTCTGGGTCTTCCTCTACCTCTTCCTCTATCTGGTTTGTCCATTTTGTCCATCTCGGGGGGAAGCTAGGTATATGCAGTGAGGTGAGTTCACTAAACACAAAAGGTAGCTATGTGCAGTGAGGTGAGTTCACTCAACCCAAAGGTAGTTATATATGCAGTGAGGTGAGTTTACTGAACACAAAAGGTAGCTATGTGCAGTGAGGTGAGTTCACTCTACAGAAAAGGTAGATATGCAGTGACGCAAGTTCACTCAACACAAAAGGTAGTTATGTGCAGCGAGGTGGGTTCACTCAACACAAACGTAGGTGTATGCAGTGATGAGGTGGGTTAACTAAACACAACAGGTACTAGTAGTAGGTAAATGCAGTACTGGGTAGGTAGTACAATGTGCAGCTCCCTGTCACACACACAGGTGTCACTGAATGTGCTGCTGAATGCTGGTGGGCTGCTGGCAGTGGGACACACTGTCTAAGCAACACAAGTGTCTCACACACACACACAAGTAGTCACTGAATGTGCTGCTGCTGCTGGCAGTGGGCTACACAGTATGAATTAGCAATGCTGTCTAAAAAACACAAGTGTCAGTTTCAAACACAGCAAAAAAAATTGATCACACGAGCAGGATGAGCTCTGAAAAGAGCTTTTCTGGGGCGCTATTATAGCAATAAGATTCAACTAAGCAAGCGCAAGCTGGCCAGTAACGGTCCAATTTCTAGCGAAAAATCGTTAGAGCGATCAGAAATTCTGATCGGCCGAAAAATCGTTCACTACACCATCAACTAACCAATCATTGCTTCCTATCTATCACGACCACCAAGAAAATCCAAATTTTTGTTCGATGAAAATTCATTCGGGCGACATTTTTTTCACTCGTTCATAATCGATTGTGTTTACCAATGGAGATTATTTGCAACCAATCCGATCAGAAATTCTGATCGCTCGAACGATTTTTCGCTAGAAATTGGACAGTTAGTGGCCAGCTTAAGAAGGCAAGAGCCTGACTAATCTGTCTCTAGGAGAACAAGTCTGCAGCAGCTGTCCCTATTCTGTCTCTAGCAGGCACACGAGTGAGGCTTATGGCCGCCTGATCCTGCCTTATATAAGGGGGTGGTGGGGCTCCAGGGCTTAGTATAGCCGGATTGGCTACAATGCGCCTGCTGACTGTGATGCAGAGGGTCAAAGTTGACCCTCATAGAGCATTATGGGGCAAATCGAACTTCCGGGAAAGTTCGCCTTCGCCGGCGAAGGCGAACCACCCGATGTTCGCCTGGAACCGTTCGCCGGCGAACCGTTCGGCCCATCTCTACCGATGACAGAAAGATCAGCTGGGGGCCAGGTAACTGGTATTGTTTAAAAGGAAATAAATATGGCAGCCACCATATCCTGCCACCAAGAAAACAAACAGATTTATTTACAGAAGGAGTGGTGTAGTGTAGCCTGACTTTGCTCAAATTAAACAGCCAATGAAATGCAGAGAAATTACTAAACCGTGCCTTCTATATATATATAAAATCGGATGTATGTATGTATGTATGTATGTATGTGTGTATGTGTGTATATGTGACGCGATCACTCGAAAACGGCTTGATCGTTTTGAACGAAACTTGGTACACAGATCCCTTACTACCTGGGATGATATGTTCTGGGGGTCTCGCGGCCCCCCTGCACACGTGGGCAGAGCTACAAACAGCAAATCAGATTTCACCCATTTCAAGTCAATGGAAAAAATGTAAAAGGCTGCCATTCTCACAGTAATCAAGCCAGAGTCCCCACACTTGGCACAGTTGGTCACTTGGTGACTGAGGTTACAAATCCAGGAGAAGTGGGCGCAGCATAAAACAGCCAATCAAATTTTAGCCATTAATTTTACATGGGAAAATGTAAACTGCAGCCATTCTTAGACTGTTAATTGCAGGGTTCTCAAACTTGCCACAGTTGGTCACTGGGTGAATGCGATTAAGATTCAAGAAAGTGGGTGGAGCCTACAACAGCCAATCAAAATTCACCTATTGATTTTCAAGGGGAATATTTAAACTGCTGCTATTCTTACACTTTTAATGGCAGAGGCTTCAAACTTGCTACAGTCGGTCATTGGGTGACTGGGGTCCAAATTCACTAAAGGGGCGGGGCCACAAACAGCCAATCAGATTTCCTTGGTGGATAAACTGCTTCTATTCACACATTTTTGATGCCAGGAACCTGAAAGCTCACAAACTTGGTCATTGGCCTCAATTCACTAAGCTTATCTCCTGTCTTTAATAACTCTTCTAGAGTTGTTACCATGGTGATAAGGCATGTAGTGTTCAGGAAACATTTTACCTCAGGCAAACCTAAAGTTAACTCTTCTATCTTTAAGTTAACTCTTTAATCTTTAAAATAACTCCAGAGTTAAAAGACAGGCTGTTCATTAACTGCGTGTGAAAATAACTACAGAGGAGGTAAATTAACTACAGAGGAGGTAACGTAAGGAATGAAGAGATAAGATAACTCTCTTACTGTGTGGAGGTAAGTTTTCTCTTGCCTTATTATCTCCAGCATGATCTTCGTGAATTGAGGCCATTGAGTGACTGTGTCAAGGTTACAAAAAGTGGGCGGAGCCAAATACACATTTCCCTGGGAAAATATAAACTGCAGCCAGAGCCGGGACAAGGTCCTCCAGCACCCAAGGCTGAGACACCAAAGTGCGCCCCTCCATCCCTGCCACCCCAGCAGTCACACACTGATTGCTATTAGACTAAGAGGCGCCATAGGGCCCACAACCTCCCCAACACCTTAATATCTAGTTATCTGGCTTGCAGTCACTGCCATGTATCCCCTTTTCTTATTTATTTCTGCTTCAAACACAATTAGGAATGACAGCTGAATGAATTCTGCGCCCCCTCCTACACTGCACCCTGAGGCTGGAGCCTCTCCAGCCTATGCCTCGGCCCGGCCCTGACTGCAGCCATTCTTACATCGTTAATGGCAGGGCTCTCAAACTTTGCACAGTTGATCACTGGGTGAATGAGATTAAGATTTTGGAAGGTGGGTGGAGCCTACAACAGCCAATCAAAATTCACCTTTTGATTTTCAAAGGGAATATTTAAGCTGCTACCATTCTCTTATACGGTTAATAGCAGATGCCTCAAACCTGGTACAATTGGTCACTGGGTGACTGGGGTTCAAATTCAGAAAGGGGGCGGAGCCTCAAACAGCCAGATTTGTTTATTTTTCAATGGGAATATACAAAGTATTGATACCAAGGACCCCAAAGCTGATAAACTTGATAATTGAGTGACTGTATGTCAAGGTTAGAAAAAGTGGGTGGTGCCAACAACTAAATTTTTAACATGGCAGGGTTCCCAGACTTGACACAATTGGCCACTGGGTGACTGGGATGAATATTCAGAAATGTACGTGGAGCCTACAACAGCCAATCAAAATGTACCTATTGATTTTCAAGGGGAATATTCACATTGCTACCATTCTTACACTGTTAATGGCAGAGGTCTCAAACCTGATACAGTCAGTCATTGGGTGACTGGGGCCAAAATTCACTAAAGGGGTGGAGCCACAAACAGCCAATCAGATTTGTTAGATTGATTTCAGCCAGTCTGTTATTGGCAGGGTTCTCAAACTGGGTGGGTGGGTGACACAGTTGGTCACTGGATGACTGGGACTAATATTCAGGAAAGTGGGTGGAGCATACAGTAGCCAATCAAAATTCACCTATTGATTTTCAAGGGGCATATTGAAACTGCAGTCATTCTTACACTGTTAATGGCAGAGGCCTCAAACCTGGTACAGTTGGTTGTTAAGTGACAGGGGTTCAAATTCAGTAAAGCGGTGGAACCACAAACATCCAGATTTCTTTGCTGGATAAACTGCTTCCAGTCACACAATTTTGATGCCAGGAACCCAAAAGCTCACAAAAACTTGGTCATTGAGTGACTGTGTGTCAAAGTAAAAAAAAAGTGGGTGGAGTTAAAAACAGATTTTTCTGGGAAATTGTAAACTGCAGCCTTTCTTCACTGTTAATGGCAGGGTTTTCAAACTTGGCACAGCTGGTTACTGGGTGACTGGGATTAATATTCAGAAAAGTGTCTGGAGCTTAAAAATGCCAATCCAAAATTACATGTCGCTTTTCAAGGAGAATATTAAAATTGCTGCCATTCTTGCACTGTTAATGGCACAAGCCTCAAACCTGGTACAGTTGGTAATTGGGTCACTGGGGTTCAAATTCAGAAAAGTGGACAGAGCCACAAACCGTGAATCAGATTTGTTTCATTTCATGGGAAAATACAAATTATTGATGCCAAGGACCCGAAAGCTCACAAACCTGGTCATTGAGTGTTTGTGCGTTTGGGTTAGAAAGTGTGCGGAGCCAACACCAGCCAAATACATACCCGGGCAACGCCGGGCAATCAGCTAGTTGTCTATAAATGACTGGATATTTGAAATGAGAGTGTACTAAAAGTTTATTTCATTTGTACTCTAGGAAGTCTCCTCCAGAATATTTACATGATACAATTATAAACGGCACACATGCCAAGCCACCGAATGACAGATGGCCAGGAGAACTGCATGTACGCAACCTTAGAATGTACAAGAGAACTGGGACCATGAGAACTGCACGTACATGAGCTCAGAATGTACAGGAGCACTGCAGCCATGAGAACTGCATGTACACAAGCTCAGAATGTACAGGAGCACTGCAGCCATGAGAACTGCATGTACACGAGCTCAGAATGTACAGGAGCACTGCAGCCATGAGAACTGCATGTACACGAGCTCAGAATGTACAGGAGCACTGCAGCCATGAGAACTGCATGTACACGAGCTCAGAATGTACAGGAGCACTGCAGCCATGAGAACTGCATGTACACAAGCTCAGAATGTACAGGAGCACTGCAGCCATGAGAACTGCATGTACACAAGCTCAGAATGTACAGGAGCACTGCAGCCATGAGAACTGCATGTACACGAGCTCAGAATGTACAGGAGAACTGCAGCCATGAGAACTGCATGTACACGAGCTCAGAATGTACAGGAGAACTGCAGCTATAAGAACTGCATGTACGCAAGCTCAGAATGTACAGGAGAACTGCAGCCATGAGAACTGCATGTACACGAGCTCAGAATGTACAGGAGAACTGCACCCATGAGTGAGAACTGCAAGTACACGACCTTAGAATGTACAGGAGAACTGCATGTACACGTGCTCAGAATGTACAGGAGAACTGCAGCCATGAGAACTGCATCACACGAGCTCAGAATGTACAAGAGAACTGCAGCCATGAGAACTGCATGTACACAACCTTAGAATGTACAGGAGAACTGCAGCCATGAGAACTGCATGTACATGAGCTCAGAATGTACAGGAGAACTGCAGCCATGAGAACTGCATATACACAACCTTAGAATGTACAGGAGAACTGCAGCCATGAGAACTGCATGTACATGAGCTCAGAATGTACAGGAGAACTGCAGCCATGAAAACTGCATGTACACGACCTTAAAATGTACAGAAGAACTGCAGCCATGAGAACTGCATGTACACGACACGACCTTAGAAAGTACAGGAGAACTGCAGCCATGGGAACTGCATGTACACAACCTTAGAATGTACAGGAGAACTGCAGCCTTGAGAACTGCATGTACACAACCTTAGAATGTACAGGAGAACTGCAGCCATGAGAACTGCATGTACACAACCTTAGAATGTACGGGAGAACTGCAGCCATGAGAACTGCACGTACATGAGCTCATAATGTACAGGAGAACTGCAGCCATGAGAACTGCATGTACATGACCTTAAAATATACAGAAGAACTGCAGCCATGAGAACTGCATGTACACGACCTTAGAATGTACAGAAAAACTGCAGCCATGAGAACTGCATGTACACGACCTTAAAATGTACAGGAGAACTGCAAGTACACAAGCTCAGAATGTACAGGAGCACTGCAGCCATGAGAACTGCATGTACACGAGCTCAGAATGTACAGGAGCACTGCAGCCATGAGAGCTGTATGTACACGACCTTAGAATGTACAGGAGAACTGCAGCCATGAGAACTGCATGTACACAACCTTAGAATGTACAGGAGAACTGCAGCCATGAAAACTGCATGTACACGACCTTAAAATGTACAGAAGAACTGCAGCCATGAGAACTGCATGTACACGACACGACCTTAGAAAGTACAGGAGAACTGCAGCCATGAGAACTGCATGTACACGACCTTAGAATGTACAGGAGAACTGCAGCCATGAGAACTGCATGTACACGAGCTCAGAATGTACAGGAGAACTGCAGCCATGAGAACTGCATGTACATGAGCTCAGAATGTATAGGAGAACTGCAGCCATGAGAACTGCATGTACACGAGCTCAGAATGTACAGGAGAACTGCAGCCATGAGAACTGCATGTACATGAGCTCAGAATGTACAGAACTGCAGCCATGGGAACTGCATGTACACAACCTTAGAATGTACAGGAGAACTGCAGCCATGAGAACTGCATGTACACAACCTTAGAATGTACAGGAGAACTGCAACCATGAGAACTGCATGTACACAACCTTAGAATGTACGGGAGAACTGCAGCCATGAGAACTGCACGTACATGAGCTCATAATGTACAGGAGAACTGCAGCCATGAGAACTGCATGTACATGACCTTAAAATATACAGAAGAACTGCAGCCATGAGAACTGCATGTACACGACCTTAGAATGTACAGAAAAACTGCAGCCATGAGAACTGCATGTACACGACCTTAAAATGTACAGGAGAACTGCAAGTACACAAGCTCAGAATGTACAGGAGCACTGCAGTCATGAGAACTGCATGTACACGAGCTCAGAATGTACAGGAGCACTGCAGCCATGAGAACTGTATGTACACGACCTTAGAATGTACAGGAGAACTGCAGCCATGAGAACTGCATGTACACAACCTTAGAATGTACAGGAGAACTGCAGCCATGAGAATTGCATGTACACGAGCGCAGAATGTACAGGAGCACTGCATGTACATGAGCTCAGGATGTACAGGAGAACTGCAGCCATGAGAGCTGCATGTACACGACCTTAGAATGTACAGAAGAACTGCAACCATGAGAACTGCATGTACACAACCTTAGAATGTACAGAAGAACTGCAGCCATGAGAACTGCATGTACACAACCTTAAAATGTACAGGAGAACTGCAAGTACACAAGCTCAGAATGCACAGGAGCACTGCAGCCATGAGAACTGCATGTACACGAGCTCAGAATGCACAAGAGAACTGCAGCCATGAGAACTGCATGTACACGGCCTTAGAATGTACAGGAGAACTGCAGCCATGAGAACTGCATGTACATGAGCTCTGAATGTACAGGAGAACTGCAGCCATGAGAACGGCATGTACACAACCTTAGAATGTACAGGAGAACTGCAGGCATGAGAACTGCATGTACACAACCTTAGAATGTACAGGAGAACTGCAGCCATGAGAACTGCATGTACACGAGCTCAGAATGTACAGGAGCACTGCAGCCATGAGAACTGCATGTACATGAGCTCAGGATGTACAGGAGAACTGCAGCCATGAGAACTGCATGTACACGACCTTAGAATGTACAGGAGAACTGCAGCCATGAGAACTGCAAGTACACAAGCTCAGAATGTACAGGAGCACTGCAGCCATGAAAACTGCATGTACACGAGCTCAGAATGTACAGGAGAACTGCAGCCATGAGAACTGCATGTACACAACCTTAGAATGTACAGGAGAACTGCAGCCATGAGAACTGCATGTACAAGAGCTCAGAATGTACAGGAGCACTGCAGCTATGAGAACTGCATGTACACGAGCTCAGAATGTACAGGAGAACTGCAGCCATGAGAACTGCATGTACACAAGCTTAGAATGTACAGGAGAACTGCAGCCATGAAAACTGCATGTACACAACCTTAGAATGTACAGGAGAACTGCAGCCATGAGAACTGCATGTACATGAGCTCAGAATGTACAGGAGAACTGCAGCCATGAGAACTGCATGTACACAACCTTAGAATGTACAGGAGAACTGCAGCCATGAGAACTGCATGTACATGAGCTCAGAATGTACAGGAGAACTGCAGCCATGAGAACTGCATGTACAGGAGAACTGCAGCCATGAGAACGGCATGTACACGACCTTAGAATGTACATGAGAACTGCATGTTAACGAGCTCAGAATGTACAGGAGAACTGGAACCATGAGAACTGCATGTGCACGACCTTATAATGTACAGGAGAACTGGTATCATGAGAACTGTGTGTACACGACCATATAAGTCAGCCGAAGGAAATCTGAAGACGGACAACAGAAAGTGAAGTACAATCCTGTAAATTATCCATCTGCATATATTCAGAAGGGGATATTCAACCCAACCCAATGGTGTTTGTGGCACACACAAAAATATATATCTACGCAACAAATTCAGAACTGAATGCTAAGGCTAGGTTCATAAAGGGTTGTTAAAGAGGAACTCCAGTGAAAATAATGGAATAACAAAAGTGCTTCATTTTTACAAAAATTATGTATACATGATTTAGTCAGTGTTTGCCCATTGTAAAATCTTTCCTCTCCGTGATTTACATTGTAACATTTATCACACGGTGACATTTTTACTGCTGGCAGGTGATGTCAGTGGAAGGAGATACTGCTTGCTTTTTTTTGGCAGTTGGAAACAGATGTTATTTCCCGCACTGCAACAAGTCTCCCACAGTGTGATGTCAGAACCATGGCCCTCACATCACACTGCGGGAGGGGTTTCACCACAGAATCAGCCATACAGAGCCCCCTGATGATCCGTTTGAGAAAAGGAATAGATTTCCCATGGGAAAGGGGGTATCAGCTACTGATTGGGATGAAGTTCAATTCTTGGTTACGGTTTCTCTTTAATGAGTGTTTTGTTTTCTGGATATCCCAAGTAATCCCAAATGATAGAAAAGTACTTCTGAAACCACTGTAGGAGAGGAGAGGAGAGGAAGGGGGGTAACGTTGGGTAATATGGTGTTGAGAGTGAAACTTAGGTAGCAGGCCCAATTCATTTTTTTTTTGCGGGGGGGAGGCATGGTTTGTAATCACAATACTGTAAGGAAGGAGTTCCATGGCTGCTAGAGACAAAGTGTACTCTTTAAATATAGATGGTGGATATCAAATCCACAATAATTACCTTGAGTTGGCAGGAGACTTCTTTATTTTTAGAATCATTGTAGCAGTTTTCTCTAGAAAGATGTCGCCTAGTTTTATTTTCCTGCTAGTGAAACAAATGAAACAGGTTATTCTTGGTATATTAACAATACATATAAGAAGAGGAAAATTACTAGACTTAATTTTTGTGTAATCTAAATTTTATTTGGTTCCAGCGGGGACACACGTATGCGAAAACCAAGATTTAAGAGACCCTCCCTGGAACGGTGAGATCCTTGCTGTCTATAAAGGGCCGATAGTGTATTTATGTAGCCTAGAGACTTGTGAGACCCTTCTGGAGGGATACACTTAAAGGGACTCCGAGCACCTCTCATGGGTATGCCTTTAAGCCAGACGACTTCCAATAAAGTCGCGCTATGACCCCTCTGGAGGGGCCTCTTGCAATGGCCATGCGTGTCACTTCCTCTTCCTGCTTCATTCAGTGATGCACTTGTCTACCAGAGAAGACAGGGGTGACCCGGAAGTTATAACATAGCCAAGATGGCAGCTGTAATTTTTTAAATTGAAATCGAATGAAAACTATTTGGTGTACAACGGCAATTCAGGCATCAAATGAAAGAGGTAAGCACAAGCTACAGAAAGGTATGCATCTTTAAGTATTTTGCAGTACTGGTCAGAGTCTCTAGGCATACCCATTAGAGGTGCTCGGAGTCCCTATAAAAAACACTCCTGGTAAAAAGGGTGTAAGGGTGATACCAATGGTAGAATATCTGCAAATTTACAGATATTCTACTATTACCGATCCCAGATAGTAGTATGTTGGTAATGCACCAATATTGTACTATCATTCACTCCACCGCCCACCACCCAGGGTGACTTGTGTTTGGCCCAGGCTGCCTGTCAGGGTGTGCTGCAAGTCACGGCAGAGAATGTAAGAACAAGCAGCTTCTGGAACTCGGGTGCTGCTATTGCCTATAATCACATAGCGGCTTATAGGGGCGCCCAAGTTCATTGGCGTGTCTCCGGTTTTTATGATATAGTAAACTTCTGATGTAGTACTTTACCATGTCCCTTGGAGTTTACTATAAAGAGATTATACTATATAACATAATGGAAAGACAAGCTGAATGCTGTTAGCAGCTGGGAGATGGAAATAGTGTGAAAGCACAATTTCTGCATATATAAATTAGTGTGATGATTTCCTAGAAAGATATGGACATTATAAAGTATCTCACAAATTAACCTCCCTGGCGGTAAGACTCCTTCTGATTTTAGGGTCTAAAAGCGGTACAATTTTTTTAATGCGCTTTTAGACTTTAAAATCATGAAACAGTGATACCAGCAGAAAGTCCGCAGCAGCCCCAGCAATCACTCACCTCCCTGGGCTCCAGCGCTGCAGGTTTCCCTCTGTGGCAATGCAGCCCTAAAGTGAAATTGCCGGCTGTCATGACGACAGATGACGATCTCACCACAGGGAAGCAGAGCCTCGGAGGTGCGGAAGAAGAATGGCGGCCAACGTCAGGATCCCCCGGGAGGTGAGTTTAAATGCCTGCTGCGCGCATTGCTCTGCATAGAGCCTCCGGTGGCTACCCAGAGTGCAGGTCGGGGTTTTTGCTCTGAGCTGCGGTTTTCTACCCCGACCGTAGCTCGGGGTTACCGCCACGGAGGTTAAATACACCTGTTACATTTTTGTAAATAATTTATTCATTGGATAACACTGAAGATATGATAGTTTCATACAATGTAAAATAGTCATTGTACAGCCAAGGTAGCAGCTTTAATTTTCTGTCCCATCAAAATAAGTCAAAAAACAACCATGAATGGCTAAACCCCTAGCAATAAAAGTGAAAACGCCACTAAGTGAAGAATGTCAAAATTGTGCCCAAAGTCGTCAGTATTTTGAGCGCCATCATGATCTACCTTAACTTTCTTGGGCATGGCGTTCACTATAACTTCACTCCTACATGATGAAGCTGGAGAATATTAGAGACCTTGTGCTCCTCCACCTTCTATTTGAGTACGCCCCACAGATGCTTGATAGAGTTTAGGTCTAGGAACAACCTTGGCCAGTCGCGCAACCTTTACCCTCAGGTTCTTTTGGTTCTTTAGCAAGGCAATGGTCATCTTGGATGTGTGTTTAGGGTTGTTATCAAGTTGCAATTATGTCCTGTGGCCTACTTTCCAAAGAGAGAGACTCATGCTCTGCTTCAGTATGTCACAGCACATGTTGGCATTCATGGCTCAACAAGCTGTAGCTCTTCAGTGCCAGCAGCACTCCTGCAGCCACAAACCATGACACTCCAAACACCATTATTGACTGTAGGAAAGACACACTTGTCTTTGTAAGCCTTACCTGGTTGATGCCACACATGCTTGACACCATCTGAACCAAAAAATATCCTGGTCTTATCAGACCATATGACATTATTCCAGTAAATAATGTCCTTAGACTGCTTGATTTTCTTGTGCATCATCTTTAGGAGAGGTTTCCTTCTGGGTTGACAGCCATGAAGACCAATTTGATGCAGTGTAAGGCATTTGGTCTGGGCACTGATAGGCTTACCCTCCACCCATTCAACTTCTGCAGTAATGCTGCCAGCACTCAAATGTCAATTTCCAAAAGACAACCTTTGGATATGATGCAGACACATTCACTCAACTACTTTGGCTGACTATGCCAAGGCCTGTTCTGAGTGGAGCCTGTCCTGTTAAACTGATGTATGGGCTTAGCCACCATGCTGTAGCTCCGTTTCAGGAAGTTAGCAATCTTCTTATTGCATAGGCCATAATTGGCCTAGGCCAATTATGTTTTTGAGAACCTCGAAGAGTTCTCTGCCATGAGGTGCCATGTTTAACTTCCAGTGACCAGTATGAGAGTGTGTGAGAATAATAACACCAAATTTAACATACCTGCTCCCCATTCACACCTGAGACCTTGTAACACAGGGGTGCCCATTAGGTAGATCACAATCTACTGGCGATGGCCTTCATGGTAGATCCTGACCCCACTACATTTTCCATTCTGTATATATGTTACGGCCAAAACCAGAAATCGGCCAATACTAGAACTGGCCGGCCGTTTCTAGAACTGGCCGATGTGACGTCGGCCAAAGTCCAAAATGCTGGGAATTTCTGACATTGGCCGGCCAGTTCTGAACCGGCCAAAGTCAGTCGGCCAAAGTCCAAAACGCAAAAATCCCAGAACATCCCGGGTCCTGTCCAGCACCATGAATTATACTCGGAACTTCTTTCTATTTGTTAGTTACAGCTGATACAAATCCTGCAATAAATCTGCAGTGTGTCTACATCCTGCTTTCTTGGGAGCAGACATATTGTTAACATCCTGTGCTTTTAAATTAGATGCTCTGCTGTGGCAGTCAGGTGACACAGGGGAGAGGGGAGATGCATGGCTGGGGAGTGCTTTGCTGGGCGCTATGCGTGGCTGGAGGGGGGGGGGGTGAGGCTTTGCTGAGGGGAGGGGGGCCTTTGCTGGGCGCTTTGCATGGCGGGGGAAATTTGCTGGGCGCTTTGCATGGCTGGGGGGAGGGATTTGCTGGGAGCTTTGCATGGCTGGGGGGGGGGGGGGGATTTGCTGGGTTTTTGCATGGCTGGGGTTTCATATGCTGGGCCCTTTGCATGGCCAGGGGGGCTTTGCTGGGCACTGTGCATTGCTGGGGTAGTTTTGCATGGCTGTGGGGGGTGGGGGCTTTTCTGGCTGCTTTGCATGGCTGGGGGGAGGGATTTGCTGGGCGCTTTGCATGGCTGGGGGGGGGGGGGATTTGCTGGGTTTTTGCATGGCTGGGGTTTGATATGCTGGGCTCTTTGCATGGCCAGGGGGGCTTTGCTGGGCACTGTATTGCTGGGGTAGTTTTGCATGGCTGTGGGGGGTGGGGGCTCTTCTGGCTGCTTTGCATGGCTGGGGGGAGGAATTTACTGGGCGCTTTGCATGACTAGGGGGGGGGGGGGGGTTGCTGGCCGTTTTGCATGGCTGGGGGGGGGGATATGCTGGGCACTGTGTATTGCTGGGGTAGTTTTGCATGACTGTGGGGGCTTTTCTGGCTGTTTTGCAAGTCTTTGCCGTGCGCTTTGCATGACTGGAGAGGCAGCCTGTGCTATTTCCAGACCCCAGATCAGGGCGTCCAGAGCGGCGGAGAGAAGTAGAGCAGCACGCAAACTACCCGCCCTGACCCATACACTTCACATGCGGCAGTGAGCAATGACGTCACTTCAGCATGGAAGTGTATGTGTCTAGCGGGTCGCGTGTGCACTGCTCTCTGCTCTGCCTCTCTTTGCCTCTCTGGTCCGGGTCGTCCTGATGTGAGGTTTGACTAGAGGCAGCAGAGCAGGAGAGGTGAGCGGCACTTTAGGACTTGGCCGGCCACACTTAGCCAGAACGCGTTCTGGCCGGCCAAAGTCCGGAGGAAAAGTTTATTTCTTACATTGGCCGCATCAGCCACTTCTAGATTTGACCGGCCAGAACCCAAAGTGGCCAGACTTCGGGTTCTGGCCGTAACATATACAAGTGTGCTCCTAAAATTGTACATAGGTAGATCATTTTGACTTGCTAATTTTCTAAAGTAGCTTACAAGGCGAAAAAGTGTGGGCACCTCTGTTGGTCTATAATGTCTATAATAGGCAGAATTTTTACATTCTTTACTTTGTGTGTACTCACTTTTGTTGCCAGAGGTTTAGACAACAATATTTTTCATTGTTATATTGGGGCGCCCTAACCCACTTGTATTAACCACACCCCTGTTGGACTGTGCTTTTTTATGCTTCCTGGTATTACTCTTGTCTTGTCATACTAAACTACTGAGGGCTCTTGGTTTCTACTGTACATTTTTAGATCCCCAAGATACTCCCTCACGCATATGTTGATTGTGTGCACTCATTGACTGTTTGCAATCGCAGGACCACAATTCTACTTCCTTTTTATAGAAGACGTTCGTAAAGAAAAGAGAAGCCAAAACGCCTATTTCAAGAAGGAGACTTATGCTTGAACTTGCTTAGTTGAACTTGCATGTCATTTGCTGCTGCACTGCTGCTTTTGTTGTGTGCTCTGCAACCAGACTGACCTTCCGATTCTGGTCACGTGTGGTAATTAAACCTGAAACTTTTACTGTAACAGCAGAAATTATTATTATATACCAATGTTAAGTTGTTGCACAAATCGGGAAACATCTCGGTTTGATTGTTAATGGTTTTGCAGCAGTCAGAGGAATTATTTTTCAAATATAGTTCCAAATGTTGCGTCTGAAAGTAAAAAAAAAAGGACAGTTTTATGGATTTGTCATCAGTATGATGATAAACAGATAATGGCAATTGAGGCACCTCATAAAGGCAACAAAATTATCCAGCTAAGAAAGAGGTTGCAATAGCATTCATGAATTTAAAAAAAATGATGTGGCATTCTGGAGGCTTCCCATAATCTTTGTGGCATCTTAGCCTCCACTACCCCCCCCCCCCCCCCCCCCAAACAATGAAAAGTGGTGAAAAGACTCAGTCATAGCTTTGGCGCATGCTCTGTCTTCTCCGCACGGTCTGTGCACCTTGTCAAATGGCTGAGCACAGCAGCCGTGGACAGGATCATCCTAGTCACACGTAGTTGTAATTGTTTTGAAACGGGCATGTCCAGGACACTCTCTCGCCAATGGCTGCTGCGCACAGTCAATTGGTAGCATGCCCAGGATTAGCGCACAGAGAGGAGTGAGCATGCACCATAGCTGTGACTGAGCCAAGCTCCAGCTTTTAACTGGTGGTAAAACACACCAACCAAGAGGCAGTTGGCAAAGATGAGCTGTCCCCAAGATTATGGGGGACTTGAAGAAGCCACAGATGAGGCCACATCAGGTTTGTTTTTTCAGTTCAGGTGTGCATTAATGCACATTGTATGAAAATGTTTCAAAATTTGCAATGCTCAATTTTGTGTACAGAGCACATAAACCTTTATACTATTATATTATTATTATTATTATGTGGTTGGCTAAGAGTGCAGTACAGACTTCATGCTTGATTCACTAAACCGCGATAACTGAAATATCACACCTTATCAAAGATATCACACCTTATCAAAACTAACACGCCTTATCAGAGTAGCATAGCGAGTGCTACAAACCCGCAGGTGCTCAGGGCAGGACGATTGCCATTGGCAATTAGCAGGCATAAGTTCGTAGCACTCGCTATGCTACTCTGATAAGGAGTGTTAACTTTGATAAGGTGTGATATCTTTGATAAGGTGTGATATTTTAGTTATCACGGTTTAGTAAATCAAGCCCCTGTGCTATGTAACATACAATGATTTGCACATTTGGAGGGGCCGAAATAGAACAGATTGACATAGACTTAGTATAAATTAATGAGGTACTCGTATTACTTACATGACAAAGGATGGGAGTCAGAGTAATAGGTCTAAAGGTTTTCATTGGCTCTTGAACAATGTGTTGTCGGTCAAACCCACTTCCTCAGGCTATGTGCCAAAATGGATAGAGCCTCATTCAATCTGAGCACCTCATATCATATCAACCTGCAACCCCCGGAGACACAGAGATGCGAGTAGATGGCGGGATTTCCCCACAAGTGAACACATTGGCCTCAGTTCACTAAGGACAGTTCAATAAAATAATTTTGGTCAGTAAAATACCGCATTCTGTATTGTACATTTTTTCTCCATATTCACTAAAGATTTTCCATATTAGGCAGAAGTTCAGTAGTTTACCAAACAAACAAGCTTCAATCCACTAAGCCCTGCTTGGTCAGTGTCATTTACTAGCTGTGGAGCATTTCAGCACTGAGGCAGGAAGCTCTGTGCAGGGTTGCACACCAGGTCTCTCGAATTCGAATGTACCCGAATTATCCTGTAGATTTTCATGGTTGCCGAATTCGAATAGCGATCCTGCTCCCAAATTCGAAGTCGAATTTTCCCGAATAGTGCCTCTCGAATTCAGCCATGATCAAGGATTTTAACCCGTTCGGATTCGGCTACTGTCGCTCAAAACCCGCCGAATTTAAGGGTTAATAACAAAGCCCTCTTAAATGCCAGAATCACCAAATTTGCAGGTTATGTTAAGAAGAAAAGTGGGAGCAAGGGGAATTTTTTTTTTCTTCAAAAAGACCTTATACTTTTTGAGAAAATCGATTTTAAATGTTCAAAGAAAAAAACGATACATTTAAATGCCGGTCAATGACCGTGGGAAATATTTCCCAGCAGTTAATAGCAAAGGCCCCTTACATCCTAGCAATACCAAATTTGCAGATTATGTTAAAAAGATAGTGGGAAACACTATTAAAGAATAAATAAAAAAATATGTTTATTTTTGGGGATGTTCTGAGTGTGGGAAATCTGAAAAAGAAAAATGACGTGGGGTCCCCCCTCCTGAGCCTCTGTAACCCCTTGTCCCCCATGCAGGCTGGGATAGCCAGAATGCGGAGCCCCAGCCAACTGGGGCTTTGCACCCTGAGCTATACCAGCCCGCATGGTCCATGGTATGGGGGGGCTCTGGGGGGAGGGGCAGCCAAGCCTCCCCCTCCCCAGAGCCCTTCTCCAATCCATGGACAAGGGGCTCTTCCCCACCTCTGGTGCCCCAGGAGGAGGTGGGGGCGACGGGGTTTCATGTTGACCCTCACCCAGCCTGGCACCTGGTACACCCATGGGTGCACCGGGTGCCACCCTAGGTGAGGGTGACAGGTGCAGGCAGGTGGGGAGAGATCGCAGGAGCCAGCAGCTATACGTCCGCACAGGACGCAGTCTAAGGTATAGTACCTTAGAATGTATTGTATTGTATTGAATAAAATGAATCGATTCAGAGCCGGTTCATTTGATTCAATACAAAAGGAACTATACCTTAGAATGCATCCTGTGCAGACCTATAGCTGCTGGCTCCCACGATCTCTCCCCACCTGCCTGCACCTGTCACCCTCACCTAAGGTGGCACCCGGTGCACCCATGGGTGCACCGGGTGCCAGGCTAGGTGAGGGTGACAAGTGAAGAGACGGGGAGGACAGCAGGAGCCGGTGCTATGCGTCCGCACGCAAGACGCATTGTAAGGTATAGTATTGCTAATTGCCATGGGAGATCTTCAATCAAGGTAATTGAAGATCGCAAGATAGAGGATATTTGGATCATTACCGAGGATATTATTGCCGTGGGAACATTGTTTTAAAAAAGGTACAGGTAAGTATTTCTGGTTAATTAAGATCATTAAAATATTTTTCTCATCATTGTGTTTTTATTTCATTTAACCCTTTGTGGAAATGGGTAAGGGGTATTTTGTACCCCTATACTCATTTCTCCTGGGAGGGGGGTTGGTATCTGGGGTCCCCATCTTAAAGGGGACTTCCAGATGCCACCATGAACCCCCCCTAGGGAGTAGTCGCCCCACCTCCTCCTGGGGCACCGGAGGTGGGGAAGAGCCCCTTGTCCATGGATTGGACAAGGCTCCGGGGGGGAGGCTTGGCTGCCCCTCCCCCCAGAGCCCCCCCCCATACCATGGACCATGCAGGCTGGTATAGCTCAGGGTGCGAAGCCCCAATCGGCTGGGGCTCCGCATTCTGGCTATCCCAGCCTGCATGGGGGACAAGGAGTTACAGAGGCTCAGGTGCATCATTTTTTTTCAGATTTCCCACACTCAGAACATCCCCAAAAATAAACATTTTTTTTTTTTTTTTTAAATATTGTTTCCCACTATCTTTTTAACATAACCTGCAAATTTGGTGTTGCTAGGGTGTAAGGTGCCTTTGCTATTAACTGCTGGGAAATATTTCCCACGATCTGTCATTGACCGGCATTTAAATGTATCGTTTTTTTTCTTTGAACTTTTCAAATCAATTTTCTCAAAAAGTGTAAGGTCTTGCTCCCACTTTTCTTCTTAACATAACCTGCAAATTTGGCGATTCTGGCATTTAAGGGGGCTTTGCAATTAACCCTTAAATTCGGCGGGTTTTGAATCACGAATTCACAGCCGAATTTCCCCTGACCCGGATCCGAATGAATGCACCCGAATCGAAATTAGAGTCCATTCGAATCGGGCGAATCCGAATTTGACCCAGACCCGAATTCGAATGTGCTCGAATCAAATTTGGGTACATACGAGCATGCCTGGCTCTGTGTAGGAGTCAGGGTTTTCTGTCCAGTGCATCTCCGACATACCTTTAGGTGTGCTGCAGCCATACAGATTTTTAGATCTAAAGGGATGCAGAAAAGCCTCATAAAATGTCACCTTCCCCTGCTCTGCTACAGTGAAGACCCGCCTTCCACCATGTCGGATCAAATCAGGATGAAAAGCAAAGCTGCGTGGCTTTCCCTATTGGCTGCCTGGCTCTCCCTATTGGCTGTCTGTCAAAGTTACCACATGGAGAACATGAGTTATCGGCTTGTCAGAGCTGGAGAAAAATATCAAACACTTTTACCCGGTTTACCGAATGCGTACATCTTTGTGAATTGAGGCCATTGTGCAGTAAAGTTTTACTGAATGATGAGTAGAGCAGAATGCAATACATTAAATGCAATGCATTATGCACTACTCATCTTGTATAAGACTTTACACATATAATTAATGTATTTGAGTGCATACACCCCTTTGTTATTAGGACTTACACAGTAAGAAAAATATATACAGGTAGTCCCCGGTTAACGAACGAGATAGGGACGTTAGGTTCATTCTTAACCTGAATCTGTTCTTAAGTCAAAACACTGTGCCATCTCTGCCCCATGTATCTCCTCTATGCCCCCCTGTGCCTCCAGTGTCCCCCTCTGTGTCAAGTTTAAAATCCATTTGATCAAATTTGAATTTTTTTACTTGTTCCCATGGAAACACTGTATACATGCGTTCGTATCAGTGGGTCATTCGTAAGTCGGGCGTTCGTAAGTCGGGGACTACCTGTATACATATGGTATATACTACTAGTGCTTAAAGAGGAGCTGTTAGGTATAGGGTCTCAGAGAAAATAAACACATATATCAGTAGCTAAATACTGGCTGTACTTACATTACATATGCATTTCACTGTCCACGTTTGGATGTCACAGAATCTTTATATAGTATTTGCAGAGAATGATGCTCCTGACAGCTCATGGCAGGTTCCATGTTTGTCTGTCTCCTATGAAGCCAAATGTGTCGTCATGTCCTGCCTGCTTCCTGATTATTCACTCACACAAAAGATCGGTAATGTAAAACACTACTGTGCAGTGAATATTAATTAGCCATGTGGCTAGGAACAATAGCGGACTCCTGCAGTGTACTCTGCTGGGAGTTTTTTCAGTGCTGTGGGCTGCTGCTTTTGTAACAGGAGCCC
Source organism: Hyperolius riggenbachi (assembly GCF_040937935.1). Classification (NCBI taxonomy): domain Eukaryota; kingdom Metazoa; phylum Chordata; class Amphibia; order Anura; family Hyperoliidae; genus Hyperolius; species Hyperolius riggenbachi. The sequence goes on from NC_090650.1 coordinate 368,507,736, forward strand.
TGTAACTTCTCACTAGCAGCCGAGGGGAGGGCCCCAGAATGCTTTGCTGTATGGTATGCGGCTCTCAGCTTCTTAAGAGCTTGGGTCTAACATCCTTGCTGATAAGCACACATCAAAACTAAGAGAGATTTTTAACTTAAGTATTGCCTTTTTGGCTTCCTTCTAAACTGTTTAACACAGGAGAATAGAGGTTTAAATTAGCAAATTTTGCAGCCTGACAGTTACTCTTTAAAGACTATTTTTTTCTTCATTGACATGGTTAAAAACAATAGTGCTGGAATCTAGGTCAATAAAGTACCATAGTCAACCTGCAGTAGAATGCAAACTGAAAAGTAAACAGAAGCTAAAACTGAGTATCTGGCTGAACAAACGCAGCTGATGATAAGGTAGAGCTCACCAGCTCAAAGGCTAAACCTTTCTTTTTGTTTAGAGCCCTAGTGCCCTTTGACACTTTCTCTTGGCTTATACTTTTTTAGTAGGACTAACTCTTTATGAATATATGACACCCAGGCCCATATGCAATTCCCTTTTTCTCCTGAGTTTTCTCCTAGGTGATATTTTTAAACTTGTTAATAAAATGCCCTTCAAGTCACCAGAAAGCAAGGAAATACTCAAAACTAAATCGATATCACTTTTTCACCTACTTTTTTTTTGTTGAAAAGTGCTGGAAAGTTATGTAAATGGAAGATGAAAAATTATCTCCTAGGAGAAAACTCAGGTGAAAAAGTGAATTGCATATGGCCCCCAGTCTTTTCTTCAATGTTGGAGTGTCGCAGTTCTATTTTAAAAAACTATCGTTTTGCGTGCATATGCAACCAATGAGCGGAAAGCAACCATTTTATGTGTGGAGAGTAAGTCGTCACTTAAATTACCCAACAGTGTCACCTCAATTTTTTTTTTTTTTTTTAAATCACAGATTTTAAGATGAATAGACAAAACGATAGATAAATAGATAGAATGATAAATTTAGAAAAACACAAGTACATACCACATCCGTTACAAGGTTTATTAAGACATGTGTGTACTTTATCTGCAACGCTGTCTTGTTGTATTCACAAGATTGAGATATTTTCGTCAAGAATGTTATTAGAATTGCAATGGTGATACCATATTTGAGGAAAGCTGAAATACAAATATAAAAGGGAAACGTTCTTGTTAGGTTGTGACTAGGAAAAAGTAATTGCCATTTTTCAATGCATCCTATAAATAGCAATGCACAGCCTCCTTCTACCTAAAGCATCTGCCTGCCACATACTGTCCAAATCACATCTTTCTGCTTTCAGACATAACAGATGCTTGGAATATAGCGAATAAAACAGCTGTGCAGTCATCTCTTATTTCTCTCGCTATACATGAATCTCTGTATTACTCGTGTATTCTACAACACTGCTCTGTATCATGTAGGGGCACTTACATATTATCCCGTCTGCAGAGTTTCGCAGCTTCTTGTTAAAATTCTGTTTGCTCCCCTACCAAGATTTAACCATTTTTGGAAAGCTGAATGTCCTGGCTTTCCTTTGCACCAGGTCCCAAGTCCTCCATTCCCAAGTTAAAAGGTTTTGAAAGAGAGGTGTCCCCTGCACTTGGCTGGAGAAAGCGTGATTACAGAAGTACCGAACAAAGCCTACATTGATGATCAGCAGCACATCCAGGAGGTAGTCTTCTTTTGCAGGGTTCTCATTACAGAGGAAGAAGAAGCAGCCCAGCTATACACCCTCGTCTCCTCTCTCTCTGTGTTACTGGTCGGGCTGGAGACTCGATGCTCTCTGCAGCCAAGTGCAGGGGACACTCCTCTTTCAAACCCCCTAGCTTGCGAATGGGGCATTGCACTGACTCAGGACATTTTGAAACGGAAAGCCAGGACTTTCAGCTTTCCAAAAATAGTGGAGCAAACAGAACTTAAACAATAAGCTGCCAAACTCTGCAGACAGGATAATACGTAAGTACCCATGTAGATCCGCTAGGGATTTCCAAAGTAACAAGCTTCAGAAGTATCATTCAAGCACATGGTAAATAGAGCATGTTAGTACGGTGACCAGATTCTGACAATCAAATAGTATGAGAGGCAAACGTTACCGCCAACACATGAAATGCAGCAAATGTGAAATGCGGCAAATGTTACCTCCCACTCATGTTAAAATGCAGCAAACCTTACTTCCACACATAATGTGGAATGCGGCAAACATTACCTCCCACAAATGTTAAAATGCAGCAAACCTTACTTCTACACATGAAATGTGGCAAACATTACCTCCCACACATGTGAAAATGCAGCAAACGTTACCTCCCACACATGAAATGTGGCAAACATTACTTCCCACACATGTGAAAATGCAGCAAACGTTACCTCCCACACATGAAATGTGGCAAACAATACATCACACACTTGTTAAAATGCAGAAAAATGTTACCTCCAACACAGGGGCGTACCTAGAAATCCCCGGGCCCCCCTGCAAAAAAAAAAAAAGCTGACGCCCCCCCCCCCCCACACACACACTCAGGGGCAGGAGGGGTCGCAGCATAAGAGGAGAGTGTGGCAGATTGGTGGGGATGGGGGAAATTCCCCCCCTCACCTCGGGCTCTCCTCTCAGCGCTCCCCCTCCTGCAAACATTGGTGGCAGCAGGCAGCAGCAGGCAGCAGCAGCAGCGGTGGTGGCAGGATGAATACATTACCTCCTTCTCGCTGGAGGACTTCCGTTCTCTAAGAGCTTCTTGCAACTTCCTGTGTAAACAGGAAGTTGCTCTTAGAGAACGGGAATCCAACAAGAAAGAGCATCGTAGTCATGCACAGAGTATAGACCCCAGGAACACCAGAGAACCAGGTAAACATGAATAAATCAATATTCAGAGAGGAGAGGAAGGGGAAAAAATAAATCTAATAATCTAATCATGTTATGAGGTGACTACGCATATTGATATTATAACCGTTTCAGAAGCCAGTTATTACATTGTTTTATTAATTCATCAATGGGATTGAGAGACCCTGTTGGTCACATGGAATGACCCTTTTTAAGTGTTTTTATAATTGATTTTTTTTTGGAATACAATAAAGATTGATATATATTTTTGAAATTTATTAGTTTGGTGCTGTTTATGGGGACCTCCTTCTCTGGTTGTCATTATTATAGTTTTTTTTCCCCTAGCACACTCTAATTGATATATTGCTACAATAGTCTTATATAAATTATTATATCATCATCAGGCCCTCATCAGCTCCACCACACAACAACGCGGAATCAGCTGCAGCGATCCCAGGTCTTGGCCAGACCGAGGGAAGGAGAACAGATCGGCCTCTAACACACGCTGTAACTACAGTGTTCTCCCCAGGCTGTTTTAGTCGGGTGCTCCACCCGGCTAGTTTTGGCGAGCACCCGGCTGTTATCAGCTCACCTCCTCCTATTCTGTAAGCAGAGTTGTGCACAGAAGCACCTGCCCTGCATTCTCTCATCTTGCCCCACCCGGCTACTTTTTTAGGCCACCCGGTTACATTTTCATACCACCCGGCTGGAAAAAAATTCTGGGGAGAACACTGAACTACTTTTGAAATGTAAGTGCAATATATTGTGTTTGCAAAGATAAGGTTAATGCACCATAGGAGCGCTTTTTGTTTTTTCTTGTTTTACTCAGTGCCTGATACCACCCAGTTGAAGAGCAGCACCTAGTGCATATGACAAGAGGAATACCCCTCACATATATTAAAATCTGCTGTCAGTAGCGCAGGATATACATTTCTTCCAGCTATACTACCTATATTGAGGCAGCTATACTACAGTGTTCTCCCCAGACCCTTTTTAGCTGGGTGCTGCACCTGACTAGTTTTGGTAAGCACTCGGCTGTCATCGACTCACCTCCTCCAATGCTGTTAGCAGAATTGTGGAGAGAAGCGCCGGCCCAGCATGCTCTCATTTCACCCCACCCAGCTACTTTTTCATGCCACCCGGCTACTTTTTCATGCCACTCGTCTGGAAAAAAATTCTGTGGAAAACACTGTACTACCTATACTGGGAAACTATACTACCTATACTGGGGCAACCATATTAGCTACCTATACTGGGGCAACTATACTAGCTACCTACACTGGGGCAACTATACTAGCTACCTACCTATACTGGGGCATCTATACTACCTATACTGGGAGCAACTAAACAAGCTACCTATACTGGGGCAAGTATATTACCTATACTGGGGGCAACTATGCTAGCTACCTGTACTGGGGAAACTGTACTATCTATACTGGGTACAACTATACTAGCTGCCTATACTAAGGCAACTATACTACCTACATATACTGGGGGACTATACTGGCTTCCTATACTGGGGCAACTACACCGGGCTACCTACCCCTTCCTGCCTATACTGAGTCTGGGGGAGGTTTTTTTTTGGGGGGGGGCATTGACTATAACGCGGGAGATGCAAATTGTCGGTACTATGCTATCATTCCAAATTGGAGAGGGGCCCTAACTGTCCCCTGAAATGTTCTAGCCTTCATTTTTAAAGGGACACTTAAGTCAAACAAAAAAAATGAGTTTTACTCACCTAGGGGTTCCAATAGCCCCCTGCAGCTGTCCGGTGCCCTCGCCGTCTCCCTCTGATCCTCCTGGCCCCGCCGGCAGCCACTTCCTGTTTCGGTGACAGGAGCTGACAGGCTGGGGACGCGAGTGATTCTTCGCGTTCCTGGCCACAATAGCGCCATCTATGCTGCTATAGCATATATCATATACCATATAGCAGCATAGAGGGTGCTAATGTGTCTGGGAACGCGAAGAATCACTCGCGTCCCCAGCCTGTCAGCTCCTGTCACCGAAACAGGAAATGGTTGCCAGCGGGGCCAGGAGGATCGGAGGAAGACGGCGAGGGTACCGGACAGCTGTAGGGGGCTATTGGAAGCCCTAGGTGAGTAAAACTCATTTTTTTTGTTTGACTTAAGTGTCCCTTTAAGTGTATTCAGAATAATGTACTCTTTCCATCCATTTTGTGGTTATTAGCATTTATCTATTATACATATGTGATGTGTCACGGAGATCTGAGCGTTTGGCGTGATGTGTCACGACTTCAAAAAGGTTGGGAACCACGGTTTTAAACAATACCATTTGCTTGGAAGTTCTGCTGATCTCTTTGGCTGTAGTAATGGCTGAATCACACACCTGAAACAAGCATACAGCTAATCCAGTCTGACTTCAGTCAGAGCACCTGATCTGCATGCTTGTTGAGGGGCTGTGGCTGAAAGGACTAGAGATACAGGATCAGCAGGAGAGTCAGGTAACTGGTATTTTAAAAGGAAAAATCCACATCCTTCTCAGTTTAGGTTCCCTTTAAACTTTTGGGGACCGCGTAGGTATATCCTACGCCGCACTGGCTGTCTAAAGGTGCCTATATACGGTACAATAAAAACATTCAATTTTCCCGTTTATTCAACCAAAATGATTGAATCGAATGAAAGTTTAAAAACATTTTTTTTTATCAAGAAAAAATAATCAACTATCCTGTTTTTTCAATAAAAATCCAATCGGACATGCTGGAAAAATCTTCATATTCGATCTAACAGAATTAAACAAAATTATCTAATCGAAAAAAAAAAATTAAAATATTGTACTATGTCTGGGCATGATAAGTCTGATGCAGCGTAGGATTTACGCCGCCTGCAGTTTTCACTCCCGGCGCGATTGTATGCACCAGAGAGGGGAGATTAAGCGGTCATATGACAGATGGCATCTCCCCTCGGTGATCAGGAGCCATCGCGATTGGCTCCTTATCACGTGATCACTGCGATAGCTACAAGAGGGACACCATGCCCAGCTAGCTCTACCAGGGATCCGGCTGCCTGATCTCCACAAATGCGCCTCCCCCATGCAAAATCGCCTGGTCCTTAGGGGGGGTTTAAGCGGCCGGTCCCGAAAGGGTTAAGCGATATCAATTGCCTGGCTGTCCTGCTGTTCCTCTGCCTCTAATACTTTTAGCCATAGACCCTGAACAAGCATGCAGCAGATCAGGCGTTTCTAACATTATTGTCAGATCTGACAAGATTAGCTGCATGCTTGTTTCAGGTGTGTGATTAAGACACTACTGCAGCCAAATAGATCAGCGGGGCTGCCAGGTAGCCTGGTATTGTTTAAAAGGAAATAAATATGGCAGCTTCCATATCCCTCTCAGTTCAGTTGTCCTTTTACTCTAAACAGAAAAGTTACAAATGTGTCCCATGGATTTGCTATCGCCATGTTTCCACAGGAAGACATAACTCATAGCTCCCTCCACATCAGACTCTTGTCAGTTTAGCAATAAGTGAGTCAATATTTTCTGCATATAACTCATCTGAGATGGGTGAGTGCAGTGAGACAAGCCGAGGACAGTGAAAGTCCAGAAACCAGTAAAGATTTCCCATGAGCAAGACTACAAAGCTGTTTATTGTATCGCTATAAGAATGCATTCTAACTTTCCAGGGTGTGATCATCTCAGCAGCATATGGAATTTCACTTCAAGCCAAACGTTAAAGAGGAAATGTAGTGAAAATAACAATGACTAAAATTGCTCATTGATTACAATATTCATTTATAGATTAGTTAGTCAATGTTTGTCCGTTGTAAAATCTTTCCTCTCTCTGATTTACATTCTGAAATCTATCACTGGTGGTGACACTTTTAGTTCTGCCAGGTGACCTGTACAGAATGTTTGTTTACTGATAGTTCTATGCACAGAGGGAGATATTGCTTGCTTGGCAGTTGGAAAAAGCTGTTGCAACGAGGTTCACAGACAGCAAACTGCCAAGACCATGGTCATGACATCACACTGTGGGAGGGGTTTCATCACAATATCAGCCATACAGACCACCCTGATGATCTATTCGAGAAAAGGTAGAGATTTCTCGTTGGGAAGGGGGTATCAGCTACTAAATGGAATAAAGTTTAATCCTGGATTAAAGGTCCTCTTTAAAGACCTATTTAAGGCTTGTGCTTATTAACCAGTTCATCCATTCATCATACTATAGTCGTCCAGATAAGAGCCACTAAAGTCTATCTGGACGTGCTCGGTTCAGTTAGGGGCGTTTCTAGGGTCCTTGGAGATCGGGGGCACCTGTGGGCACTAGGTGGGGGGTACATGTGGCACGCGCAGCCACATGTACCACATGGGCGTGGCCATGCGGTGAGTGGGTGTGGCCATGGGTGGGGCCAAATGTACATGAACTTAGCAGCGGTGTAAGCTACAGATAACGGGCCTGCCCATCGAAATATTGGATGGAGCCCCCTGTCCTTTATTTAGATAATTTCCAATCAGTATAGGCATAGATCAAAGATGTATACGCACATACAATTTTGATTGGTCAATCACTGACCAATTTTACCACCACCGTGCAATAAGTGGGCCAACAGACAATGAATTTGATAAACAGAGCTAAAATTGGCTAATCAAAATTGTATGTGTGTACCAGGCTTTACAGCTAATACTGTACATACTGAAAGTAGCAGGGATCAGCATACAATACAGCTGGTTTACAATCAATAAATGCACAGAGTAACACCTTATACTGTACACACTGGAAGTAGATCAGCGCACAGTGCAGGCACTAGAGAATAGCTTATACTGTACATACTGTAGGCAGCAGAATTCAGCACACTGCAGCTAGCGTGCCAAAAATATTAGGATCACGTTGTGCACCGAGAAATGGGTGGGCCATGGACCAGAATGTGGGTGTGGTAATGGGTGGAGACAAATTTACATGAACCTAGCAATGGTGGGACATTAGATTAAGACAGTGGTGGTGAACCTTTTGGAGGCCGAGTGCCCAAACTGCAACCCAAAAGTCACTTATCTATCGCAAAGTGGCAACCGCAATTTAAACTAAATACTGTACCAACGTTTTAACTCATACATGAACATTATGGAAAATCCAAATTGAAAATAAATTGTGAAGATAAACAATTTCATCCATCCTACTCCTGAAAAATGTATTCAATTTTTTAGAACCTCCCAGTTTTATTTTCTGTTTTAAAAAGCTAAAAAAGTAGGTTTAATGCTATTGTCTCATATGATGAGGATTCACCTTTTCCCATAGTCTCGCAGTTAGCAATCATGAGGCCCCCAACAAGACAAATTCAGCAATCATGAGGCCCCCGACATGACAAATTCAGCAATCGTGAGGCCCCCGACATGACAAATTCAGCAATCGTGAGGCCCCCGACATGACAAATTAATATGGTAGACACCTCTCACCTGGCTTCTGAATTCTCCTCTACTGGCTGCTGTGCCTGGCAATACTGGTTTTGGCTGGATTAGGGATGATGTGTGGGCTGAAAGGTCTGGCAGTGATGCTGTGGCCGATGCTGTGGCTGGGATGGCTGGCGGTGATGCTGTGACCTGGCTGGCTGTAATGCTGGGCTGTTGAAGTAAATTCTGGCCTGACTGGTGGTGATGCTGTGGCCTTTTTGACAGTAATTCTGGGCTGGTTGGCTGGTGGTGATACTGGGCTGGTTGGCCTGGATAGTTTAGGTAGTGACAGGTGCCCCCTAGTTAAGGTAGCGCCAGTAGTCCCCCAGTTTAGGTAGCTACAGAAGTCCCCCAGGTTAGGTAGTGAGTAACAGGGACCCCCAGGTTAGGTAGTGAGTGACAGGGAACACCAGGTTAGATAGTGAGTGACAGGGACCACCAGGTTAAGTAGTGAGTGACAGGGACCCCCAGTTAGGTAGTGAGTGCCAGGGACCACCAGGTTAGGTAGTGCCAGGGACCACCAGGTTAGGTAGTGACAGGGACCACCAGGTTAGGTAATGAGTGACAGGGACACCAGTTAAGTAGTGAGCGACAGGCGCCTCCCATTAGATAGTGACAGGGACCCCTGTTAAGTAGTGAGTGACAGGGACCACCAGTTAGGTAGTGAGTGACAGGGTCCCCCATTAGATAGTGAGTGACAGGTGCCCCCCTCACCTCACAGTCAGAGCATCAGACCTCGATCAGCGGACGACCCAACCAGATAGAGCGGGCGCCGGGCGCACCACGCTGTATATGCGGAAGTGATGTCACTTCCTCATATCAGCGGTGTCCGCTAGGTCCTAGCGCCCGCTCTATCTGGTCACCCGCTGATCGAGGTCTGACGCTCTGGCCGCAGGGACAGCCGGGAGGGCAGCGGCGGCCAGGAGGGGACAGCAGGCATCCCTGGGAAAGAGATCCGTGGCACCCCAGGACAGATTGGGGGCACGGGCCCCCCAAAATAGGGCTAGCGACGCCCTTGGGTTCAGTGTTGTTGTATGCACACCTGACACACGTTCCCACGTTCCCTTTTACAGGGGATCAATTGGTGAAGGGGAGCAAGTGTTCCCCTGAGCCAACCAAAGCCCCTGTGAATTAATCAACAAGCCTCAATTCAAGAGGCATGTTGATTCATAAAACCAAAAGTTAAAAGTTGCAAAAAAAAAGGACCGAGCACTTCCTGGTAACTAGCAGGATGGTGCTTAGTGCCACCTAGTGGCCAAAAAGTAAAAATTAAAGTAAACAAAGAATGAAAATAAATTTTTAATAAAACCTTGTTATTCCTCCACCCTCCCCTGTAGCGACAAAAAAAAGTGACAGTGTAATAAAAAAGTTGCAGTTTAAAAAAAACATACATAGTTAACTTCGGGTCTGAGCATTTTTAATATGTACGCAATGATGGTATATTACTATTTGTTTAATAATAATGGGCTTGTAATTATTGATAAGGTAGAAACAGAAAAAATATACCATAATTTCCAAATAAAATATTGTCACCATACATTGTACTAGGAACATTATTTAAAGGAAACATCCAAGTAAAAAAAAAAAAAAAAAAAAAGATCCATTTACCTGGGGCTTTCTCCAGCCTGTGACAGCCATCCTGTGCCCTCGCCGCAGCACCGTAGGCTCCTGGTCTTCTCTGCTGCAGAATACCTTGCCAGGTCATGTTCCAGGTCGGCCTCTTCTGCGCTCCATGGCGTGGGTCACGTGGTCCGGCTGACATCTTCAGGACGGTACTGCACAGGCGCAGTAGTTCTGCTCCTGCGCAGTACCATCTTGATGACATCAGCTGGACCACGTGACCCGCGCAGAAGACGCCGACCCGGAACCCGACCTGGCGAGGTCGGGTTCTGCAGCGGAGAAGACTGGGATCCTCCGGAGCTGCGGCGAGGGAACAGGACGGCTGCCACGAACTGGAGGAAGACCCAGGTAAGTGGATCTTTTTTTTATTTTATTTGCTTGGCTACTTACTTTAAATGTTGCGATAGCCGGGGCTAACGGGCAAATAAAATGTGGGGCTTTTATTTACAGTAGCATTGTTTACAGTTTACTATTCTCAAGTAAACATATTATACATATATATTTTTTTCTTTAACCACTTCATTACCAGCGGTGTCTGGCCCCTTATAAACCAGAGACCGCTGGCTCTAAACACCAGGGCTCACTGACGTCATGCCGCAGTCACTGTTCACCGATCGTAGGGCGAGTGGGCTGTGGCAAGGGAGAGAGCGGCATGGTCGGTGGTAGCAGCAAGAGTGCGTGGCGGCAGTGAGCGAAATCTATGCCATGGCAAAGCTCCCAAACAGGGCGTAGATTTCAATAAGCGTCATCCAAAAGCAGTTAAACAACAACACAGTTCTTTTTACAGATGGTACTGACAGACGCTGGGCATATGACAAATTATTCACCTCACTAGACAAATGGGCAGAAGAGGAAATCTGCATTTTTTTTTTAAGCGTACCTGAATTGACATGATTAGATAAACATATAAACCAGAGGCGTAGCTAGAGATCATGGGGCCCGATAGCAAAACTTTCATGGGGCCCTCAGATGGAGGGACTCTTAAGCAATGCCACCTGCCCCTACCTTATGGATATGACTTAATTTACATTCTCATGCAATCAACACTGCACATAGTTAATGGGCACTGAGACAAAGTCAGTGGGTGAAGAAACACAAGACAGTTAATGGTGAATACATTAAGTACCCACTGGGCCCCATTTGCTCCAGGGCCCCATAGCATCTTCTATGGCTGCTATGGCTATCGCTGCGCCCCTGATATGCACATATAGTACTAGCCCTAGTAAAATATCTGAAGTCCCTTTTTATTTTCCTGTACCACAAGATTTAACCATTTTACCCCCAGCCGTACGGATATCTCCGTCCCTTTTTCCATCCTTTCACCCCCAGGGACGGCGATATCCGCACCTCCCGTACTCCCGCTCGCTTGTGCGCGCGCTGCCGCTCTCGTGCAAGCCGCCGCCCGCTCGCCCGGAGATCAATGAACGGGAAAAACCGTTCCCGTTCGCTGATCTAAGCCCCTGCAATGATCAGCTGCTTCTATAAGAAGCAGCGATCATTGTGAAAAAAAAAAAAAACAGTTTCCCAGCCTCATAACACTTCCTGCAAGCGTACTTCCTGTACGCTTGCAGGTCGCATAAACAAAAAGTTACTGTGGCCATCTTGTGGCCAAATAGTAAAACTACACCCTTAAGCATTTTTCATATACAAACACATTCGTTTTACACTAAAAATTAACTCATTACCTCCCACACTCCCCAATTTTTTTTATTTTTTTTTGTAATTAAAAAAAAAAAAGTTACAATAAAAAAAAATAAAAAATACATAAATAGTTACCTTGAACTTTTTAAATATTTATGTCAAGAGGGTATAACACTGTTACTTTATAAACTATGGGCTTGTAATTAGGGATGGACGCAAAACTGAAAAAAATGCATTTATTTCCAAATAAAATATTGGCGCCAAACATTGTGATAGGGACATCATTTAAACAGTTTTATATCCGGGACAAATGGGCAAATACATTTCATGGGTTTTAATTACAGTAGCATGCATTATTTAAAAACTATTTAAAAACTATAATGGCCGAAAACTGAAAAATTATGCATTTTTTCCCACATTTTTTCTTATTTTCCCATTAAAACATATTTAGAATAAAATAATTCTTGGCATAATGTCCCACCAAAAGAAAGCCTAATTGGTGGCAAAAAAACAAGATATAGTTCATTTCATTGTGATAAGTAATGATAAAGTTATAGACAAATGAATGGAAGGAGCGCTGAAAGGTGAAAATTGCTCTGGTGCTGAAGGGGTAAAACCCCTCAGTGGTGAAGTGGTTAAAGAGCTTTAGCTGTTTTCTAAGCAAAAGAGCTTGTTGACAGCTTTTTGAATTCTGTCTGGTTTCCCGAAAAATATATCAAGGCTAAAACAGCTGAGAAACAGTGAGTTAAATAGAGCCTGTAACAAAAAAAACATCCCCTGGGGGGTACTCACCTCGGTAGGGGGAAGCCTCAGGGTCCCAGTGAGGCTTCCCCCTCCGCTGTAGCTGCCGGCAATCCAGCGCTGGCTCCCCCGAAGTCTCCTGAAAATCAAGCTCGACAAGCCTGACAAGGCTTGCTATATTTACCTTTCCTGGCTGCAGCGGGGGCGCTGATGAGGTACTCAGTATGGAGATAGGCAGAAATAGCCGATCTCTGTCGGGGCCGCTCCACTATGCAGGCGCAGGAGACCTGCGCCTGCGCAGTAGAGCGGCCCAACAGCGATCAGCTATTTCCGCCTATCTCCGAGCGGAGAGCCGATACTGAACCTGCGCTGGAGTCAGAAACTAAATATTTACATCCCCGCCGTTCCAGGGGGCTTTTTTGCCGCCACCGTGGGACACAGGAGGACGGGGGGGGAAGCTTCGATCGGATCCGGAGGCTTCTCCCACCCGAGGTGAATACACCCCAGGGGAACTTTTTCTCATTACAGGTTTTCTTTAAAGGAGTCATCAGGGAAAGTACAGGTAGTCCCCGGGTTACGAACGCCCGACATATGAACGACCCGCTGATACGAACGCCATGACCGTAGCTTCGCCCCGCCGCGATGACGTCACGCCGCCGGGGACTACCACTTCCCTATAGCAGAGTATGCGCAGCGGAATGGGGGAACAAGTCTCACCTGCTTCCACGGCGCCTCCGGGCCAATCAACGGCGTCCTCTAATCCCTCAATGGTCCTCCCGGCGGCTTTTGTAGCGTCGCGTAATGACGCAATCAGAAGGAGATCCCACGGCTCCTTCCGATTGCGTCATTACGCGACTCTACGGAAGCCGCCGGGAGGACTATTGAGGGGTGAGAAGACGCTGCTGACTGGCCCGGAGCCGCATGGAAGCAGGTGAGACTTATTGCGCCGGCTGCACATACTCTGCATTGGGGGCACCAGAGACACAGGGGGGCACCAGAGACACAGAGGGGGGCACCAGAGACCCAGAGGGGGGCACAGACGAGGTACAGAGGACAAAAAAGGCACAGTGTCCCGACTTAAGAACAGATTCAGGTTAAGAACGAGCCTACAGTCCCCATCTCGTTCGTTAACCGGGGACTACCTGTATAGTAAAATGAGTGGTACTTACCGGGGGCCTCCTCCAGCTCCAAGCTCCCAGGATGTCAACCGCCGCACCTCTGCCCGCAGCCGTTCGCCGCAGGTCCGTCCCGGTCCCCTGCGATGACGTCAGAGCGACCTCCGCCACGTGGGCCGGAGCGGACTGCACAAGCGCAGAACTACTGAACCTGCGCAGTCCGCACCGGCCCATGTGGCGTTGATTGGCAGCACCGCTCACGCAGGTGCAATACAGAGCGTCCTGGAGGTCGCTCTGACGTCATTGCCGGAGACCGGGTCGGACCTGCGGCGAACGGCTACGGGCAGAGGTGCGGCGAAGGTCATCCTGGGAGCTTGGAGCTGGAGGAAGCCCCCGGTAAGTACCACTCATTTTACTATAACTTTCCCTAATGACTCCTTTAAGTATTCTGATGACGCTTAATTGCAGGAAAGTTTAAAGGGTCATTACCTATCTTCCTCTTCAGCTTAACAAGGCAGCTTGTGGATTCTAAACAGCAACTGTTACAGTCTGGTGCAATATTAAAAATTAAGCCATTAAATAGAAAATAAAAATGTGAGACTCATTTCCATGTTACGAATGTTCTATTTAACATCTGTACTACATATCGTATTAGTTATCTCATAAGTTTATTTGCACTTCTGGTTCACTTTAAAGTGAATGGGAACCGCATTTAAAAAAAAATAAAAATGAAGCAAATACTTACCTAAGGAGAGGGAAGGCTCTGGGTCGTATAGAGCCTTCCGTCTCCTCTCTCGGTGCCCTCTATCCTGTGCTGGCTCCCCCGTTTCAATCCCCCACCGAAAGGGTATTTGGAAGTCTTCGGGAGCCGTGTCCTCCTGAAGACGTGCGGCTCCATACTGCAGAGGCGTGAGCGTGCAAGAGAGCATGCTTGCGCAGGCGCAGTACAGGGCCGCCCTTCTTCAGGAACACTCGGGCTCCCTGAAGACTTCTGAAGCCTCCTTTGCGGATAAAGCAGTATTTGACTAATTTAGTCAAATACTGCTACCGGGCGAGCCAGCACCGGAACAACGGGACCAGGAGAGGAGCCAGAAGGCTCTATAGGACCCAGAGCCTTCCCTCTCCTTGGGTAAGGATCTGTCTAATTTTTTTTAATTGCGGTTCCCATTCACTTTAACCACTTCGCATCCAGACCTTGTTTCCCCCTTATGGACCAGAGCAGTTTTGACATTTTAGCTACACATTATTTCTCAGTTTTACCAATTCCAGTTTAAAAATAAAAAGTGTTACTGTAGATAAAAAAACAAAAACAAATTTTGTTTGGCTATTTTTACCATTTATGACAACTTAAATTATGTTCCTGTCCCAATTTATGGTCAGGATATTTGATTCTGAAATAATACTACAGAGTGTATTTTTCACTATGAACTGAGAATATACAAGCTACATCCTCGTGGCTTAGATGAAGTCACAGAGGACGTAGATATACTGGAGTGGTGGAAAAAGTGGTTAAAAACACCATTATGATTTTGACTTGGATGAAAACATCACATTTTTGGGGCTATTTTATTAGAAATCCAGAAAATCTCTACAAGTGCAAAAAAATGTGTCCTTCCACATTGGATTGCACATGCATTAATGAAATTCCTGGTGCTGCCCTCTGGTCTGCTCTAAATTCAGTGGGCGATGACAGGAGCATCAGTGATTTTGGCAGTTATAATCTGCTGAATCTGTGTCTGATGCCAGTAAATGAAGTTTAACAATAACTAATCCACAGTACAGTAAACATGCCTTAAAAAACTTCTTGGAATGTCTGATATGACTTAAAATTAGCTTAGCAGTTACTGTAAAAAGTGAAACTGAACATTTCTACACTTGCCTAGCAACAATATTTTGAAAGCATGAACATATATAAACAAGATCCAAAGTCCTTAAGAATGGCTGTGTTTATACAGGAATTAAACGGATTAAGAAAATGAATGTTTTTGACCCTTGGTACTATGTTAGTTGAGCATTCATTGGCACTTCCAGGTGCCCTTTGGCCCACTTTAAAGGATACCACAACTGAAATGTGACATAATGAGATAGACATGTGTATGTACAGTGCCTAGCACACAGATAACTATGCTGTGTTCCTTTTTTTCTTTCTCTGCCTGAAAGAGTTAAATATCAGATATGCAAGTGGCTGACTCAGTCCTGACTCAGACAGGAAGTGACTACAGTGTGACCCTCACTGATAAGAAATTCCCCCTTTTTACCTCTTTCTTGCTCTCAGAAGCCATTTTCTGCTAGGAAAGTGTTTTATAGTTGGAATTTCTTATCAGTGAGGGTCACACTGTAGTCACTTCCCGTCTGAGTCAGGACTGAGTCAGCCACTTACATACCTGATATTTAACTCTTTCAGGCAGAGAAAGAAAAAAAGGAACACAGCATAGTTATCTGTGTGCTAGGCACTGTACATACACATGTCTATCTCATTGTGTCACATTTCAGTTGTGGTATCCTTTAAATCCTGATTGCTGGTTCTTAGGGCTGGGGCACACCGAGCGGCTTTTTGAGCGTTTCTGCAGCCACTTGCGGCTGCGGATACGCTTGGTCAATGTATCTCAATGGGGTGGTTCACACCAGAGCGGGAGGCGTTTTGCTGAAACGCATACTCCCGGGGTGAGGCATTTTTTGATTGCGGAGGCGTTTCTGCCTCCAATGTAAAGTATAGGAAAAACGTAAACCGCTCTAAAAAACGTCACTTCAGAGCGGTTTGCCAGGCGTTTTTGTTACAGAAGCTGTTCAGTAACAGCTTTACTGTAACAATATATGAAATCTACTACACCAAAAATGCTTCACAAAACCGCAAAACGCTAGCTGAAACACTACAGAAAAATAAGAAAAAGCGTTTCAAAATCTGCTAGCATTTTGCGGATCTGCTAGCGGGTTTTGGTGTGCACCAGGCCTTAGTGTATTTTCGGAAGTATGTTGTTGAACTGTTTGTTCACAATGCATTCTGGGAAAAACGCTGTTGAAATAAAAGTCAAAAGACTAGTCAAGTTTACCTCTGCGTAGTCTATTTCTTTAAGTGGACCTGAACTCCGAACTTTTTCTCTGCTCTAAAAGATAAGCAACAGCAAAATAACCTTTACAGACAAAACATTTGTTGGGTCACCCTGAGCTGCTTGGTTACTCTGTTGCAACTGATAGAAACCCTGCAATAAATCCGCAGTGTGTCTACTTCCTGCTTTCATGGAAGCAGACATAGGGTTAACATATCCTGTGTTTGGCTAGGTTCACATATAGCATAGGTTGAAAATCCTGCGTTTTCCGCAGGTGCGTTTGGGTAATGCATTTTTACTGCGCTTTTGATGCGTTTGCATTTCTTTTTTTTCATGCATTTTGCGTGTGTTTTAATGCGTTTGCGGTTAGAGCATGTAAAGCAAATATATGCATTCGGTATGGATTTTTTTTTTAATAGTTAAACACATCATTAGGAAGACAAGAGGAAGCGGAAACACATCAAAGATCTTTACTTTTTAATTAAAACCGCATTAAAAAAAACGCATTGGTAACGCATATGCATTGCGTTTTTATAGACTTTCATTATGTGCGTTTTGGCAGCCAGCCTGCATATTATGCAACACTACAAGCATCTGCAGAACGCTTACTGTAAATTGCAAGTGCAATGCTGGTACTTCTGCATCCCATAGACTAACATTGCTGCATAAAACGCAGCGTTTCCCGCTCCGCAAGCGTTTCTGCCATGCGTGCACCCGGCCTTTACAAATTAGCTGCTCTGTGAGGACTGCCGAGTTTCCTGAGCTGACACAGCTGCGAGATCAAATTACAGTTGTGATTAGTCACAGGTGAGGGGGAATTAGACACGCTAAACTCTGTAAATACATACAGGGTGGATTCATCTGTGTTTTCCTTCTGTCCTGTGGATGAGTTCAGGTCCACTGTAATGGAAGCTGAACTGCTCATTTGTTGGGCAGTTCATTCCTCCCAGCTGCCAACCACAAGTGTGGTCCGGCTGCAGTTACACGCTGAATTGCAGTGTTTTCTAACACCACGTCTCCCATTTGACACGTGGTGGTGTAACCTGGTGGTGAAAATACCTTCTCATGTCGCATGTGAGGACAGCAACCACCGTAATCAGATGTAACTCCACATTCCTCTAGTGGCCTGCATGCCTCTCCTCTCTCTCCCCTCAGAGTTGTGTGCATTGCAATATGATAGGTATAACTCACCCAGTCACATCTTCCAGCAGTGATCTCCATGGACACAGCAGTGTCATGTGACACACTGATGACGGGTCACATGACGTTGCTGTGGCCATGGAGATCACCGCTGGAAAATGCGATTTGGTGAGTTATACCTATCATGATGCACCGCACGCAATGTTGCAGGGAGAGATGGAGGAGAGGAATCCGGCCCTGTATCTACAGTTTATTTGTTTTTAATTATTTGATTTTATAAAAAGAAAAAAAAAATATTTCTTTTTGTGAAAAAGATTTCCCTAGTGTTTGCCATGTCAGTATACTAATGGGCAAAGCCCCACCTCCCTTTGCCCTAACAGGACGTCCTTTTTAAATCCTCGCCTCCAGCAGGACTCCTATTCCTTACCTCCGCAATTGCGGTTCCAGCAAGTTGGCTCCCTTGCTGTAGTCCATATCTTAGGTAGCTAAATGCTCCTATAAGATATGGAGTCCCCTCTGGTACTCTCCGGGACATTTATTTTTTTCTTATTAAAACCTGCGTCCACTCTGGACTCCTAAATGGAGTTGTGGCTTCCCAGCAGCTTAAAATATTGTATTTACCTTACAGGTGTTCTTCTTATCGAGCTCTTACGCAGCAGCAGTAGCTGCGTGTGCCTGGCTGGGCTTAATTCTAGCGCGGGCGCGCGAGACTTTCCCATCCTTATTGAGAAGCGGAAGTTCGCCGCAAATGGGCGGAAGTGCAGCGGCGGCCATCTTTCTTTGGGGCAAGGCGCCGTTTTGTGGCCACTCTTCCGCTGGGTATATTTAAATGAGCAGGAAGAGGAAGCGGCGTCCTGGAAAGGCTGTTCAGCTTGTTTGGACGCTGCTCCTCGTTGGTGTGGATGCCGGTGGGCTTCTAGATTGGCAGACCTGACGCTCAGCTGGACAAGGTAATGATATTTAACATGCAATGGATTTCTTTCTGTCTTTCATTCAGGATCATCTTATTGTAGGCATTTGATGTAGAGGTAGTTACCCCTGGTGTTAAAACTTTCTGGGTATGCATGTACATTATATATATATATATATGTGTGTGTGTGCATATATATCTTGAATGTGTGTAGGTGTAGAGAGGTATATAGGCTAGATTTGTATTATAGGTTGTACCATTTAGTTTAGAAGTACCAATTTTGGTCCTTCTTATTTTACAGCTGCTATCATGGGAAAACGTTCGGGAGAGTACCCCACATACAAAATCTAAATCAAAAACAAATAGGTAAGGAGGCTAAGTATTTGTTGTATGTGAGCTGAAGATTGCCATTCAAAACTCTGACGATTTTTCGTCATGTGTTTCACAGGCCCCATTCTGATTCTGAGCGGAAGAGTTCCCAACGGGAAAGTTCAAGGGATATCCATGGGACTCAGGTTACAGATAAAGCAAGGGATTCTATTCCTGGCACAAGTTCTGAGCATAGAAGTCATGCAAAGGAAAGGGACAAGGATGTCCGTCCAAAATCCCGATCCAAGAGTCCCCAAAAGGAGAAGATTACGATAAGATCTTCAAGTGAACAATCTTTTCAAGGGGCTTACCAAGAGATACCAAATACTCCAGATCGACATACAACGCGTCTACCCCCTACAGAGACCTGTTGGATCTGTGGCAGGGTTTCTTTGCCAAAGAAGAAAGTCTGTGAATTATGTCATCTAGACATTGCAAGGGAAGACAGGGAGGTGTCGTCACTTATTAGACAAGTTGTTAAGGACACTGTTTCAGAACTTTCTGTACAAAAAAAAAAAAAAAAAAAAAAAAAAAAAAAAAAAAAAAAAAAAAAAATCGCCTCCATCAAGATCTGATAGGAGGTCGCCACAGCCGGGTTTTTCCAAAGAATCCTCCCAACCACGATCTTCTTCTTATTATTCCTCTCCAGAAAGAGTTTCATCTAACTCAGATACTGAAGAAGAAGATATAGCATTTGACTTTTCATTAATTCCCCCGTTTGTATCCCGGGTCAGGCAGGCTATTAACTGGGAGGAAGATATATCTTCTCCGAAATCCAAAAAAATAAGATATTATAAATACCTGAACAAGGATAGAGTAGCATTTCCTCTAATGGAAGAAATTAAAGATCTCATTAAGGAGGAATGGCAAAAAAAACGTTAAAAAACCTTCATTAAGGAATCGTTTCCAGAAAATGTATCCTCTTTCAGAAAAAGATGAATCTTTACTTGAGTCTAATCCGGTTGTGGATGCGTCATTAATGAGAATAATTAGGAATGTTACACTTCCAATTGAAGACTAATTTATTTAAAGATGTTTTAGATCGTCAGATCGATCAAGACCTCAAAAGATCTTATCTTGCCTCCGGTGAGTCAGCCAGAATTGCAGTCTCTTTAACTTCAGTGGAAAAAGCTGCCAAAGTGTGGATTAAAGATTTGCAAAAGTCTATCAAAAGGAGGGATGATGGGGATAAAATCTCATTTGCCTTTTCAGAGTTGTCGTTGGTGGCAGAATTTGTAGGAGCCGCAAGTGTAGATTTAGTTAGGTCTATTAGTAGGTCCATGCTGTACGCAATAATGGCAAGAAGATGTCTATATTTGAAGCCATGGTCGGCAGATCCCACGTCTAAGCAAACATGGGCAAGAATTCCATTTGATGGCAAATACTTGTTTGGCTCCAAGATGGACGCAGCAATTTCAAGGGTAACGGGGGGCAAATCTGGCCTTCTCCCCCAAGATAGGAAATTTAGAAAGCAACGATTTCCTCAGTATAGAAAACAAGTATTTAATAAATTCTCCGAGTCAAAATCCTATAGGCCAGGAAGAGAATACAGAAGGAACTGGAAGTCATCACAAACTTTCCCAAAGAATAATAGACCGAGAACCGCAAATACCACCTCGGAGTCTGTCAAGCCTTTTTGAAAGGAGGCCCGTCCAGGATATTCCGGTAGGGGCAAGATTGTTACATTTCAGAAGTATCTGGGCGGGAAACATAAAAAACAACTGGATAGTAAGAACAGTTTCTCTGGGTCACAAGTGGGCTTTCAAGGGTCACCCACCAAGAGACAACTTTATAAGGACAAAAATTCCAAGAAGGAAGGAGAAAACACTAATATTAGTAAACTATGTTTCCCAATTGCTCAAACAAAAAGCCGTTTGTTTAGTACCTACGTCAGAAGAAAATACAGGCTTTTACTCTCCAATATTCCTAGTAAAAAAAAGAAAAATCGGGAGATCTCAGACCGGTCCTAGATTTGAAGAAATTAAAC
This sequence comes from Hyperolius riggenbachi, assembly GCF_040937935.1. NCBI lineage: Eukaryota > Metazoa > Chordata > Amphibia > Anura > Hyperoliidae > Hyperolius > Hyperolius riggenbachi. The sequence goes on from NC_090650.1 coordinate 368,528,505, forward strand.
AGACATATACGCATTCCGAAATTCAAGATGGAAACCCTTTCATCAGTGACCATGTTGATGCGGCCGGGAGATTGGATGTCGTCCATAGATCTGAAGGATGCGTACTTCCACGTTCCGGTGCACCAAAACTTCCAAAAATTCCTTCGTTTCGTGGTAGGCCATCTCCATTTGCAGTTCGTCTGCTTGCCGTTCGGGCTCGCTACTTCTCTGCGAACCTTTTCAAAAGTTTTGCTTGCGGTGATTGCGTTCATAAGACTACAGGGAGTGCGCGTCCTGCATTATCTGGACGACATCATTCTCCTGGCCGCATCAAAGCAATTACTATTACAGCACCAGACAATTCTGATAAAGACTCTAGCAGATTTCGGCTGGATTATAAATTACACAAAGAGTCAGCTTCAACCTACTCAGAGAATTACTTTTCTAGGTGCAATTCTAGACACGGTGGATCGAACAATTTCTCTGCCACAAGAAAAGGTGCTTATCGTTCAACGGATGATTCACACTGTAAAGCAGATGGACAAGATTCCAGCCAGAAAGTGCTTAAGACTGATAGGCCTAATGTCATCAACAATCCAAATGGTACCATGGAGTCATTGGCACCTCAGACCATTTCAATTAAATTTTCTGGGCCAATGGGACAAGATAAGCATGAACCAGCTTATAAAAATTCCAGTGGCAGTAAAGCACTTTCTAGCATGGTGGCTAGAAACTCACAATCTAAAAAATTGCAAGAGTCTGTTTCCTTTACCATTGAAAATATTAACGACAGATGCCAGTCATATAGGTTGGGGAGCAGTCCTAGAGGATTATTCAGCTCAAGGCTCATGGAATCTTCAAGGTCAAGAAATAGTCTCGAATGCATTAGAACTCAGAGCGGCATATCGAGCCCTATGTCATTTTCTGCCAATGTTGAAGGGGGAAGCAATACTGTTGAGGATGGACAACGTGGTCGCAGTGTCCTACGTAAAGAAACAAGGTGGGACACACAGCAAGTCCTTGATGAGAGAAGTTCATCCAATCATGACACTAGCAGAGGAGCATTTCAAGGATATTTCAGCAATATATCTTCCAGGAGTCCAGAACTATCAGGCGGATTAGCTGTCCCGGTACCGGCTCAACAACAACGAGTGGTCGTTACATCCGGCAGTATTTCAACAGCTAGTCAAGAAATGGGGCATGCCTCAAATAGACTTATTTGCGTCAGAGGGAAATCACAAAACTCCCCTATACTTTTCCAGGTTACCGGATCGTCACTCTCTAGCAACAGATGCATTCTCCCAAAAATGGTGGTTCAGGACAGCATACGCGTTTGCACCAATACCACTAATCTTCAGGTTCCTGCAGAAGCTCAGTTATCACAGGACATCAGCGATAGCGGTTCTCCCATTTTGGCCAGCCAGACCATGGTTTTCTCTGATTCTGCAGATGGCAGTGGAGGAACCTATATTGCTCCCGATGTTCAAAGGTCTGTTGACCCAGGGCCCTGTGTCACACAGAAATCTCGAGCATTTACATCTGATGGCTTGAAATTTGAAAGGGCTAGGTTAAGATCGTCTGGGTGCTCGGAAGAAGTAGTTAATACTCTACTAAAAGCAAAAAAACCAACAACTACAGCATCTTACAATAGAGTCTGGAAGGCGTTCTGTGATTTCGCCTTAGAAAATGATTTTCCAGTGGATAATTTTAAAGCATGTAATTTATTAGCTTTCTTGCAAAGAGGACTAAATCTCAGTTTATCCTACTCAACTTTGCGGAGGCATATATCTGCAATATCTTCAATATCTGGTGTATTATGGTCCTCTCACCCATTAATAAAGCAATTCTTCAGGGCAGCAATCAAGCTAAAGCCACCAATTAGCCCTAGGTTCCCTAAATAGGAACTGCCATTGGTGTTAAACTTTCTGGCATCATCTAAAGATTTCCAAAATGATTCAGCAACACTTCAATACCTGTCCTGGAAAGCAGTGTTTCTAGTCGCCATAACCTCAGGGAGAAGGATTTCAGAGCTACAGACATTATCTTACAAGGAACCTTATCTTGTTTTTTATCAAGATAGAGTAGTCTTGTTTCCAGTCCAATCATTTCTCCCGAAATGTTCTTCATTTGTTCATTTCAAACAGGAATGGACACTTCCAAGTCTTAAATCTCTGAATGATCCGGCTATTCTTCACAGTTTGGATATTCCATCCACAATTAAAGCCTATGTGGAAGCAACTAAAGACCTAAGGGATTCAGATCGCCTATTTGTTATCCCAACAGGCTATAGAAAAGAGAAGTCTGCATCATCAAGAACTTTGGCTTCTTGGATTGTGAATTTAATACAAAAGGCTTACAAGTCAAGTAACTTAGAGCCTCCGCAGGATATTAGTGCCCACTCGACTAGAAGCATATCTTCTTCATGGGCAGCGATGAGTAAAGTTTCCTTATCCACTGTATGCAAGGCCGCTAATTGGGCCTCAGATCACACTTTCTTAAAACATTATTGTGTAGAGCCAGCCTCACTTTCAACGGTAGAATTTGGAAAGAAAGTTATTTCCTCTGCCATGAATAATGCATTATAACTACTGTTTGGAATATACCTTTATTTTGATTAAAATGTGTGTTTATGCAGCATTCCCACCTTGTGTTGTTGTCTGTCTAGTTAGTGCCCATTAGTATACTGACATGGCAAACACTAGGGAAACTGGAAAACTGTATACTCACCTTGGGTAGTTTTCCTTTCCTAGTGTTTGTCCATGTCAGTATACGGGCCCACCCTATGCTGTCGGCTCGTTCTACTTACATGGAATGATGGTATGGGTCACTGTGCACCTTTTATCTCTTTAGGATGTCCTGTTAGGGCAAAGGGAGGCGGGGCTTTGCCCATTAGTATACTGACATGGACAAACACTAGGAAAGGAAAACTACCCAAGGTGAGTATACAGTTTTCCAGTTTCTATGGGTTAGAAAAATATTTATTCAGTGTTACTGCAGCATAGAAAACACATGCTAAGCAAGCATGTGCAATCTATAGAACACAGACACTCGTGTGACATATTGCACATTTGTCAAATCTGGAGAAATATACTCACGTTCAACAGCAGTTTAAACTAATAGTAATCACCAATTGTTACACAATGCAACTTTCTCACCAAATCAGATCTCTATGAGACACTGCTTCAGGCACAGTGGCAGCTGCTAATCACTTTCTACTGCCAGGGCCGGATTTCTGGAAAGGCCACCAGAACCCGGGCCTTGGGCAGCAGCTGGACATGGAAGAGGGATTGCTGCTTATGGAAGAAGAAACTGCAAATAGAATACAGGGGTTGCAAATAAGAAGCAACACATGGAAATAGGGAGCTGCTGCCCAGGGAACCTGTATAGAACTTAAAGGGGTTCTTTTGCTAATGAGGAAAAAAATAAAAAGTGGTTTATGCATAAACTATTAAACATCCTTCTAAAATAGTGTAAAAAGTTTTATTAAAAAAATGAATGGTTTCATCAATACAACATGTAATGTAAACAGTGACGGATGACCGACTGGGAGGCTAATCCATTTGTTAGGGGTGGGATTTATTTTTTACTTTTTCACAACCATAACTACTGCCCAAGTAGTTTTCAGTGGTATAATCCACTTCTAGCAGGAAATCGCCATTATAGCCCTAACAGCTGAGCTCTGCTGAGCTGCTCAATATGTGTTTACATTGTTGCTAAGCAACCTGAGGCCGCAGAGACACGTTTGTGAAAAAAAGAGTCATAAGCTGCTGGGAGAATCAGTCCCATCTACACCATACGATTCTTTTCTCAGATTCGATTCAATTTGATTCGATTCATTGATTTGATTTGATTCAATCTGACATGTCCGATTCATGATTCAATTCGATTCAAATTGAATCGAATCATGAATCGGACATGTCAGATGGAACCAAATCAAAATCAATGAATCAAATCAAATTGAATCGAATCTGACAAAGAATCATATGGTGTCGATGGGACTGATTCCCCCAGCAGCTTATGACTCTTTTCACAAAGGAGTCTCTGCTCCTGCCCTCTGATTGCTTAGCAACAATGTAAACACATATTGAGCAGCTCAGCAGAGCTCAGCTGTTAGGGCTATAACGGCGATTCCTGCTAGCAGTGGATTATACCACTGAAAACTACTTAGGCAGGAGTTATGGTTGTGAAAAGAAAGTTAAAAAAAAAATCCCACCCCTAACAAATGGATTAGCCTCCCAGTCGGTCATCCGTCACTGTTTACATTACATGTTGTATTGATGAAACCATTCATTTAAAAAAAAAAAAAAAAAAAAAAAAAAAAAAAGTCTTTTCACTATTTTAGAAGGATGTTTAATAGTTTATGCATAAACCACTTTTTATTTTTTTCCTCATTCGCGAAAGAACCCCTTTAAGGAGGTTGCTGTACAAGAATGTTATGCATGGAAGAGTGGGCTGCACAAGGAACAGGAGGGGGTGCTGCACATGGAAGAGAAGGTGCAAGAAAGTTGACCTAGGGGTGGAAAAAGTATAAATCCGGCCTTGGCTGCTGCAAGCTAGCGCCAGGGCTGAGGAGTTGGTACAAAAGTCCTCCAACTCCTCAGTGTATGATTACACCGACTCCACAGCGCCGGCCAGCACAGCGGCTTTCTATGCACGGTCTCTCTGCACCCATACTTCTGCCAGTATGTCTATACTGCATATGTTGTAATTGACACCTGCAATGTATATATAAAATGACCCGCTTGTTGCTCAATTTTGCAGCAGTGTCAAATTCTGTTATTTAGCCAGAGCAGTTTCTAGGCTAAATTGCACCCAGGGCGAGGATGTAAAATTTCAGCAAATGTGAACTCCGGTAGACATTTTTTTTTGCAGTACTATAGTGAATACACAGGACTACAGAGAATGGGGAGGGGGGAGGCAGAGCAATGACTTAAGGGTGAGGGAGAGTGACATCTTCCTGAAGACGAACTCATGTGCACTGCAGCAATGACCTATGGGTCGAAAGCAATTAAATTAAAGAGAGCTTTGGGGGCCACTTGAAAAGGCTCGGCAGGGTGCAGATGGTCCACGAGCCGTGCTTTGGACACCTCTTCTTATATCAAACAAAACTAGTATGAGCTATGTTATTCACATGCTTTTTCATCACTTTTATTTTAATCTATTCCTGTCTTGTCTACACTAAATTGGACAGGAAATGTTATGCAACTTCCATTTGATCATAGAATGACATAGTTCATACTAGTTTTGTTTGATATAAGAAGGGGTGTCCAAAGTCCAGCCCGCGGGCCTTTTCTAGAGGCCCCCAAAACTCTTTAGTTTGAACTGCTTTTTGCCCACAGGCCATTGCTGCAGCACACATGACTTGCTTTACAGGAAGTTGACGCTCTCCCTCACCCAAATTCATCATTTGGACAAAGCACACAAAGTCATGAATTGAGCAAAGCACATGACTTGCTTTACAGGAAGTTGCCGCTTTCCCTCACCCAAAGTCATGAATTAGACAAAGCAATTTCCAGTAACAATAGGACAGATCATAACTGTTTTATTTTGTCATTCTTATTGACAAATGTTTAGGATGCATTGCATGCTTTTTCATCAGTTTTATTTTAATCTATTCCTCTTTTGTCTATACTAAATTGGAAAGGAAATTAGTGAAATGTTATGTAACTTCTAAGCCTTGTCAGAAAAAAAACAAGAAGTTGCGTCATAGAAATCTATCAACAAGAATGACAGAAGACAAAATAAAACACCAGGTGACCTATCCTGTTACTGGAAATAGCATGCTTTGTCCAATTCATACTAATACAAGCTAAAAAATACACTTCAGCAGCGTGAACTGAATTGAATAACTGTAGAGTTATTGAACTTTTGCCCAAGGAGCCAGAGTTGAGTCAGCTTGGCAAAATGTGTACTCATTGGGCGTAAAGCCTAGCGTTTTATCATAGTCTGTTTGCACAGACGTATGTTTTACGCAAGCAAGAGAAAAACGAGCAAGGCACAAATACGTTATGGTTTGAAGAGTAAAGAGAAAAGGGACTATCACTAACCGAGAGGAAAAGATTGATTCCGGTTTGTCTGTGGGCAAGTGGTAGTACTGTCTGAAAGGGATGAAAGGTCTCGGCCCCCAGAAAAGACTTGTAGATGTCTCCTCCCTACTCAATACTGAAACTAGGATAAAACTATCTCTGGCCAAGAGTGAAATTACTATATAAAACGCAGTATTTGTTTTCAGGCACAGAATTGGTACATCTGGACTGAAAATCTTGGAGGTTTGAGCTTTAAGCAGAACCGGGGAACGTAATCATTGTGGTCTGGCTGGAGATATTTCCAGCCTTGCCAACTGCACTTTCAATGAAATAAATAGTTAAAAAAAGCAGACCTGAACTTAGAACTTCCTCTCTAAAAGATAAGCAACAACACAATAATAACTTAACCAGTTCGCATTCAGTCGTTTTTCGCTTCATGCATCCGAACAATGTTCACCTCCCATTCATTAGCCTATAACTTTATTACTACTTATCACAATGAACTGATCTATATCTTGTTTTTTCCGCCACCAATTAGGCTTTCTTTGGGGGATACATTCAACTAAGAGCCACTTTACTGTAAATGCATTTTAAAAGGAAGAATAAGAAGAAAACGGAAACAAATCATTATTTCTCACTTTTCGGCAATTATAGTTTTAAAATAATACATGCCTCCATAATTAAAACCCACGTATTGTATATGCCCATTTGTCCCGTTTATTACACCATTTAAATTATGTCCCTATCACAATGTATGGCGACAATATTTTATTTGGAAATAAAAGTGCATTTTTTCCGTTTTGCATTCATCACTATTTACAAGCTTATAATAAAAAAAAAAAAAATTATTTCATCTTTACATAGATATTTAAAAAGTTTAGACCCTTAGGTAAATATTTGTGTTTTTGTTTTTTTTTTTTTAATTGTAATGTTTTTTTTTTTTTTTAATTAAACATTTTATGTGGGTATTTTTGGGAGGGTGGGATTGAAATTGTATTTTTTTTTGTAAATATATGTGTATTTTTATTTTTATTTAACATTTAGATGTAGTTTACTTTTTGGCCACAAGATGGCAGCCATGAGTTGTTTACAGTGACGTCACTCTAAGCGTACCACGTACGCTTAGAGCGACATAGGAAGCAGAAAAAGCGTAGCTTCCGAGAGAAGCTGTCGCTTTTTCTGCGGGGGAGAGAAATCAGTGATCGGGCACCGTTGCCCGATTCACTGATTCACTGGCTAACAAACCGCCGGCCGGGAGCGCGCGCGCGATCGGCCGCGTGGACGCGCAGGAGCGCACATGGCTTCCTGGACGTGAGTTTCACGTCCAGGAATGTCAAATAGTTAAAGAAAAACATTTCTTTTTTTACAGCTGATACAAATCCTGCAATAAATCTTCAGTTTGTCTACTTCCTGCTTTCATGGAAGCAGACATATTGTTAACATCCCGTGTTTAGAAATGAGATCTCTGCTGTGGCAGTCATGTGACACAGCTAAGGGATCAAATTACAACTTGTGATTAGTCACAGGTAAGGGGGAATTAGACAGGCTAAACTCTCTAAATACACACAGAGTGCATTTCTCTATGTATTCCTTCTGTCCGGTGTAAGAGTTCAGGTCCAGTTTAACTACTTTCAGAGGCGTATCTAGAGGGGTGCAGGCATGGCTTGTGCCATGGGCGCCACAACACCATGGGCGCCGTTCCTACCCTTGTGATGCACCACCATGCCTGCCCACTGTGCTTTGCCGCCATGCCTGCCTTCATGCCTCCCTGTCATTCAGACCGTGTTAGCATTAGAAAAGAGGACAGAGAGGGAATAAGAAGAGCCATTTCCCACCAAAAAAACCTCAGCAAAATCCAGAGCCCAAAAAATAAAGGCCACCATGATACATGGATGGAGCGAGAAAAGATGCTGTTTTTAGAGGGGAAGGGGACTCTGACTGAAAGGGGGGGGGGGCGCAATTTCAGTGTTTGCCATAGGTGCTATATTACCCAGTTACGCCCTGACTACTTTAGGACCTTAGTGATTGAAATCTATGCCCTGTTTTGATGGTTACCAGGCTGCCAGGGCATAGATTTTGTCGCTCCCGACGTTTCTCGCCGCTTTTGTTGCTCCCGACGATCTCGCCGCTGTCTCTCCACCGCAGCTCACTTGCTCTGCCGTCTCTATAAAGGCAGAGCCCTGTGAGTGGGTCAGGAGCCAATATTATTGGCTCCTGACCATGTCTATCAACATAAGCAGCTCCCATTGGCTTACATTGATAGGCAGGGTCAGGAGCCAATGAAAGCGGCTTCTGACCGGCTCAGTCACAGGAACTCTGCCGTCATAGAGACAGCAGAGTGGGTGGCCCAGCTTCCCGACGTTCAGCTGTGACAACGATTGCGGCAGGTATGTGCGGCGATTTGTTGTTATTCGTCAGTGTTCCGCCGTTTCTGATACCAGCGGTCTCTGGTCCTTAAGGGGGCAGAGACTGCTGGTACTTAAGTGGTTAAGCTGTAAAAAAAACAATACAACCAAACTAATGCATTATTTGTGCTTAGAGCACAGGTGTTGTACTCCAGTCCTTGAGGACAGGCGTTTAGGATGGATTGAGAAATGAAGTGATGTGTTCCACTTGATGGACCACACCTTTCCTAATTCAGTCCCATCAGTTCATATTAAGCTGTGACATGTGTGAGGACTTCGGTCCTTGGGGACTGGAGTTTGATATCCCTGGTCTAGAGGGTCTGAAAGTCAGGTTCTTGCCCGACAGGTGTGAGCCAGTGTGCTGCAAGGGAGTGTGACATGGGTCCAGCAGTGGAATTTAGACGCATTGGTAGGACTATGTGGCTGTAAAGGAACTATTGTGAAAAGTGTGGCCCATGTAAGAGAAATGGAGAGTATGTTGCTGAAGAGTAATGAGAGGATATTCGGTATTCCATGGACAGTGAAGGAGTCCAGGCAAACAAAGATGGGGATTAAGTCTATGGTCAAAAACTTACGATATACAGTGGGATGCGAAAGTTTGGGCAAAGTTAATCGTCATGATTTTCCTGCATAAATCTTTGGTTGTTAGGATAAAAAAATGTCAGTTAAGTATATCATATAGGGGACACACACAGTGATATTTGAGAAGTGAAATGAAGTTTATTGGATTCACAGAAAGTGCACAATATTTGTTTAAATAAAATTAGGCAGGTGCATTCATTTGGGCACTGTTGTCATTTTATTGATTCCAAAACCTTTAGAATTACATATTGGAACTCAAATTGGCTTGGTAAGCTCAGTGACCCCTCACCTACATACACAGGTGAATACAATTATAAGAAAGGGTATTTAAGGGGGTCAATTGAAAGTTTCCCTCCGGTTTTAAATTTCTCTGAAGAGTAGAAACACGGGGGTCTTAAAACAACTCTCAAATGACCTGAAGACAAAGGATTGTTCACCATCATGGTTTAGGGAAAGGATACAGAAAGTTTTCTCAGAGATTTCAGCTGTCTGTTTCCACAGTTAGGAACACATTGAGGAAATGGAAGACCACAGGCTCAGTTCCAGTTAAGACTCGAAGTGGCAGACCAAGAAAAATCTCGGATAAACAGAAGCGACGAATGCTAAGAACAGTCAGAGTCAACCCACAGACCAACACCAAAGACCTACAACATAATCTTGCTGCAGATCGAGTTACTGTGCATTGTTCAACCATTTGGCGCACTTTACACAAGGAGATGCTGTATGCAGAGGAAGACTTTTCTCCTCCTACAGCACAAACAGAGCCGCTTGACATATGCTAAAGCACATTTGGACAAGCCAGCTTCATTTTGGAATAAGGTACTGTGGACTGATAAAACTAAAATGGAGTTATTTGGGCATAATATGGGGCATTATGCATGGAGAAAAAAAACACCACAACATTTCAAGAAAAACACCTGCTACCTACAGTAAAATATGGTGGGGGTTCCATCATGCTGTGGGGCTGTGTGGTCAGTGCAGGGACTGGGAATCTTGTCAAAGTTAGGGACGCATAGATTCCACTCAGTATTAGCATATTCTGGAGAGCAATGTCCAGGAATCAGTGACAAAGCTGAAGCTACGCCGGCGCTGGATCTTTCAACAAAACAACGACCCTAAGCACTGCTCAAAATCCACTAAGGCAATCATGCAGAGAAACAAGTATAAAGTTCTTGAATGGCCATCTAAGTCTCCAGACCTGAAGATAATTGAAAATCTGTGGTGTGCGTTAAAGAGAGCTGTCAATGCTCGGAAGCCATCAAACCCGAAGGAACTAGAGATGTTTTGTAAAGAGGAATGGTCCAAAATACCTTCAACCAGACTCTCATTGGAACCTACAGGAAGCGTTTAGAGGTTGTAATTTCTGCAAAAGGAGGATCTACTAAATATTGATTTAATTTCTTTTTTGTGGTGCCCAAATTTATGCACCTGCCTAATTGTATTTAAACAATTATTGCACACTTTCTGTAAATCCAATAAACTTAATTTCACTTCTTAAATATCACTGTGTGTTTCTCCTATATGATATATTTAACTGACATTTTTTATTGTAACAACCAACGATTTATACAGGAAAATCATGACGGTTAACAACGCTGCCCAAACTTTTGCATCTAACTGTATGCAAGCCAGCTTCAACAGATTTCAGAAACATGGTACAGTAGAATCTTGTTACAGTAAACCCTGATATAATAAACCTCTGGCTATAGTAAACTCTGTCCTCAGGTCCCAGCAAATGTGTCTGTATAAATATACAATGTACCAATTCTGATATAGTAAACTTCCGATATAGAAAACTACATTTTCCGGTCCCTTGGAGTTTACTATACAGGGATTCTACTATAGTACTCTGTCTTTGGTTTATGGCACTTATGACTGTATTACTTCATGGGGTCTGTCATCTGTATAATGTTCTTTCCTGACTCAACATTGTCATGGCACATTTGCATTCACATTCGATTAACTTGGGTGATAAAATTGTAGTGTGTGTTGTGTGAGACTTGTCTGATCTCTGCTGACATTTGCTTTATCCAGCCACTTCAATCAGAATTCCTGTTCTCTCCTGCAGACCTTTCAAATTTCAAAAAGTATATGCCTTTCTAAAATCTAAAGCTAAGTACACACATGCAATCCCGAGTGCGCTCACACACAACCACTACTCTTTCTGCTCAGACACTGAATGGTAAATGGGAACATGTGCTCCCAAAGCCAATCAAAGTTCCTTCTGAATGAAGGATTACTGCCAGCCAATAGCAGTGATAATTCTTATAAAGTTTAACCACTTAAGGACCGGGCTTGTTTTATCTGATCTGTGCTGCATGGGCTCTCCAGCCCACAGAACAGATCAGCAGGCAGCCAGGGCGACCAGACTTCCCCCCCTTTTTTCCCCACTAGGGAGATGTCCTGCTGGGGGGGGTCTGATCGCCCCCGGCTATTTTCATTTAGTGGGGGGGGGCTCCTCAAAGCCCCCCTCCGCATCCATTTTCCGCCTCCCTGTCTATCCCTCCCTCCCCTCCTCACTATGGGCGGCACAGGACGACGATCCGTCCTGCGCCGCCTCTGATAGGCTTCAGCCTATCAGGTGCCTGCGATCCCCGGCCAATCAGAGGTACGAGGTAAATGTCGGGGATTTCTTCCCCGCGTGTTTACATTTAGCCTGCGAGCTGCGATCGGAGGCTTGCAGGCTGTTCACGGAGACACCCTCCGTGAACTGACATGGAAAGTTCCTATGTAAAACCACTTACGACCTGTCGCCGTTAGGCAGTCATTAAGTGGTTAAGACAGTGTTTATAAAGTTCTCTTGACAGCAGCTCAGTCACCTCAGAACAATATCATTCTGTCTTCTGAGGTGATTCTGAGGCGACAGGAGCTGTTGCTGTATTGTGAGATAAAAGCATTTACATTTTATTAAAAAAATAAAAAGGATATCTTGTATACCCCATACCAAGCCAATTAACCCCTTATCTCTCATACCTAGCTGGCTTATCCCTCAACCAAGCCTTCCCCACACTTCCCATTTTTGCATAACATTTATAGTGTTTTCTTTCCCATTTTCTCAAATGCATACTTGCTTGATGTATACAGTAGGTACTAGTAGTCCTACCTACTTAAACCTACCTACCTGACAGTGACTGTACTTCTGTGTCTGCAGAGCAACTAGCTTAAACCGTCACAAGGGTGCTGTTTATGGTGGCTGTACCTGCCACCATTGGACAATGTGGCTGCAACTACCGGTAGTAGTCAGGGTGGTCAAAGAGCAGCTGGGAATAGGACAGATTACAAGACCAAGAGTACCTCGAAGAGAGGACATACCTTGTGAATTTCTAATTCAGTGTGTTGTTCACCTCCAAATATGGAAGCACCCAAAATTCCCCCATTCACAAGAAGCCGAATATTAGTAGAAACTGCAAACATACACAACTTCATTTTTCTGCAGTTTCATTACAGACCAATTCCTGGAATGTATTGTCAAGCAGACCAACCTTTATTCTCAAAAATGTTTAGCTGCTAATCCTTCATCCTATAATAAAACAAAAAATTGAAGCCCACAAACATTTCTGAACTTAAAGTTTTTCTTGGCACTTGTTTTAACATGGGCCTTACTTGGAAAGCTACAACTAAATCTGTACTGGTCCAGAAAACCAATATACTTTGACTATTTACCGAGCAAAGATGACCAGGTAGCGTTATCAAATGCTCCTGAGAGTTCTATGTTGTATTGATAATGCAAATAATCTCCCTTATGTCTCAGCCCGTGACTGGTTACTTCAATTAAAACCTCTTCTCACTGACCTCAATAACAAACTTTGTGAGGTGTATATGCTTGAGCAAAAAAAAGGCAGTAGACAGGTCCCTTGTTCCTTTCCATGGCAGGCTAGCCAAAAAAATTACAGTACATTCCCAGCAAATGTGTAAGGTATGGGGTTAAGCTATACAAGAGCAGGAATGGATATACATATTCTTTTCATGTATATGAAGGTAAAGACAAGCCTAAGCCTATAGCCTGAGCTCACAGGGTACCCGTCTTCCATGAGTCCCAGCAGAAACATTTTTGTGGACCTGCTAAATCCGATATTACACAAAGCTTACATCTTGTATGTCAATCATTTTTAATCAAGGTGTTCCACTTTTTAAAGTTTCTCTATGCAGCTAAAACTGCAGCCTGTTGTACTGTTAGGCCAAATAGAAAAGGGTTGTCTCAGTAGGTCATAAACAAAAAATTGATATTGGAAGAATTGAAGTCCTTCAGTCTTGGAAGTAATGATTTCTTGGTCATAACATACAGGGACAAAAGGGGACGTACTGATTTTGTCAACAATACATGCGGAGAATACAGTGCTAGCAACGTCTCAGCAAGAAGGAAGGCAAAAGCCATAAGATTTCAACTTCCAGAAACAGGTGATATCAGCACTGATTCAAGGATCTGCCTGTACTACCCATATCACCCACCCTCTGGATTGTAAGGACAGCATAAGAATCTGTGATGTGCATTTTCCAACACCACTCACCCCAATCCATTCAAACATTATGATTATCATTTAAAAAGATGTAAAGTTTTTACCAAACACCACATCGGACGGGACACCAGATACCACTGCCCAAAATGTCCCTCAAAACCAGACCTCTGCAGTAACAACTGTATTGAGGTGTACCGCACAGTTCTCTATTATTTTCAGACTGACTGTGCACACTATTTACATTTTGCTCTCTGGCTTCAGACCCCTGGATGACAAGCAGTCTCCAGCTTCTGACCTCTGGATTGGCTGATGACCATTCTCCGGTTTCTGACCCCAGGCTTGGCTGACAACCAATTTCTGGTTTCTGACCCATGGCTTAGCTGATGACCATTCTACTACTTCTGACATCTGGCTTGGCTGACAACCATTCTCTGACGTCTGAACCGGGGCTTGGCTGACAACCAGTCACCGGTTTCTGACCCCTATTTTGGCTTTATATCATCCTCCAGCTTACTCCTGGATTGGCTTGATTTGCCCTACCCATCTAGAGCTGCCTGCTAGGCATCCAGTAGTGAGGGTGAAATAACCCTCCTGGCGGTCTATTAGAAACTGCCAGGGGGCAGCGCGGTAGTTTTTTTTTTTAATTTATTTATTAAAATCATGTAACGAGCCTAGGGCTCGCTACATGATAGCCGCTGTGCAGCGGCATCCCCCCACCCGCTTCGATCGCCTCCGGCGATCTTTGATCAGGAAATCCCATTCAAAGAACAGGATTTCCTGGAGGGCTTCCCCGTCACCATGGCGACGGGCGGGATGACGTGACGTCAAAGGGAGTCCCGATCCACCCCTCAGCACTTCCTGGCACTGATTGGCCAGGCAGCGCACGGGGTCTATGGAGGGGGGCACGGCGATCGGCGGCTAATCGGCATGGAGCGGCAGCGGTCGGAATGCACACGCAGCTAGCAAAGTGCTAGCTGCGTGTTGGCAAAAAAAATTATGCAAATCGGCCCAGCAGGGCCTGAGAAATCCTCCTGTGCGGCATAGCCCGAGCTCAGCTCGGGCTTACCGCCAGGAAGGTTAAAATGTATTTGTCAACTGGGAATCATATACAACAAGAAGTACTTTGGGGATATATCACTGAATGGGCTTAGCCTTCTTTGCCCAGTGAGGCCTAATGTTAACAGATTGGCCTCAATTCACTAAGCTTTACCAAACACTTTATCAAACGTTTGATAATTTACTTCATGGGTAAAATCTAATTTTGAATTCACCGAGGTGTTATAGATTTATTGAACGTTATATCGATAAAACATTTGATGTGGCCTCTCTGTCCGTGTGTTCCTGTCGGGATGTGTAGAGCGGGGATGTGCGCATTTCACTTGACAGTCCCCGCACTGAATCCCCTGCTTGGCAGTCGCAGGCTCCTTGTTATGACGCCCTCTAGTGGTGCCTCGTATTACTGGAGGGAGTCACAACAGCAGGGAAATCAGTGCGCGGACTGTCAAGTGAAATGCGCACATCCCCGCTCTGCACATCCCGACAGAAACACCCGGGGACAAAGAGGCCACATCAAAGGTAAGGCTGCGGGCCAAATTCCGATCTGGCGGTGCGCGGGGTAATCTTACAGGTAGCAGGTTTTCCGGAAGAACTTTAAACACTGTTCACGTGGCAAAGGCAGTGGGGGGCGGGGCTTAAGTGGCTGCTTGTACTGAAATGTTTTGTGCACATTGCGGTGCAAGTTGCACGGGGAACCCCAACTTACTCTTGACTCAAGTATAAGCCGAGACCCCCACTTTTGGGCCATTTTTGGGGCCTTAAAAATTTGGCTTATACACGAGTATATACGGTAGATAAAATGTAGTGGAGCTGTTTATTTTCAAACTGTAATGGATGCAACCTGAAAAATAAGTGTATTTTCTTATTTTTATTTTTTTGTTTTTGTTTTCCACTTTAAAATGCATACAAAATAAAATTATTCTTGGGGAAAAAAAAGGTCACCCAAATAAAAAGTCTAGTTTGTCCCCAAAAAGACAATGTATATATCACTAAGGTGTTATAAGCAGTGATAAAGTTATTGCTGATTAAAAAGGAGCATAAATAAAATGTCCAAACTGCTCTAGTACATAAAGGGAACACATTTCTAGATGCAAAGTGGTTTAACCACACTCTACACCTGGTCTCCATCTTCTTTGTTTTTTATTCACTGGCCTTTAAGGTCAGTGGGATCAAAAGTATGCTTCTTGTTTAATATTTGCTGCTTCATAGTTGCACTTCACTGATAACATGATCATCAGTTTCTCTCAGGCCTACATACATGTCTGCTCTGGATCCATTCATTAGTTATCATCACTATTAAGCCAATGTTTACACCTGGTCTCCCAATTCTTCCCGACATTCACTAGCCTGTATGGTCAAGGTGATCAGAAGTCTGTTTATCATTTTATAGTAGTCACAATGTTCCATATTTGCTGCTTCATAGTTGCACCTTACTGATAAAATTATCATCAGATTCTCTGAGGCAAAGTTCACACGGGTAGCTATACCATGCAGTTCAGCTTCCAGGTAGCAAGAAATGGAAAGCTATTTGTTTTCTGTATGTGTAGCCTAATGAGGAAATCACATTCCACTAATTAAAATGCAGGCAGCCTGTTGTATACAGGCTAGCAGGTCAGCTATGGCATCACAATTTAAAGGCAGTTGGCATAGAACTTTACTTATCTGCAACAAGGTTTCAGATATTTCACTCCTCCCTAACCTCCGGTTTATTGGAATGTTTTATCTCCTCTTTGCTATCAGCTTGCTTTCCATAGTTGGCCTCAAATCATTTAACACATTTCTCCTGTTGGCAACTCACTTTACATTTTTACTTTTCTGCTGATCTCTTCTCAGATTTCTTCTCATGAACTTTACTTATTTTGTGAAATCACACTCTCCAGCCTTTGCCATTTCTAAGCTTAACTCTATAAACTACTGCAAACCTCATTCTAACCTATCGCTTGCTCCCACTTCCTCCTTGCAGCCAAAAGGCATTTTACCAAACGCTGTCCCCACTCTGATCACACTGTAAAGATTAGTGAATAGTGGCACAGTGCACATGAAGATTAGCGGAAAATTGTGCAAATAGCATTACTCACGTTATGCACACTACGTATTTGCCGTGAATGGTTAACAGATCCGGGGGAAAAAAACTGAATGGAGAGTGTGGATTTGCCGGGACTTCACAGACCCAGGATACATGGAGGGGAAGTGAAAAGCAATGCAAAAACGGATCTCGCTCTTCACATGCTATTTTGCACACAAAACGGATGCGAAAATGGATGGCCTGAACTTCCTTCTCCTCCCCTCAACGTCATCTGTGCGGACCTCTTTCACCCCCATAGGTTGCCCCCAGGTACCCCGAGGGGGTAGAAACCAGGAAGGAGGGCAGCGGGCATAGCGGCGGGGAGGGGGGGGTCAGACAGTACAGAGGGAGGCATTGCAGGAAGTCACGCGGCGAGCAGTGGAATGCAAGGAAGTGAGCGATTTCCCCACTCGCCACAAGCTGATTGATGATTTTAACGAAACTAGCTGGAGGCGGGAGCATGGAAGGGGAGGCCCAGGTGAGGGAGGGTGGTCTGAACCCCCTCCCCACCACTGTACCCACTGCCCCCCTTCCTGGAGAAGGATCCAGGGGATCTACTAAATATGGATTTCATTTCTTTTTTTTAAGCACCTGCCTAATTTTATTTAAACAATTATTGCACACTTTTTGTAAATGCAATAAACTTAATTTCACTTCTCAAATATCACTGTGTGTCTCCTACAGTATATGATACATTTAACTGACATTTTCTATTGTAACAACCAATGATTTATACATTAAAATCATGATGATTTACAACGTTTCCCAAACTTTCTGATCCCACTGTAATACTTCAGCTCCATCCATAGCCTTCCTCTTGGCTGCTCTCTAACAAGCATCACTTACCTTTCTGAATAAACTCTCCTCACAAATCTCCAGATCCTACCTGTGCCTTGGACCCTTTTTCCTCCCACCTGATTCCTTGGTTCTCCATATTCTTCATCCCAGCACCGACATATCGTTAAACCTATTGCTTTCTACTGCCATTTTCCAATCTTCCATCAAAAAGGCTGTCCTAACACAAATATTTGAAATTGTCTCTAGATCCCACAGGCTTCTTCAGTACCAGTTTTACTGGAATTCCAGTCGTAGTAAATTCCAAAGAAACAGACCTTCTAAAGTAGCCAGTGACCAAACAATGGACATAACTTCACACCAATTCTTTTTCATCTGTCCTCCACATTTGATATTTTTGTATACTTTTTTCTCCTCCAGACACACTCATCCTTAAGTATAAATACCCTCTTTTCTTTCTTTCTACACCTCTGGAGGGTTTTTCACTTATTTAAACCACACGTCCTCCACTGGAGTACCTCAGGGCGCTGTCATTGCCCCTTACTCTTTTCCATCTATATGTATGGCCTTTATTTATTTTGTATTCACCAACCCATCTCTTCATCTTCACCTCAAAACACATCTTGCATGTATTGTGTAACAAATATGGACGGCAGCGGCGGCGAACAGCGCTGCCACCGTCACTGCCTCCATCCCCCTGCCTGACCAGTTACCCGTGCCTCGGGCGTCTAGCACGCCGAGGATGGGTTTGTCAGTTGCCCATAGGGTTGTGTTGACGCGTGCACACGCGCACCGTCACAACCTTTATGCGGCGAAGAGGCAGCTCAGCTGACCTGTGGGTCGGCTGACGTCACGCCATGCGCCCGCCGCCGCTGATTGGCTGGGCGCAGGGGGGCGTGCTTCAAGGTCTCCTCGGGCTCTTAAGCCCGGAGGATTCAGTGGATCCTTGTCTGCTGTTGCGATCACTTCGTGTTAGCGCTCAGACCTTAGTTAGGTCCGGTGTGCTTTGATCCGGGAGTAAACCGGGGATTTCACACAGTGATAGGATTTGTGCATTATATTGTTGATTATCTGTTTATGACTCTGTCTCGTTTCTGACTATTCTTACTCTCTAGTGATTCTGTTTCTCTGCTCATCTGATCTTGTTGCCGACTCTGCCTGAAAATAGTTATCTCTCTCTGCTCAGTGATTCTGTACTTTCGCCCATCTGATATTGCTGCCAACTCTGCCTGTTAACCGTTACTTCTCTGCCTTCTGATTGTGTACTGTATCTGCCAGTCTGTTATCGACTCGATTAGCCTGACCTTTCTACTCACCAGTGAGCCCTTGTCACTGGTGAGGTGTTCGCCGTACTGACAGTGCCCACCAGCTCCTCTGGTGAGGTATAGTCAAATCTGCCAATACTTACTGTTTGCACCAATCACTACACTCAGTACAATAAAGTGTGACTAAGGTCTCGATATTCTCTGTGTTGCTATATTTGTATTATTGGCGATGCTGCAGATCACCATATAATCAGATATAGTATCTGCATTATTGGTGATACTGCAGATCACCAAATAATCGGAACTTTGTTATTGCTGACACAAATCGTTACATATTGCAAGCAGGATACTACAAATACACCAGTACACATTATAATCATATTCCTCCTTCTTTATGGTAGCATCCTCTTCTGTAGCTACAAACTAGCAGTCTAGCATCTCTCCAGTCCATACCTAGCTTGCTGTTATACTCATCTCTCACTCTCTTCCGACTCTTTAACTGCTGCTCGTGGCTGCCAATTGCTTCTCTGGATGACCATTTCCTAGAGAATCCACTGTGAAAAACTCTTCACACTAGCCTACAGAGCTTTCCAAAGTATTTTTCCTCCATACATCACCTCACTAATGTCCAAATACCATCTCAACTACAACCTCCCCTCTACTCATAACCTGCTTCTGCCCTGCACCAGAATCACCTCCTTATATTATACACTAAGGGCTTGATTCACTAACCGGCGCTAAGTAAAAAAGAGTTTTCCGGCGCTAAGCCGGTTAGTGTACCTTATCTGAGTTAGTGTGCCTTATCCGAGTTAGTGTGCATTATCTGAGGTTAGTGTGCCTTATCTGAACTTAGTGCCCCTTAAGTAGCTTTGTGCACACTAAAAGATGCATAAAGCTACATGGCGCACTGCACCGCGCAGTGTAATGCGCCGATCTTTGCGCACGGTGCAACGCGATGCGACGGTGCAGTGCGCGATGTAGCTTTGTGCATCTTTTAGTGTGCACAAAGCTACTTAAGTGGCACTAAGTTCAGATAAGGCACACTAACCTTAGATAAGGCACACTAACCTCAGATAAGGTTAGCGCTGTAGTTTGTGCCCACTAAGTGATAAGGCACACTAACCGGCTGAGTGCCGGTTAGTGAATCAAGGCCAAAGTATACAGGGCTTCTCATAAGTTTCTTTCTTCCTCTGGAACTGCCTTCCAAAACATCTTTCCCACTCTCCAACCCTGAAAACTCTTAAAAAAAAAACTTACTTTTCCAGACAAGCATACAATCCAACCTTGGTCAATCTTTACTGATATTGATAGCTCTACTTCTTGAAGAATCTGATTTAGGCATTCTCCACATCCAGATACACGACTTACTCATTGCCTTGCCTCTCCTTTTCCTCCCTATTCCTTTGGATTTCCAAGCTTACAGTGCCAGGGTTCTCTACCTTTTGATTCTCGTAATTTCTGTATAGATATGTTTTATGTAGTTTATTATATTTTATCGGTTGCTGTGGCATTCATATTGTTTATCACCTTTGTACCTATGTCTCTATTATGTACCCTTGTCTGTTGCTTATTTCATACAGCACCAAGAAAGATTATGGTGTAATATAAATTAATCATAATTATAGGTGGCTGGGGCTAGCAATTGACAGACGATAATACATCACTGCCAGTTGGGAAAACATCACATACCACCTCTGGTGGGCTATTGCTACCCACTAAGATAATGCTAAATAACCCCTCCCCACCATAATGCCTCCTGGCCAGACAGAATCCTCTTTATTAAAATCGCAAAAGCATTATTAAAAATCACATTGTTGTTGTGATTGAAATTCTAACAAATGCAAACAAATTTTTTTTTATAAAAACGTCACTATGAAATTGCTTCAAACTCATTAATCACTAGCGCTTTTAGGTGTGAAACAGCCCTGATGACAGCTGTCCACATGAGCATAGTTTCACTCCTATCCCCAACAGTGCACATCTGATTGAAAACAATAGGCTTTATACGACATGGCCTGACGTACCACTGCTACGCCGATGACACACAGCTATACCTGTCCTTCAAACCTGGTGGAACAGACCCTACCCCAAAAATAAACTCTTGCTTAGCTGAGCTTCAGGCATGGATGAATGATAACTGGTTGAAACTGAATGCTGACAAAACTGAGGTCCTGTTTGTCCAAAGCCAGTGCTCGCCATCAAAACAGCTCTATCCTAAAGCAACACCAATCAGGATTGGGAATTCAGACATAAACAGCTCCAACCTTGTGCGCAGCCTTGGCGTACTAATCGATGGGGAATTGAGTTTCAGAAACCAAATTTCATCTGCAGTTAAATCTTCCTTCTTTCATCTGAAGAACATTGCAAAGATTAAACATCTGATTCCCCCAGAGGATCTTCAAACCCTAGTCCACGCCTTCATCACATCACGGCTGGACTACTGCAATGCCCTTTATGCTGGCCTCCCCAAAAAAGACCTGCGTCGCCTGCAATTAGTGCAGAATGCTGCTGCCAGATTGCTAACAAACCAGCCTCGCCACTGTCACATTACACCGATCCTACGCTCACTGCACTGGCTACCAGTAGAATGGAGAATACTCTTCAAGATTGGACTGCTGACATTCAAATCCCTGCACAATCTGGGCCCTGGATACATGAAGGACTTGCTGAAGCTGCATCACACCTCTCACAACCTCAGATCAGCAAGTTCTATAAACTTGGTCACTCCCAGAGTGCACCTCAAAAAATCTGGAGACAGAGCCTTCTGTCATGCTGCCCCTACTCTTTGGAACTCCCTACCACACCCAGTAAAGACAGCACCATCCCTGGAGCTATTCAAATCCAGACTGAAAAGCCACCTGTTTAGCCTGGCATTTCCAGATTTATAAAATTCTTCCTCTGTACCACGATGGTCGGAGCCATGCTCATGTGCTTTGAGTCCCACGGGAGAAAAGCGCTTTACAAATGTTATTTGTTGTTGTTGTTATTTGTTTTGCCTGCAATCTCCTATCACTTAAAGAGACACTGAAGCAAAAAAAAAAAAAAATATGATATAGTGAATTGGTTGTGTACTATGAATAATTACTAGAAGATTAGCAGCAAAGAAAATATTCTCACACTTTTATTTTCAGGTATATAGTGTTTTTTCTAACATTGCATTATTCTATAATATGTGCAGATTACACAACACTCAGCATTCAAAATGATTCTTTCAGAGCAGTCTGTGAAGTAATGACCTCTCCTCTAGCAGAGAAAAAGTAAACAGTTCACTTACAGTTGAGATAATAAAAGTCAGATAACAGCCCTCTCCACGACTAACTTAGTCGGAGAGCTTAATGGCTTGTTTGCATAGAGATAACAACTGGAGTTTCTCAACTCTTCCTGTACTGGAAACAATTAGACTGATGTATCTGATCTTAATGTTTTATTTCTTAGCTGTACTACACATACAAATCATAATATCATTTTTTTTCCGCTTCAGTGTCTCTTTAAAGGGAACCCGAAGCGAGAGCTGCATGGAGGCTGCCATATTTGTTTGCTTTAAAACAATACCAGTTGCATGGCTGCCCTGGTGATTCCTTTGGCCCCATTCAGAGTCAAATTGCATTTTGGGATGTTCAGCAATTTGTCGTTGATTGCCCTTTGTGATTCTCATTCAAGTGAATGAGAATCATGACGCAATTGCTGGGAAAATGCTACATGCATAACGTTTGCGATCGTTGGAAATTACAAACATGCCTCAATTGCTGCAGTGTGAGCGATCCCACAGATTATTTTTGCAACAGCGCTTTGTTGATCTCAGCGATTAGCAAAGCACAAATCGCAGGCAGAAAGTACTCGGGGGTGAATCTGAACACAACACCTCAAACATTTAATATTAATATATTATCAAAAATGATGAAGCCAATGTTGTCAGATTTGTCAGAAACATCTGATCTGCATGCTCGTTCAAGGTCTATGGCTAATAGGATTAAAGGCAGGGGATCAGCAGGACTGCCAGGCAACTGGTAGTGTTTAAAGAAAATAAATAAATATGGCTGTGTCCATATCCCTTTCACTTCAGGTTCCCTTTAAGATCCTGATTTTACTTTTAGGAATGTTGTTTATTCATGGTTACAGGTCGACAGTGGTTGCTTTGTTTTACTATTTAGCAATCCTGACCCATGCCTATTGACTGTGTGTGCAATTTTACAGATAGATTTGCACTTTTGCAGATTCGCTTTGCACTTCCATTCTATTTTAGCCATAGTAGAGGACCTCAGGGTTAGGTCAATAGTTGCTGCTGCTGACTCATAAGTGACCTTGTAACTCCAATATTTGTAAGACCAGATCCCTGCAATGTAAAACCACAGATCTGACTTCTATGAAGAGAAAGGGACATGGTAGGGTGGAAATTGTGAAAATCTTCACTACCTTAAAGAGAATCTGTATTGTTAAAATCGCACAAAAGTAAACATACCAGTGCGTTAGGCGACATCTCCTATTACCCTCTGTCACAATTTCGCCGCTCCCCGCCGCATTAAAAGTAGTCAAAAACTGTTTTAAAAAGTTTGTTTATAAACAAACAAAATGGCCACCAAAACAGGAAGTAGGTTGATGTACAGCATGTCCACACATAGAAAATACATCCATACACAAGCAGGCTGTATACAGCCTTACTTCTGAATCTCAAGAGATCACTTGTGTGTGTTTACCTTCTGTCCCCAGCTTCTCTCATGCACTGAACATTACAGGCTTCCTGCAGACAGCTCTGCCTATGTCGTTAATTCCTTAGTATGTGACAGACCAGCTCCTTTCACAGCCTCCAGAGGAGGATTTTTATCCAGCTCTCTTCTATCACTGATAAGATAGCAGAGAAGCTGCTGGCTTATGTAAATAAAACACACACTGGAGTGTGCATAGAGGAACAGTTCAACACTGAAGAACTTGGCAGCCTTCCAGACACAGGCCGACAAGTCTGACAGGGGAAAGATACATTGATTTATTACAGAGATGGTTATAGTAGAAAGAGCTGCAGCAAGCCAGATCACATTAGAATAGGTTTAGGAACTTGTAGGATGGTAGAAAAAACGTTGTAATTTTTGTTACAGAGTCACTTTAAGGGACAACAACTGAAGCAAGAAGAATATGGAGGCTGATATATTTATTTCCTTTAAAACAATACCAGTTGCCCGCCAGTCTTGCTGATCTATTTGGCTGCAGTAGTATCTGAATAACATCAGAAACAAGCATGCAGATAATCTTGTCAGATCTGACTCACCCTACCGTTAATTACCCCCATTCAAACATTCACTCATTCCAGATCCAGCCAATCCCACCTACCAAATAAACCAATTTATACCGACTTCTCCCATATACTGCTACAAGCTGACTTTGGTTAGTCATGCCGGGCAATGCTGGCCTCAATCCCGTTCACACTAAATCACATACATTCATCCAGCATACCATGCATGTGCGTGTGGGGGGCTGCCATCTCATCAAAAGGCTAGGTATATCAGTTTATAACTAGGGTGATTTGAAATGAGAAAGGTGGTATTACAGTTAAGTTGCCAGTTAAGTGTTGCATCCATAACTTTCTTACTTCCGGCCACTTTTGCTGGAGGTTCTCCTCACCTCTTCAATCCCGATCATTGGACATCACCCATCAGACCCAATAAGTCAGTAATGAGGCTTAGGGTCAGCTGACAAAGCAATTAACACCCCCCCCCCCCCCCCCCGCATACCTACGTGACTGTAGGGGGGAGAGTTTTAGGCTAATTGGGTGTAAGCAGACTGTAATCATTATCTATCAATTGGTGCAGTAGATAAACTCCTTACTTAATTTGAAAATACTGTACACAAGGTATTTCACTAAGCTCATCGCCCGTCTTTAATAACAGCAAACCTAAAAATAAGGATTCTGGCTCATATCCAATTCACTTTTTCTCCTGAGTTTTCTCCTAGGAGATAATTTTTCATCTTGTATTTAAAATAACTTTTCAGGATTTTGGAATTGAAAAAAGGTACCAAAAAGTAGTTGAAAAACTACTATCAAAATTTTGAGTAATTTCTTGCTTGCCACTGATTAAAAATGCACTTTATTTACAAGAAAACTCAGGTGAAAAAGTGAATTGCACATGGGCCTCGGTCTTTAAAGGGAACCAGAGACAATCTAAAGAAAATATTTTATAGATACCTGGGGTTTCCTCCAGCCCCATACGCACGGATCGCTCCCACGCCGCCATCCTCCGCTGCCCGCATCTACGAGAACCTGGTCCCATCACTGACATCATTGGAGCCAGGCTACACAGGAGAAGTGCGCCCTCTACGTATCTCTCCAGCGGCTGCTGGAGAGATACGCAAAGAGCGAACTTCTCCTACGCTAGACTGGTTCCGACTGGCTGAAGTGCGGGGACCCGGTTCTTGTAGCTGTGGGCAGCGGAGGATGGCGGCGTGGGAGCGATCCGTGCACATGTGGCTGGAGGAAGCCCCAGGTATGTATAAAATCTTTTCTTTAGATTGGCTTCAATTCGTCAAGCATTACCGCATTCGGTAATGCTGAAAACAGCTGACTTTACGGAGCACTTAGTAAAATGTTAATTCATCAAAGCAGTTACCGCATGAGAAGCAGACATTCCTGTGCAGAGAGATAAATTACCGACTTGTTAAGTGATTACCTCAACACATGTCAGTAAAATGTCAGCAAATGTTAATTCATCAAGCTCACAGCATTCGATAACATGTGTGGTGTTTATCTCCAGCTCTCCCCTGTCAATAAGGAGCTTGGAATGCCTTCTCCGTGTGTGACAGGACCATAGAAACCTCCCCTGTCCCCTGCAAGTGCTGCTGATAGGTTGGCCAGGCTTCTCGGGTGGAACAGACCCCCCCAGGCAGCCAGGGGGAGAGAAAATAATTAAAGTTATTTTCCAGGCACCCTTCTTTTCTAGGCACCCTTCGGTAGTGTAACCCCTTGAGTACCTGTTTAAATATGCAGGGATGCAAGTGGGAGCTCGTGGCAAAATGACCTAAGCAGGGAATGTGTAATGTTTCTCAGCAGTTCATCTAAGCTGTGGCAAGTAAATAGAAACTTAAGACTAATGAGACAGATTCAGCAAGAGCAGAGGCAGCACAACAAATATAAAAGGCACATGTATAGGGATGTCGGTGCTGCCTCTTTCCTATTGTAATGCCCTCACTGCACGGACCTCTTCGGTAACTTACCGAACATCTATCACATGTGTGAAAATATTGATGAATTAGCACAGTGAAGTGTAAAATACCGAATGCGGTATTTTAAGGACTGGGATTTTGTTATCGAACACCCTTTGATGAATTGAAGCCAATCGTCTCTGGTTCTCTTTAAGTTAAGGAGTGATTTCTATAGTTAAGGTTTCAATCCTTAAAATAATGACAGAATTCTAAAGTTAAACACAGGGACCTATATGTAATTCCCTTTTTCTCTTGTTTTCTCCTTGCCTCCTTACTGCATGTGAGAATAAATACAGAGGTGATAAGTTAAAGAATGGAGTAATAAGACAACACTCTCACTGTGAAAGCTTATCACTACATGTTAAAGTCAATAAGAACGTTAAAAAAAAAAAAAAAAAAAAAAAAAAAGCCAGATACTTACCTAGGGAGAGGGAGGACTCTGGTTACTATAGAGCCTTCCCTCTCCTGTCCCGGTGCCCGTTCCAGTGCTGGCTCCCCCATGGCAGTATTTGATGAAATACTGCGAAGGAAGGCGTCGGAGAGAGGGCGCGTGCGCAGTGTGTTGCTGTCTGTCTTCGGGAGGACTCGGCTCCCGAAGAATTCCGAAGTCCCCCATGGTGGGTGATAGACGGAGAAGCTGCCGTCGCAACAAGGGCACCGGGAGAGGATAGGGAAGGCTCATTAGGACACAGAGCCTTGTCTCTCCTTAGCTAAGTATCTGGTTTGTTTGTTGTTGTTTTTTTTTTTTTATTTACACCAACTCCCATAAGCTTTAATAAGGCAAGCTTCTTTAGGGCCCATTCACACTTGCAAAGGTTACAGCTAGTTTTGAGCAGGTGATTTTACTGCAATTAGCGATTAACACTCTCGCAATCCAGATCGATCGGCGCTTTTTTAAGTACTGTATCGCAATCACTCCAGTATAGCAGTAAAATGCTGCAGGGAACACATTTTGTGATTGCCGTTAAAACACCCGCGATTGCAGCAGTGAGATCACTGCCATAGGATAATATTGCACTACCACTTTAAAACGCGCTAGTGCCTCGGTGATTAGAGGGAATTAACCGCTAATCGCCAAGTGAGATGACTGCACCCTTAGTGAATAAACACTTAAAATACTGATCCATGTGTGGTGATAAGTTTTCACTTGCCTTATTATCACCAGTATGATCTTAGTGAATTGTGGCCAAATTGTTACTGAGGATGCAAAGAAGATTAGCTTGAGCTTGCTTCCATTTTTAGAAATTGCTTTGTGACATAAAAAGGTGACCTGTGCAGCACCTACCTATAGTAATGCACCAGCTTCTATAAAAATCAACCCAGCAGCTCTAGAGGCTGAAATCAAATAATCTTTCACATTGTGCTCACAGACGGAATCTCCTCTTTGCCAAACCCAGCCGCAAGTCACCAGCAACAAGCCTAGAAGTCATCCAGAACAAGGTGTCCACATACTCACTCATGTACTACTCAGCCCTGTGGCAACAGTAATACTGCCTGTCCTTACATAGCAACAGTCTCTTCACGGATATCAAATAAACAAAGTGTCACTGCACTCTGTATGTGTCATGAGAACACGACACAAGAGTTTTTCCTTCTCTGGAGGCAATTGAGTCTTCTGAAAATAAAGTATATTGTTATCCACTTTTTAAATCTATTTTTTTTAACCACTTCAGGACGAAAGCAATTTTCACTTACACCGGCTTGCAAAAGTATTCGGCCCCCTTGAAGTTTTCCACATTTTGTCATATTACTGCCACAAACATGAATCAATTTTATTGGAATTCCACATGAAAGACCAATACAAAGTGGTGTACACATGAGAAGTGGAACGAAAATCATACATGATTCCAAAATTTTTTTACAAATAAATAACTGCAAAGTGGTGTGTGCATAATTATTTGGCCCCCTTTGAACTGAGTACAGTCAGTTGCCTATAGACATTGCCTGATGAGTGCTAATGGCTAAATAGAGTGCACCTGTGTGTAATCTAATGTCAGTACAAATACAGCTGCTATGTGAGGGCCTCGGAGGTTGTCTAAGAGAATATTGGGAACAACAACACCGTGAAGTCCAAAGAACACACAAGACAGGTCAGGGATCAAGTTATTGAGAAATTTAAAGCAGGCTTAGGCTACAAAAAGATTTCCAAAGCCTTGAACATCCCACGGAGCACTGTTCAAGCGATCATTCAGAAATGGAAGGAGTATGGCACAACTGTAAACCTACCAAGACAAGGCCATCCACCTAAACTCACAGGCCGAACAAGGAGAGCGCTGATCAGAAATGCAGTCAAGAGGCCCATGGTGACCCTGGAAGAGCTGCAGAGATCTACAGCTCAGGTGGGAAACTCTGTCCATAGGACAACTATTAGTCATGCACTGTACAAAGTTGGCCTTTATGGAAGAGTGGCAAGAAGAAAGGCATTGTTAACAGAAAGCATAAGATGTCCTGTTTGCAGTTTGCCACAAGCCATGTGGGGGACACATCTGACCAGAGCACCTTCTTCCACATGGTTGCTGAGACCAAAATTGAACTTTTTGGCCAAAATGCAAAACAGTATGTGTGGTGGAAAACAAACATTGCACATCACTCTGAATACACCATCCCCCACTGTCAAATATGGTGGTGGCAGCATCATGCTCTGGGGGTGCATCTCTTCAGCAGGGACAGGGAAGCTGGTCAGAGTTGATGGGAAGATGGATGGAGGCAAATACAGGGCAAACTTGGAAGAAAACCTCTTGGAGACTGCAAACGACTTGAGACTGGGGCGGAGGTTCACCTTCCAGCAGGACAACGACCCTAAACATAAAGCCAGGGCAACAATGGAATGGTTTAAAACAAAACATATCTATGTGTTAGAATGGCCCAGTCAAAGTCCAGATCTAAATCCAATCGAGAATCTGTGGCAAGATCTGAAAACTGCTGTTCACAAACGCTGTCCATCTAATCTGACTGAGCTGGAGCTGTTTAGCAAAGAAGAATGGGCAAGGATTTCAGTCTCTAGATGTGCAAAGCTGGTAGAGACATACCCTAAAAGACTGGCAGCTGTAATTGCAGCAAAAGGTGGTTCTACAAAGTATTGACTCAGGGGGCCGAATAATTACACACACCCCACTTTGCAGTTATTTATTTGTAAAAAAATGTTTGGAATGATGTATGATTTTTAATCCACTTCTCACATGTACACCACCTTGTATTGGTCTTTCACCTGTAATTCCAATAAAATTGATGCATATTTGTGACAAAATGTGGAAAACTTCAAATACTTTTGCAACCCACTGTATGGGCTCGATTCACAAAGCGGTGCTAACCCAGTTAGAGACTTTAGGCATGATAACCATTGCACCACTCTGGTGAAAAGCCAGTTTAGGTGTAATAAGTTTAGGCATGATAAGTTTAGGTGTGATAAGTTTAGGCATGCTAAGTTTAGATAAGTTTAGATCGCTTGCAAAGTCCCGCACGCAAAGCAGCACCATTAAACTTTATACGAATTGCACCAGTCTTTGCTAGCGTAAAACTTTTGATCAGCTGTGCACTGCGGTGCTAACGCAGTTGGCGCTTAAACTTATCACACCTAAACTTATCACACCTAAACTGAGTTTAGGCATGATAAAGGGCTTTTCACCAGGGTGCTAACTGTTAGCACCGCTTTGTGAATCAGGCCCAATCTGTGCTGCTCCCATTCATTCACCAATAACTTTATTACTAATCACACCGAAATGATCTATATATTGTTTTTTTTCAGGACAGATTAGGCTTCTAGTGAGTGATAAATTCTGTTTAGCAAATTACCTTATTTTCTATGCATCTTAAAGGAAAAATAAGGAACAAAATAGAAAAAACACACTATTTTTCCATTTACATCCAATATATCTTTACAATAAACAGTGCTAACTATAAATTAAATCCACCAATGTTATTTGGTTATCCATCCTGGATATTACAACATTTAGATTATGTTCCTAGTACAATGTATGGTGACAATATTATATTTGGAAATTAAGGTCTTTTTTTTGTTTTTTGCTTTCTTATTGTACACTATTTGTGATTACAAGACCTTACAAAAATAATAGTAATATACCCTCATGGACTATATATTTAAAAAGCCATGTTCCTAAGATAACAATATGTTTTTATCTTTTATATTCTGTCACTTTGTTTTCATTTTACAAGTCTTTTATTTTGGCACAGAATATGCAAAAATTTAATTTATTTTGATTCAGTTTGTGACTAAAGAGAATACAAGACAAGTGCCTCAACCCTAAAACTCTCTCAACTCTATTCTACTACTTATCATGGTTAAAAACTGGTACCACACAGTATGTCACTTGTAGTTTTGCTCAAGTTTGATCATAATTTTGAAAATGTACCTTTTATGCAGGATTGAGTTTGTCCCTACCAGGGCCGGTTTTAGGTTTCACTGCACCCTGAGTGAAACCGAATTTTGGTGCCCCCCCCATCCTCTTTGCACGTGTACACACATACGCACGCAAACACACACACACACACACACACACACACAAACACACACACACACACACGCCCATATATAGCACCTACAATTTGCAACGCTCGTTATAGCTGTAGTGCGTCCCTCCCCAAAAAATGCCCTCAGACTCAGTATAGGTAGGTAGGTAGCCAGGTATAGGTGCCCTCAGTATAGGATCTCATGTGTAGGTGCCCTCAGTGTAGGTAGCCAAGCATAGGTAGTATAGTTGCCACAGTAAAGGTAGCTAGTATAGTAGCCCTCAGTATAGGTAGTATAGTTGTCCCAGTATAGGTAGCTAGTATACAGTAGTTGCCTCCAGTGTAAGTAGCATAGTTGTCCCCATATAGGTAGCATAGCTGCCCCCAATTTAGGTAGTATGCCCCAGTGTAGTAGCATAGCTGCCCCCAGTGTAGGTGGTACGCCCCCAGTGTAGGTAGTATGCCCCCAGTCAATCCCCCCCTTCTTCGGCAGTGGGCCGAGCAGAGACTGACTCACCTGACATCCACGCTCCAGCGCCGACGTCACTCTTCTCTCCCTGCCTCCGCTCCATCTGTAGTTAGAGCAGGGCTACAAGAAAATGGCCGCCGATTGTCCGCATTTGTGGACATCGGCGACCATGTTCTTGTAGTCCTGCTCTAATTACAGATAGAGAGGATGTAGGGAGAGACAGCGGGGCGGCAAGGTGCATGCGCCCTTGAGAGCTGGCGCCCTGAGCGACCGCTCCGGTCGATCATATCAAAGGCCGGCCCTGGTCCCTACCCATTTTTATGTGACGTGGGCCCATGCTTTCAGACACACCAAAATGTATTCTACAACTTGCCATGGTTAAAATCATACCACATGTGCTTCATTTAGTAATAGACTGGTGGTGCACTTTCCATGACTACACTTGTCCAGTTTGCATTAAGTGGTTAAAAAAAAATCCTATACAATACAAGTACAATATACAATACAAGTGTCTCTGCGTCCCATGTCCCTGTGTCCGTGCGTTTGTGCTGCTGCGCATGTGCAGCACAGACAGCAGTTGGAACAGGAGGAGGACAGGGCCAGGGGAGGGGCGCCTATGTGCGCCGGCGGACGTGCGAACGTGGATGCACGCGTGCTAGTATGCGACGGTGGTCACAGGAGCGGAAGGGGAGGGGGGTTGTGAAACAGACCTAGAGCCTGTTATATTAACGGGCTTAGGTCTACTAGTGATATATATCTCAATATCTCAACTGCCACATATTAAACTGCCATTCAGGAAGATGCCACTTAATTGGCAGCCATGGCCACAGGATTCTGGCTTTTTCCTATCAATTCACCTTGTTTTCCCCCCTGAAGGTGTGCAGTATGGTCCAATGTAGCCTGGGATGCTGGTGTGGGTCGTGGGGAGTCTGGGACCTAGAGTTTTTTCCCACTGCCACTGCCTGGGTCCGTTGTCTGTGCAGGTACAAGCCTTGTGGAGTCTACCCCTGCTACTCAGGAGGACGAGGCTCCACTGAGGTAGGAAGACACCGCGCTTATCGGGACACCTTTGGCCTTGCTGGATGCCGGCTCCATCCATCCATCCATCCATCCATCGGCTGCTGCTCCACCACAGCAGGGACACCTCTGGTTCAACCCCTCTATGAAGCCAGCCACTAAACCGGAAGGGCCACCGCAGCTGGAGGCCTCTGTGACAGCCACATTATCTTGACCAGCCCTGCTGAATGCTGCCCAGGAGTCGGGACCCACCACAGAAATGAACACTACTGCACCTTCTGAACTGGAACACCTTGGCCAGCACTGCCAGATGTCAGCAATCGGGATGCTCAGCAGTGTCAACCATCACTGCAGGTTTCTTTCATGAAGAACTGGGTCATCACTGCTGAACCTTTGCCTCCCTCTGTCCCCCTCCCCCATGTCTCCTTAGGGATGACAGATGATTGCCAAGTGCGACTGGTGGCGCCGTAGTATGGCAGCCTCGGCTATTGACTTTTGGACATTATACCCCTCCCCCCCCCCCCTCACATCCTTTCAGAACCTGTATGAGCCAAAACCAATCCCGGGTACATACCCCCATTTGTACTTGGCGAAATAAATGATTCCGATTAGGAATAAAAGAAAAGAATAACTACTATACTGTACTTTACTTTTACTTCCTCAGAATAGGTTTTGTATTAAGCAGCGTTTCCCACACTCCCTAACATCAGCTGCTGAAAGATGTATTTTGGCCCGTCGCCCGCTGTAAATATGTACTTTGCATCACTGGAAGCAGATGCAAAGATAACGCTGTCTGCTTTGCATTCTACAGACTGATGTCTTGTGATCGCCACCCACGTGATCAAATGTCTGTGCCCAACCCTCCGTCCTTCTCTACAGCAATCATGATCTATTTGAGAAAAGGTAAAGATTTCTCATGGGAAAGGGGGTATCGGCTACTGATTGGGATGAAATTAATCCTTGGTTTAAGTTCCTTTTTAAGTCCCTCAAGTTATTACTCTCACCCTCTACTTTGAGCTCATGGAGATGTAAAAGAGCCTATTGCAGTGAAAGGGATTTTCCATACTGCCTTTCAAGTACTGTAGTATCCAGCAATGAATAAGGAAGCATGCCTGCTTCCATATATGTTTCACTGAAGCCAGATGTCAGTTCCTAGTGCCTAGGCCAGGCATGCATTCCTAGTGCGCACAAAGTAACAATGACCTGCACACAAAGCCACAATGACCTGCAGTTTCTACACATCGCGGCAGCTCACTGCCGAGGCAAAATATCATCGCACCTTGATTCACTAAACCGTGATAAATCATAGCATGGCCGCACTAGCGTTTTTGCACGCACTATCACAGGCAAGCGCAAATTTTCGCACACAATTGCACATGAAAATTCACAATTGCGCTTGAAAATATGCGATTGTGCACAAAAACGCTAGCGCGGCCATGCTATGAGTTATCACAGTTTAGTGAATCAAGCCCCTTATGAGAATAGATGTAATAAACCCAAATATTAGCAGTTTCCAATCCTTTGGCTCACTATTT
The DNA here is from genome assembly GCF_040937935.1 of Hyperolius riggenbachi. Taxonomy (NCBI): domain Eukaryota; kingdom Metazoa; phylum Chordata; class Amphibia; order Anura; family Hyperoliidae; genus Hyperolius; species Hyperolius riggenbachi. Next base: position 368,561,811 of record NC_090650.1, read on the forward strand.
TATACCAAGTGTACAAGACCACAATTGTCCCTAAAGCACAGTGTACATATAATGCATACATGCATGATATAGTGTATGTATTGATGATGCTGCCACATAACATCAGTAAACATGCTGTAATGATCAGTGACGTATATGATGATCAGAACAAGCTCTATCAGTTCAGTAGTCAGTATTTCATTCAGAGTGTGATCACACGTGATTACTGTGCACAGTAAATAACACAGGAGTACTCCTAAGTGATAGCCCTTGGCTGTAGGGACTATCACTGGATAGAGTGGACATTCAGGCAATGTCGGTAACAGATCGGTCAGGCAGTGGTACAATATCGTCAGGCAAATACGTAGTCAGTAAACAAGCCGAGGTCGGTAACAGATCAGATGAGTAAAGGTACAGAATCAGAAGGCTTAAATCAGAGAGGAGGTCGGGCCGAGGTCGGCAGCAGATCACATTGGCAAGGTACAGAATCGAGAGGCAGTAAGTAATCAAAGGTTTAGGCAAAGAGTCATACACATAAATAAATATACAATGATATTTTTTTTTAGTCTAAATGTGAATCCCCGGGGTCCTGCGGGATCAAACACACATGGATCTGACTAAGGTCTGAGAGCTTTCACTGCAAAGTTTCAGCAACAGCAGACAATGAGCCACTGATCGCTCAGGCCTTAAATACAAGAGGACATTCAAAAGGTTCCGCCCCGCGGACTACAGCCAATCGGCGGCGAGAGCCAACCCATTGCTGTCAGCTGACCGACAGGTCAGCTGACCCGCCTCCTCAAAGCATAAAGGTCCTGTCACCTGGTGCACGCGTGTGCTGCTCTGCTTTGATGCACCCTGTAGAGACCTGTTCTACCGGAAGGGAATGCCTGAGATGATGCGGCGAGATCCGCGGTGACGTCAGACGTGGGAGCGGCGGCCGCACCACTCCCCGCTGCAGAGGTAACCACATCAATCCTGACACATGCTCCATCACAGCAAATATCTGAACCTGTATATACTGCTGCTGGTGTTATGATATAACCAGGTTTATAACAAGTGACACAAGAACTGATGGCATGACATTGATTAATGACATTATACTCATGCAATCACAGCCTGAATAGGAAGAACTATATAACATAAACAGGCAAGGTGGAGCACAAAACACCATCATGCTCCAATGTGCAGCTTTACGAAACCACTTTCATCTGCCTCTGCTTAATAGTCATATGCAGGGCCGGAATTCTGCAAAGGCCACAAAGGCCAGGGCCTTGGACGCTAAAACAGCAGATTTGGGAGACATAAGAGGCCACCGGTCAAAGTAAATCACTTCTTCTGGTTCGAATTGCTATACACAGCCTGAATTTCAGAGCTCCGTGCATCTTCCTTCCATTCAACATATTCACTCAAATTACTCTTATAGTTCATAGATTTGGTAAAATTGGATTAAAATAAAAGATTGGCTCATTAGTGGCCACTTTAAGTTAACCAATAATTGGCATCATCCTGATTCAGAGCTTCCTGCTTTAACTGATGGTGAACGCGGTACAACATTCTACTGCTACTACTTCCTTTAAACACATTACATACGCTGTCTGTGCACATAAACGTTATGCATGCTTTCTCACACGTAAAGTTTAAAGAGGAACTCCAGTGAAAATAATGTAATAAAAATAATGCTTCATTTTTACAATAATTATGTATAAATGATTTAGTCAGCGTTTGCCCATTGTAAAATCTTTCCTCTCCCTGATTTACATTCTGACATTTATCACATGGTGATATTTGTACTGCTGGCAGGTGATGTCAGTGGAAAGAGATGCTGCTTGCTTTTTTAGCAGATGGAAACAGCTGTAAACAACTGTTATTTCCCACAATGCAACAACATGCAACATCTGCTGATGATCCATTTACGAAAAGGAAAAGATTTCTTATGGGAAAGGGGGTATCAGCTACTGATTAGGATGAAGTTCAATTCTTGGTTATGGTTTCTCTTTAACGTAACATATTGATTACACCCAATTCTGCGAAGACCCATGGAAAGGGGGGGGGGGGGGGGTAGGGGTAACCTAAGCAGCAGTCCCTGCCGTCATTAGCACTATCTGCTATCCTTCTACTGAGCCCTGGAGTGTGTTCGGAAACTCTGACACAAGTTTTCTATGCCAGCTTGCCCCCAACCACGTGTGAGTACTGCCTGTGAAGAGGTCAGTGTAAGATCCACTGGAATTAGTCAAGAACCTCTTAGCACTCCAAATGTGCCTGAAGAACAAATTACTGTAACAGAGAACAGGTGACCGTAAGACTCTCAAAAAGTGCACTTGAGATGGAAATTAAACAGAAAATATACTACAATGACCAATCACGAAGGAAGAAAAGAGCACATGTCAACAATGCCTACAGAACAAGTTGGGACTTCATTCTCTCAGTTGTCTCAGTCCAAAATGATCTGGATCCAGATGTGATTTGTGGCTAGAAGACTGCTCTGCACATTCATCTGGTAAAAACAGCAGCATTAAAAAAAAAAAAAAAAAAAAAAAAAAAAGATGATTTTTATTCTCATCACTAAACAACGTTTAGCTAACGTTTTCCCCCTCTCCATACGGACAGGGGTGCCAGCAGGATGTCAGCTGAAACTATCGCTTAACCACCCTGGCGTTCTATTAGAACGGCCAGGGTGGCGGCGCAGCACTTTTTTTTTTTTTTTTTTTTTTTTTAATCATGCAGCTAGCCTAGCGCTAGCTACATGATAGCCTCTGTGCAGCGGCATCCCCCCACCCCTTCCGATCCGGATCAGTGAATAATGGCGCACAGTGCCTATGCATAAAAATGGCGCCGCATTAAAAAAAGATACTCTTATCGCTATTTATCGTTAGTACTGCATAATGGCGCACAGGGGAGAAAAGAAGAAAAACGGCACACACTAACATTATTTATCAATAGTGGCACATACTAACGTTATTTATCAATAGTGCCGTTCATTTGCCAAACAGCAGACGTTATTGCCCACAGTAACGTTATTTATCAATAGCGCCCTACATAAGCCAAACTGCAGAAGTTATTTAACTGCAAAATGGTGAATGGATTTAATGTATCACTGTCAAGGTTCGGGTTAGGCACCACTGGGGGGGTCTTAGGGTTAGGCACCACCAGGAGGGGGGGGGGGTCTTAGGGCTAGGCACCACCAGGGGGGGGGTCTTAGGGTTATGCACCACCAGGAGGGGTGTTTGTCGGGATTACAGCAAGAGCACAAATCCGTTTGAACATACTCCGCAGAGTATTAGAGGTGGGAACTCCAGGAACAGGTACTGTGACCACCCTGCTATATGCGGATAAATTGGTATCCATTGCGCTGAGGTATCTTAGACATACAGGTTACTGAACATCAACTGAAACAAAAACGCCTGGAAAACCGCTCTGATGTAGCGTTTTTCAGAGCGGTTTGAGCCTTTCCTATACTTTACATTGAGGCAGAAATGCATCTGCAAACCGCAAAAATGCTGCAGGAGCCACGTTTACGTTTTGCTAAAATCCTCAAACCGCTGATGTGCACCATCCCATTGAGATACATTAGCCAAGCGTTTTCAAAGGCGGCAGCGGTTTTGAAAACGCTACCAAAAACGCTTGGTGTGCACCAGTCCTGAGAGAGTTTCCTCACTTCTGGTTTGCTTTGCAAAGCGCTCCCTTTTTCTGACCTTTGCAGATATCTGGAGATATGTAAACTAGAGTTTTGATAACGCATTCGTCACCCTCATCATCACGGAAATGTTGCAGGGGATGAGTTCTTTACCTGCATACCTTTTCACAGGAAAGTCTCCCTCTTTCCCATCTTGTATAGTTGACAGGTATGCTGTACCTCGTGCCATCATCTGCCTTCATCTTTCCACCACAGGAGTATATGCTGCTCAGTCCAGCTACAACAGCTCCACATGACTGCTCCGGCCTAATGATCAGACTGTCTATCCCTTCTACTCACAGCAAACCCTCTGCCTACTTAACTGCACTGTCCGTGGCAAAGAGCCATCATTGGGGTCCAAAGGTAACATGCATAGCTGAGATTAGTGTAGGTGCCACTCCTCTGCCAGCTTACTTGCATCAGCATTTCTCCAAAACATCACATTTATCAAGGACGTGTGGCCCATATCTAACAACAAGCGTACAAGTGTTTGCATTGGCAGTTGTGTCAATGTTGTAGAAAAACGTCCTTTACGCCTCTTCACGTTCTGTCCTGTCCTGCTACCACCAGTCATTGGAACAGCACAAATTCTGAAAGTAAACACAAGGTGAGAGTGATATGGAGGCTGTCATATTTCTTTTTAAACAATGCCAGTTGCCTGGCAGCCCTGCTGATCTATTTGGCTGCAGTAGTGTCTGAATCACACCAGAAACATGCATGCAGCTAATCTTGTCAGATCTGACAATGATGTCAGAAACACCTGATATGCTGCATGCTTGCGCAGGGTCTATGGCTGAAAGTATTAGAGGCAGAGGATCAGCAGGATAGCCAGGCAACTAGTACTGCTTAAAGGGAAATAAACATGGCAGCCTCCATATCACTTTTACTTCGGGTTCACTTTAAAGAGACTCTGTAATGAAAAAAAGTTCCCCTGGGGGGTACTCACCTCAGTAGGGGGAAGCCTCTGGACCCTATCGAGGCTTCCCCCGGTCTCCTCTGTCACACGGTGGTCTCAATGCAGCCCACTGAATGCACAGCCGACAATATGTCAGGCTGTGCAATATTTACCTTTCCCTGTTCCAGCGGGGGCGCTGTTGCGACTCTGCGCTCGGAAATAGCCGATCTCAGTCAGGTCTGCTGCGCAGGTGCAGGAGACTTGCGCTTGCACAGTAGAGCAGACCCGACTGAGATTGGCTATTTCTGCCTTCCGCTGCGTTGGGGCCGGGAAGGTAAATATTTACATGGCCGCTGTTCAGTGGGCTGCTGCGAGACCACCGTGGGACACAGGAGGAAGCCTTGATAGAACCCAGAGGCTTCCCCCTCCCGAGGCGAGTACCCCCCCAGGAGAATTTTTTTTACTTTACAGATCCTCTTTAAAGAACACAACATTTTCCATGGTCGTAAAGTAGAAGTGTTATTTCTACTGAATGGTCAATCCAATGAATCTTCAAGTTCAAGGCGTTTTCCTTTAGGCCTTGTACACACTTTCACACTGCTGTGCTGATTTCAGCAAGAGTATTTATGTGCCATAGGCAAGGACATAAGATGTGCATAGACAGCACTGTCTGTTGTGCTCACTTATACGCTGCGCAATGGTACGTTACGATAACACACAACGCTGCACACATCCTTTGTATGCAGTGCAGGACTTTCCCATTCAGTCGTATTAAACTGAGAGCAAGGGCTGGTGCACACTACAATAGCTTTTCTAAGCACTTTGTGATTTTAAAAGCTCTTGCTAATGTTATCCTATGTGTGTGTCCACACTGGAGCAATGTGATTTTGTAAAAATCCCTCATAGCATTGTATTAGCAAGAGCTTTTAAAATATCCAGTGTTTAAAAAGCTCTTGTATGGCTTGTTCACACTAAGAGCAATTTAGCTCTTTTTTTTTTTTTAAGTGCTGGTGATTTAAAGAAAAAAACCCTTAAAAAGGAGAACTGTAGTGTAGGTATATGGAGGCTGCCATATTGATTTCCTTTTGAACAATACCAGTTGCCTGGCAGTCCTCTAATACTTTTAGCCCTAGACCCTGGCCTGAACAAGCATGCAGCAGATCAGGTGTTTGACATTTTTGACAGATCTGACAAGATTAGCTGCATGCTTGTTTCTGGTGTGATTCACACTACTGCAGGCAAATCGCTCAGCAGGACTGCCAGGCAACTGGTATTGCTTAAAAGTAAATCAATATGGCAGCCTCCATATCCCTCTCACTACAGTTCTCCTTTAAAGCGCCAGTGCAATGGTCGCTTATTTGAGAGTGTTCTCACATAAGCTATCCGCTTTCTATTGAATCGCAAACGTGGCTCCTGCATCATTTTCTGAGCGTTATGTGTTCAATAGAAAGTATAGGGAAATCACAAAGCGCTTGAAAAAATGCTTTTAATTGCAACTTCCCAAGCGCTTTAATGAATACATACATTGTATTTATTCATTTCCGGGTCAAAGAATTCACTTCCTGACAGATGTCAGGTAGGGAAAAATGAATCGCTGCGCAAAAGGGCTTAAAAAAAACAAAACACTTTTCTACACGAAAAGCACAGGGAAAAGTGCTTTGAAAAGCGCTCACCAAGATGCCAGCGCTTGCAATAGCGCTGGCAATTTGTAATGGGAACAAGGCCGTAGTGTGCACCAGCCCCAACACAGATGCTGTGTGCTTCTGTAACAGGCCTAGCCATCTGCTATGCAGAGCAACACAAATGTGTGCACAAGCTCTTAGGCAGGGGCCACACTTGCTCTAAATCCACATAATCGCAGGTCAGTGGGAGCAATGCTTTTTTCCCCACACACAGAGTGATTCCCCATTGCCGACAGTCAGTTGCTCTCAGCTGGCTGTCAGCCAACAACTTCCGAATAAAAAGGTTGACGTTTTTTCTGCTAACTCACATGTGACCTCTGCCTGAGAGTGGAAATCAAGTTAACATTCCCAAAAGGAAGGGCAGTTCCCACTCCACAGCTGTTACCAGAACAGGTGCCACATTGCACGTTATAACCAATATTGCTAGTGGGCACACTGCCACTTTTCTGGTGACATCAACACTGTGCACAGAAAAGGGTTAATTCACAGGACTGCTAGCCAGCTCTGCAGTCACATCAACAGTCAATTATCAGAAAGATTCCGTTTCTTGACAATCTTTTTTTTTCTAATACAAGGGAGGCTTAAATGGATTTTGTGTACCCACAGTTGCCATATAAGGTTAATAACTAATAATTTCAGAGCAGGAAGTAGCCCGTTGTAAATATGGACTTCTGTTTATCTTGTTTGTTGTGGCAGCATGTTAATTGAAAGAAAAACTCCTTTAGTTTACCACCCTTGTAATAAGGATTACAAGAATATTAAGACATAAAAAGGGTGTGGTGTTTGAAAATGGAATGTTGCCAAAAGTGCTCGCGTTTCTCAGCTACATCCCTGACTTGTGTGTGACTTTCAGCTGGCCAGATAAAGGGCATGCACTGACTGTTAGCAGTAGAACGCCTGGAAAGCGCACAAGCATCTGAGGACCTGTCAGAGCCGCTGGCAGCAGCCCTGGAACACTCGCACACCGTGTACACTCAGCTACTATAGCACATGGCTGCATCCAAATCTCCAGCAGCCTGTTAATGTGTAACTCTTGTACTATGGAACTCTCACACTTAACTCCTGAAACAGACAACTACAGCTTTTCGAAGCACAATTACTATGTAGATGGCTCTGATCAGCAATAAATCATTGCACTGTGATCTCTAAATATCACATTATTATACAGGGGAGGGCAGGGTTAGTGTTAGGCAGATAGGCTAGTGTTAGGCAAAAGAGAGGAGAGGTTAGTGTTAGGCAAAAGAGAGGAGAGGTTAGTGTTAGGCAGAGGAGAGGAGAGGTTAGTGTTAGGCAGAGGAGAGGAGAGGTTAGTGTTAGGCAGAGGAGAGGAGAGGTTAGTGTTAGGCAGAGGAGAGGAGAGGTTAGTGTTAGGCAGAGGAGAGGAGAGGTTAGTGTTAGGCAGAGGAGAGGAGAGGTTAGTGTTAGACAGAGAAGAGGTTAGTGTTAGACAGAGGAAATCCGTGTTAGGCAGATAAGAGGGTGAGGTTAATGTTAGGCAGGGGGGAAGAGGAGGCTAGTGTTAGGCAGAGGAGAGGTTAGTGTTAGGCAGAGGAGAGGAGAGGTTAGTGTTAGGCAGAGGAGAGAAGAGGTTAGTGTTAGGCAGAGGAGAGAAGAGGTTAGTGTTATGCAGAGTGGAGGAGGTAGGTTAATGTTGGGCAAAGGGGGAAGATAGTGTTAGGCACATGATTGGGGAGATAAGTGTAAGGCATGAGAGAGGGGGCCTTTAGAAGCCGTGCATGCTCATAGCGGCCTTGGCAATGGCATCCATAAATTACAAATGTCACGCTGCGCAGTTAGACTGCGTAGTGCAGCACTAGCTGTCATCACACTGCCACCAAAAGTACCAGCTTGAGCTTCATTGTTCTGCCTTTTTGCCGTGTAACAAATTACTATTACAGCATGGGTATCAACAAGCTTGCATTTCTCAAAGACAGAACCCACCAGCTATTGTCTGTCTCTGTAAAAACAATGATCACCCGATGCAGCTCTCTTGTGACCTCTGTGACTCCTATTCCTGAAGCACGAGTCAGACAGCACGCCAGAGACATTAAACACCGCTGCCTCCCTGCTACACTGCGCATTCAATGTTCCATCGGAAAGCCTTGTCATTTCCTCCTATCCTTGCCCTGTGTATGATTCACTAGAGACATGTCAAGCCATGGAGTGGAGCCAAACTCTGGAATAAATATGTCTCTACAGGGCACCATTATTACATAATGAGGTCACACCGCCACTAATAACAGTGCAGAAAATGTAATTCAGTACTATGTGGAGACAGAGAGATATGACTTTTTCAATTAAAGCCTGGTGCACACACATATCCAATTTTGATTGGCCAATCACTGATGGATATTACCAGCTACATGTAGTATAAGGGTCAACAGATTGTATGGGTAACGTTTTGGCCTCATAGGGCCAGTGCACACCAAAAAGCACTGGCGATTTTTCAAGATGATTCTAGGCATGTGCCTAGCGATTTTTTTTTTATCTATACCTAGCGATTTTTGGAATGTTTTTGTGTAGCATTTTTTTATTTATTTTTTTAGATACAGTACAGCTGCTAGTGTACTGGTTTTGACACAAAAACACTTGGAAAATTGCGCTGATTTTGTGCTTTCCAGAGCGATTTTCCACTTTCCTATACTTAACCCTCCTGGCGGTTTGTCAAAATCCGCCAGGGGGGCAGCAAATACGTTTAAAAAAAAAATTTTCTTCATGTAGCGAGACGAGGTCTCGCTACATGATAGCCGCTGCTCAGCGGCATCCCCCCAACCCCTCCGATCGCCGCCGTTCAAAGAACGGGATCTCCTGGAGGGCTTCCCCCGTCGCCATGACGTCAAAGGGGACTCCGATCCACCCCACGGCACTGATTGGCCAGGCAGCACACGGGGTCTGGGGGGGGGGGGGGCGGCTGCGGCGACGCGTATAGTGGCGGATCGGCGGGTAGTGGCGGCGATCGGGCACTGCACGCAGCTAGCAAAGTGCTAGCTGCGTGCAGCAAAAAAAAAAAAAAACAATTATGCAAATCGGCCCAGCGGGGCCTGAGCGGTGCCTCCCGGCGGCATAGCCCGTGCTCAGCACGGGCTTACCGCCAGGGAGGTTAATATGGAGACTGTATCGCCTCAGAAATCAGCAGAAATGCTGCAGGACCTGCATTTGAGAAAAATCACTTCGCTCTGGTGTGATCCATCCCAGTCAAATACATTAGCCAAGCACTTTTTAAAATCGCTCAGAAGCGATCTTGAAGTCCACCAGGCCGAACTACACAGAAGTGGTAAAATCGGCCAATCCAAATTGGATGTGTGTGCCAGGCTAACTTTTTCTCCTAAGTTTTCTCCTAGAATGTGTTCTTGTAATTAATTTTTTTAATTCTTTTCAAGTGAAAAAGTACTATCAAAATTATTTTGAGTATTTTCTTGCTGAGGCTTTGTTTACAGCAAATCCAGTGGCTGTATAGTGTAATGGTTAAGGGCTCTGCCTCTGACACAGGAGACCAGGGTTCGAACCTTGGCTTTTGTTCAGTAAGCCAGCACCTATTCAACAGGAAACCTTAGGCAAGTCTCCATAACACTGCTACTGCATGCTAGTGGCTGCAGCTCTGGGTCTGCTAGGAGAAAAGCGCTATGTAAGTTCTTTTTTGCGATCATGTGCACAATTTTTTTTTCTGCTCCCGGTGCTTACCTGCATGCTATGATTTTGTGTAAAGCGCTTTTTCAAAGCGTTTTGCAGAGGGATTTCTTTTTTCCCTTCCTGAATCAAGTCAGGAAGGGAACTCTTTGACCAGGAAAAGAATAAACAATGTATTTATTCTTAAAAGCGCAAATGCAATCGCTTCATACAGCGATTTGAGCGTTCTGCCCTTTTCTTATACCTTCCATTGTTGAAAAATCCCCCACCGAAAACGGTACAGGCAGCACTTTGGTCAGTAAAGCAGACACATTGCGCTGATATGAACTGCCCCATAAGGAATCATTGCACAAGCGCTTTTAAGGCGATTTTGAAAATCGCCTGCGCTGAAAAAAAAACGGCAAAAACACCCTAGGTGGTGGTGGTTTAAACTGCATTTTACTAATTGTAAAAATATCACCTAGCAGAAAACTGAGGAGTAAAGTGCCCCATGGCCCAGAGTGTGCAGAATCAAGTGTCTCCTGTACCCATCCCTGGCCTCCAGCTCTGTCCTCTCCATACTTCCTTCTACCAGCCTGATTTCCCAGCAATGCAGGCGGGTTTCTGTATTTGCTGTGTAGGTGTTGAGTTTCGTTATGAAAATGTGGGAAAATCCCCGATTTACAGGGAAATAAAAGCGAGGAGGAAACAGACTTTGCTTTCACTTGATCGGCTGGAGCTCGGCGGAGCAGCAGAGAGCAGAGCAGCAGCAGCCCGGCCAGAAGCAGCGGAGAGCAGAGCAGCAGCAGCCCGGCCAGAAGCAGCGGAGAGCAGAGCAGCAGCAGCCCGGCCAGAAGCAGCGGAGAGCAGAGCAGCAGCAGCCCGGCCAGAAGCAGCGGAGAGCAGAGCAGCAGCAGCCCGGCCAGAAGCAGCGGAGAGCAGAGCAGCAGCAGCCCGGCCAGAAGCAGCGGAGAGCAGAGCAGCAGCAGCCCGGCCAGAAGCAGCGGAGAGCAGAGCAGCACCGCGCTAGGGAAAAACGCCGACCACAAGCGCTGAGGAAGCGTCTATCCTGCGCTGCACTGGAGTGACAGAGGAGAGTCTGTGCAAGATTCCGTATAGAGCGCTGGGAATGAGAAGAACCATTCCAGGACCACAGGTTCCAGGAGAGACCAGGACCGCTGGGAGAGAGGTGGAGACGGTCCCGCACAGCACAGAGCGCAGGTGACCGCAGTGCAAGGGGGAGTGTTGGGGACAATCCCGCAGGAGACGGGGGGGGGGGGGGGGGGAGAGTTGAGGACAGTCCCGCAGGAGACCGCAGGGCCGGGGAGATGGGGACAGTCCTGCAGCTGACCGCAGTGGCGGGGAAAGATATGGGGACAGTCCCGCAGGAGACCGCAGGGGGGGGGGGGGGAAGAGAGAGAGTTAGGACCAGTCCCGCAGGAGACCGCAGGGCCGGGGAGATGGGGACAGTCCTGCAGCTGACCGCAGTGGCGGGGAAAGATATGGGGAGACAGTCCCGCAGGAGACCGCAGGGGGGGGGGGGGGAGAGAGAGAGAGTTGGGGACAGTCCCGCAGGAGACCGCAGGGCCGGGGAGATGGGGACAGTCCTGCAGCTGACCGCAGTGGTGGGGGAAGATGGGGACAGTCCCGCAGGAGACCGCCTGCTGACCGCAGTGCAGGGGGGAGAGTTGGGGACAGTCCCGCGGGGGGGGGGGGGGACAGTCCCGCAGGAGACCGCCAGCTGACCGCAGTCATGGTGGTGGTGGGGGGGGAAGATGGGGACAGTCCCGCACAGCGCTGGCATCCAGGTGCGCAAGAGAGGAGCGCAGGTTTGAGTACCGCACAGAGCGCTGTAGAGGAACCGAGGCTGGAGAAGTGCAGCAGAACTCCTGCTATAGGAAATACAGAGGATGATTAGTAGCACGCAGGACGCTGGAGGTCCAGTACACCGGGCTCCGGAGGAGAACGCCTTCCCAGCGCCCGCTACCGCAGAGAGGAGCGTCCGTCCACCGCCCGCAACCGCAGAGAGGAGCGTCCGTCCAGCGCCCGTTGCCGCTCAGAGCAAACAGAAGCGTCCAGCGCGGGTTTGAGCGCCGCATACATCGCTGTGGAGGAGGCAGTCTGCAGGTAGGAGCTGTGCAGGAGGACACCGCCTGCTAATCGTTACAGGTGCCTGGCATCCGCGCGGGACCTCCTGTCTACTCCAAAGTCCCCCCTGGCACCGTCCATGCCCACAGCGCTGCTTACCATTTACCATTGTCTGGAAGGAGGTTTCATGAGTCGGTGAGTTGCAGTCATGTTGATGCGTTGCTGAGAAGCTGCCCCCTTCTTGCAGGGTCCATGTTACTGCAGGGAGTCCCGGTGGTCTGGCAGTGCTGCTGAGCTGCACTGACTCTGCTCACATGCCATGAGCGAATGGCTTCATCAGACACTCAGCCTGACCCTCCTATGGGCTTTTCTAGTCCTTGGGAACTTCCGTTTGCTCGCAGTACTTTCAGTTTCAGGCATTGGAATGAATGGTGGCTGCCAGAGCAGGGCTCGCTGGCTGGCTGGGCGCGGGGGACGCTGCTCTTAACCCCTTGTGCACTGTGACAGATGATCCCACCTGTTGTGTGGTCAGTGTAGAGTAGCAGTCACTTGTCCCAGCATGCTGGCCTTTCACCCCCCTCAGTCTGGCTGTCTTGTGTTGGGAGCTGACACATCATCGCTGCACTGTGGACCCAAGCAGGACTGCCCCTAAATAATTCATTGGTTGGTGCTAAAGAGCAAACCACACAAGGCTATACAGTATTTGCCAAGGCTTTGCAAGCTTGTCCTTGGAAATGATGCCTCTGAAGATGTCCTTAGTTTTATTGTTAAAACCATATACCACATCACAGACAGGCTAAATGACAACTGTAGTTAGAAGAATATGGAGGCTGCCATACTTTTTTCCTTTTAAGCAATACCAGTTGCCTGGCAGCCCTGCTGATCCTCTGCCTCTAATACTTTTACCCTCAGACCCTAAACAAGCATGCATCAGATCAGGTGTTTCTGACATTATTATTAGATTAGTTGCATGCTGGTGTTATGCAGACACTACTGCAGCCAAATAGACCAGCAGGGCTGCCAGGCAACTGATATTGTTTAAAAGGAAACAAATATGGCAGCCTCCATATTCTTCTAACTTCAGTTGCCCCTTATTAAATCACTTTGAATTGCATAGGGACTTTTGGTGAGAGAAGAGCAAAGTAGGACTGAATTACTAAATATCTATAGGCTGTAAAATACAGGTGATCCCAAATACCTGTCCAGCGATTGGTAAAATAAAACCGTTGCAGCATTTTTAGGCCTCCTTTCCACGAACTGTTGAGCTGTGTACTCAGCAAGCAGTTACCAGGCAGAAGTAAGCAGTTATCATGCAGCAATAAGCAGTTACCAGGCAGAAGTAAGCAGTTATCATGCAGCAATAAGCAGTTACCAGGCAGCAGTGAGCAGTTGAGAGTGCAGTCTATGCACTGTCCGATGTCGTGCGTGTCGGCCTCCTGCATGCGTTCCGAAACGCGGCTGGAAACACGTGCAGTGTGAACGGGGCCTAACTGCAGCTGGTCTTTGGGAAAGAGCATGCTGTCTTCTGCACAAACTGCACTTGAACCGCAACACAAATGCAGCACAACTGTAGTGTAGTGTTCATTTCTGCACTGCCGTTCATTTACACAGTGCTTTGTGTACAAAAGCCCTTGCCTTTCACCAACCCTCATTATCATCTGTTGCTCGCCAAGTTGTTTGCACGCGTACACATGCCTGATCATCGTCCAACAGTCTAAAGTCAGAGGATAATCAGGCTGCAGGTTGGTCCATGTGTACATCGCTTTATACATTAAGCCACAGACCCTGGACAAGCATGCAGCAGATCAGGTGCTTCTGACATTGTTGTAAGATAAGATAAGATTAGCTGCATGCTTGTTTCTGGTGTGATTCAGACAGTACTGCAACCAAATAGACTAACAGGACAGCCAGAAAAACTGGTATTGTTTAAAAGGAAATAAATATGGCAGCCTACACATTCTTCTCACTTCATTTGTCCTTTAGGGCCCTTCTCCACGAGCAGTTGATAGGCAGTGAAAAGACTCTCAAACTCTCTTAACTGCTCGCTGCTGCCTGGTAACTGCTCGCTGCTGCCTGGTAACTGCTCGCTGCTGCCGGGTAACTGCTCGCTGCTGCCGGGTAACTGCTCGCTGCTGCCGGGTAACTGCTCGCTGCTGCCGGGTAACTGCTCACTGCTGCCGGGTAACTGCTCACTGCTGCTTTGTAACTGCCCACTGAGTGCTTAGTTCAGCCACCTGTACCTGTAGGGGCCTGATTAGCGCCAGCAATTTGCAAAATCGCCCTTAAAACGCTTGTACAATGATTCCCTATGAGAGAGTTTACATCTGAGTGGTTTGTGTCCAATCCGCTCAGCAAAGCGTTGCCTGTACCATTTTTAGGGCAATTTTGTTACAATGGCTCACAAAATCGTTTTGTGCGGCGATTGTGTTCGCGCTTTGATGAATAAATACATGGTATTTATTCATTTCCAGGTCAAAGACCTGGAAAAACAAATTGATCTGCAAAAGTGCTTTGAAAAGCGCTTTACACAAAGTGCCAGGAGGAGAAAAAAAAAGACATGAACAAAGCCTTAGGCTGGTTTCACAGTGGGACGTTACAGGCACACGTTAGAGCAGCCTGTAACGCACTCCACCGCACAGCAATGAAAAATCAATGGGCTGTTCAGTGCCCACATTTCGTTACTTAGTAACGCTGTGCCATAACAGAACGTACTGCATGCAGTACTTTATAAGTTAGACTGTTTGCACATGTGCTGTAATGTTGGGGAGGAGCGGAGAGCGGCCAGGCACATGGCTAATTAATATTCACTGCACTCAGTGACGTGCAGTGTTTACTTCCAGGAGCGGCTGCTCTGTGCGGCGATTGGCCGGGCGGGACTACGTGATGCCGCATGCGTCCAAGAGTGCGCATCACGGACGCCAGAGTGAGCTGCACAACGCGGCTCACTCTGACGTCCACATCAGAGAGATCCAGGCGTTGCGTTAGTGGCACGTTATGCGACCATAACGTCCCCTAAAACGCAACGTCCCACTGTGAAACCAGCCTAAAAGTCCATTTAAAGGCAGCAACAAAAAGGCAAACAGCGTAGCTAATGAGTATAAAATTATGCTGTATTTTAATAAGGCTCAGATTTTGCCGTGACTGGTTAGCACACTGCATGATTCTTGTTTGCCCCAATTTGTTTTTCATGAGGAACAAACGTTTCAGTTTTGTGCTAAACACAGCTTACTAGTTCACAACTGCCCTGCATGTTTTTGCTGCCCCCTATCTACCAGGGTGTATGGTGTGTGCAGCCCCTTCCCAGGCCGGGCGGATCGCTAAAAACCAGTCTATCACCTGAACCATAGTCTGTACACACGCCGGATTTGACGTGTGAACGACGGAACGTTCAAACGACGGGTCGTTTGCAAAAATCCGACGTGTGTATGGGCCTTAAGGTTCCAATTACTAATGTTATGTGGCACACAGACCCACTGTGTGTTCAAGTGTCCCCCCAATGTCAGCAATCCCCTCTTCAGTAATCCTCTGAGGCGGGAAATGCTTGCCCGATTTCTGTTATATTTCAACAGTCCCAACTAAAGCAGGGGGCCCTTGTTTTCTACATAGTTCAGAATGTGCTGCTCAGCAGTGTATCTGTGCTGTGATTGTTGGGAAACTGAAATGATCAGAAGCTGTTTCAGGCATCATCTATCCTTGATCTGTGTGTAGGTTTCAATCTCAGCTTCTCTTTGTGGGTTAAGTTGTCACCATTCCTAGGGAAACGCAAGGCTTGCAAAATTTTCTTTTTTTAATAATTTCAACATGACTAATATTGCTGGCTTTGGCAATAAATAACAATCAGGGAGCAACTTTATTGTGTAGAGCATGTGTAGCATGTGTAGAGCACACACAGACAGCCAAGCCAAGAGCGCAGTGTGGCGCTGGCATAGCACAGTGCAGCATGTGTAGAGCACACACAGACAGCCAAGCTAAGAGTGCAGTGTGGTGCTGGCATAACATAGTGCAGCATGTGTAGAGCACACACAGACAGCCAAGCTAAAAGTGCAGTATGGAGTTGGCATAGCACAGTGCAGCATGGAGAGCACACACAGACAGCCAAGCTAAGAGTGCAGTGTGGTGTTGGCATAGCACAGTGCAGCAGGGAGAGCATACAGACAGCCAAGCTAAGAGTGCAGTGTGGTGCTGGCATAGCACAGTACAGCATGGAGAGCACACACAGAAATCCAAGCTGAGAGCATAGTGTGGTGTTAGCATAGCACAGTGCAGCATGTGTAGAACACACACAGACAGCCAAGCTAAAAGCGCAGTGTGGTGCTGGCATAGCACAGTGCAGCATGTGTAGAGCACCCAGACAGCAAAGCTAAGAGCGCAGTGTGGTGTTAGCATAGCTCAGTGCAGCATGGAAAGCACACACAGACAGCCAAGCTAAGAGCGTAGTGTGGTGCTGGTATAGCACAGTGCAGCATGGGGAGCACACACAGACAGCCAAGCTAAGAATGCAGTGTGGTGTTGGCATAGCACAGTGCAGCATGTGTAGAGCACATACAGACAGCCAAGCTAAGAGTGCAGTGTGGTGCTGACATAGCACAGTGCAGCATGTGTAGAGCACACACAGACAGCCAAGCTAAGAGCGCAGTGTGGTGCTGGCATAGCACAGTGCAGCATGTGTAGAGCACACACAGACAGCCAAGCTAAGAGCGCAGTGTGGTGCTGGCATAGCACAGTGCAGCAGGGAGAGCACACAGACAGCCAAGCTAAGAGCGCAGTGTGGTGCTGGCATAGCACAGTACAGCATGGAGAGCACACACAGACAGCCAAGCTAAGAGCGTAGTGTGGTGTTAGCATAGCACAGTGCAGCATGTGTAGAGAACCCAGACAGCAAAGCTAAGAGTGCAGTGTGGTGTTAGCATAGCTCAGTGCAGCATGGAGAGCACACACAGACAGCCAAGCTAAGAGCGTAGTGTGGTGCTGGCATAGCACAGTGCAGCATGTGTAGAGCACACACAGACAGCCAAGCTAAGAGCGCAGTGTGGTGCTGGTATAGCTCAGTGCAGCATGGAAAGCACACACAGACAGCCAAGCTAAGAGTGCAGTGTGGTGTTGGCATAGCACAGTGCAGCATGGGGAGCACATACAGGCAGCCAAGCTAAGAGCGCAGTGTGGTGCTGGTATAGCACAGTGCAGCATGGAGAGCACACACAGACAGCCAAGCTAAGAGCGCATTGTGGTGTTGGTATAGCACAGTGCAGCATGTGTAGAGCACACACAGACAGCCAAGCTAAGAGCAAAGTGTGGTGCTGACATAGCACAGTGCAGCATGTGTAGAGCACACACAGACAGCCAAGCTAAGTGCGCAGTGTGGTGCTGGCATAGCACAGTGCAGCAGGGAGAGCACACAGACAGCCAAGCTAAGAGCGGAGTGTGGTGCTGGCATAGCACAGTGCAGCATGTGTAGAGCACACACAGACAGCCAAGCCAAGAGCGCAGTGTGGTGCTGGCATAGCACAGTGCAGCATGTGTAGAGCACACACAGACAGCCAAGCTAAGAGCGTCGTGTGGTGCTGGTATAGCACAGTGCAGCATGGAGAGCACACACAGACAGCCAAGCTAAGAGTGCAGTGTGGTGTTGGCATAGCACAGTGCAGCATGGGGAGCACATACAGGCAGCCAAGCTAAGACCGCAGTGTGGTGCTGGTATAGCACAGGGCAGCATGGAGAGCACACACAGACAGCCAAGCTAAGAGTGCATTGTGGTGTTGGCATAGCACAGTGCAGCATGGGGAGCACATACAGGCAGTCAAGCTAAGAGCGCAGTGTGGTGCTGGCATAGCACAGTGCAGCAGGGAGAGCACACAGACAGCCAAGCTAAGAGCGCTGTGTGGTGCTGGCATAGCACAGTACAGCAGGGAGAGCACACAGACAGCCAAGCCAAGAGCGCAGTGTGGTGCTGGCATAGCACAATGCAGCAGGGAGAGCGCACAGATAGCCAAGCCAAGAGCGCAGTGTGGTGCTGGCATAGCACAGTGCAGCATGTGTAGAGCACACACAGACAGCCAAGCTAAGAGCGCAGTGTGGTGCTGGCATAGCACAGTACAGCAGGGAGAGCACACAGACAGCCAAGCCAAGAGCGCAGTGTGGTGCTGGCATAGCACAGTGCAGCATGTGTAGAGCACAGACAGCCAAGCTAAGAGCAAAGTGTGGTGCTGTGCTGACATAGCACAGTGCAGCAGGGAGAGCACACAGACAGCCAAGCTAAGAACGCAGTGTGGTGCTGGCATAACATAGTGCAGCATGTGTAGAGCACACACAGACAGCCAAGCTAAGAGTGCAGTGTGGTGCTGGCATAGCACAGTGCAGCATGTGTAGAGCACACACAGACAGCCAAGCTAAGAGCGCCGTGTGGTGCTGGTATAGCACAGTGCAGCATGGAGAGCACACACAGACAGCCAAGCTAAGAGCGCAGTGTGGTGTTGGCATAGCACAGTGCAGCATGGGGAGCACATACAGGCAGCGAAGCTAAGAGCGCAGTGTGGTGCTGGTATAGCACAGTGCAGCAGGGAGAGCACACAGACAGCCAAGCTAAGAGCGCAGTGTGGCGCTGGCATAGCACAGTGCAGCATGTGTAGAGCACACACAGACAGCCAAGCTAAGAGCGCAGTGTGGTGTTGGCATAGCACAGTGTAGCATGTGTAGAGCACATACAGACAGTCAAGCTAAGAGTGCAGTGTGGTGTTGGCATAGCACAGTGCAGCATGGGGAGCACACACAGACAGCCAAGCTAAGAGTGCAGTGTGGTGTTGGCATAGCACAGTGCAGCAGGGAGAGCACACAGACAGCCAAGCTAAGAGCGCAGTGTGGTGCTGGCATAGCACAGTGCAGCATGTGTAGAGCACACACAGACAGCCAAGCTAAGAGTGCAGTGTGGTGCTGGCATAGCACAGTGCAGCATGTGTAGAGCACAGACAGCCAAGCTAAGAGCGCAGTGTGGTGCTGGCATAGCACAGTGCAGCAGGGAGAGCACACAGACAGCCAAGCTAAGAGCGCAGTGTGGTGCTGGCATAGCACAGTGCAGCAGGGAGAGCACACAGACAGCCAAGCTAAGAGCGTAGTGTGGTGTTAGCATAGCACAGTGCAGCATGTGTAGAGAACCCAGACAGCAAAGCTAAGAGTGCAGTGTGGTGTTAGCATAGCTCAGTGCAGCATGGAGAGCACACACAGACAGCCAAGCTAAGAGCGTAGTGTGGTGCTGGCATAGCACAGTGCAGCATGTGTAGAGCACACACAGACAGCCAAGCTAAGAGCGCAGTGTGGTGCTGGTATAGCTCAGTACAGCATGGAAAGCACACACAGACAGCCAAGCTAAGAGTGCAGTGTGGTGTTGGCATAGCACAGTGCAGCATGGGGAGCACATACAGGCAGCCAAGCTAAGAGCGCAGTGTGGTGCTGGTATAGCACAGTGCAGCATGGAGAGCACACACAGACAGCCAAGCTAAGAGCGCATTGTGGTGTTGGCATAGCACAGTGTAGCATGTGTAGAGCGCATACAGACAGTCAAGCTAAGAGTGCAGAGTGGTGTTGGTATAGCACAGTGCAGCATGTGTAGAGCACACACAGACAGCCAAGCTAAGAGCAAAGTGTGGTGCTGACATAGCACAGTGCAGCATGTGTAGAGCACACACAGACAGCCAAGCTAAGAGCGCAGTGTGGTGCTGGCATAGCACAGTGCAGCATGGAGAGCACACACAGACAGCCAAGCTAAGAGCGCAGTGTGGTGCTGGCATAGCACAGTGCAGCATGTGTAGAGCACACACAGACAGCCAAGCTAAAAGTGCAGTGTGGTGCTGGCATAGCACAGTGCAGCATGTGTAGAGCACACACAGACAGCCAAGCTAAGAGCGTCGTGTGGTGCTGGTATAGCACAGTGCAGCATGGAGAGCACACACAGACAGCCAAGCTA
Source organism: Hyperolius riggenbachi (assembly GCF_040937935.1). NCBI lineage: Eukaryota > Metazoa > Chordata > Amphibia > Anura > Hyperoliidae > Hyperolius > Hyperolius riggenbachi. Next base: position 368,581,691 of record NC_090650.1, read on the forward strand.
AGAGTGCAGTGTGGTGTTGGCATAGCACAGTGCAGCATGGGGAGCACATACAGGCAGCCAAGCTAAGAGCGCAGTGTGGTGCTGGTATAGCACAGGGCAGCATGGAGAGCACACACAGACAGCCAAGCTAAGAGTGCATTGTGGTGTTGGCATAGCACAGTGCAGCATGTGTAGAGCACATACAGACAGTCAAGCTAAGAGCGCAGTGTGGTGCTGGCATAGCACAGTGCAGCAGGGAGAGCACACAGACAGCCAAGCTAAGAGCGCTGTGTGGTGCTGGCATAGCACAGTACAGCAGGGAGAGCACACAGACAGCCAAGCTAAGAGCGCAGTGTGGTGCTGGCATAGCACAGTACAGCAGGGAGAGCACACAGACAGCCAAGCCAAGAGCGCAGTGTGGTGCTGGCATAGCACAGTGCAGCATGTGTAGAGCACAGACAGCCAAGCTAAGAGCAAAGTGTGGTGCTGTGCTGACATAGCACAGTGCAGCAGGGAGAGCACACAGACAGCCAAGCTAAGAACGCAGTGTGGTGCTGGCATAACATAGTGCAGCATGTGTAGAGCACACACAGACAGCCAAGCTAAGAGTGCAGTGTGGTGCTGGCATAGCACAGTGCAGCATGTCTAGAGCACAGACAGCCAAGCTAAGAGCAAAGTGTGGTGCTGTGCTGACATAGCACAGTGCAGCAGGGAGAGCACACAGACAGCCAAGCTAAGAACGCAGTGTGGTGCTGGCATAACATAGTGCAGCATGTGTAGAGCACACACAGACAGCCAAGCTAAGAGTGCAGTGTGGTGCTGGCATAGCACAGTGCAGCATGTGTAGAGCACACACAGACAGCCAAGCTAAGAGCGCCGTGTGGTGCTGGTATAGCACAGTGCAGCATGGAGAGCACACACAGACAGCCAAGCTAAGAGTGCAGTGTGGTGTTGGCATAGCACAGTGCAGCATGGGGAGCACACACAGACAGCCAAGCTAAGAGTGCAGTGTGGTGCTGGCATAGCACAGTGCAGCATGTGTAGAGCACACACAGACAGCCAAGCTAAGAGCGCCGTGTGGTGCTGGTATAGCACAGTGCAGCATGGAGAGCACACACAGACAGCCAAGCTAAGAGTGCAGTGTGGTGTTGGCATAGCACAGTGCAGCATGGGGAGCACATACAGGCAGCCAAGCTAAGAGCGCAGTGTGGTGCTGGTATAGCACAGTGCAGCAGGGAGAGCACACAGACAGCCAAGCTAAGAGCGCAGTGTGGCGCTGGCATAGCACAGTGCAGCATGTGTAGAGCACACACAGACAGCCAAGCTAAGAGCGCAGTGTGGTGTTGGCATAGCACAGTGTAGCATGTGTAGAGCACATACAGACAGTCAAGCTAAGAGTGCAGTGTGGTGTTGGCATAGCACAGTGCAGCATGTGTAGAGCACACACAGACAACCAAGCTAAGAGCGCAGTGTGGTGTTGGCATAGCACAGTGTAGCATGTGTAGAGCACATACAGGCAGCCAAGCTAAGAGTGCAGTGTGGTGTTGGCATAGCACAGTGCAGCAGGGAGAGCACACAGACAGCCAAGCTAAGAGCGTAGTGTGGTGCTGGCATAGCACAGTGCAGCATGTGTAGAGCACACACAGACAGCCAAGCTAAGAGTGCAGTGTGGTGCTGGCATAGCACAGTGCAGCATGTGTAGAGCACACACAGACAGCCAAGCTAAGAGCGCTGTGTGGTGCTGGCATAGCACAATGCAGCAGGGAGAGCACACAGACAGCCAAGCCAAGAGCGCAGTGTGGTGCTGGCATAGCACAGTACAGCATGTGTAGAGCACACACAGACAGCCAAGCTAAGAGTGCAGTGTGGTGCTGGCATAGCACAGTGCAGCATGTGTAGAGCACAGACAGCCAAGCTAAGAGCAAAGTGTGGTGCTGTGCTGACATAGCACAGTGCAGCAGGGAGAGCACACAGACAGCCAAGCTAAGAACGCAGTGTGGTGCTGGCATAACATAGTGCAGCATGGAGAGCAAACAGACAGCCAAGCTAAGAGCGCAGTGTGGTGTTGGCATAGCACAGTGCAGCATGTGTAGAGCACACAGACAGCCAAGCTAAGAGCGCAGTGTGGTGTTAGCATAGCACAGTGCAGCATGTGTAGAGCACAGACAGCCAAGCTAGGAGCGTGCCTAGAGCACACACAGACAGCCAAGCATAGCACAGTGCAAACATGTTTTTCTATAAAGGTTATTATGCTGTTACGCATCTTTTCAAGCAGAGAGGAAGTTCTGAGTTCAAGTCCACTTCAAAACGCGGGGTTTATAGGGAAGAAGATACATTTTACCTGTGATTGATTACCAGTTCAATAACAGCCAATGGCCAATGTGCAATTACCTTTTTCTCCTACATTTTCTTCAAGGTGAATTTTTCATACCTATGCAGTATGATGTTTTTTTTACACCACCAGTTAGCAACAAAATACTGAAAATAATTGTGATAGTACTTTTTCACCAACTTTCTTGTACCTTTTCAATTGCAAAAGTTAAGAAAAGTTATTATAAAGAGAATATGAAAAATTATACCCTAGGAGAAAACTCAGGAGAAAAAGGTAATTGCATATGGACCATTATTATGTCATCTGCAGTTTTTAAAACTGGTTGTACTTGCTGACACCGGTTTTACTCTATTAAGATTGTGCCAGCCTCTGTATACGGCGTAATGACAGGTATTCTTTAAGGCATGATTCTTCTTGTAGCTGTTGAAGGTTTCTGGGTAAAAGCACATAATCTTTAATAAGGCCAGACCCTTATCTAATGAATTGCCCTCATTGGCCTCAATTCACTAAGTTCATGCTGGAGATAATAAGGCAAGAGAAAACTTACCTCCACGCAGTGAGAGAGTTATCTTATCTCTTCATTCCTTAAGTTACCTCCTCTGTAGTTAATTTACTGCCTCTGTAGTTAATTTACCTCCTCTGTAGTTATTTTCACATGCAGTTAATTAACAGCCTGTCTTTAACTCTGGAGTTATTTTAAGGATTGGAGAGTTAACTTAACCTGCTGGGCGGTCTGGACGAGCTCAGCTCGTCCAGTACCGCCGGAGCCTGCCGCTCAGGCCCTGCTGGGCCGATTTGGCTCAAGTAAAAAGCAGCACACGCAGCCGGCACTTTGCCAGCCGCGTGTGCTGCCTGATCGCCGCCGCTCTGCGGCGATCCGCCGCGAGCAGCGGCGAAAGAGGGTCCCCCCAGCCGCCTGAGCCCAGCGTAGCCGGAACAAAAAGTTCCGGCCAGCGCTAAGGGCTGGATCGGAGGCGGCTGACGTCAGGACGTCGGCTGACGTCCATGACGTCACTCCGCTCGTCGTTATGGCGACGAGGGAAGCAAAACAAGGAAGGCCGCTCATTGCGGCCTTCCTTGTTTATTCTGGGCGCCGGAGGCGATCGGAAGAACGCCTCCGGAGCGCCCTCTAGTGGGCTTTCATGCAGCCAACTTTCAGTTGGCTGCATGAAATAGTTTTTTTTTATTAAAAAAAAACCCTCCCGCAGCCTCCCTGGCGATCTTATCAGAACGCCAGGCAGGTTAAAGACAGAAGAGTTAACTTTAGGCTTGCCTGAAGTAAAATGTTTCCTGAATACTACATGCCTTATCACCATGGTAACAACTCTAGAAGAGTTATTAAAGACAGGAGATAAGCTTAGTAAATTGAGGCCATTGTTTGTGGAGCTTGTTTTAGCATCTCCCTATTTTCTGATTTCCGCATTAAACGTCTGTGTTCACGGTGTGTAACTTAGACACATGCCTCCTAGTAATTCTTATAAATAATAAGAAAGGCGCAGTTTAGTGCCAACCTTGAAAGTAGTTTGAAAGTGCATAGATTGCAGTGTTATATGAAGAAAATAAACAGTTTTTGTTTGTTTTTCATTTCTAACAGCCTGCTAGCCGCAGTTGCGGGTCAGCAGGCTGATGTCGAAACTCCGCTCCATCACTCAGTGGTAATGAGCAATCCCCGCTAATCTCCACCCCCAGGACTTGACGCTGATTGGCGTTAGGCGGTCCTGGAGGGAGTTGAGATTAACTTTTGATGAGATCTAATAATTCTTATTTGCATGCAAATGTAATGCAGATTGCATGCAGATTGGAATTGGGTTAATCAAGTGCACTTCCTGCTGATTTGGACTGGCCCAATTCCATGCTGCATGCAGTTTGCATTACATTTGCATGCAAGCCAGAATTATTAGCACTTCTAGTGAGCAATAAAGGACCTCCGTTGTGTAATAACATATTTGACCCTTTACATACACCAGCTCCTCCCCCCCCCACCCACATGGATTATGGATGCCTTACTTACCTTTTAGGCCTCTTTTCCACGAACTGTTGATAGGCAGTTAAATACCTCTCAAACTCTCACAAATGCTTGCTGCTGCCTGGTAACTGCTCACTGCTGCCTGGTAACTGCTCACTGCTGCCTGGTAACTGCTTGCTGAGCACTCAGTTCAACAGTCCATGGAAAAGAGGCCTTATTGCCTATAGTAAAAAAATATTTCTAACACTCTGCAGGAACATGGAGATACATAATTGCTGCTCATCTGTAGGGTTGGCCGCGGAATCTTTCTGTACCGAGAGGATGTGAGCTTTGTCAGATTACTTGTAGCACCTAGCTATTCAAATGGTCTGCAGGGTAAAGCCAGACTGCAAATTTGAAGGCACAGTGTATGCACCTGGACCTGTTTCCTGCTCTCCTTCACTATGGCTCCAGCCTTCTATTTCACTTGCTAGCTGTGGAAGACAGATTAGGCTCTGTTCCCACTTGAGCTGAGAACGGATCTTCTCTGCTCATCACTAAACTGAGAGCGAACAGCTCTTACTTTATATACAGGAGCTGTTCACACTTCTCAGCCTGCAACAGACCCATGGGATCCATTGCGGTAAGTGGGCTACACTTCTGTGCAGTCCGTGATTATCCTGGGCAGGCAGATGCGTTCCCCCTTATAGCCTATGGTGGTAATACATCTGCCCTGGGCTCCAGCCAGACGAGCGGAGTGGAACCGGTGCAAGGAGGAACACAGCCTACCAGATTATACAGTGTGGCTTGGTGCACACCAAAAACCGCTAGCAGATCCGCAAAATGCTAGCAGATTTTGAAACGCTTTTTCTTCTTTTTCTGTAGCGTTTCAGCTAGCATTTTGCGGTTTTGTGTAGCGGTTTTGGTGTAGTAGATTTCATGTATTGTTACAGTAAAGCTGTTACTGAACAGCTACTGCAACAAAAAACGCCGGAAAAAACGCTCTGAAGTGCCGTTTTTCAGAGCGGTTTGCGTTTTTCCTATACTTAACATTGAGGCAGAATCGCATCCGCAATCCAAAATCTGCAGCAGCCCGGGAGTATGCGTTTCTGCAAAATGCCTCCCGCTCTGGTGTGCACCGGCCCATTGAAATACATTACCCTAGCGGATCCTCACCCGCAAGCGGATCGCAAACCGCAGCAGAACCGCTCTGGTGTGCACTAGGCCTAAGTCAGTATTATAAAAATGGAATTAAACTCCGTAATAAAAGTAGACTTTTTTTTCCTGATCAGGGCTCACATTTGAGACATTTAGGCAAATATAAGTGTAACTATAATTAAAACTATAGAAGGGCCTCCAACAAATAGTCACTAAAGCATTCAGAGTTCCAACAGAGACCACTTGTTAGGAGTTCTGGATGAGGACCACAATGCCATAGCATTAGCCTAACTTGCTATAGTTCTTTCTGGGGAAGGACCAGCATCCCTATCCCAGGAAGCCATTCTGGTGTAAGGGGAAAGTCGCAGGACTCCTGCAAGTGAGGACCCATGTTTTAGGGGTTTCTGGGGTTCGCTGACCCACATGCCTGTATCCTACACTGAGCTTTAAAGCCAATAGGGAGCTGCTGATGATCATGTGACTTCTTCCTTAAAGTGGATCCGATATAAACTAAACATGCCTCGCTCACAGCTCCTAAAGTGCCTAGATATTCTGAATCCCATGTAGCAAGTGCTCATGGGAGCTCAGTCTGGGGAGGAGGAGGAGGCATTACCAGCCAGAGATTTCAGAGGCAGAGGGGAGGAGGAGAGGGGAGTGGAAGTTTTCACAGACTGAGGGCTGGAGATGTAGAGCAGCTTGCCTGTGTGTAATGATGACAAGCAGAATATGGCTGCTCTCATTGTATCACAGGAAGAAATAATCATATACTGTTGAAGCTGTTTGCAGCTAGATTTGCTGTGTAAACTATCCAAACTTTAGATAAGATATATAGACAAGTTACTTCTTATCGTTAGTTTTTCATCTTGGATCCATTTTAAAGGTAATCTAAAGTCCATTTTAAAAAAGTTGAACTTACGGTAACCTGGGGCTTCTTGAAGCCCCCTGGAGTTCTCCTGTGCCCACGATGCTGAACCAAGCCCCTCTGGCCAGCAGCAGTGACTCCTGCTAAGCTGGCTTGCCACGCGCCCCCTCGTCGCACTCCCGCATTTGCATGTGCGGAGTGCTCCTATCCGCAGGAGCACAATCATAGTGCGTTCGGCTCGGTACTGTGCATGTGCAGTAGCTGCCGACCAGACAGCTTAGCGGGGGTCGCCGCTGCTAAACGGATTGACTTGGAATGGCATTGTGGACACAGGAGGACTCCAGGGGCTGCAAGAAGCCCCATGTAAGTTCAACTCATTTTATTTTTAGGCTTAAGTCTCCCTTTAAAAATTAATTTGTGGATATCTTTTTAAATTTCACACAGTAATGGCTGGTTTACACTGAATATGTGGCATCGGTGTACAGTGATGTAGGTGAACAGCTCACCTGCATAGGAGAACAGCTTGCTTATGAACAGCTATGGCCCTGTACTACTTCTGGATCGCTGTCTCTCAGTAGTATGCATGCCCTAGCCTGGACGCGTTCAGTAGTACGCAAGCCCTGGCCCAGGTGGTGCATGTCCTTTATTGCGCGCCGGGCGCACTTTGCGCATGTGTGTAACATCACGAAGCGTGAGGCCAATCAAGGACAAGCACCGCCAGGCCAGGGCATGCGTACTACTGAGAGACAGTGACCCGGAAGTAGTACAGAGCCATAGCTGTTCGCAGGCGAGCTGTTCGCCTACATCACTATCAGCTTAAAGCGGACTATAACCCTGCATTTCAACTTTGCTCTAAAACATTATTTACAGCATATTATCTGCAAAAAGCATTTTTTTTTTTTACTAGACCAGCATTGGAAGGGTTAAACACAGAGGTTTAAAGTTCAGTGGAGAGATATGCAGAAGTTCAGATTGTTACATTCTATTTAGTTATATGTATCTATTGAGAAATGTTACACACTCTTTGGCTGCCCTCCAACTCCTTCTCAGTGAGAGAGATGAGTCACATTCAACACTTAGATACATTTATGTAAACAAAATGTATCTATGTCAGCTTCAGATGCCTCTGCAGAAATCTCCAGGAACTGTAAAGCACTGTGTAACCCTTCCAATGCTGGTCTAGTAAAAAAAAAATGCTGGTTGCATATAATATACTGTAAATAATGTTTAGAGCAAAGTTGAAATGCAGGGTTATATTCCACTTTAATGACAAAGCTTCCATTACAGTGCACTGCTGCGAACAATTTTAGTGCACAACAGATGCATTGCCATTCCACTGAAAAAGGCATGGAATCTGCATGGCAGCAGGTGTGCTGATGCAGTGCATTCAGTATAAACCAGATAGATAAGAACCAAGCCATTCTGCCAGTTGAATGCCAGGCTGTGCACTGAGCCATTCTGCTTTTTCAATTCTTCTACATTTGGGTCTATTCATAAAGCAATACCACATTCAGTAATGCAGAAAACAGCTGACTTTACCGAGCACTTAAGAAAATGTCAATTCATAAAGGCTGCCTGTTACCACATGAAATGCTGAAATTACTGAGCAGTGAGGTAAATTAACTCACTTGTGCGGTAAATACCTCAACACATGTCAGTAAATGTCAATTCATAAAGCCTACAACATGCGGTAAAGCCACAAAACAATACTGTCTGCTTTGAAGTGGTGAAAAGTGCGGAGACAGACGTGACTCACAAGCAGAAGCAGTGAGAGTTGTGACTGACAGGAGCAGGGAGCCAATAGATACATGATGGATGGAATCTAATAGGACCTGCAGCCTTCTCAGGCGAGACATGCTTTTAAATCCCCAGGCAGCAGCAGAACGAGATCGAAACAAAACAGGCTTCCCCTGAATACCTTTGGCTGTTTAACCTCTTAGGTTCCTGTTTGAAGATGTCTAGGAGCTAGTGGGGAAAATCACCTAAGCATGGCATATGTAAAGTTTCTTGAAGTTATTTTAAGCTGTGGCAATTAAACTGAATGTTAAGAAAGACTAATAGACAGAGGAGCAAGCAAGCAGAGGCAGTATTACAAAACATGTACATCTAAAGGGATGTCGGGAAGCCTCTTACTATTGCAATGCCCTCACTGCGCAGAACAGCTTGTAACAATGCAGAGACACTCCACTCTCTTCTGCTGTTTTACAAACAGGTTTTTGTCAATGGGCTTCGGTAATTTACCGAACTTCTACCACACCTTTTATTTTTTAGGCAGACCCACATCAGGTTAATATTCCTGATCTTCATTTCCTGTCTGCGAGATCACTAATGCTAGTGGAAGCCCAGAAGACAGGAAGGAAAATTGTACCCTATGGTCTTCCTGACCCCTTTTCACACTTCCAAACTCAAGCCGCTTTTATTCATTCAATTGAGATTTAGTTTACAAAGTACAGTACATATGTACATACAGACATGGTGATATATATAGACACACACATAGAGACAAACAGATCCCTACTTACAAAGACTGAAACAATGTTTCAGAGATACAAATAAAGCTGTCTTCATATACAGTACAATACTGTTTTGTCATTACATATTTTTGTTGTTAAATGTTACAGAATTGTATAGACTGTAAAGGCTGGGACCCACTAAGGTGTTTTTGTCAGTGTTTTGGGATCTCTTTCAATCTCTAGTGATTTTCCTAAATGCTTTACCAATGTAAGTGAATAGAGCAGATCCCACTGGAGCAATTACAGGACAGGCAGCATTTTGGAAGTGTTTGCACTCCAATGTTTTGTATAGGAGCAGGGAAATCGCATATAAAATCTCTTGCAAAGCGCTACCACAAATCTCTGGCAAATGCAGTAGCACTTTGCACTTTGTAGTGGGGCCCAGGCCTTATAAGTAGTTGCACATTGAAAACCATTAAAAAAAACATAGTTTATACCATATGGTCAAATCCAGAGTTATCTGAATGTAAATAACCAGGGCCTGCCTTAGGTTTCACTGCACCCTGAGCGAAACCGGATTTTGGTGCCCCCCCCCCCCCCCCCCCATCCTCTTTGCATGCGTACACACATACGCATGCACACACACAGGCCCATATATAGCACCAACAATTTGCAACGCTCGTTATTGCTGTAGTGCGTCCCTCCCCCCAAAAAATGCCCTCAGACTCAGTATACAGGGGCAAACGCAGGATTTTTAAGGGGGGGGGGGGTTCCTGAAAGGTCCAGAAGCACGTATGTCCCGAGTGCTTCCGAATACAGGTGGCTCCATACTGCCCATGCACAAAAGTGCGCTGGCGTATTATTACGGAGCTGCCTATCTTTGGAAGTACTCAAGGACACTAGTGTTTCTGAGGGCTTCTGGTAGCAGCAAATGTGAACGGGGTACAGCGCTGGAACAACTCCCCAAGAGAGGAACGGGAGATAGACTTAGTTTGGACAATTCAGTGGAATATGCTACATAGTGTCACATAGCGCAAGCGATACCCATATGATGCAGGGATATATGCATCTGCGGAAGATGTCAGCGCTACATAAATACTAAATAATAATATTTTGCCTCACCAGGATTGCACTTTTATTTAGCTTTCCTGTAAGACAAGAACACACAGTCAGCTCTAGGGGAAGAGGGAAACAAAGGTGAATGAAGGAGGCTGGTGCACACCAAGAGTGCTTCTGAGCGTTTTTCAAATCAACAGTGATTTGAAAAGCGCTTGGCTAATGTTACCCTATGTGGGTGTTCCCACAGCAGCGTTGTGATTTTTTCAAAATCGCAGGTATACTGCATGTAGCATGTTTTTGAGCAATTCATTCAAAAATCGCTCTGAAACTCACTTCACAAAATCACACTCACAAATTGCTAGCGATTGCTATTGTCATTTTGGCGTTGCACTAGCCCAGAGAGAGGCGTGGAGAAATTAAGAATAGCCTGAGATGGAGCAGAGAACTTATCTGTATTGAAGTCCCACATCACACAGGCTACTTGCCTGTAATCGGACTCCTGTCCCTGTCAGTCTCTCACACAAGTCAGAAAGAAGCCCTCCTGGAGTCTAGGGACTGTCAAAAACTTTTCAGCTTGTTATCCACACCTTATCCACACATGCAGTCATTATAACAATGGGGAGAGACCAGACAGATGTTTGCCCACAGACCCTGAGTCCAGGCAAGCTCTGCATCATGCTGTGCATATTTACCAGCTTGCCTGCACTCTAATTTCATCATGTATGACACTTCTGTGCTGTGGAGAGTCCAGGACTCCATAATCAACATTCTCTCACTGCAGGCTGCATCTTCTTGTGAGGGAAGCTCGGCTGCCTCTCTCATTCTATTAGCTGGAGGGAGGCACCAGAAGTAAGAAGGGAGGGAGAATGAGGCTGTTTATATTATGCGGGCTTCCCTGGCTGAATACACAGCTCAGTGCAGGGGGGAGGTTCCAGACACCCGGAATAGCCCCCTGAGTTCGCCAGTGGTATAGGTACTAGATATTAGATAAAATCATTTTACATACTTCATAAACTTTATGAATTAAAGACATTCATAATGGCATACCATTTCAGTATATAACAGGCCAAATGCATGCTGTACATGATGTATTACATTTACCTAGTTTGGTATTACTTTTTCTAAATTATTTTTTTACAACTTTTCACATTCTCGGTTCTGAAAAGATATTGTACAGATAAGTGGAGAAAATTCAGGTCAGATAATTCATGAGAAATGTTGGAGTGTGTCCTATGATAAGATAATCCATACAAATTTATATCTATTGTCCTAGCCCATGCTTACAGATATGACTACGGTCACCAACAGATTTTATTTCCCGATGATGATGTAATAGTGCTTTCATAATGATGTCCTGCCCTTTGCTTTCCAGGTAGTCCATAAACCATTTTATTTGTTGATGAACAGGAAGGAATGCTGTACATGTTTATTATTTGCTATTTTGTAATATTCAGTATAGTATTCATCATGTTACCTGCCCCTCTAGATTTATTCATAAAAAACGCTTTGAAAAGCGCTTTACACAAAATAGCAACGTGCAAATAAGCGCCGGGAGGGGAAAACCTCATGGAAAAAAATCTAAAATCGCTGGATTTCGATTTTTAGATGTGAACAAAGCCTCAAAAATCATTTTTTTCCACATCTGTGTATCCATGTTCTTACTGGTTAAATCACCTGTCCACAAGTTTTGGGTGCATGGGGACCCCGGGCGCTCTGCTCTACCTTTGCTTTACAGCTAACACTGGGTTGCAGTTTATATCTTTTCATGAGCCCTGACTTGCCATACCTTAAAGCGATAGTATTTATTATTCAGAGGTTCATTTGATTACTTTGTAATGTTGAGATTGGTGTTGCTGTTTTCACTTTGTGCTTATCATGGCAGTTACTTTGTGCAGTGTTAACATATGATCTGTAATGCTAAGCAAATTTGCTGTTTACATTTTTATATAGCCTACTTGTGTGGTCCCCCATGTATTGTTTTGTTATAAGTGTTTTTATATATTGTGTCCCTAATAACGCATTGATTACTATTTCTAATTGCTGACTTCTACTGTTTGATTGCATTTTTCTCCAACATGGATGTTTTTTTCTTAGTTATTCATCTGTCTACAAGTCAGTTCACACTTGTAGCCGGTGTTCACTTCAAATGTCAAATCAAATGCATTAAAATTCAAAGGATCTTTTTCTGTATATGATGGATATTTGAAAGAAACGCATTAAAGCAAACCCTCAGCAATATTATTGATAGAGGCATACAATTAGAAACCCTGTCAATGTTTTATTACTGTCTGCACTCCCACTGTAATCATTTCCTTACTTCCTATCCGCAAAATTATCCAGTAAGAAAATCTTCTAAAAGACCCAACCTCCTTTTTTTTTTTTTTTTTTTTTTTTTACTGATCTAGCTAATAATTTTTATTTCTGACTGTTGTTAGTGACAATGGTCCATGAGACAGGAAGACAGAGAAAATTTCTCTAATGAGAACATTATTAAAAAAAAAAAAAAAAAGTAATTCCTCTTGCTATTTAAAGTTGGAGTTCCACTGTAAATCTTGAAGCCAAGATATTATTATTATATTACTTCCTTAATACTGAACCAGTATTACACATTTGTAAGCCAAGGAATGCTTGATATGGGGGGAGGGGCACTGGATTTGTCGGAGTTTCCTGTAATATTATTCTGTAGTTTGAGACGTGATTAACACTTTCTTATTGCATAAAATAAAGATAGTTGACAGAAGTTAGTCCATCTTAAGTTGCTTGCAGATATTGTACACCTTGTACACCTGTGGTCAGAGAAGACTCGAGAATAGTAGAATAATTACAATAATTATGTTATAATTATAACAAAATAAGGGGATAAAAGCAGTTGTTGTGTCACAGCAGTGGCGTAGCTAAGGAGCTGTGGGCCCCGATGCAAGTTTTACAATGGGGCCTCCCAAGCACTCTATACAGAACAATTGATACAGCGCACCAAAACCTGCCAATGGCAACTACAGTGTCAGAGGTGCAAGAAGGGGATGGGGAACAGTGTGTTAATGATTACTACTATTCAAAGTATCTATAGAAGTGATAATTATGAGCACAGGACCAACAGAGAGCTAATAATGTAGTTGAGGGAGGGCCCTTCGGGGCCCCTCTGGCCCAAGGGCCCCGATGCGGTCGCAACCTCTGCAACCCCTATTGCTACGCCCCTGTGTCACAGTGAGTCTTAAGTATTTAGTTGTATACAATAGTCATTCACTTAACATTCCCCTGTTCTTTTTATTGTTTTATTTTAACATGGTTTTAGCATTTCATAACAAGATTTCATTTTTCTGAGGATTGTTTCTTTGAGCATTTCATCATATATACATTACTAATATTTTTTTAAGTGCAATTAGCTACTTTTTTCTGCTAAATTAATTGTTTTTATCTTAATACTCCGTGAAAGAGAAACCAACACCTACATACACTAGACAATCTATTTTTTTTTATTTGAAAATCATTTCAGTTAAGAGACATCAGCCCCAGATTTATTTCACTTTTTTCTCCAAAGCTTTCTCCTGGGATATATCATTTTCATATTCGGCCTCAGTACTGTGCAATTGAAAAAGTACCAAAAAGTAGGTGAAAATGTACTTTCAAAATTATTCTGAGTAATTTTTTTACTTGCTGGTGGCCTAAATGGCATTTTTTTGTTTGTTTCAATCATTTTTTATTACATTTGCATGAAACTGAAAACAAGGAAAGAATCTTATAACATAAGTATACAACGATATACAACCAAACATGAGCTACAATCAGTAGTACAGAATACAATAAAGTGTGGAAATATCACTTTGCAGAAAACTTATGAGAATAAAGTGAATTGAATAAGGGCCCTCATATCATAATTTTATGTAAAGACATTTAAAATCGTATACATTTCTTTTCAGGTTTGATTTTTGTGAACACCCGCCTGTGTAAAATGCATTATTATTTATATACCTACCGGTAATTTATAAAGCATTGTGTTATTAGGCTTTGGTTAAAATGACTTCGTTATTTAAAAACTCTGTTAACTAGTATGTGAAGTAATATAATCAAATGTGGTTTCGTTTTTAAAATATCATATCTTTCTGTTTAATTTCTTGGAAAATTCTACGTAGCAATGGACATCTAGAAACTTTTGAGGGCCTTTTGTTTGCCAACGACTCCTGCAAAGAATTTTCATTTAAAAGAATAAAAAAAATGTGTTTATGCAGAACAGTTGGCAGTTGTCATTTGTAATATTAGTATTATATTCCATTATGATTAGAATAGTTTTATTCACTTTGTAACATTTAATAACTTAACTCTGTAATTAAATATGATATTTAGAAATTATCTACAAGTTTGTAGTTTGTATTGCTTAAAAAAAATAGTATTACTTTTTTCCCCTTAGTATTACTTTTTATGTTCCTTATTTAAAGTGGACCCAAATTAAAAATACATTTTTCTAAATTATAATAATAAATAGCAGTTTTTTTTCAGCTGCATGATGACAAATATAAAATACTTTACATTTATTGGAGGAACCCCTCCCTTCCTTTCATATTGCCGGGACAGACGTCGGCAAACTGGTGGAGTAGATGGTGTCCGGCAATGGAGGAATTGCTAATGGCTGCCCCCAGTATAACCCTAGCTATGAAAAGAGAAGGGTGAAAAGCATGCACTGAAATACCCATAGGATTGAAGGAGTGTTTATTTATCTTTGTATGTGTCAGAGTGGTGCAACTAAATATTTTGAATTAAAAAAATGTTTGTTTTGGGTTCGCTTTAAATACAATTTTGTTTTTAATATCAAGAGATGAGGTAGTGAAGGAAAAATAAAAAAAATATTTATTTTTCTCTGTAGAAAAAATTTAATTAAGATAAGTGAAATAGCCATTTCGATTACCTGAATTTTATTTGTGTTTTAAATATCCTTAATTATTTATTTTACCTTGTTTTTGTGTTTATAAAACCGACATATTGCAGTGGCTGTTTAATATAAACATGAGCTCTGTTATGATTATTCCAGTGTTAGCAGCTATATTTTTGTCACTAACTGTGCTTACATATATATCACTATTTGCATGTAATGTTTTTAGTTTTACACTGGGTTTTGCATATACATGTGATAATATCATCTTGAACTGAAAATAAACTTTAGATGACGTTTTGGAAAAGTTTTGCATTTGTCAATTTATCTGTTGTGCTTTCCTTGAACTATGGCTTGCGAACAGCTGGAGGAGTACAGTCATGTGCAAGGCAGGGCTGTGTGTGGAGTCGGTACAACAATCATCTGACTCCAACTCTGACTCCTCAGTTTATGAAACCTCTGACTCCAGGTACCCCACTGTACTTTTAGGGCTATGGAGTAGGTACAAAACTCATCCGACTCCAGGTAGCCCAAAAATTGTTCCGACTCACCAACTCTAGCACAGCCCTGGTGCTAGGTGGTCTTCAGCAATAAGCTGTGACATAGCACACTGTTTAAAATGTACTTTTTAATTTCCGAAGAAAATAAGTTATCTTAGCCATTGTTTAGAAGTAAGGCCACATCTACATTAGCTAACTCGGACGGCCGTACGTTTAGAATGCAACGCATATGAACACACGCCATCCGCATTTGTATGCGTTGCATGGCTGATCCCATTCACAAAAGTGAATAGGTCAGCCGCGTGTTTCTGCAAAAAAAATGCGTACAGCATGCGTTCCCGGACCGCACTGGACCAGAACGCATGCAGTGTGAACATCAGACAATGCAGTCTATGCACTGTCTGATGTTGTGCATGTCTGTCTCCTGCACCTGTTGTTCCCGAAATGCGGATGGGAACGCAAGCAGTGTGAACGGGGCCTAAATCTGCAATTTTATCTGAAAAACTGTGAGTGCATATAGAGAAAAAAATTTACCTTTAGGTTAGGTTTACAGTGGGACGTTGTGTTGTGTTCCCTGTGTATCGCATTGTGTTCCCTGTATAACAGGAACACAACACAATGGAACGAATGGAAGCGACCTTTAGGAGGCATATGGTGAATCAGTTAATGAAAAGTATGCTTCACTGCCTCTGTTAATGCCCGCATTATGCAGTAATGCTCTGTATGCCCTGTGAACATTATATAAACTTACTATTGCAGTGCGACTTTCTGTGTTAAGATGCCCCCATAAAGTCGCACTGCAAAATTCCAACTGTGAACCTATCCTGCGTATTATGCTTACTTAAAGGAGTACTATCGATTGAAACGACTTTTTTTTTTAATACTGTATATTAGTGTACACATTACCACTAGTGCTAGGGGCACTTTATTTATTCACCCAGGTCTCTCTCTCACTATCCCTGCTTAAAAATTCATTTCTCACACAGCTCATAGTAGTTTGGGTCACCCTGAGCTGCTTGGTTACTCTGCCACACAGCTCACAAATATATTTCACTGTGTCACTCACAGCATGCAGCAGACATGAGGAGAAATAGGCTGATCTGAGGTGGTAACAGGTAACTAAATGAGCTGTAATATTGCTGGAATATAACTAGCTATAAACAATAGTCTGTGTTTACACTCAGTCTGGCTGCTGCTTGAGGTGATTCACTCCAGGCTGCATCCACTTTACAAGCTGCTGAGAGGGGCAGACCACTGTTTACAATTAGCATTATTAGTATCTTTATCAGTCAAGAGAAGCAAAGATAATAAACACACATTGCTAGAATCTTTAACCCCTTACCACCATATCAATAAGTTTCTTTCAGCAAGGTGATAATTAAACTAGAAACTGAGGAGTTGATAGCAACTCCCCTGTGCAGACATGGGCTTAGCCCTCTGGGAGCAGTCAGCATATAGATACATTTGTATCAAACACTGACGGCCAAAACTGACGGAGGATTTTACAGCTGAGAGGAACAGCTGTGTGAGGAATCAAATTGCTCCTAGTACTTGTCCTAATGTGTGCTACAACATACAGCATTTAAAAATAAATGCATACATCGATAGTATTCCTTTAAATGTAGATGTAGTATTAGTTTCTTCACGGAGGATGTACCTGTTCCTTAAAGGGGAACTGAAGAGAGAGGTATATGGAGGCTGTCATGTTTATTTCCTTTTAGACCATACCAGTTGCCTGGCAGCCCTGCTGATCCTCTGCCTCTAATACTATTAGCCATAGACCCTGAACAAGCATGCAGCAGATCAGGTGTTTCAGTGGTTCAGACTTATAAGTCTGATCTGACAAGACTAGCTGCATGCTTGTTTCTGGTTTTAATCAGATACTACTGCAGAGAAATGGACCAGCAGGGCTGCCAGGCAACTGGTATTGATTAAAAGGAAATAAACATGACAGCCTCCCTATACCTCTCTCTTCAGTTCCCCTTAACACGTGAGTTGGTTTAAAGTGTCTGCAGATCACAGAATAGAGTGTAAGGCCTCAGCCACACTATAAGCGCTTTTATGAGCGATTTGCGGTTTTTAAAAATCGCTTCCATTCACTTTCATTAAAATCGTGGTAAAAATCACAGCGATTGTGTACGCAAAAAATCGCGTAGATTTTTACAGCAATTTTAATGAAAGTGAATGGGAGCGATTTTTAATCAATCACAAGTGCTCAGAAAAGCACTTATAGTGTGGCTGAGCCCTAAAGCCTTGTTCACATCATAAATCACAATCGCTGATGCCAGCGTTTTGCGATTTTGTGTGATTTTTTTTTTTTTGCGCCTCCCCGCGTGTACCTGTGCTTTGCAATTTTTATAAAGATTCTGTTTTTTCACTTCTTGAAAGTGAACTCTTTCACCCGCAAATGGATAAACACAATGGGCTTGATTCACAAAGCGGTGATGACCCAGTTATCACGCCTAAAAGACTTTAGGCGTGTTAACCAATGCACCACGCTGGTGAAAAGCCCCTCATCACACCTAAACTCAGTTTTAGGCGTGATAAGTTTAGATCACGCGCAAAGTCCTGCGCGCAAAGCAGTGCCATTAAACTCTATGCGACGTTTCGCGCGCACCAGATTTTGCTAGCACAAAGCTTTTGATCAGCTGCGCACTGCGGTGCTAACCCGGTTGGTGCTATAGTGATCACGCCTAAACCTATCACGCCTAAACTGAGTTTTCACCAGCGTGCTAACTGTTAGCACACTTTTGTGAATCAAGCCCAATGTATTTATTCATGAAAGCACGTAAAAATTGCTATACCAAACGCTTTCTAAAGCGCTTTGCGATTTCCCTATACCTGCCATTGAGGCAAATCGTCCCGAAAATGGTAAGGCAGCGCTTTGGTGAGCGGATTGGAATTGAACCGCTCATATGTGAACACTCTCATAGGGAATCATTGCACAAGCGCTTTTAGGGTGATTTTGAAAAGCCAAAAGCACCCTTAGTGTAAGGGGAGCAGCAGCCCCGCTGTTAAATGGATAACACATCAGTTTTTACTCAATACATTTTTTATTCTGTTATATGTAAATGCACAGCTACTATGAAGGAACAATACCTTCTTGTTACCTTCCATACTTATAGCCTCTTTTTTCTCCCCATTAGCACAGATTTAAATAAATTCTGTCTAAGACGTTCAGAATGTGACTGATGCAAAAAGCTGCACGTGATCAGAAGCTCTGGACACTAATGTGAGCCTCTTGCTAAATTTCCAGATTAGCTTCATTCTTACTGAATGGGGGATTAACTACAAGTTGCAATATGTGTACATTCCCTTTCTTTACTACAAATTGTAACTCTTGGGTCCATATGTAATTAACTGTTTTTCCTGTGTTTACTAAGTGATATTTTCAAACTTGTCAATAAAATGCCTTTTAAATCCTCAGAAAGCAAGAAAACACTTAAAGGACAACTGAAGGCTATGGAGGCTATTTGTTTCCTTTCAAACCATACCAGTTGCCTGGCAACTGTGCTGATCCACTGTCTCTAATACTTTTATCCTTACACCCTGAACAAGCATGCAGCAGATCAGCTGTTGACATTTTTGTCAAATCTGACATTAGCTGCATGCTTGTTTCTGATTTGATTCAGGCACTACTACAGCCAAGTAGATCAGCAGGGCTGCCAGGCAATTTGCATTGTTTAAAAAGGATATAAATACGGCAGCCTCCCTATACCTCTCACTTCCGTTGGGAAGGCTCTGGGTCATATAGAGCCTTCTGTCTCCTCTCTCGGTGCTCCCTATCCTGTGCTGGCCTCCCCGTTTCAATCCTCCGTCGAAAGGGTATTTGGAAGTCTTCGGGAGCCGTGTCCTCCCGAAGACGTGCGGCTCCATACTGCAGAGGCGTGAGCGTGCAAGAGAGCGTGCTTGCGCAGGTGCAGTACAGGGCCGCCCTTCTTCAGGAGCACTCGGGCTCCCTGAAGACTTCTGAAGCCTCCTTCAGCCGTGTAAAGCAGTACTGCTACCGGGCGAGCCGGCACCGGAACGAGGGGACCAGGAGAGGAGCGGGATGGCTCTATACGACCCAAAACCTTCCCTCTCCTTGGGCAAGTATCTGTCTCATTTTTTTAAATGCGTTTCCCATTCACTTTAAATAGTTTTGACAGTACTTTTCTACCTGCGTTTTGGTACTTTTTCAATTGAAAAGTTATTGTAAATAGAAATGAAAAATTATCTCCTAGAAAAAAACTCAGGAGAAAAAAAGTAAATTTGCATATGGGCCTTTGTGTGATAAGGTTGTCCTGTTATAAAGGGAGAAGTTTATTTTTGCAACTAAACATCTCCTGTGATATGCAGAGGAATGTTCTTTCAAGCTGCTTCTTTAAAGGAGAACTGTAGTGAGGGGTATATGGAGGCTGCCATATTTATTTCCTTTTAAGCAATACTAGTTGCCTGGCTATTCAGCTAATCCTCTGCCTCTAATACTTTCAGCCATAGGCCCTGAACAAGCATGCAGCAGATCAGGTGTTTCTGACAAATTTAGACAGATATGACAAGATTAGCTGCATGCTGGTTTCTGGTGTGATTCAGACACTTCTTTAGGCAAATAGACCATCAGGGCTGCCAGGCAACTGGTATTGCTTAAAAAGAACTAAATATGGCAGCCTCCATATCCCTCTCACTACAGTTCTCCTTTAAGGCCTATTTTACACAAGGAGCTGTAGTTGGTGCATTCACCACCTTTCTATCTACCCATTAGAGGTGCTCGGAGTCCCTTTAAGCATTGACACACGTGGGGCTACAAACTGTATTAAACTGCAGCTAGACATGCTCTCTCTGACCAGTAGACTGGAGGAAAAACTGCCCAATAAGTATAGAGATCAGCCTTTTGAGAAAGGAGCCTAACCTACAGTTTTCACAATTATTTGCTGGCTTATATCATGTGGTATTGGCTGTCCTTTTTATAGGCTGTTGGTGTAGCATGGACTTAACCTTGCTTGTCATTGGACAGTGATTAGTGGTCCAGGTTACTGATAAGTGGACCAGGTTTTACTGTATGTGATAGCTGCTAATATCACTGAATTGAAAAAATAAATGAACATTATTTTTGCTGACACTACACTCACCTAAAGGATTATTAGGAACACCTGTTTATTATCTCATTAATGTTATTATCTAATCAATCAATCCATCACATGGCAGTTGCTTCGATGCATTTAGGGGTGTGGTCCTGGTCAAGACAATCTCCTGAACTCCAAATTGACTGTCAGAATGGGAAAGAAAGGTGATTTAAGCAATTTTGAGAGTGGCATGGTTGTTGGTGCCAGGCGGGCCGGTCTGAGTATTTCACAATCTGCTCAGTTACTGGGATTTTCACGCACAACCATTTCTAGGGTTTACAAAGAATGGTGTGAAAAGGTAAAAACATCCAGTATGCAGAGAATGGGCTGACTGATTCTAGCTGATAGAAGAGCAACGTTGACTGAAATAACCACTTGTTACAACCAAGGTATGCAGCAAATAATTTGTGAAGCCACAACACGCACAACCTTGAGGCGGATGGGCTACAACAGCACAAGACTCCACCGGGTACCACTCATCTCCACTGCAAATAGGAAAAAGAACCTACAATTTGCACAAGCTCACCAAAATTGGACAGTTGAAGACTGTAAAAATGTTGCCTGGTTTGATGAGTCTCAATAGAGTCAGAATTTGGCGTAAACAGAATGAGAACATGGATCCATCATGCCTTGTTACCACTGTGCAGGCTGGTGGTGGTGGTGTAATGGTGTGAGGGATGTTTTCTTGGCACACTTTAGGCCCCTTAGTGCCAATTGGGCATCGTTTAAATGCCACGGGCTACCTGAGCATTGTTTCTGACCATGTCCATCCCTTCATGACCACCATGTACCCATCCTCTGGTGGCTACTTACAGCAGGATAATGCACCATGTCACAAAGCTTGAATCATTTCAAATTGGTTTCTTGAACATGACAATGAGTTCACTGTACTAAAATGGCCCCCACAGTCACCAGATCTCAACCCAATAGAGCATCTTTGGGATGTGATGGAACGGGAGCTTCGTGCCCTGGATGTGCATCCTACAAATCTCCATCAACTGCAAGATGCTATTCTATCAATATGGGCCAACATTTCTAAAGAATGCTTTCAGCTCCTTGTTGAATCAATGCTACGTAGGATTAAGGCAGTTCTGAAGGTGAAAGGGGGTCAAACACCGTATTAGTATGGTGTTCCTAATAATCCTTTAGGTGAGTGTATATTACTGATATTTAGATAAAATCTGATTTTATTTTTCTTGAACAGGAACACTAGTTATTGCTAGAGTTTGGCTGTTGATTGATGACAGCATTAAAACTGATAGGCATTGATGTAAAGATAAAAAGCAGCTGAAGGTAAATAAGGTTAGATTTCAGCATTGATAAGGAAGACAAAGGGGAGGATAGTTTTAACAGGGTTTAGACATCGTTTGGTGGAATGGTTAGGGATGTGTCTCATTTGAAAAGAAAAGGTTTCGGTTAGGTGTTGTAAATGGATACGAGAGAACATTTTAAGTGGGAGATTAGGATTAATTTTAAGAGAAAGCTAAGGATTAAAAATCCGGAAATAAAATGGTTATGATCAGGTGAATGCGGGGGGGGGGGGGGGGGATTTAATAAGTG
Organism: Hyperolius riggenbachi; assembly: GCF_040937935.1. NCBI lineage: Eukaryota > Metazoa > Chordata > Amphibia > Anura > Hyperoliidae > Hyperolius > Hyperolius riggenbachi. The sequence goes on from NC_090650.1 coordinate 368,603,505, forward strand.
CTCAAACTGCTGATACAAGAGCATCATGTAGCTGACCATTGCTGTGGTGCTGCAAAGCACGATGGTTTTTGGCTTTATTCACAGATCTTTTCCAGGCAGTAGATACATACCTCAATCTTCCGATTCTGAGTTCTTTAACCACTTGCCGACCGCCTTAAGCCGATGGGCGGCAGCAAGGGCTGGGCCCAAACGGCCGCAATACGCCCAACGGCGTATCAGCCGCTGGTGATCAGCCGCCGGTGACTGGCTCCGCCCCCCCTCGCGCTGTAACCCGCCGGCCATTCGGAAGCGCCGGCGGGTTACTAGCACCCAGATCGCAGCACACAATACGTATAATAGGCTTTGTAATGTATACAAAGCCTATTATACAGGCTGCCTCCTGCCCTGGTGGTCCCAGTGTCCGAGCGACCACCAGGGCAGGCTGCAGCCACCCTAGTCTGCATCCAAGCACACTGATCCCCCGCCCCCTGATCGCCCACAGCACCCCTCAGACCCCCCCTGCCCACCCCCCAGACCACTGTTTGCACCCAGTCACCCCCCTAATCACCCATCAATCACTCCCTATCACTATCTGTCAACGCTATTTTTTTTTAACCCTAAACTGCCCCCTGCTCCCTCATGATTCTCCCCAGACCCCCACCCCCCCTGTGTACTGTATGCCTCTATCCCCCCTGTAATAACCCACTGATCACCTGTCAATCACCCCCTGTCACTGCCACCCATCAATCAGCCCCTAACCTGCCCCTTGCGGGCAATCTGATCACCCACACCAATAGATCGCCCGCAGATCCGACATCAGATCACCTCCCAAGTACAGTGTTTACATCTGTTCTCTCCTCTAAACACCCACTAATTACCCATCAATCACCCCCTATCACCACCTGTCACTGTTACCCATCAGATTAGACCCTAATCTACCCCTTGCGGGCACCCAATCACCCGCCCACACGCTCAGATTGCCCTCAGACCCCCCCTTATCAATTTGCCAGTGCATTATTTACATCTGTTCTTCCCTGTAATAACCCACTGATCACCTGTCAATCACCCATCAATCACCCCCTGTCACTGCCACCCATCAATCACCCCCTGTCACTGCCACCCATCAATCAGCCCCTAACCTGCCCCTTGCGGGCAATCTGATCACCCACCCACACCAATAGATCGCCCGCAGATCCGACGTCAGATCACCTCGCAAGTTCAGTGTTTACATCTGTTCTCTACCCTAAACACCCACTAATTACCCATCAATCACTCATCAATTACCCCCTATCACCACCTGTCACTGTTACCCATCAGATTAGACCCCTATCTGCCCCTAGGGCACCCAATCAATCGCCCACACCCTCAGAACGCCCTCAGACCCCAGCCCTGATCACCTCGCCAGTACATTGCTTGCATCTATTCCCCCCTCTAATCACACCTTGAGACACCCATCAATCACCTCCTGTCACCCCCTAGCACACCTACCCATCAGATCAGGCCCTAATTTGCCCCGTGTGGGCTCCTGATCACTCGGCCGAACCCACAAAAACACAATTGCTAACTTCTAGCAAGAGCAATGTCCTGCCTCAATCTGGCCAGCAGGCGCCAGTCAGCCAGTCAGGTGTACTGTCATACACCCTTTGCCTGCTGTACCGAATCTAGCAGGAATTACATAAATTAGCATTCAGGTGGGAGGCTTCGGTTGGACGCAATCGTGAATTGCATCGTTTACAGGGATGCCCCGTGTAGGCACATCTCCCACACGGCCAAACCCTCAGATCCCCCTCAGACCCCCTTCTGATCACCTCCCCAGTGCATTGATTGCATCTATTTTCCCCTCTAACCACCCCCTGAGACACCCATCAATCACCTCCTGTCACCCCCCCTAGCACTCCTATCCATCAGATCAGGCCCAATACAACCTGTCATCTAAGAGGCCACCCTGCTTATGACCGGTTCCACAAAATTTGCCCCCTCATAGACCACCTGTCATCAAAATTTGCAGATGCTTATACCCCTGAACAGTCATTTTGAGAAATTTGTTTTCCAGACTACTCACGGTTTTGGGCCCGTAAAATGCCAGGGCAGTTTAGGAACCCCACAAGTGACCCCATTTTAGAAAAAAGACACTCCAAGGTATTCTGTTAGGTGTATTACGAGTTCATAGAAGATTTTATTTTTTGTCACAAGTTAGCGGAAAATGACACTTTGTGAAAAAAAACAATTAAAATCAGATTCCGCTAACTTGTGACAAAAAAAAGATGTCTATGAACTCACCATACTCCTAACGGAATACCTTGGGGTGTCTTCTTTCTAAAATGGGGTCACTTGTGGGGTTCCTATACTGCCCTGGCATTTTAGGGGCTCTAAACCGTGGGAGTAGTCTAGAAAACAAATGCCTCAAAATGACCTGTGAATAGGACGTTGGGCCCCTTAGCGCACCTAGGCTGCAAAACAGTGTCACACATGTGGTATCGCCATACTCAGGAAAAGTAGTATAATGTGTTTTGTGGTGTATTTTTACACATACCCATGCTGGGTGGGAGAAATCTCTCTGTAAATGGACAATTGTGTGTAAAAAATAAAATAAAAAAAAATTGTCATTTACAGAGATATTTCTCCCCCCCAGCATCTATATGTGTAAAAATACACCACAAAACACATTATACTACTTCTCCTGAGTATGGCAATACCACATGTGTGGCACTTTTTTGCAGCCTAACTGCGCTAAGGGGCTCAAAGTCCAATGAGTATCTTTAGGATTTCACAGGTCATTTTGCGACATTTGGTTTCAAGACTACTCCTCACGGTTTAGGGCCCCTAAAATGCCAGGGCAGTATAGGAACCCCACAAATGACTCCATTTTAGAAAGAAGACACCCCAAGGTATTCCGTTAGGAGTATGGTGAGTTCATAGACGATTTTATTTTTGTCACAAGTTAGCGGAAAATGACACTTTGTGAAAAAAAAAAACGATTAAAATCAATTTCCGCTAACTTGTGACAAAAAAAAAAATCTTCTATGAACTCACCATACTCCTAACGGATACCTTGGGGTGTCTTCTTTCTAAAATGGGGTCGTTTGTGGGGTTCCTATACTGCCCTGGCATTTTAGGGGCCCTAAACCGTGAGGAGTAGTCTTGAAACCAAATGTCGCAAAATGACCTGTGAAATCCTAAAGGTACTCATTGGACTTTGGGCCCCTTAGCACAGTTAGTGTGCAAAAAAGTGCCACACATGTGGTATCGCCGTATTCAAGAGAAGTAGTATAATGTGTTTTGGGGTGTATTTTTACACATACCCATGCTGAGTGGGAGAAATATCTCTGTAAATAGACAATTGTGTGTAAAAAAAAATCAAAGAATTGTCATTTACGGAGATATTTCTCCCACCCAGCATGGGTATGTGTAAAAATACACCCCAAAACACATTATACTACTTCTCCTGAGTATGGCAATACCACATGTGTGGCACTTTTTTGCAGCCTAACTGCGCTAAGGGGCCGAAAGTCCAATGAGCATCTTTAGGCTTTACAGGGGTGCTTACAATTAGGCACCCCCCAAAATGCCAGGACAGTGAACACACCCCACAAATGACCCCATTTTGGAAAGTAGACACTTCAAGGTATTCAGAGAGGAGCATAGTGAGTCCGTGGCAGATTTCATTTTTTTTTCTGTCGCAAGTTAGAAGAAATAGAAACTTTTTTTTTTTTGGTCACAAAGTGTCATTTCCCGCTAACTTGTGACAAAAAAAATAAAATCTTCTATGAACTCACCATGCCTCTCACTGAATACTTTGGGGTGTCTTCTTTCCAAAATGGGGTCATTTGGGGGGTATTTATACTATCCTGGAATTTTAGCACCTCATGAAACATGACAGGTGGTTAGAAAAGTCAGAGATGCTTCAAAATGGGAAAATTCACTTTTGGCACCATAGTTTGTAAACGCTATAACTTTTACCCAATCCAATAAATATACACTGAATGTTTTTTTTTTTATCTAAGACATGAAGCAGAATAACTTTCGCGCTCAAATGTATAGGAAATTTTACTTTATTTGAAAAATGTCAGCACAGAAAGTTAAAAAAGTCATTTTTTTGACAAAATTCATGTCTTTTTTGATGAATATAATAAAAACTAAAACTCGCAGCAGCAATCAAATAGCACCAAAAGAAAGCTTTATTAGTGACAAGAAAAGGAGGTAAAATTCATTTAGGTGGTAGGTTGTATGACTGAGCAATAAACCGTGAAAGCTGCAGTGGTCTGAATGGAAAAAAGGCTCTGGTCCTTAAGGGGCAAAAAGACTGTGGTCCTCAAGTGGTTAAAGTAGCCCTGAACTGGGTTTTGCTTACCATACTTTTAATTCTGTTTTATCTGTGGTGCTGTAACATATGTCACAGCACCATCCTCACCCTCCGCTCTGCTCAGCCGTAATATTGGACTAAGCAGAATGTCGTTTATTGGGAGAAAGGAATTGGCAGTATCCCCTTCTCTCTCCCATCCTTAGGGATGCCCCCTCTGCTCACCACCGATATGTTGTTACTACACACAGCATTCAGGCGAGCTGCGACGTGTTTGGGCTTGTGGTGATTGAGGTCAGAACGATAGTGTGTTAATAGCTGTATTAGTATATTATTGTTCCGAACTTAATCTGCACAACCCCACACATGTTGCAGCTTTCCTGAACGCTGTGAGCAGTAGCAGCATATCGGGAACCGTAAGCGGCGAGTGGAGGGGGAATTCCTAAGGACGGACATAGAGGAGAGGAAACTGCCACTTCCTCCCCGCCTATAATCAACATTCTGGTTAGTCATAGATTATGGCTGAGCAGAGTGGGAGCCACAGGGGGCACCGGAGGGTGAGGATGGTGTTGTGACATATGTCACAGCACCACAAATAAAACAACATTAAAAGTATGGTGAGCAAAACACAGTTCAGGGGTACTTTCAGGTCTTCCACATCATTGTGTCGCTTACATGGTCAACCTCTTAGTCTGGTGTTGGACACTCTAACAGCTTCTTGTTCATGTTTCTATCATCCATTCTTGAGATAATATTCTATCTTATTAAATATATTTTCACACCTTAATAGTATGTCATACAGCTCCTTTTTTCTTCTTCTCTCCCAAACTTCATTTTCTAATTTTGGACGATATGTTTGACTCAAAACCTCTCTTTCAAAGACTATTAACCTATCTTCAGTGTTTATGGTTCAAAGCCATAAGAGTGAAGAATTCTTTGAAAGCAAAGCAGCACCCTCCTTTGGTGGCAATTCCAGTTTTATTTTCTTCATCTTCAGTACTGTTGACTTTTCTTCACAAGCAATAAGAATTTCTGTTCCCAAGTAATTAATACTTTAACATTCTCATACTTTCAACTGCTGAATCTGTTCCTACAGTAAAATCCCCATTACCTGGCATCAATGGAGATTGGGTGATGCCGGTAAGTGTAGTTTCTGGGTGATTGAGAGTCAATGTTAAAACTAGGCCTAGCTAAAAATCAGTATTATACCCCACACGGTATACTTACCATAAACTCTGTATTAATGTTGAAATACAGTGATTAACCACTTCAGCCTACAGTGTCGTTTCACCTTATGCATCCGAGCAACTTTCATCTCCCATTCATTCGCCAATAACTTTATCACTACTTATCACAATTAATTGATCTATATCTTGTTTATTCCGCCACCAATTAGGCTTTTTTTGGGTGGTACATTTTGCTAAGAATATTTTTTTTTCTAAATGCATTTTAATGGGAATATTAAGAAAAAAATGGAAAAAAATTCATTATTTCTCAGTTTTCAGCCATTATAGCTTTAAAATAATACATGCTACCATAATTAAAACCCACGTATTGTATTTGCCCATTTGTCCCGGTTATTACACCATTTAAATTATGTCCCTATCACAATGTATGGCGCCAATATTTTTTGGGGAAATAAAGGTGCATTTTTTCAATTTGCGTCCATCACTATTTACAAGGTTATAATTTAAAAAAAGTATAGTAATATATGCGCATGACTTGCATATTAAAAAAGTTCAGACCCTTAGGTAACTATTTATGTTGTTTGTTTTTTTTATTGTAATTTTTTAAACATTTATTAAATATTTTATTAGGGTTTTTTCGGAGTGGGGAGGTAAACAGGTGATTCCAAATGAAATTGTGTATATTTTTTTAAAAAAATTATGTAGATGTAGTTTTACTATTTGGCCACAGTGAGCTTTCGATTTTTCATCCTATAAGCAAGAGCTGTTGCTTACAGGAACAGAAGGGGTGACGTGGGACATAGAAAAAACTCGAAAGCCGTAGTTTTTTCTTAGGGGGACATAGATCAATAAATGGGATCTGTATTCCCATTCATTAATCTCAGGGGCAGCGGGAGCTCACTCCCGGCACCGCAGCAGTGCAGGCTATCTGGACAGATAGACCCAAGTGGTTAAAAACAAATTAGGACATAGGACAGACCTAACTTAATGTAACAGAGATTTATTAAGGCCCGTTTCCACTAGCCACCGTGCGCGGCGGCACTTCCTGGTCTGCATGTACGCAAAGGAATCCCAGAATGCCATGCACAGCTATGGGATTTGCTGCCTCCCGCACAAAAACTAATGGCAATGTCGGCCGAATCGCTAGGACAAGCGAATGTGCTAGCTATTCGGCCGGCGGCACCATTATTTCCTATGGCAGAGTTTCCCCACGCGATTTGCCTGCGGGAAAACTCTGCGGATTCGGCCCAGTTTCCGCGCTAGTGGAAACGTGCCCTTACTGTATAAAGAAGTGTAAAAGTAGATTTATGCATCCTGCAAGGCCAGGATTTTTTTCTGATTGCTTGAGACTTCTGGATAACTGAGTTCTGGATAACAAAGGTTTTACTTTATTTGTGTTTCATGATGTCCTTGGCTAACTCTCAGATAATTTTCCTATGGTTCACTATTCCATTTTGGTTGTCTCAGTCTCCACCTGTTTATTTGTCTCAAGCCTTCCCTCACTGAACTCTCACATTGGACTATAATTAGAATATCATCAGTATATGATGCCAGCTGACTCATTCTGAATGTAATAATATAATTTTACCATTCATGTCATTTCTTGTGCAGCTTCTTTTTTTCTTGCTTCTTAGTTTACTCAATTTCATTATTCAAATGCCCTAAGTACAGATGGACCAACAGGTCCTTGTTAAAACCCTCCTGGCAGTCTAATAAATTCCGCCAGGAGGCAGTGCAGCAGTTTTTGTTTTTTTTTAAATCATGTAGCGAGCCCAGGGCTCGCTACATGATAGCTGCTGCTCAGCCGCATCCCCCCACCCGCTTCGATCAGGAAATCCTGTTCAAAGAACGGGATTTCCTGGAGGGCTTCCCCTGTCACCATGGCGACGGGGCGGAATGACGTCACCAACGTCAGCGACGTCATTGGGAGTCCCGATCCACCCCTCAGCGCTGCCTGGCACTGATTGGCCAGGCAGCGCACGGGGTCTGGGGGGGGGGCGGCGCGGCGTGACGGATAGCGGTGATCGAGCGCGAGGCGGCGGCGATCGGTGTGCTGACGCAGCTAGCAAAGTGCTAGCTGCATGCAGCAAAAAAAAAAAAATTAAGCAAATCGGCCCAGCAAGGCCTGAGAAAACCTCCTGCGCGGCTTACCCCAAACGTTACCGCCAGGAAGGTTAATAATCTTATCAAATGAAGTTACAGGAAGGTATTGCCCTTTTAGCCCTCATAAGATGCTAATCTTGATATGGACATAAAGGGCTTTTGGGAACAACCAGCTTTTCCATGTATTCAGAGATATAGAGACGAGTTTTGAGTCAGACCATCTAATAATTAAAACGTATATTTTATTATAAACACATTAAACTTATTTAAGAGAAAACACATATAGCTAAAACAGACACAAGCTGATGTAGCCATCACAGTAATAAGTGTTACATGCAATAACAATAATTCATCCTACAACTTTTTGATTGCTTCCCTGTATGGGGGGATTTTAAACGGAATTCACTCCCAAGTAGTGACTACCCACTATATAAACTAAAGTGGGGGTCACACTGGGATCAGAGTGTCCAGATGTACTTTAATTGCAATAGATACATAATGGCCGAGATATATTCAATGTCTCAATGCGTTTCGTGAATAAGACAGTTGTATAATTCACTTCTTCAGGAGTGGTGTATTATTCCTGGCTTAATGGCACAAATACACTGTAGGCTGGTATCCCATGGTTTCAAAAGTAGATCTCATATTTGTATGTCTCTCATTTATATTGCAAGCTCCCAGGTGTCAAAATCATCACAATTGGAAGCAAGGAGCGTGTTACTTGTAAGTGGATTGTAAGTCAGGGAAAACCAGCAGGTTCTGTCTGAGCAGTTGTCTGACAGAAACACGGGGAATGGAGGCTTCAGCGTGCCTTCATTGTATCATTGGTCTTTAGTATGATTAAGCTAATCTGTGTGTATGTATGTGCCGCCATCGAAAATGCCTTGACCGATTTCTACGAAACTTGGAATGCAGATCCTTTACTACCTGGAAAGATATGTTCTGGGGGTCTCACGCCTCCCCCTGCATACCTGTGCGGAACCACAAACTTCACCCTTTGACATCAATAGGAAAATGTAAAAGGCTGCCATGCTCACAGTAACAAAAAGCCAGAGTTCCCAAACTTGGCACAGTTGGAACCTTGATGACCAAGGTTGAAAATTCAGGGAAAGTGGGTGAAGTATAAAACAGCCAATCAAATGGCAGCCATTCATTTTAAATGGGAAAATGTAAACTGCAGCCACTTTAAATGGGAAAATTTAAATTGCAGCCATTCTTACACTGCTAATTGCAGGGTTCTCAGACTTGGCACAGTTGGTCACTGGGTAACTGGGATGACTCTGTCAAAGGCCTTCTCGGTGTCAGAGGAAAGGGCAATCCTGGTGTTGATGTATACCTTGACCAATGAAAGATATTTAGGCCTTTGTATGAGTCGTCACAGGCCTCTACTCACTCTACTACTCTACTCACCACAAACCCTGCTTGATCAGGGTGAACCAGAGCCGGGACAAGGTCCTCCAGCACCCAAGGCTGAGACACCAAAGTGCGCCCCTCCATCCCTCCCACCCCAGCCGTCACACACTGATTGCTATTAGAGTAAGAGTCACCCCAGGGCCCCCAACACCTTAATCTCTAGTTATCTGGCTTGTAGTCACTTCCATGTATCTCCTTTTCTTATTTCTTTCTGCTTCAAACACAATTAGGAATGACAGCTGAGTGAATTGTGCGCCCCCTCCTACACTGCGCCCTGAGGCTGGAGCCCTGGGGTGAACTAGGGATGGCAATACATGCTTGATCCTGGATGCTAAGACCTTGGCAAATAGTTTAGCAACCACATTGATGAGCGGGATTGGTCTATAGCTTTGGCACAAGGCAGGGTCTTTCCCTGCCTTAATAATGACCACTATGTGTGCCTCCATTCTCCATGGTTTGATCACCCCCACCTGATTTCAGAGCGTTGAGCAGACTGCAAAAGGGCTTCAGTAAGGGGCCTGCATAAGTGGTATAGTACTTTTTAGAGTAGCCATCTGGCTCAGGTGTCTAACCATTTGTCATTCTTTAAAAGAAACCTAAACCCAATAAAAAAGGAGTTTCACTTACCTGGGGCTTCTCCCTGCCCCCTGCAGCCATCCTGTGCCCTCAACGTCACTCCCAGATCCTCTGGTCCCCCACTGCCAGCTAGTTTCTTTTTGTCGTCTCGGAGTCAACGGGCCACCATGCATATCATTTCACGCGTTACTGCAGTTACAGGACGCTATGACGGGTGTCAACACATATCTTTGAACGCGTTGCGCCTGCAAGGACACAGGATGGCTGCAGGGGGCTGGTAGAAGCACCAGGTAAGTGAAGCTCATTTTTTTTATTGAGTTTAGGTTCCCTTTAAGAGCTGCCTTAATTTCTCCTACCATTATGTCATCCTCAATCTCCTCACACTATGGGGGTAGAGCACCTATTCCTATCTTCATAAATAAAGCACAGTAAAGGTGGCCACACACCATACAATTTTCATGCAATCTGGCTGTACAATCAGTCACCAAGTGCTGTTATACTACATGGATGTTGGTACGATTGTATAAAAATTGTACAGTCAGATTGCATGAAAATTGTATGGTGTGTTGTCACCTTAAAGGGACACTTAATTCAAACAAAAAAAATTAGTTTTACTCACCTGGGGCTTCCAATAGCCCCCTGCAGCTGTCCGGTGCCCTAGCCGTCTCCCTCCGATCCTCCTGGCCCCGGCGGCAGCCACTTCCTTTTTCGGTGACAGGAGCTGACAGGCTGGGGACGCGAGTGATTCTTCGCGTTTCCAGACACATTAGCACCCTCTATGCTGCTATATGGTATATGATATATGCTATAGCAGCATAGATGGCGCTATTGTGGCCAGGAACGCGAAGAATCACTCGCGTCCCCAGCCTGTCAGCTCCTGTCACCGAAACAGGAAGTGGCTGCCGGTGGGGCCAGGAGGATCGGAGGGAGGTGGCGAGGGTACCGGACAGCTGCAGCGGGCTATTTTTTATCATCCAACAAGTTCCAAAAGCTATTCTAATGTGTTCTGGCTTACTGCAGCACTTTCTGCTATCACAGTCTCTGTAATAAATCAATGTATCTTTCCCTTGTCAGACTTGTCAGCCTGTGTCTGGAAGGCTGCCAAGTTCTTCAGTGTTGTGGTTCTGCTATGAATTCCCCCTTCTAGGCCCCTTTATGCACACTGCCTGTGTATTATTTAAATTAGAGCAGCTTCTCTCTTATCTTTTACAAGCTGGATAAATCGTCCTCTGAGCTGGCTGGGCTTTCACATACTGAAGTATTACAGACAAGGGCAAAGCTGTTTGCAGGAGAAAAAAGAGCACTTTGCATGAGAACTGCAGGGAGAAAGAAACACACAAATGATCTCTTGAGATTCAAAAGGAAGGCTGTATACAGCCTGCTTGTGTATGGTTGTATTTTCTATGTGTGGACATACAGTACATCAACCTACTTCCTGTTTTGGTGGCCATTTTGTTTGTTTATAAACAAACTTTTTAAAACTGTTTTTAACCACTTTTAATGCGGCGAGGAGCGGCGAAATTGTGACAGAGGGTAATAGGAGATGTCCCCTAACGCACTGGTATGTTTACTTTTGTGCGATTTTAACAATACAGATTCACTTTAAGGAGCACTGGCCCTTTAGTAGTCGTGCCAAAGAATTGCATGCTGGGGGTTCTTTTTATCTATAATGTATTCCTCCTCTTCCCTTTATTTCCCTGCCAGTTGCTTATCTTAAAACCTAATCCCCTACTCACTTGTGTTTGCAAGCAAGGCTGAGGTGACTCAGCGATTATAGGAGACAAGAACAAAAGTAAAGGGCAGAAATGACATCACGAGTTAGCCTAAACTGTGGGCAAAAGACATGGCCCCCACCAGCAACAGAATTCTCGTCATTTACTATATAACATTCACTGAAATCAAAACGTGGACAGTACAATGCATATGTTATGTAAGTAGATCAAGTATTTATCTACTTATATATGTGTTTTTTTCCCTGGCATAGTATGGCTGATCCTACTGCTTTAAGAATACATTATTTTCAGCACTTTGCAGTTGAAAAACTACCAAAAAGTGGGTGAAAAAGTACTATCAAAATTATTCCGAGTATTTTCTTGCCTGCTGTTGGTTTAAAAGGCATTTCATTTACACGTTTAGAAATACTAAGAAAAAGTGAATTGCATACGGGCTCAGCTTTTATTTACCCCCTTGCAGTGAAAAAGAACAGCTGCAGCCACAGAGCAAAAAATCTGCCTTTGGTGCTCTTACAAAACAAGAAAGATAACATCTTATTTCTCTCATTACTAAGCTATTTTATGGAATTTGTAGATTTGCGCATGGAGATGGGCCATGAGGGAGAAAACACTAAAGAACACCTCACATGAGAGCATCAGAGCAAACCAATAATAGATAACATTAGGACAATAAGAATCCTGCTATGGTACTAAAATAAACCCAGTGCAATGCTTTATTAGCCATCCAAGGCAATACAATCAATTAAAAACCATGAATGTTACATACTACTAGAACATTGTTAACAGTTTGTTTTATGCTGCTGACTCAGTAAGTAGATTATATCAACAAGCCTTCTTTTTCCTGTAAATTACACTGGCTGTCACCTAGAGTCACCTAACTAGTTTTGTGTACAGGATCAGCAAATATTTAGAAAGACAAGAAAGCTTTAAGTTTTAACTCTGTAAAGACCACAGCTTATGTATTGTACCGTGCATATGAGAGGCCTGCCGGATACTCCGCCTTCGTATCAGTCCCTGTGCTCCAATCTAACACCGCAGTCTTCATCTTGTGTGGCACGTCCCTGCTTGAACAGGAGACAGCAGTGTCTATTTGACTTTGGTTACACCTAGGCCTTAATGCTCAAGGTATAAGGACTGATGATGGGAAGGCTGAAATACCAACAGTACCTACAAGGCAGAACACAGGCAAGGAAGGTCAAATTGCAAATAGGCACTCACTAGTCTTCTGGACTTGCTTAAAGTCTTTTGGCTCCTCGGTTGAAGAAACGAAATGTCTCCCAGCTTGACTGAAGAGACATGCGTCACACCTTCCTCCTTTAACTACTTGCTGACTGCTCCACACCGATTGGCATGAACGCGGCGGCAGCCCCAGGACCGCTCAACGCCAATTGGCTTGGAAGTCCTGGGGCGGGGTTTTGCAGGAGATCGCGCGCAGCTCCACTCCATCATCAGCCATCAGTCTCCCAGTGCTGATCGCCGCTAGGAGACTGTTACGCGGTGAAACAGCTGCCTATTTACACTATACAGAGCTGCGATCTACAGCATAGCTGTACTGGGCATGGCTGTCCCCCTGGGAGGCACAGAAGCAATCGCCTGTCATAGGCGAAAAAATAATTTAAAAAAATAGTAAAATTTATTATAAAATAAATAACAAAAAAAACATGCCGCCAGGGATCAGAGTCCACCAACAGAAATCTCCGTTGGTGGGCAGGAAAGGGGGGGGATAACTTGTGTGCTAGGTTGTACTGCTCTGCAGCGTGGCCTTAAAGCTGCAGTGGCCTAAATTGTACAAAATAGCCTGGTCACTAGGGGGGTGTAAGCCTATGGTCCTCAAGTGGTTACCTTCCAGGAGTTGAACTGACATAATGCTTCTATTCGCATACCGGGATGTTGACAGGTTTGTCGTGACACTAATATAACCCTGGTCCATATCTAAACACGTGATTGGTGACATTATGTCATTTTTCTGCTGGAGTATGGATCTGCATCTTTTAAATAAGGCTGGGAAAAGACTTTAAGCAAAGCAAGAAGACCAGAGCTGAGGCTCTTCAATCAAGCTGACAAGATTTTCCAGTCAAAATGCCACCCAAACAAAATCAAGGTGGCTGATTTATCAGACAGGTACAATAAAAAGTGGGACAGTTGTCTAGAGCTACAACAACTCACATTTCCTGAGACAGGACTAAGAGCAGAGGTGTATCTAGATATTATGGGGCCCGATAGAATTAAGATGGGGCAAGTAGACCTATGCAATGTACACTGCAAACAGTCTATGGGTACTGAGATAAAATCCGAAGCTGGAGAAACACAGGAAAAATAATAGTAAATACACCAATTACCACTTGGGCACCCTACGCCTCTGGGCCCCACAGCAGTTGCTAGGGCTGCTATTGCTATGCCCCTGGCTAAGAGCAACTGCACCACTTTAGCTCTCATTTTCCTTGCACTGGTCTTGATGTATCTTAAGGCCCTTTTCCACTACCCTGCGTTTTGCGATCTGATTCTGATCTAACAGATTGAAAAACGCAGGATTCAGTAAAGCTAATGGAAACAGTAGCAGCTATTTCCATTAGTGCGATCCAATTGCATTGTGATTTTGTCGTGAGCCAATCGTCATCTTGCCAAGTATTGGATGCGATTGAGCTCGCTATACTGAGTATAGTAGCGCAATTGCATTAGTGGAAATTAGCTAGGGATTGCGATTGCGTTTCATAGTGGAAAACAGCCCTTACCTAATTGTTTGCTCAGAGGCAGTAAGTAAGTGGCGGTTATGTTTAGGTCTCCTTGTCCTCAAAAGCACTGAAGCAGGTTCACTTTCTAGTTACACCCTAGTAAAATAAAAGATTTCTGATTTATTGCCTGGGGCTAGCCTCTCTGCACTGTCTACAGGGTTAGTTTCATTTCTCTTATGTTTTCAGTGAGAATGCATCGTTCACCCTTCAGGTACAGCAACATTCTATGGATATTTAATATGAAGATTAAATCTTTCTACTCACTGCAGAACATACACAGAATAAATGCATGGGAATTGCTATGAAGAAAGCACAGCAAACGAAAATCTTTCTTTACCAGGTCTGATTTCTCTAAATAGAAAAGGTCAGGGAACTTTAGTTACAAATCTGAAAATTTGACTTTGCTTTCGTATATTAATGTTATATTTGGCAAAGGTTCTTTAGTAAGAATGAGGGGGGGGGGGGGGGGGGTTCGTTCCTTTAGGTTCTCTATGAGTATTACAGTGTCACTGGTTAGTAGCGTAGGTACAGACCTATGCGCCTTACTACGGATTTTATACTGGGCCCTCCATTCAACACATAAGCATCGCGATACAGATAACTAAACTCTGCTTTCCAAAGACAGCCGCAACATTAGGAAAACAGTTTATTAACCCTTTACAAACCTATGTCAAGATCACTCACCCACCACCCTCCCCTCCCCCAGCACTGGAGCTCTGCCCCCCTTGAACACACGGCAGTGTAATTCTGTTATTATGTGGCTCTGCATGGTGCTGGAGGGGAACAAAGTGTCAGACAAGTTATATTTGTATGACATGGTGCAGCAGAAGCGCATGGAGCTGACGGTGATCATAGTGTCAAACTTAGTCCGACACTTTGATTTGAAGAGGATGATCTAGCAACAGCACCATCTAGTGGCAGCCAATTTTCCTGTCGGCATTATATCTAACATTTGACCTGTGGAGGAAAGGCCAATGTTGGCCGCAGGATGGAAAGGGTTAATGATTGCCATTATTCAAAGCATAGCACTAATCACTAGCACTGTTGCACCAATGAAGAGTCAGGGCAGTGGCTGAAGGAGGGCCTAAGTAAGGCCCTCCTAGGGTTAAGGTGTGGTCAGAATGTCTGCCTCCATTATTGCCACAGAGGTGCCTGGCTCTTCTACTGACCACATATGCTATTGCTACGTTGTTATTGCCTGATGAAGCGGGATCAAACCTGCAAAACGTGTTGCATATTTTGGAGTTCATAAATAAAATATATTGACTGTCTTTACTACAGTTGTTGTGTGTCTACTTGGAGGAGGTAAGTCCACCACTACCTCCTCTATTTACCAAGAATTTGTTTTTTTAAGCTCATTTACCTTCCTTTTATCCTTTTGGCGCCTCTGTTCTCCTGCATAATATTGAACCCCCATTTTCTTATCTGCAGAGAGCAACTTCTTATTCCTGAGTGGGGTCAGGAAAACCTCCCCACCTGCTTTTACAGTGGTTGACTAATGGTAACCCTGGTTTGTGAGTATAAATTTTTACTCTATCTAGTAACCATTTACCAGTACATATTACACTATTGGGGCTCTTGGTGTTCCTTGTTTTTTCTATAAAATACTTATCACCTTAAACCAGAGGCACAGGAAGGAAATAAAACTTGGTGCCATGAAGAAGACCATTTACACATTACACAAGATAAGTTTGTTACATTGCCCTTTGACACACTTGGATATTTCAGTTTTTGTACTCACTCTAATTCTCAGGCTGGAGGATGAGGTTTCAGCATGGTGGTTCAGGTAACCAAAGCTGCTTCACATTACAAAAGTTACAAAAAGACAGAGAATATTTTTACGTGACAAGTTACCCAGGGATAGTCAGTGGGATGCAAATAACTCAGGGTTGACGCAGCTAAAGCAAAACAAATCTGCAAATTATTTGAATAACCCACGCTTGTGACTACCTCTGGTCCCACCCTTTACTATGACCTTCTGGCACATGTTTCCTACTGTAATTCTAGGGAATGTGGTCTGGCCTCTGTTGTTCTTACTTTTAGGAGCACATAGTCACTCCTGATTGACCCACCCACTTGCTAAATCCAGGCAGTGCAGGAAGCAAGGAATATTGCAATTCCAAGTATATTCCTTACACGAAAAAAGGTCTTTCTTTCTGACGACCTCTTGACTTCTATGAACCATTTATATACAATAAGGTATAACCTCGTTATAGTAAACGCTGATATAGTAAACATTTCAGATATAGTCAATGAAATGTCCAGGTCTGGCCAAGCACCATTATAAGTATAATGGAGTAACAAGTGGTATACTAAACCCTGATTCGTTAGAACTTCTGTTATGGTAAACCTGGTTTTTAGCCCCTGCGGTATTCTGTATCCAACTATAGTGGAATGTGGGTGTCAGTCAGAGACCCATGAGCCATGGTTGGTAGCCTGCTCACTATCTGCAAACTACTCTGGGCCTGCATGGATCAAAAGCACCAGCCGGCGAGACCTGTGCCTCCTGTGTAAGCTGCTGCCTGATAACTGAGGGAATGTCCTGTCATCTGTGACTTGTTTATGCATGGCTACAAGGCTACAGTATCATCCTGGCTGCACAGAAACATGGACAGGAGCACACTATAAGTATTATTATACCCACATTAACTGGTTAGACCTATGCTTCCTGACTGTGCAGGCTGTTGCTTGATTATTGCATGCAAATTCCTGCATATTGAGCAATGTGTTTTTTTATCTAACTTACACACTGTCTGTGCTCGTCTGCTGATACATTGAAAAGAAAAAAATCCCTCCCAATTATTGACTGAATTAAGATGCAGTACTATAATATAGTGTATGTGCCTGAAAATGACAATTTCTGATGTAGTGAACTTCTGATATAGTAAATCCCTTTGCCCGGTCCCTTGGAGTTTACTATAAAGGGGTTCTACTGTATTATCATGATTTGTGCTAGTACCGGTATTTGGCATATTGGGTTTGGTTGGGCTTTGATCTTAAACACTCAGTTCTGTTTTAAATATATTTGTGTATCTTGGGACTCAATCTCTCTCCCAGCAATGCCCTGTTAAAGCGGACCCAAACCAAACATTTTTTAATTCAAAATATTTAGTTGCACCACTCTGACACATACAAAGATAAATAAACACTCCTTCAAGCCTATGAGCATTTCAGTGCATGCTTTTCACCCTTCTCTTTTCATAACTAGGATTATACAGGTGGCAGCCATTAGCAATTCCTCCTTTGCCGGACACCACCTACTCCACCAAATTACCAGATTCTGTCCCGGCAATATGGAAGGAAGGGAGCGGTTCCTCCAATAAATGTAAAGTATTTTATATTTGTCATCATGCAGCTGAAAAAAGGCTGCTATTTATTATTATAATTTAGAAAATAGATTTTATTTCTGAAATCTTGAATTTTTAATTTAGGTCCACTTTAAGTGTACACTTGTATTAAGGAGAGCCAAAGGCGTTAAATTGTCAAAGGGAAATACTTACTTAAGGAGAGGGAAGCCTTTGAATCTCCCAGAGGTTTCCCACACTGTCCTCCAGTTTTTCGCCACTGCCTGGCATCCTTCTTAATATCGGGGCTGTGCTCACGGCCGTAGCTGTGCAGTAGCATGGACTGCTGGTAGACGAGGGGCTCCAACTTGGGAAACACACATCAAACTCTCTGACAGTCAGTACTGGTGCACCCAGGGCCGGATTTACAGCTCAGGAGCCTATAGGCACAGAAATCCTGGCACCCTAAGCCCCACCCATAAGTATAGGCCACACCCCCAAGCCATGCCCCCTTTTGCACAAGGTAACGTAGATATTACTAAAGACAAACAGAGGATACAAATAGCTGCGGCCGCACTCAGATCTGACTCTAAGGGGGCGGGGCAGCCTGTCTAGCGCCAGTAGCGGTGCAGAAGAGCAGCTGACAGGCAGTAATTTCACCGCCTATCAGCAGCCAGTCTGAAAGAGGTCTTATTGGAGGAGAGGTCACCATAAACCAAAGATCATTTCAGCTGAGGAAAATTAAAACCGCATGTCACATGCTTCCACATGAAATAATCAAATAGTTCCATGCCTCCAGATAAAAGAATCAAGTAGTCACATGCCATCAGATAATTCATCAAGTAGTCATGTGTCGCCCAATAAAAAAAAAAGTTGTCACAATCATCCAGATAAAATAATGAAGTAGTCACACACCTCCAGATAAAATAATTAAGTAGCCAGGTGCCTTACAATAAAAACAAATAAAATAGGCAGGTGCATCAACATAAAATGATTAAAGGGACTCCGAGCTCAAAAAATAAACAAAATTGGTACTTACCTGGGGCTTTCTTCAGCTCACCGTAGGTCGGGAGGTCCCCCGGTGTGGTCCTGGCTCCTCTCCTGGTCCCTCCGCCGCATACCGCACCGCCAACACCCGGACCTGGTGTCGGGCTCCCACTTTATGAACTGGGACTCTCTTCGTCATCATGTCGGCCGCTGCGCATCATCACGGCGGCCGGCGTGACAGTACTGTGCATTCACGATTTAACCACGCATGCGCAGTACTGTCACACCGGCCGCCGTGATGACGTGCAGCGGCCTATAAGATGACGAAGAGCGTCCCGGTTCAGGAAGTGGAAGCCCGACACCCGGCTCGGGTGTCAGCGGTGCGGTATGTGACAGAGGGACCGGAAGAGGAGCCAGGACCACGCCGGGGGACCTCCCGACCTACGGTGGGCTGCAGAAAGCCCCAGGTAAGTACCAATTTTGTTTATTTTTTGAGGTCAGGGTCCCTTTAAGTAGCCAAGTCTGTCCTGCATAAAAAATGTAAGTAGCCGCCAAGTCCCCCAGATAAAAGAATTAAGTAGCCATGTGCACATATATGTATATCAGTGTAAGGTAGCAAAAATTGTATCCCTTGATATTAGGCATGGCCATTTCTATGGCCGTGCGGGCGCCCTGAGCACTGCTGGGAGGGGGACGCTGTGATGGAGGGGGGAGCCGCGGGGAGGGCAGCCCGACCTCTCCCTTCCTTCCACTCCCCGGGCCGCCCTCCGATAGGATAGGTTAGATAGGTAGCTGCCCCAATATAGGTTAGGTACGTGCCCCCATGATGGAGGGGGGAGCCGCAGCCGCGGGGAGGGCAGCCCCGACCTCTCCCTCCCTTCCACTCCCCGGGCCGCCCTCCGTGCGATCTCTCCTCGGACTGCAGAGCAATGCGCAGGGAAGCGATATACAAAACTACTCACCTCCCTGGTTCCAATCGCTGCTCTCTCGCTGCCAGTCTCATCTCTCCATAGACGCTGATACACACACACGCTGCTTCCGGCTAAACAGGAAGCAGTGTGTGTATCAGTGTCTATGCAGAGAGAGGAGACTGGCGGCGAGTGAGCAGCGATTGGAACCAGGGAGGTGAGTAGTTTTGTATAGCGCTTCCCTGCGCATTGCTCTGCAGTCCGAGGGGAGATCGCACGGAGGGCGGTCCGGGGAGTGGAAGGGAGGGAGAGGTCGGGCTGCCCTCCCCGCGGCTGCGGCTCCCCCCTCCATCATGGGGGGCACCTACCTAGCCTATATTAGGGCAGCTACCTATCTAACCTATCCTGGGGGGCACCTACCTAATCTAACCTATACTGGGGGGCACCTACTAAATCTAACCTATACTGAGGGGGCAGCTACCTAATCTAACCTATATTGGGGGGGCACCTACCTAATCTAACATACTGGGGGGCAGCTACCTAATCTAACCTATACTGGGGGGCAGCTATCTAACCTATACTGGGGGCAGCTACCTATCTAACCTATACTGGGGGGCAGCTACCTATCTAACCTGGGGGGCAGCTACCTAATCTAACCTATACTGAGGGGGCAGCTACCTAATCTAACCTATACTGGGGGGAACCTACCTATCTAACCTATACTGGGGGGCACCTACCTATCTAACCTATACTGGGGGGGCACCTACCTATCTAACCTATACTGGGGGGCACCTACCTAACCTATACTGGCGGGCAGCTACCTATCTAACCTATAGTGGGAGCATTAACTTATCTAACCTGTATTGGGGGCACCTACCTACCTAGCTAGCCTATACAGGTGACAACTATACTGGCTACCTATATTGGAGGCACCTACCTAACTAACATATACTGGGGGCATCTACCTATCTAACCTATGCTGGGGGCAACTATTCTGACTACCTATATTAGAGGCACCCACCTAGCTGACCTGTACTGGGGGTACCTACCTATCTAATTTATACCGGGGACGCCTGCCTATCTAACCTATACTGGTGGCAACTATACTGGCTACCTATACTGGAGACACCTACCTGGCTAACCTATACCAGAGGCAACTATACTGGCTCACCTATGCCTGGCTACCTATACTGGGGGGACCTATAGCTGGCTACCTATACTGGGGTACCTATTCTGGGGGAATCTATACTGAGTGCAACTAGACCTGGCTAACCTATACTGCGGGCACCCATACCTTGCTTCGGGGCGGGGGGGGGCGCACTTTTTACACCCTCGCCCTGGGTGCATTTTAGCCTAGAAACTGCACTGATATTAGGTAGTCATAACTGTCCCCAATTGCTGGCTAGGTGAGGGGGCTTTCTGGGGACATGGTGCAGGGAGATATCTAGGGTAGGATGCTGGCTGCCTGGGGCACGGTGCAGGCTGGAATAGGGTGCTGCTTGGGGCAGGCAGGAGCAGGGTGCTGCCTGAGGCAGGGTGTTGGCTGACTTTGGCAGGGTGCTGGTTTGCTGTTGCAGGTTGCTGGCTAGCTTGGGCAGGCTGCTGCACTGCTGTGTGGCTTGGGCAGGGTGCTTGCTTGCTGGGACAGGGTGCTATGTGGCTTGGGCAGGGTGCTCGCCTGCTGGGGCAGGGTGCTGCACTGCTGTGTGGTTCGGGCAGGGTGCTGCACTGCTATGTGGCTTGGACAGGGTGCTGTGTGTGGCTTGGGCAGGGTGCTGTAAGTGGCTTGTGCAGGGTGCTGTGTGCAGCTTGGGCAGAGTGCTCGCTGGGTGCCATTAAACAGACCTAAAATCATGGGCGACCAGTTTTCCGATCAGCACCGCTCCTCCCCCGTCGCCTGAGCTTTCTCTTTCATGAAGCATCAGATCTCCGATCAGCACGACAGCAGAGACAGAGAAGGACGCACGCTACTCGCGCCCAGTGTACTCCTAACGCGGAAGTGACTAATGATGACGTCACTTCCGCATTTGAGTACACCGGGCACGAGTAGCACGCATACTTCCTCCCTGTGTCAGGCTAAAGGGACATCAGGCATTGCGCTGCGGGCAGGATGGGGAACATTCAGGGGCCGCCTTTGCCCCTGTAAGGTGCCTGTGGGCACGTGCCTACAGTGCCTTATGGGAAATCCGGCCCTGGGTGCACCCCAGGACTGTGTGCTTCCCCACTGCTCTACTCACTTTATCAATGACTGCAACTCCACAGATCCATCTGTTAAGGTTCTAAAGTTTGCAGATGACACAACAGTAGTTGGTCTCATACAAAACGGGGCCGAGTCTGCATACAGGCATGTAGTGGGGCAGTTTTCCTCCTGGTGCAGCAACAACAACTTGGAACTAAATGCTCTCAAAACCATGGAGATGATAATAGACTTTAGGAGATCTCCCCTCCCCTTAACCATAAATGGATTGCAATAACCGAGGTAGAGTCTTTCAAGTTTCTTGGTCCACAATCTCAAACAACCTAAAATGGGACAACAATACGGCCACTATCATCAAGAAAGCGCACCAGAGGATGTACCATCTACGGCAGCTGAGGAGGTTTGACCTACCTAAAAAAACTAATGGTGCAGCTCTACACTGTAAATATCAAATCCACCATGACATCATCTATGATTGCCTGGTTCAGCTCCTGCTCAGCATCAGAAAAGGTGAGGCTGCAGCGCATCATCCGAACAGCGGAAAGGATAATTGGCTGAAGCTTACCTTCCCTGCAGGATCTTTACGCTAGCAGGTGCAGAAAGAGAGCAACCAAAATTGCCTCTCACCCTGCTCACTCCATCTTCCTGCGCATGCCTTCAGGAGTAAGATTCTGGTCAATCGTAACTAAAACCTCTTTCCTTGTATAGGATCCATAGGCTTCTCTCTTCTTAGGTACGTATACGCTTTCATACACTTTCAAACACCCCCTTTCTGTATTGGTACTTTGTGGAACCTCCCTTTGCTTTAACCTCACTGGCGTTATGATTATTTCCAGATTTAGGGTCTAAAAGCCATGCCATTTTTGCACAAGCTTTTAGGCTTTGTTCACATCTAAAATCGTAATCGCTGACGGCTGCGTTTTGCGATTTTGAGAGTGATTTTTTTCCCCTCCTGGCGCTTACCTGCGCGCTACGATTTTGTGTAAGGCGCTTTTCAATGCGTTTCTTGCAGAGCGATTTCTTTTTTCACTTCCTGACTCAAGTCAGGAAGTGAACTCTGACCCGGAAAATAATAAATACAATGTACAGTATTTATTCTTAAAAGCGCGAATGCAATCGCCGCAAAATCGATTTTGTGAGCGTTTTGCATTTTTCCTATACCTTCCATTGTAGCAAGATCGCCCAAAAAATGGTGCAGGCAGTGCTTTGGTCAGCAGAAAGCTGACGAAACACGCAGATATGAACAATTCCTTGTCCCCATCAAACATCCCTATGGGACTCCTCCAACCCCTGGTAATTAGTCCTGCAACAGGGACCTTTTATATATAAAAGTTGCTCTTCACAAACCCCCTACAGATATTGAGGAACCCAGTTATGTGCCTGATTTATAAGTAAACAGGCAGACTAATAGGGTTTAGCAACACGATAACTTGTTTCCATACATGAGAGAATGCTAAGCATCAGAGCTAGTAGGCATGTCACTTTCTGCCTGATGATATATTTATGCATATTTTTCTTTATAGATTCTTCACATCATATCAATATGAACAGAGGAGTAGGCGCTATCCATTTTAGCATCACTAGCCACCTCTAGGAAACTAAATGCAGACTACCGATCTGTCATTGATTTGCACCCATCAGGCAGTTTTAACTTTAACACCAGCGGCACGGCCGCGCCACATAATTTTAGCTTTCACTGCCGTTACCATGGCTATCACGAGTGGGCCAAAACAGCCTCCACTCTGACGTGGTTACTCTGCCCCCCTACGATCACCAATCTTCCTATGGAGGCGGAACCTAGTATTTTTAATCCTACTTGCCCAGTGCCCTAGCGTGATCTGATGAAGGCAGGGATGCCAAAACGCGTCATCATGCTAGAGGCATGTTGTGACAGAGGACACGTCCCTCGCCTGTGAGAGGACCTTGCCGCAGATAGGACGCCACGCTGCTGGCCACAGCCTGGCGGTTCCCGCACTATCGGAGGGAGGGATGTGTTTCTAGACTTTTACTAAACATATTATACTTTTCTATTGGTTTTACACTATGGAGCGCTCTACCCATCTTTTTTAAATCATCAAATCTACCGTGACATCATCTATGACTGTATGGTTCGGCTCCTGCTCAGAATTAGAAAAGGGGAGGCTGCAGCGCACATCATCCGAACAGCGGAAAGGATAATTGGCTGTAACTTTCCTTCCCTGCAGGATCTTTACGCTAGCAGGTGCAGAAAGAGAGCAACCAACATTGCCTCTGATCCCTCTCACCCTGCACACTCCATCTTCCAGCGCATGCCTTCAGGAGTAAGATTCCGGTCAATCGCAACTAAAACCTCCAGACACAAGAACAGCTTTTTTCCTCAGGCGGTAGCCATGCTTAATGCAGAACCATGCTAAAGCTGCTAGGACTTGAAATTAATCAGCACAGAACTGAAAATGATTAATTCTCACCTTGCTTACTGCCACTATACTCACATACTGTCCTTGACTTGTAATATACATACTGTCTGTCCTTGTATTTTTTTTTATTTTTTTGTTTATTAAAGGGAACCTGTACTGAGTAAAAATATTTAAAATAAACACATGAGGTAACTTCAAATGAACATTACATCATGCCATCAGTTCCTCTCAGAAGCTCACCATTTTCTTCTGGCAATGATCCCTTCCAGTTCTGACAACATTTTGTCAGAACAGAAATATATAAGTTGCTGTCAGTTATATATCAGTTGCTGTCAGTTATAGCTGAGAGGAAAACTGATGCACCAAGTAATGTCCATGTTTCTCCATGGCTCAAGTAGGCGATGTTACAGTTTAACAGTGTGCTGACCAGGTAGCTGTTATGGGGTAATGGTCATTTTCAAAATGGAGGACTTAGAATTCCATTGATCACAGTGGACAAACAGGACGCAGGAGAGGAGAAAGAGAATGATGAGCAGACTACATGGGAGATAAGTATGACCTGTGTATGTTTATGCTGACTTTTTATTTTCAGTTCAGGTTTTCTTTAAGCAACTGCCAAGACAAATTCCTTGTAAGTGCAAACTTACTTAGCAAAATAAATTGATTTTGATTCTGATTCTGATTACTGCACACGTGCCCGTACTCAGGCAGCTGTAGTATGGCTGCACTTGTGCCTGGAGAGGAGCACAGTCACAATCTTATTGCCAACAAGTCCTTTGTCAATAGTTTTCGAGGGGTCCACGTTCAGCAACAGGGGACCAGAGGATGGCTTGGAAGACTCTATAGGATCCATATGCTTCCCTCTTCTTAGGTACGTATACGCTTTCATACACTTTCAAACACCCCTCTTCTGTATCAGTACTTTGTGGAACCTCCCTTTGCTTTAACCTCCCTGGCGTTATGATTATTTACAGATTTAGGGTCTAAAAGCCGTGCAATTTTTTCACAAGCTTTTACGCTTTGTTCACATCTAAAATAGTAATCGCTAAAGGCCGCGTTTTCGATTTTAAGAGTGACTTTTCCCCCTCCCGGCACTTACCTGCGCGCGTTACGATTTTGTGTAAAGCACTTTTCAAAGCGCTTTTGCAGAGCGATTTCTTTTTTAACTTCCTGACGCAAGTGAAGTGAACTCTGACCCGGAAAATAATAAATACAATGTACAGTATTTATTCTTAAAAGTGTGAATGCAATCATGCAAAAGCGATTTTGTGAGTGTTTTGCATTTTTCCTATACCTTCCATTGTAAATTACAAAACACAGAACCTGAAATTTATACTAAAACTACAAAATTCCTCTTTACTGAATCAATAAAACTTAACCTTTAATAAATTAGTAAAAATTCAAGGTGTATGACTGCATGAATTTCTCAAATTGACTAGCAAAAGATGCTGGGCTTGCAGTTTCTGTCAGTAACGGATCAGGAAGAAAAAAAAAAAACCTTATCCCAGGTCCCCTAGCATCAGAAGGTAAATATAAAAGTTACACACCCCCCACCAAATAACCCGACATGTTTTACTCCATTTGCGAAGCTTTTTCAAGGGATAAAAGTGCTAAAGATAAGTGCTAAAGTGATACGGTGCAAAATTTACATTCTAAAAATACAAGTATAGAGATACAGCATATAAGCTTATAACATGATTGCAGCCAAACGAAAATGGCAGACTTTGGCTCCTTTTATACCCACCCAGGGGGTGGGAACGCATAACCACTCCCCTAGGTACATAAGAAGGATACACCCCCTATCAGATTGCAATGTCATTGGTCGGGATATTTGTCAATCATAGATTCCACCAATGATTGCTAGTCGCATTAGATCCCATGCATTAAAATAAATGCCCTATATTGTTAGTTGGGGATCTAAAAAGTCATATCCATAGAGTAGAAGACCTTCCATTGTAGCAAGATCGCCCAAAAAATGGTGCAGGCAGCACTTTGGTCAGCGGAAAGCTGACGAAACACGCAGATATGAACAATTCCACAAGGATTCCTTGCACACGCGCTTTTAGGGTGATTTTCAAAATTGACAGCGCTTAAAAAATTGCGAAAACGCCCTAGGTGTGAACAAGCCCTAAGACCCTAAAAACAAGAAAGGACGCCTTTTCTCCACCCACAGCACAAACAGAGCCGATACACGATGCACAGTGACTCCATCTGCAGCAAGATGATGTTGTAGGTCTTCGGTGCTGGTCTGTGGGTTGACTCTGTTTTCAACATTCGTCGCTTCTGTCTATACGAGATTTTTCTTGATCTGCCACTTCAAGTCTTAATTTGAACTGAGCCTGTGTTCTTCTATTTCCTCAATATGTTCCTAACTGTGGAAACAGACAGCTGAAATCTCTGAGACAGCTTTCTGTATCCTTCATAATTGGATTTACCTGTGTATGTAGGTCAGGGGTCACTGAGCTTACCAAACCAATTTGAGTTCCAAAAATGTGTTCTAAAAGTTTTGGAATCAATAAAATGACAACAGTGCCGAAATTTATGCACCTGCCTAATTTTATTTAAACAGTTATTGCGCACTTTCTGTAAATCCAATAAACTTCATTTCACTTCTCAAATATCACTGTGTGTGTCTCCTATATGATATATTTAACTGACTTTTTTATCGTAACAACCAACGATTTATACAGGAAAATCATGACGATTACCAAGGTTGCCTAAACTTTCGCATCCCACTGTACTTCTTCACCAACATTGTGCATCTAAACTGTGCAAGATTTTCCTATTACTTTATATAGAACTGGTAAACTCCAGACAAATAGCATGGTTTCCATTTGGTCAACGGCAATATTTAACCACTTCAGGTTTTAGGAAGTGATTGACTTTTTTAATTTGTTAATTTGTTATTTTCTAAAAAGTGGTAACATATGGGCCATATTAAGCAATGGTCCACTACATGATCAGCTAGTAACAAAATAAGGCCTATGTCACATCATTTTAATCATGAGAAGCTGAAGAATTCATTTTCCATTGTTTTATTGCTGTGGCACCTGTCACAATAGAAATGCTTAGCGACAAACTGACACCAGGGATAAAAAAAAACCTTTTATTTAAAAAATGTTTTCACATTTGGGCAAATTTTAGCAAAACCAAAAACATTTAAAGGACACAATATAACTATCCTAAAATAAACCTGGATGTCTACTTTTCGAAATAATAAACAAAGTCAGTATCCTCAGTGCAAAAAAGTCCAGTATAACAGAACGATTTTACCGCATCTGGTGGTCAGAGAGCGATAAGTACAAAGCATCAAATATGATGGAATAAACCTCCAGTGTGGTTCGGTCTCAAGCAATGTAACCCAATCAAGCTTCCTCAAACGTCATCCACACTTCAGGCTGGTCATGAGTCTTTATAAAAGCTTTGTTTTATTGCACATAATAACGAAACCTTAGGAATCCTGAGGATGTTTTATTATGTGCAATAAACCAAGCTACTATAAAGACATGGGCTGACGTTTGGATGACGTATGAGGAAGCTCGATAGGCTTAGATTGCTTGAGATGGAACCACACTGAGACTTGCTCCTTGAAGGCTGCATGAGACATGCTCTGCTTCATACATACATGCCATTGGAGCCATTTGGAGGTTTATTCCAGCATATCTGGACATTGCTTTGTACTTTGTATTTTTTTTAAATAGTGGCACTTGTTGTACGTGTTTTTACTGTTAAGACATGCAAAGGAGTCTGCGGAGGTAGAATGGCACTATAAAGTGAAAAGGAATAAACTGCCCTCCAAAAATCCAAGTAGGTAGACTGGCTATAATGGTCCACTACATGATCAGCTAGTAACAAACTAAGGCCTATGTCACATAATTTAACCAGGAAGAAAGAATTTATTTTGAGGTGTTTTATAGCAGTGGCACTTGTCATGTGAAAATTAGGAAAGGTGAAAAAAAAAAACTGTACAAATTTAAAAAAAAAAACGTAAAATAGCCATGAAACAGAATAATTGTTGAAAAAATATTACCCAGAAATAGCCTAGAGTGCACTGAATAAAAAAAAAAAAAAAATATATATATATATATATATATATATATATATATATATATATATATATATATATATATATACATATATACTGGTTCTTTTAAAAAAAATTGCATATTGTGATAAAGTTCATTATTTTCTGTAATGTACTGATAAACATTAGGCTTGCACTTTTCTTTTATTGGTCGGATGAAATATGCTAATTTTTTGAGATAGGAATTTGGGGTTTTCATGAGCTGTATGCCAAAATCATCAATACTAAATCAATAAAAGGCTTGAACTACTTCAGTTGTGTGTAATGAATCTAAAATATATGAAAGTCTAATGTTTATCACTACATTACAGAAAATAATGAACTTCATCACAATATGCTAATTTTTTTTAGAAGACCCTGTGTATATATATATATATATATGTATATATATATACAGTGGGATACGAAAGTTTGGGCAACCTTGTTAATTGTCGTGATTTTCCTGTATAAATTTGATATTTGAGAAGTGAAATTAAGTTTATTGGATTTACAGAACTCTCAAATGACCTGAAGACAAAAATTGTTCATCATCGGGGTTTAGGGGAAAGATACAGAAAGCTGTCTCAGAGATTTCAGCTATCTGTTTCCACAGTTAGGAACATATTGAGGAAATGGAAGACCACAGGCTCAGTTTAAGTTAAGGCTCGAAGTGGCAGATCAAGAAAAATCGCAGATAGACAGAAGCGACAAATGGTGAGAACAGTCAGAGTCAACCCACAGACCAGCACCAAAGACCTACAACATCATCTTGCTGCAGATGGAGTGACTGTGCATTGTTCAACCATTCAGCGCACTTTACACAAGGAGATGCTGTATGCAGAGGAAGCCTTTTTTTCCGCCCACAGCCGCTTGAGGTATACTAAAGCACATTTGGACAAGCCAGCTTCATTTTGGAATAAGGTGACGTGGACTGATGAAACTAAAATTGAGTTATTTGGGCATAACAAGGGGTGTTATGCATGGAGGAAAAACAACACTGCATTCCAAGAAAAACGCCTGCTACCTACAGTAAAATAGGGTGGTGGTTCTATCATGCAGTGGGGCTGTGTGGCCAGTGCAGGGACTGGGAATCTTGTCAAAGTTGAGAGACGCATGGATTCCACTCAGTATCAGAAGATTCTAGAGACCAATGACCAGGAATCGGTGACAAAGCTGAAGCTGCGCTGGGGGTGGATCTTTCAATTAGAAAACAACCCTAAACACTGCTGAAAATCCACTAAGGCATTATGCAGAGGAACAAGTAGTGTTGGGCGAACACCTAGATGTTCGGGTTCGCGAACGTTCGCCGAACATCGCCGCGATGTTCGGGTGTTCGCGCCGAACTCCGAACATAATGGAAGTCAATGGGGCCCCGAACTTTCGTGCTTTGTAAAGCTTCCTTACATGCTACATACCCCAAATTTGCAGGGTATGTGCACCTTGGGAGTGGGTACAAGAGGAAAAAAAATATTTGAAAAAGAGCTTATAGTTTTTGAGAAAATTGATTGTAAAGTTTCAAAGGAAAAACTGTCTTTTAAATGTGGAAAATGTCATGTTTCTTTGCACAGGTAACATGCTTTTTGTCGCCATGCAGTCATAAATGTAATACAGAGAAGAGGTTCCAGGAAAAGGGACCGGTAACGCTAACCCAGCACAAGCAGCAGCACACGTGATGGAACAGGAGGAGGCGCAGGAGGAGAAGGCCACGCTTTTTGAGACACAACATCCCAGGCCTTGCATGAGGACAACTAGCGTGCGGATATAGCAATGCTTTTTGCCGCCATGCAGTCATAAATGTAATAAAGATGAGAGGTTCAATAAACAGGGACTGGAAACGCTAACCCAGCAGCAGCAGCACACGTGATGGAACAGGAGGAGGCGCAGGAGGAGAAGGCCACGCTTTTTGAGACACAACATCCCAGGCCTTGCATGAGGACAAATAGCTGATGAGAGGTTCAATAAACAGGGACCGGCAACGCTAACCCATCACAGATGGTCATTGTTCATGTTACTTGGTTGGGGTCCAGGAGTGTTGCATAGTCATTTCCAATCCAGGATTGATTCATTTTAATTTGAGTCAGACCGTCTGCATTTTCTGTGGAGAGGCGGATACGCCGATCTGTGACGATGCCTCCGGCAGCACTGAAACAGCGTTCCGACTTAACGCTGGCTGCCGGGCAAGCCAGCACCTCTATTGCGTACATTGCCAGTTCGTGCCAGGTGTCTAGCTTCGATACCCAATAGTTATAGGGTGCAGATGGATTGTTCAATACAGCTACGCCATCTGACATGTAGTCCTTGACCATCTTCTCCAGGCGATCGGTGTTGGAGGTGGATCTGCACACTTGCTGTTCTGTGGGCTGCTGCTGCATGGGTGTCAGAAAATTTTCCCACTCCAAGGACACTGCCGATACCATTCCCTTTTGGGCACTAGCTGCGGCTTGTGTTGTTTGCTGCCCTCCTGGTCGTCCTGGGTTTGCGGAAGTCAGTCTGTCGGCGTACAACTGGCTAGAGGAGGGGGAGGATGTCAATCTCCTCTCTAAAGTCTCCACAAGGGCCTGCTGGTATTCTTCCATTTTGACCTGTCTGACTCTTTCTTCAAGCAGTTTTGGAACATTGTGTTTGTACCGTGGATCCAGAAGGGTATAAACCCAGTAATTGGTGTTGTCCAGAATGCGCACAATGCGTGGGTCGCGTTCAATGCAGTCTAGCATGAATTGAGCCATGTGTGCCAGAGTCCTGCCAGAATCCTCATCATCCTCTTGTGAGCGTTGTGATAGTTGTTGTGATGCATCATAGTCGTTACCTTCTTCCTGGTCTGCTTCTGCTGACCATTCGCGCTGAATTGTGGAAGTCCAACGTGCACCGCTCTGGCCCTCGTCAGTGGTGGCAGGAAATTCCTGCTCCAACTCCAGCTGTTCCTCCTCCTCTTCTTCGTCATAGCTGCTGGGGCCAGCGTTTCCTGAGGCGGATGGCCTGATGTTGGTACCATCAAGCTGATCGTTTTCTCCTTCAGATTCCCCCAGTTGCATCATGACAGCTGTTTCCTTGATTTTCAACATTGACCTCTTCAGTAAACACAGCAGTGGTATGGTAATGCTGACTGAAGAGTTGTCACTGCTCACAAGCAACGTGGATTGCTCAAAATTTTGGAGGAATTGGCAGAGGTCCAACATGTTGGCCCAATTGGATCCACAGAAGCTTGGCAGCTGTCCGGATGTGCCTCGGTACTGCGCCGTCATGTACTGGACCACTGCACTCTTCTGCTCGCAAAAGCGGGCTAGCATGTGCAGCGTAGAATTCCAGCGCGTAGGGACATCACACAGCAAGCGATGGTGGGGGAGATTGAAGCGCTCCTGCATCTTGGCGAGTGCCCCCGAAGCAGTACTGGAATTTCTACAATGTTTGGCCACTCGTCGCACCTTCAACAGAAGATCGGCCACGCCTGGGTATGTCCTCAGGAACCGCAGAACTACTAGGTTCATCACGTGCGCCAGGCAAGGGATGTGTGTCAGCTTAGCCAACCTTAAAGCGCGAATGAGATTACTCCCATTATCACACACAACCATGCCCGGTTTCAGGTCCAGCGGTGCCAGCCACAAATCCGTCTGTTCCTTTATTCCCCTCCAAATTTCCTCCCCTGTGTGCTGCTTATCCCCAAGGCAGATCAGCTTCAGCAACGCTTGCTGACGCATGCCAACAGCTGTGCTGCACTGCTTCCACGATCCTACTGCTGCTGGGTTAGCGTTTCCGGATGAGGTACAGCTTTGAGATGCGTTGGAGGAGAAGGAGTCAGAGAGGTAGGTGCTGCTGTTGTTATCCAGTGGGAGGGACGGCGGTGCAGCTGTTTGCGGCGTGGGCAACACCCGCGCCGTAGCAGGTGAGGAATCGCTGCCAGGCTCCACAAGGTTCACCCAGTGCGCGGTAAGGGAGATGTATCGACCCTGGCCGAACGCACTCGTCCAGGTGTCAGTGGTGAGGTGAACCTTGCAGGCAACGGCATTCTTCAAGCTTCGGGTTATTTTGCTGACCACATGCTCATGCAACTCAGGCACTGCAGAGCGCGCAAAGTGGTAGCGGCTGGGAACCACGTAACGTGGGATGGCCACTGACATCATGCCCTTGAAGCTGTTTGTCTCCACCACTCGATATGGCAGCATTTCGCAGGCCAGAAGCTTGGCTATGCTGGCTGTTACTGCCACGGCCCGGGGGTCATTTGCTGGCAATTTCCTCTTGCGCTCAAACATCTCCGAGACAGACAACTGAACCGTAGGGCTGGACACTGAAGGGCTGTTGGTTGTTGTGTTTGATGAACACTGGGAGACCTCAAGAGCACTACTCCGGAAAGTGACAGTGTCAGCGTCGTCTGATGTTTGTGAATGTTGTGAACCACGCAATGGCTGGGCTACTGCTGCTGTTGAGGCAGGTCTGGTGGTGAGTCTGGTGACCCCAAGGGAGGCAGTGTTGCTGGTACCCTATCCTGCCGCATTTGCCCACAGAGTGGGATGTTTGGATAGCATGTGGCGGCTCATGCTGGTGGTGGAGAGGTTGTTAATACTTTTCCCCCTGCTCAGGCGGGTCTTGCACACCTTGCAAATCGCCATAGTACCATCCTCAGTGCAGTCTTCAAAGAAAGCCCAGACTTTGGAGCACCTGCCTTGCTGGCGATTTTCTGTTTGCGCCTCTTTTGCCTCTCACTTGAACTTCCACGCTTGTGGTGCCTGAAATTGCGCGCCGCCTACCTTGTGGCACAAGGCGAACTCGTGCAGCAGTGGGTTCTTCAACAGACTCATCTGTGCTGCTGCTACGACGGCGATGTTCTCGTTCACAAACAAAATCTGGGTCTATGTCCACATTGTCCATACCCTCCTCTTCCATCTCCTCAAACTCGTCATATGTCATTGTGGGGGGCCGCCGCCGTGGAGTAGAGCTCCCCAGAACAACCTCTGCGCAGCTCACTCCAACGTCGTCTTCCAGATCTTGTCGGCCGACCTCCTGCAATTGCAACCCCTCCTGCCCAACTTGCTCTGGGATTTGGGTTTCAAAGTCCTCGGACTCGCCTTGTATTTCAGTGCGCGGTGCATTTCCCACAGTTAATGGTTGTGAATCCGGGCACAACATTTCTGGCTGTTCCTCCATTGACCTTTCAAAGGTGGAAGTTTGTTGGGCTGGGAATAGCTCCTGCGAATACCCCATTGTGTCCTGAGGTAATTCATCGGACTGGTTATCTAGCAGTTGTGTGCGTGGTGTCGCTGCCGGTTGTGTCAGCTTTGTGCCCACTGGCTCCTTGTAACTGGCTGAGGACTCGGACCTCGTGCGTGATGTGCTGGTGCTGCTTAACCCACTGCTGGATGCTTGAGAGGTCATCCAAGTAATTATCTGGTCCTGTTCTTTTGGATTTGTGAGGGTTTTTGTCCTGGACAACATGGGCGGTATTGAGTGGGTTTTCTTGGGTGCTCCCCTGTGGCCTGTACGTGAACCATCAGGGGAAACACCTCTTCCCTTGCCCCTCCCTCTTTCACCGGATTTCTTCCTCATTTCACTTATCCTTAAAGTACACGCTGACTGGCAGCAGTACAGTGGCAGTACAGAAATGCTATACAGTGGTGGGTGAGCGGTGTACCACTATTCCCAGCAGCGACACAGAGCACAATGCTATACAGTGGTGGGTGAGCGGTGTACCACTATTCCCAGCAGCGACACAGAGCACAATGCTATACAGTGGCGGGTGAGCGGTGTACTACTGTTCCCAGCAGACACAGAGTGGCAGTAAACACAATAATGCTATATAGTGCTGGGTGAGTGGTGTACACAGAGTGGCAGTAAACACAATGCTATATAGTGTGGCTGAGCGAGCGGTGTACTACTGTTCCCAGCAGACACAGAGTGGCAGTAAACACAATGCTATATAGTGTGGCTGAGCGAGGTACACAGAGTGGCAGTAAACACAATGCTATATAGTGTGGCTGAGCGAGCGGTGTACTACTGTTCCCAGCAGACACAGAGTGGCAGTAAACACAATGCTATATAGTGTGGCTGAGCGAGGTACACAGAGTGGCAGTAAACACAAAGCTATATAGTGTGGCTGAGCGAGCGGTGTACTACTGTTCCCAGCAGACACAGAGTGGCAGTAAACACAATGTTATATAGTGTGGCTGAGCGAGGTACACAGAGTGGCAGTAAACACAATGCTATATAGTGTGGCTGAGTGAGCGGTGTACTACTGTTCCCAGCAGACACAGAGTGGCAGTAAACACAATGCTATATAGTGCTGGGTGAGCGAGGTACACAGAGTGGCAGTAAACACAATGCTATATAGTGTGGCTGAGCGAGCGGTGTACTACTGTTTCCAGCAGACACAAAGTGGCAGTAAACACAATGCTATATAGTGTGGCTGAGCGAGGTACACAGAGTGGCAGTAAACACAATGCTATATATTGTGGCTGAGCGAGCGGTGTACTACTGTTCCCAGCAGACACAGAGTGGCAGTAAACACAATGCTATATAGTGCTGTTTGAGCGAGGTACACAGAGTGGCAGTAAACACAATGCTATATAGTGTGGCTGAGCGAGCGGTGTACTACTGTTCCCAGCAGACACAAAGTGGCAGTAAACACAATGCTATATAGTGTGGCTGAGCGAGGTACACAGAGCGGCAGTAAACACAATGCTATATAGTGTGGCGGAGCGAGCGGTGTACTACTGTTCCCAGCAGACACAGAGTGGCAGTAAACACAATGCTATATAGTGTGGTTGAGCGAGGTACACAGAGTGGCAGTAAACACAATGCTATATAGTTTGGCTGAGCGAGCAGTGTACTACTGTTCCCAGCAGACACAGAGTGGCAGTAAACACAATGCTATATAGTGTGGCTGAGCGAGGTACACAGAGTGGCAGTAAACACAATGCTATATAGTGTGGCTGAGCGAGCAGTGTACTACTGTTCCCAGCAGACACAGAGTGGCAGTAAACACAATGCTATATAGTGTGGCTGAGCGAGGTACACAGAGTGGCAGTAAACACAATGCTATATAGTGTGGCTGAGCGAGGAGTGTACTACTGTTCCCAGCAGACACAGAGTGGCAGTAAACACAATGCTATATAGTGTGGCTGAGCGAGGTACACAGAGTGGCAGTAAACACAATGCTATATAGTGTGGCTGAGCGAGCGGTGTACTACTGTTCCCAGCAGACACAGAGTGGCAGTAAACACAATGTTATATAGTGTGGCTGAGCGAGGTACACAGAGTAGCAGTAAACACAATGCTATATAGTGTGGCTGAGCGAGCAGTGTACAACTGTTCCCAGCAGACACAGAGTGGCAGTAAACACAATGCTATATAGTGTGGCTGAGCGAGGTACACAGAGTGGCAGTAAACACAATGCTATATAGTGTGGCTGAGCGAGCAGTGTACTACTGTTCCCAGCAGACACAGAGTGGCAGTAAACACAATGCTATATAGTGTGGCTGAGCGAGGTACACAGAGTGGCAGTAAACACAATGCTATATAGTGTGGCTGAGCGAGCGGTGTACTACTATTCCCAGCAGCGACACAATGACCGGGGGACCCTGGCTAGCGTGGCTGGAGCGCGAACTACCCTGCCTGCCTACCCAAAGCTAAATCCACAGACAAATGGTGGAGATGTGACGTGGTTCGGGTATTTATTTACCCGAACCACGTGACAGTTCGGCCAATCAGAGCGCGTTCGGGTCCGAACCACGTGACTCGTTCGGCCAATCACAGCGCTAGCCGAACATTCGGGTAACGTTCGGCCATGCGCTCTTAGTTCGGCCATATGGCTGAACAGTTTGGCCGAACACCATCAGGTGTTCGGCCGAACTCGAACATCACCCGAACAGGGTGATGTTCTGCTGAACCCGAACAGTGGCGAACACTGTTCGCCCAACACTAGGAACAAGTACAATGTTCTGGAATGGCCATTTCAGTCCCCAGACCTGAATATAATTTAAAATCTTAGTTAGTTAACCACTTCCGGACTCAGCCTTTACCCCCCCCCCCCCCCCTTAAGGACCAGCGCTGATTTCTAAGATCTGTGCTGGGTGGGCTCTACAGCCCCCAGCACAGATCAAATAACAGGCAGAGCGACCAGATCGCCCCCCTTTTTTCCCCACTAGGGGGATGATGTGCTGGGGGGTCTGATCGCTCCTGCCTGCGTGTGGCTGGCGGGAGGGGGGGGGCACCTCAAAGCCCCCTCCACCGCAGGATTCCCCCTCTCCCTCTTCTCCCTCCCTGCCCCGGAGATCGGAGGCTGCACAGGAACGGATCTGTCCTATGCAGCCTCTAACAGGCTCCTGCCTGTCATGTGACAGCGATCCCCGGCCTCTGATTGGCCGGGGATCGCTGATCTAGTACAACGCTGCTACTGTTAGCAGCGTTGTAAAGCTGTAAACAAAGCGGATTATTTCCGCTTGTGTTTACATTTAGCCTGCGAGCCGCGATCGGCAGCCCGCAGGCTGTTGACGGAGCCCCCCGCCGTGAATTGACAGGAAGCAGCCGCTCACGCGAGCGGCTGTTTCCTGATTAATTAGCCTGAGCCTGCAGCCGGCGACGCAGATGTGCGTCGCTGGTCCTGCAGCTACCACTTTGCCGACGCGCGTTATGAGCGGGCGGTTGGCAAGTGGTTAAAGAGAGCTGTCCATGCTCGGAAGCCATCAAACCTGAATGAACTAGAGATGTTTTGTAAAGAGAAATGGTCTAAAATACCTTGAACCAGAATCCAGACTCTCATTGGAACCTACAGGAAGCGTTTAGAGGCTGTCATTTCTGCAAAAGGAGGATCTACTAAATATTGATTTCATTTCTTTTTTGTGGTGCTCAAATTTATGCACCTGCCTAATTTTGTTTAAACAATTATTGTACACTTTCTGTAAAGCCAATAAACTTCATTTCACTTGTTAAATATCACTGTGTGTGTCTCCTATATGATATATTTAACTGACATTCTTTGTCGTAACAACCAATGATTTATACAGGAAAATCATGGCAATTAACATGTTTGCCCAAACTTTTGCATCCCACTGTGTGTATGTATATATATATATATATATATATATATATATATATATATATATATATATATATATATATATATATATATATACACAGGATCTTCTCAAAAAAATAGCATATTGTGATAAAGTTCATTCTTTTCTGTAATATACTGGTAAACATTAGACTTTCATATATTTTAGATTCATTACACTACAACTGAAGTAGTTCAAGCCTTTTATTGTTTTAATATTGATGATTTTGGCATACAGCTCATGAAAACCCAAAATTCCTATCTCAAAAAATTAGCATATTTCATCCGACCAATAAAAGAAAAGTGTTTTTAAAACAAAAAAAGTCAACCTTCAAATAATTATGCTCAGTTATGCCATTTACCAGTGGTTTTGGCACTTTGAGCAGGTGCCAGGTCATGCTGAAAAATGAAATCTTCATCTCCATAAAGCTTTTCAGCAGATGGAAGCATGAACCCACTTTTGAACCAGAAACAGCGGCAGAGGCGCCTGACCTGGGCTACAGAGAAGCAGCACTGGACTGTTGCTCAGTGGTCCAAAGTACTTTTTTCGGATAAAAGCAACTTTTACATGTCATTCGGAAATCAAGGTGCCAGAGTCTGGAGGAAGACTGGGGAGAGGGAAATGCCAAAATGCCTGAAGTCCATTGTCAAGTACCCACAGTCAGTGATGGTCTGGGGTGCCATGTCAGCTGCTGGTGTTGGTCCACTGTGTTTTATCAAGGGCCGGGTCAATGCAGCTAGCTATCAGGAGATTTTGGAGCACTTCATGCTTCCATCTGCTGAAAAGCTTTATGGAGATGAAGATTTCATTTTTCAGCACGACCTGGCACCTGCTCGCAGTGCCAAAACCACTGGTAAATGGTTTACTGACCATGGTATTACTGTGCTCAATTGGCCTGCCAACTCTCCTGACCTGAACCCCATAGAGAATCTGTGGGATATTGTGAAGAGAAAGTTGAGAGACGCAAGATGCAACACTCTGGATGAGCTTAAGGCCGCTATAAAAGCATCCTGGGCCTCCATAACACCTGAGCAGTGCCACAGGCTGATTGCCTCCATGCCACGCCACATTGAAGCAGTCATTTCTGCAAAAGGATTCCTGACCATGTATTGAGTGCATAACTGAACATAATTATTTGATGGTTGACTTTTTTTGTTTTAAAAACACTTTTCTTTTATTGGTCGGCTGAAATATGCTAATTTTTTGAGATAGGAATTTTGAGTTTTCATAAGCTGTATGCCAAAATCATCAATACTAAAACAATAAAAGGCTTGAACTACTTCAGTTGTAGTGTAATGAATCTAAAATATATGAAAGTCTAATGTTTAGCAGTACATTACAGAAAATAATGAACTTTATCACAATATGCTAATTTTTTGAGAAGATCCTGTATATACAGGATCTTCTCAAAAAATTAGCATATTGTGATAAAGTTCATTATTTACTGTAATGTACTGATAAACATAAGACTTTCATATATTTTAGATTCAAATACAAACAACTGAAGTAGTTCAAGCCTTTTATTGTTTTAATATTGATGATTTTGGCATACAGCTCATGAAAACCCAAATTTGCTATCTCAAAAAATTAGCATATTTCATCTGACCAATAAAAGAAAAGTGTTTTTTAAAACAAAAAAGTCAACCTACAAATAATTATGTTCAGTTATGCACTCAATACTTGGTCAGGAATCCTTTTGCAGAAATGACTGCTTCAATGCGGCGTGGGATGGAGGCAATCAGCCTGTGGCACCGCTCAGGTGTTATGGAGGCCCAGGATGCTTCGATAGCGGCCTTAAGCTCATCCAAAGTGTTGGGTCTTGCGTCTCTCAACTTTCTCTTCACAATATCCCACAGATTCTCTATGGGGTTCAGGTCAGGAGAGTTGGCAGGCCAATTGAGCACAGTAATGCCATGGTCAGTAAACCATTTACCAGTGGTTTTGGCACTGTGAGCAGGTGCCAGGTCGTGCTGAAAAATGAAATCTTCATCTCCATAAAGCTTTTCAGCAGATGGAAGCACGAACCCACTTTTCAGCAGATGGAAGCACGAACCCACTTTTGAACCAGAAACAGCGGCAGAAGCGCCTGACCTGGGCTACAGAGAAGCAGCACTGGACTGTTGCTCAGTGGTCCAAAGTACTTTTTTCGGATGAAAGCAACTTTTACATGTAATTCGGAAATCAAGGTGCCAGAGTCTGGAGGAAGACTGGGGAGAGGGAAATGCCAAAATGCCTGAAGTCCAGTGTAAAGTACCCATAGTCAGTGATGGTCTGGGGTGCCATGTCAGCTGCTGGTGTTGGTCCACTGTGTTTTATCAAGGGCAGGGTCAATGCAGCTAGCTATCAGGAGATTTTGGAGCACTTCATGCTTCCATCTGCTGAAAAGCTTTGTGGAGATGTAGATTTCATTTTCCAGCACGACCTGGCACCTGCTCACAGTGCCAATACCACTGGTAAATGGTTTACTGACCATGGTATTACTGTGCTCAATTGGCCTGCCAACTCTCCTGACCTGAACCCCATAGAGAATCTGTGGGATATTGTGAAGAGAAAGTTGAGAGACGCAAGACCCAACACTCTGGATGAGCTTAAGGCCGCTATCGAAGCATCCTGGGCCTCCATAACACCTGAGCAGTGCCACAGGCTGATTGCCTCCATGCCACGCCGCATTGAAGCAGTCATTTCTGCAAAAGGATTCCCGACCAAGTATTGCAGGCATAACTGAACATAATTATTTGAAGGTTGACTTTTTTTGTTTTAAAAACATTTTTCTTTTATTGGTTGGATGAAATATGCTAATTTTTTGAGATAGGAAATTTGGGTTTTCATGAGCTGTATGCCAAAATCATCAATATTAAAACAATAAAAGGCTTGAACTACTTCAGTTGTGTGTATTTGAATCTAAAATATATGAAAGTCTAATGTTTATCAGTACATTACAGAAAATAATGAACTTTATCACAATATGCACATTTTTTGAGAAGATCCTGTATACAGAGGGGCTGCAGCACACAACAGGAAAACAGTGACAGGGCCTCTTGGTTACGCTTTAACACGTTTAAGCTCACCACCTGTGCCAAAGTGTCCCCAATCTGGTGAGTCCTACTCTAACCAGGCAAAAATGCTGGTTTTTATAAGCGTTCTAGTGGGAACCATATTAAAAGCCCAAGGGTCTACCAAATGGGAGAAATGAAATTAAAAACACCCCACCTTCTACTAGCTACTATCTGAACTATGAGTGCTGCAGCCACTATGCCTGGTGGATATATTATTTCTCAGATTGCCAATAGAGTCTAAAGGTGGCCACACACCATACAATTTTTTAAATATCTGTTCAATTTAAGAATTGCAATCAATTTTTTCTGACTGATTGTAACATTTCAAAAATCGGACCAATGTACCACACACCTATGTTCAATTTTTTCCCCAATTATGATAAAAATGATTGGAAACTCTGAGAAAATTGCTAGGGTGTGTATATTAATAAATTGGCAATCTATCACACACCATACAATCTTTAGTAAGATTGAAGAAAAATATCTGGCATTCCGGATCAATAAAAATCGAAGAAAACGGGAAATCTGATCGGATTTTTCAGTCGAAAGAAAAAAAAGCTTTCTATTTTTTTCGGGAGATCCGATCGTTTTTATCGAATTGCCGTAAAATCGGATCATTTTATTGTATCGTGTGTGGCCACCTTTAGCCTGTGCTCTGATTAGGCCATGCAAAAACATGCATCTTTTCCCCCCTCAGCCACTCTGTGGTCAGTTTTGTTGCATTCTTTTGATTATCTTCATGTTAAACTGTGAATCTGCATCCCACTGACAACTTTCTGGAAGAGGACAGCAGGTTTTCCTCAAGAAGTTGATGGTATTTTGCTATTTTCCTTCCTTCTATACGCATAGCAACCCCATAACAGGATGCTAGTACTTCCCAAGTTTTAACCTCCCTGCCAGTATGATTCCTTCCTGATTTTAGGATCTAAAAGCGGTACCATTTTTTCATGTGCTTTTTGACCCTAAAAGCAGGAAAAAAATCATACCACGAGAAAACCTGGTATCCAGCGCTGCAGTTCTCCCTCCAGCCTCCGGGTGGCACTGTAACCCTATAGTGAGATTGTGGCTGTCATCATGACGACAGCCTGCGATCTCAGCAGGGGGATGCAGAGCCTCCGTGGACAGGAAGAGGTAAAAAATAAAGAGGTAAACAATAAAGACAACTTCATATAGAAATGAAATTTATTTGGCACTGGCAAGGCATTTTGTGAGTCTAAGCCCACTTCCTTAGTCCAAATACTGTAATAGTACCTAAAGTTATTAAATAAAAGGAGCTCAGTACTCGAGCACAAAGGAACTATAGAAATGGTTGTCATAGTAACCATTTTCTATATTTCCTTTGTTGTTTAGTCCACAGCCAGTATCTCATAGGGTATTTGCTGTTATTAAGCAGTGTTCCCCAGCCCTGTCCTCAAGGCCCGCCAACAGTGCATGTTTTGTGGAAATCCACAGAGGTAGTTAATCAGCTCTGCTGAGACACTAATTACTCCACCTGTGCATGTTTGTGGTTTTCTGCAAAACATGCTTTGTTGGTGAGCCTTGAGGACAGGGTTGGGGAACTGTGTATTATAGTGCATCTCTGGGTATTTTTATGTTTCTAAAAATAACCCATACATGTGTGTTTATATAATCTTGTGTATTTTTATTTATTTTTATGTATATTTATGGAATTTTGTATGGCATATGTATATATTTTAGGTATTTTTGCATCTGAATGTAAATCATTTAACCACTTAAGCCCGAAGGGTTGAAATTTTTTTACATCCGAACAACTTTCACCCCCCATTCATTTGCCAATAACTTTATCACTACTCATCACAATTAATTGATCTATATCTTGTTTTTTCCGCCACCAATTAGGCTTTCTGTGGGTGGTATATTTTGCTAAGAGCCACTTTACTGTAAATGCATTTTAACAGGAAGAATAAGAAAAAAACTGAAAAAATTCATTATTTCTCAGTTTTCAGCCATTATAGTTTTAAAATAATACATGCCTCCATAATTAAAACTCACGTATTGTATTTGCCCATATGCCCCGGGTATTTCACCATTAAAATTATGTCCCTATCACAATGTATGGCGACAATATTTTATTTGGAAATAAAGGTGCATTTTTTCCGTTTTGCGTCCATCACTGTTTAGATGCCCATAATTTATTAAATCATATTGATATACTCCTTTGACATGCATATTTAAAAAGTTCAGACCCTTAGGTAACTATTTATGTTTTATTTATTTTTTTATCATTGTAATTTTTTTTTTTTTTTATGTAAACTTGTATGTGGGTATTTTTTGGTGTGGGAGGTAAACAGGGTTTTTTTTAATATATGTATATGTTTAGTTTGAAAACTTTTTTTTTTTAAGGTGTAATTTGCTATTTGGCCACAAGATGGCCAGAATCAAAAAGTCCTGGGAGCGATCGATCTCGCTCCCAGGCAGAAGAAAGGAGGCCAGAGCTCAGAAAAGCCGCAGCGTCTGAAGAGACGCTGTCGGCTTTTCTCCGGGGGGGTCCGATCAGCGAAAGGGATTTATAATCCCTTTCACTGATCGGTGGGCTAGCGGCCAGCAGCGGGGGCGCGCACAGGGGGGGCCCGCGGGAGCGCGCGCGACCCGCGGGAGTGCGCGCAGCCCAACTGGACGAGAAATCTCGTCCAGTTGGGCTTAAGTGGTTAAAGTGCACCTGAGACAAAAAAGGGTCTCAGGTACCATACTTATCCGGGGCTTCCTTAAAGAGACTCTGAAGTCTCATAAAATTCACATTTTTATTTTAAAAATATGTTTAACATAATAGCCCTACCTAAAATGCTGCATCCCCACGGCTGTAATCTCACTAAATTCCCCCAACTCCCCCCTTCCTTTCCCCGCAAAATCCTTAACTTTCTTGGTCTTGGATTTTGCTGCTGGAGGAAGTAGAGCTTTCAGTCGCAGCTCTGCCTCCTTACGCATCAATCAGCGTATATCCGCCTCTCCCCCACCCCTCTCAGTGAAGGAAGACTGAGAGGGGTGGGCGGAGGCAGCGATCCGGGCTGATAGATGCGTGGAGAGGCAGAGCTGCATCTGAAAGCTCTGCCTCTCACAGAAACGCTGCCCGGATTGCCCCCTGGGGAGTTTGGGGGGATTTAGTGAGATTACAGCCACTGGGATGCGGCGTTTTAGGTAGGGCTATGATGTTAAACACATTTTTAAAATAAAAACATGAATTTTATGAGACTTCAGACTCTCTTTAGGCCCCCTTGAGGCTGCTCATCCTTCGCCGTCTCCCCAGGTGGGTCCTGTCCTCAGCAACTCGGCCCAAAAGCTTGCCCCAGTCGTCCTTCATTGCGCATATGCAGCTCGCCCGTGAACCCATCGCACTCCCTCTCGTTGCTGGTCCCAGGGACCTGAACATAACAGGGAAGCACGCCTGGCAGGGCCGCATGTGCAACTCGGCCAAGCTTTCGAGCAGTATTGTGGATGACAGGAGCCACCCAGGGAGACAGCGAGGAACTGAGCGGCCTCAAGGGGGCTTAAGGAAGCCCCAGGTAGGTATGAAACCTGAAACTAAACTAGAAAAAAAAAAAATAGAAAAAAAACGAGAGCCCAATATGGTGTAGTATGTTAAAGACAATTGGTAAGTGGTTTAGTGAGAGAATTTATACTCATTTCCTAGGCATTCTATACAATGCCTAGGCATTCTAAAGAATGACAAGTACTCATTTGGCAAAGTGTGAAAAGGCGAGATCGGAGAGGTATTTTTCCCCCAACGAAATGCCTGAGAGTGGAAAGAACATTTAAAAAAAACATGTTTGCGAAAATGAATTTCCATTATTTATTTCCGAATAAAATGCCCGAGAACGAACGAACATTTCAAAATAATATGTTTACGAGAATGAAAGACCAGAATGAAATAGGAAACTACAATAGAATGCACTTCAAAATAAACAAAAACAAAAATGGA
This sequence comes from Hyperolius riggenbachi, assembly GCF_040937935.1. NCBI lineage: Eukaryota > Metazoa > Chordata > Amphibia > Anura > Hyperoliidae > Hyperolius > Hyperolius riggenbachi. The sequence continues at coordinate 368,647,400 of NC_090650.1, forward strand.
ATGAAGTACTTAACAGTACCTTCTTTCTGGGAGAACAAATGCATAATAACTGCCATTATTTATTTACTTGTTGCAACAAGGAAGGCTAGAATGGCATTTTGAATTGCACTTAATTTTCTTCTTTACACGGCTGGCCTTTGACCTCAGGGCGCCGGCTTCCAGGGGCGCATGTCCAGGGCTTTCTATTCCCCTCACTCGCGGCTCCCTCCCATCTCCGGCACATACTGTCAGCCCTCTTATTTCAGCTGTGGGCGACCCGGCAGCAGTGATGACAGAGGGAGCCCAGTGGTGACGCTGTATACCTCAAATACAGGAAGTGCTTTCCTGAATGAGCACTTCCTGTATTTGAAGTACACAGCGGCTTCACTCGCTCTGCCATCAATGCTGCTGGGCCACCCACCGCTGAACTACAGGGCTGGCAGTCTGAGTGCCGGGGATGGAGAGAGCAACGAGTGAGGGAAACTTGTTTTGATGCAACCCACAGGTCTGTCTGTGCAGGAGCACATCGCCCCAGCTTCCCCAGAGTGCCCAGCCTTTCTCTCCCCCCATCCCTATCTGTGCCCAGTCTCTCTCTCTCTCTCTCCCCCCTCCATCCATCACTATCTTTGCCCAGTCTCTCCCCCCCCCCCTCCATCCCTCTCTGTGCCCAGTCTCTCCCCCCCCCCCCCGCCCCTCCATTCATCATCCATTCCTATCTGTGCCCAGTCTCTTCCATCCGTCATCCATCCATCCCTATCTGTGCCCAGTCTCCCTCTCTCCCCCCCCCCCCCCCACATCCATCCATCCCTATCTGTGTCCCCCTCTCTCTCTCCCCCCTCCATCCATCCATCCATCCCTATCTGTGTCCCTCTCTCCCCCTCCATCCATCCATATCTGTGTCCTTCTCTCTCCTCCCCCCCCCCCCCCCCATCTATCCATCCCTTCCCTATCTGTACCCAGTCTCTCTCTCCCCCATCCAGCTCTCTCTCTCTCTCTCTCTCTCTCTCTCTCTCTCTCCATCCCTATCTGTGTCCTCTCTCTCTCCATCTATCCATCCATCTCTCTCTCCATCCCTATCTGTTTTCTCTCTCTCTCTCTCTCTCTCTCTCTCTCTCTCTCTCCCTCTCCATCCCTATCTGTTTCCTGTCTCCATCCATCCATCTCTCCATCCATCCATACCTATCTGTGTTTTTTATTATCTGGCTATGTATACTGGGCGCATTTGGCTACCTACACTGAGCAACCCAGCTGCTCTTGCAGGAATTATAAGGTGTGTGTGTGTGTGTCTTGGTTGGGATACTTTTTTTCAGGGGTGGCTGGTGATAGTGGGCCTTGGGCGGCGAAAACTACAAATTAGGCCCCGTGTGTCACGTAGATCTGAGCATTTGGCGTGATGTCTCAAATTTCAAAAAGGTTGGGAAAGACTTTCCCAGGAGAAAAGGTGAAAAGTGTGTGTGTGTGTGTATGCGTGTGTATGCAAAGAGGATGAAGAGGGGCACCAAAATCAGGCTTCGCTCAGGGCGCTGAAACCTAAGGCCGGCCCTGCTTCTTTACACAAAGGCATTTCATACTTTGGCACTTTGTCTTGCACATACACCTCAGAAACCCTTGGCCGCTTCCCATGGACTGAGCAGTAGCAACAGATCGAAGAGGTATTTCGTGGTCAGGAACATCTTCAACTCTCAGTAAGCTCTTTGGACAAACTGTGAATTGTGATCTTGCATACAGTTGCTTTAAAATTCCTTGTGCTGTTCCAAGTCGGTAAAAGCCGTCTTCTGTCACATACATAACAACTGGCAACAGATTGCGCGAGTCGCCACATCCCTTGTTGAGGTCAGGGATGGGAACTCGCACAGTGTCTCACAAACAGGCAGGAGTGATTTTTTTGTCAGAGTTCATTTTCATTTTTTTTTGGCCTGTAATTCCAGATTTGATGTCGATTGCTTTCTACCTTCTTTCTTCTACATTCTCAGTGTTGAAGCAAATGTTCCACAAAAAATGAACCCCATAAACTTCCATTTCCTCACCTCCATCGTCTTTAGTAGCATGCCCACAGACAGCGTGAATGATCCGCCCACACTCTCTGCATGCATGGGCAGTGGGCACTGCTCCTTTCCTTTAAACAGACACAACACATGACAGAAAAGGAAGACTCTTCAATATCCATGTCTTCACCGGCATTTTGGCTTTGTTCATCGTGAATTGCATTGTGTCATTTGTATCTGGTGCCATAGCCTCCGTGTCTTCCACCGAATGTTCTGTTTCTTCTAGCGTTTTTACACTTTCTATTATATTCTCCAGGTCTTCTTCAGTTTGTACAGCTTGTAAAACATCTTGAGGTAGGTAAGATGTTGTGAGACCCACTTAAAATTTGCAGCCAAAGAGAGCTCTGTATGCATGCCTTATCACCTTGGTGATAACTCTAGAAAAAGCTCAGAAGAGTTATTAAAGACAGGAGATAAGCTTAGTGAATTGAGGTCATTGTGTGAAAAGCAGGTGTTCTATTGTTTCTCAACATTTTATAACTGTGTACCCCTTTTAAAACCCTGTACTCATCGAGTACCCCCTAGCATAGTAAACATGATCACAAGTACCCCTTGACAAATATATATTTAATCGTAGTACATGATAATTGGTTCTAAACAATGTGCAAGAATTTATTATTGCTTTTAATTAGCTAAAATACTAATTTGATATTGTTTAAATAAGAATTATAATTTTCTAAATCTCTAAATTTGTTATTCTTGGTTAAGTATATCAAGCCTGAGTACCCCCTGGACCCATCAGAAGTACCCCCTGGGGTACGCGTACCGCATGTTGAGAACCTAGGTTCTATAGAATGCCTAGGCAATCACTAACGAGACTACCATATTCTATACTCTATAGAATGCCTAGGAAATGTATGTATCGACACAGCTACTTCATACCTTGTATATGCTACCCGGCGCTAGAGTTTCTTATATATATATACTAGCTGATTGCCCGGCGTTGCCCGGGTATGTATTTGGCTGGTGTTAGCTCCGCCTACTTTTTCTAACCCTAACACACAATTACTCACTGACCAAGTTTGTGAGCTTTGCGGTCTTTGGTATCAATAATCTGCTTTGAAATGAAACAAATCTGATTGGCTGTGTGTGGCTCCACCCCCTTTTCTGAATTTGAACCCCAGTCACCCAATAACCAACTGTACCAGGTTTGAGGCCTGTGCCATTAACAGTTCAAGAATGGTAGCAATTAAATATTCCCCTTGAAAAGCAACAGGTGAAGTTTGATTCACTTTTGTAGGCTCCACCCACTTTTCTGAATATTAATCCCAGTCACCCAGTGACCAACTGTGCAAAGTTTAAAAACCCTGCTATTAACAGAATGGCTGCAGTATACATTTTCCCAGTGAAATTTGTATTTGTCTCCACCCACTGATGACCCGGCGTTGCCCGGGTATGTATTTGACTGGTGTTGGCTCCGCCCACTTTCTAACCCTAACACTCAAACACTCAATGACAAAGTTTGTGAGCTTTGGGGTCCTTGGCATCAATAATTTGTATATTCCCATAGAAATTAAACAAATCAGATAGGCTGTTTGTGGCTCCACCCCTCTCCAGCATTTGAACCCCAGTCACCCAATGACCAACTGTAGCAGGTTTGAGGCATCTACTATTAGCAGTGTGAAAATGGCAGCAATTTAAATATTCTACTTGAAAATCAACAAGTGAATTTTGATTGGCTATTATAGGCTCCACCCACTTCCCTGAATATTAATCTCAGTCACTCAGTGACCATCTGGGCAAAGATTAGGAACCCTGAAATAAACAGTGTAAGAAGGGCTGCAGTTTACACTTTCCCAGTGTAATTTGTTTTGGCTCCGCCCACTTTTTGTAACCTGGACACAAAGTCACTACTCAATGCCCAAGTTTGAGAGTTTTGGGGGTCCTTGGCATCAATAATTTGTATTTTCCCATGAAATGAAACAAATCTGATGCACTGTTTGTGGCTCTGTCCCCTTTTCTGAATTTGAACCTCAGTGACCCAATGACCAACTGTACCAGGTTTGAGGCTTGTGCCATTAACAGTGCAAGAATGGCAGCAATTTTTATATTCTCCTCGAAAAGTGACATGTGATTTTTGATTGGCATTTTTAGGCTCCACCCACTTTTATGAATATTAATCCCAGTCACCCAGTAACAATTAACTGTGAAGAAGGGCTGCAGTTTACAATTTACCAGAAAAATCTGTTTTTAACTCCACCCACTTTTTGTAACCTTGACACACAGTCACTACTCAATGACCAAGTTTGTGAGCTTTTGGGTTCCTGGCATCAAAATTGTGCTAATGGAAGCAGTTTATCCAGCAAAGAAATCTGGCTGTTTTTGGCTCCGCCCATTTACTAAATTTGAACCCCGAACACTTAACAACTGACTGTAGCAGGTTTGAGGCCTCTGCTATTAACAGTGTGAGAATGGCTGCAGTTTCAATATTCCCCTTGAAAATCAATAGGTGAATTTTGATTGGCTGTTGTAGGCTCCACCTACTTTTCCGAATATTAATCCTAGTCACCCAGTGACCAACTGTGTGAAGTTTGAGAACCCTGTCATTAACAGTGTAAGAAAAACTGCAGTTTACATTTCCCCATGTAAAAAGTTAGTTGTTTTTGGCTCCACCCACTATTTCTAATCTTGACATACAGTCACTTAATGACCAAGTTTATGATGTTAGGCCTCTGCCATTAAGAGAGCATGAATGGCAGCAATGTAAATATTCCCCTTGAAAATCAAAAGGTGAATTTTGATTGGCTGCTGTAGGCTCCACCCACTTTTTTGAATATTATATCCCAGTCACCCAGTGGCCAACTGTGTCACGTTTGAGAACCCTGCCAATAACAGAATGGCTGAAATCAATCTAACAAATCTGATTGGCTGTTTGTGGTTCCACCCCTTTAGTGAATTTGGACCCCAGTCATCCAATGACTGACTGTATCAGGTTTGAGGCCTCTGCCACTAACAGTGTAAGAATGGTAGCAATGTGAATATTCCCCTTGAAAATCAATAGGTACATTTTGATTGGCTGTTGTAGGCTCCACCCAGATTTCTGAATATTCATCCAAGTCACCCAGTGGCCAATTGTGTAAAGTTTGGGAACCCTGCAATGTAAAAAATGAAGTTGTTGGCACCGCCCACTTTTTTTCTAACCTTGACATACAGTCACTCAATTATCAAGTTTATCAGCTTTGGGGTCCTTGGTATCAATACTTTGTATATTCCCATTGAAAAATAAACAAATCTGTCTGTTTGTGGCTCCGCCCCCTTCCTGAATTTGGACCCTAGTAACCCAGTGACCAACTGTACCAGGTTTGAGGCATCTGCTTTTACCAGTATAAGAGAATGGTAGCAGATGAAATATTCCCTTTGAAAATCAAAAGGTGAATTTTTATTGGCTGTTGTAGGCTCCACCCACCTTCCAAAATCTTAATCTGTCAACCAATGACCAACTGTGCAAAGTTTGAGAACCCTGCCATTAACGGTTTAAAAATGGTTGCAGTTTATATTTTCCCAGTAAAAGTTCTTTTGGCTCCGCCCACTTTTTGAAACCTTGACACACAGTCACTCAATGACCAAGTTTGTGAGCTGTCAGGTTCCTGGCATCAAAAATGTGTGAATGGAAGCAGTTTATCCACCAAGGAAATCTGATTGGCTGTATGTGGCCCCGCCCCTTTAGTGAATTTGGACCCCAGTCACCCAATGACCGACTGTAGCAAATTTGAAGCCTCTGCCATTAACAGTGTAAGAATAGCAGCAGTTCAAATATTCCCCTTGAAAATCAATAGGTGAATTTTGATTGGCTGTTATAGGCTCCACCCATTTTCTTGAATATTAATCGCATTCACCCAGTGATTAAGTGTGGCAAGTTTGAGAACCCTGCGATTAACAGTCTAAGAATGGCTGCCGTTTACATTTACCCATTTAAAATGAACGGCTGAAATTTGATTGGCTGTTTTATGCTCCACCCCCTTTTCCTGGATTTGCAACCTCGGTCACCAAGTGACCAACTGTGCCAAGTGTGGGGACTCTGGCTTGATTACTGTGAGAATGGCAGTCTTTTACATTTTTTCCATTGACTTGAATGGGTGGAATCTGATTTGCTGTTTTTAGCTCCGCCCACGTGTGCAGGGGGGCCGCGAGACCCCCAGAACATATCATCCCAGGCAGTAAGGGATCTGTGTACCAAGTTTCGTTCAAATCGGTCAAGCCGTTTTCGCGTGATCGCGGCACATACACACACACACACATACACACACACACACACACACACACACACACACATACATCCGATTTTATATATATAGATATATGTATATATATATAAGAGTGAGCTGCGTTGTTAGTTGAGGGATCCCTAGCACCCTCACAGTAATGAGTCAAGATAATATATTAAATCTAACACGCGCTTCAGGTATAAAGCTAGATTCCTCTTTATTCTCCGTTTCTTATGTTAAAATCCACACATAAAGTAAAAGTAAAATATCAATAGGATAAACAAACAACCCTATATAAAACCCTGATCCTCCAAGTCCATTCATTCATATACATTCAAAACACATATATAGAAGGGCCCTTCTATCACAACCTTCCTCGTCAATTCGTGTAAGGAAAAGACGTATTAGAGATATTCCAAAGTGTAATGATAAAAGAGGATCTAGAAAGAGAGTCTAAAAAATATTGGTAGATCTCCAAATGTCCTCATAGGGAGCCCGTTCTGTTCCCAGCCAACGTCTGTTTCCAAGGCTTATAAACTTATGCTGTTCCTCCAATTAGAAAAAAAAAAGATTCCCACTTACAGTTCTGCAGTAGGTCTATCAATTCGAAGGATGGGTCTACTAAATTTCAAGATGTACTCCTTCTTATAGGTCTCACCACCACAAACTAAAGGTCCGTCTTGATGGTGAGCCGTCTCCTCGCTGCTCTCCACGCCGTGTAGTTGAGGTGCGCATACGTCACTTCCGTGTGTAAAGACTCACGGGTCCGCTCGTCGCACTTCCTTCTGGCTGGCTGCAGTCTCTCTGGCTAATGTGGGTGACGTCACTGCTAAAAGATCCGTTGAACCTCTGCTTACAGGCGGCCGCTGCGCGCTATCACGGCTTGTCTGTAGTCCACGATCTTTGCCAAAAGATAATGAAACCTCTACGCGTTTCTGCCAATTAGCGTTGGCTTTCTTCAGGAGGGTTTACTCTGAGTCATCTCACTTCATACCTTGTCTAAACACTTCAGGCATTGTATACATTGCCTAGGCATTCTGTAGAATACCCGCTTTCAAACTTTGCCTGTAACATATACACTTTCATAGATAGAAGTTTAGTTCATTAGCGGGAGGTGCTAGATTTCAGTTGCTCCACTTTTTATAGCCCTGCCAGGGTGATAAAAAGGAACCCGAAGTGTGAGACCTGTGGAAGCTGCCATATTTATTTCCTTTTAAACAATACCAGTTGCCTGGCAGGCCTGCTGATCTTTCTGGTCAGTAGGGTCTAAATCACACACCTGAAACAAGCATGCAGCTAATCTTGTCAGATTTGTCATACCCGATCTGCATGCCTGTTGAGGGGCTGTGGCTAAAAGTATTAGAGGCAGAGGATCAGCAGGACAGTCAGGCAATGTGCATTATTTAAACGGAAACAAACATGTCAACCTCCATATCCCTCTCACCTTCCCTTTATGGGGAACCTAAACTGAAAAGGATATGTATTTTTCCTATTAAAATAATACCAGTTGCCTGACTCTCCTGTTGATCCTGTGTATCTAATACTTTTAGCCACAGCCCCTGAACAAGCATGCAGATCAGGTGCTCTGACTGAAGTCAGACTGGATTAGCTGCATGCTTGTTTCAGGTGTGAGATCCAGATACTACTGCAGCAAATTGATCAGCAGGCAACTGGTATTGTTTGAAAAGGAAACATCCATATCCCTCTCAGTTTAGGTTCCCTTTTAAGGCACAGTCTTTCTAGTATGTTATCTCGCTACCTGTAACTTTATCTCTCTCACATAAATACTTTCTATATAATATAGTTTTAAATTAACCATGCAGTAGGTCCTCGGCTTTCATATTTGTTTAAGATACTAGTGGTAGACTTTTGACCAATAATTTATGAAATTGGCATTGCACGTTCTATTAAGTTAATGAATAATAAAAACAAGCAGCAAATAATTATTTGTTTTGGATAACACAGGAGACGAGTACAGGAAGTAAAGTGTGGATTCCAACATGAACCTGCCTAGCCAAGTATCTGGACAATGTCCAAGCCTCGGGGTTGGAAAAATCAGATGGGGACTAGTCTGTAAAGGCCATTTATTGTGCAATTCTTTTTCATAATTCAGATAAAGGATATCATCAAACAAGAGGATTCACAATGTGAAGCAAAAGCTGCAGGTAGACAAGTGTGATGTTGAGAGAACCAGTAGTTTGTTAGTTGCGTTATGACTATGCTACATTAATGGGTTTAGTGCTAAAGATGTATTTCTTAAAAGTAAATATTGCAGCACATCAATAGGATTTTTTTTCTGAGCACCTAGTGCTCCTCCCCCATAACCCCTCCCCCTCTCCATTCCTTAAAAAAAAAAAAAACAACTACATATGCAATAAATCCTAAGTGTAGCTGGATAAGTTGAACACCACCTAACACTAACCAATATATGCCTTTCATTATATACAATACCAGCACCAAATCTTAGCCCGGGTCCAATATCTTCTAATGAAGCTAGTTGGGTGAATGGCAAGACTTTATGGGAAATGGACTGGGGAAAGAAGGATGTTGAGAGTGGCGGTAGTTGGTTAGTTGTGTTATGATTATGCTACATTAATGGGTTTAGAAAATATTACAGCATATCAACAGGATTTCTTTCGGGGGCAGCCTCCCTAGCACCCAGCACCCCAAACACCCCCGCCACCCCACTTCTTCTTCAAAAAAAAAAACCTCCATATGCACTAAATCCCAAGTAAAGTTGAATAATGGTGGCCAGTAATGATCCAATCTTTATTTATCCAATCTTACCATATCTATGTAATATAAGGGACTGCATAAATTATCGATTCAATATATTCACTCAATTTACCCTTATACTAGATAGATTTGGTAACATTGGATGAATAAGATTGGATCATTAGTGGTCACCTTAAGTTAAATAACACCTAACATTAACCAATATACAGTAAACCATATATCATATTCAATCCTGGCACCAATTCTGATCTGAGCACTAGGCCCAATATCCTCTAATGAAAATAGAAGGGTGAATGGCGAGCACTCTCGTGTCTTTCATTGTGGATAAGGCAGGCAGCATGCAGCAAGGTTCCGGTGGGCTTGGGGAAATGTAGGATCCAGAGGCCCAGAAGAAGCTCAGGAGCGTGAAACGGACGTTAGGCCGTTGCTACCCATAGCTAGTGCAGGTATCCTGTGTTTTAATGTGGTTTTGGGTCACCCAGGGCTGCTTGGGTATTCTGTTGTTCTGGTGTATTAAGGTGCACATTTTGGTTTGCACCCTTTGCATATAATTGGCCAAAGCGGAAGGACGCTTACAGGAAGCAGTACGAGGCTGGATAAATAACAATGATCGCGCTGTTTCTAATAGAAGCAGCGGATCATTGCGGGGGCTTAGATCAACAAACGGGAATGGATTTTTCTGTTCATTGATCTCCGGGCAAGCGGGCGGCGGTGTGCATGAGCGGCGGGAGCGCGCGCACAAGCGGCGGGAGCGCAGACAGCGGCGGGAGCGCGAAAGGTATGGATTTCTCCGTCCCTGGTTTTTTAGGGGGGAAAAAAGGGCCGGAGAAATTCGTACCGTGGGGGGTAAAGTGGTTAAAATAAAATTGTATCTTTTTTTTATTTATTCAGTGGCCCCTCCCTCCCCCCGCCAGCTTATCACTGTGATCAGCTGCCATAGGCTTCAGCCTATGACAGAGGATCACCCCTTAGTCAATGGAGGTGACAGCCATGTCACACGGCTGTCCCCAGTACAGCCCGGCCTTAGATCACAGCGCTGTACAGGGTAATTAGACGGTGGTTTCATCGTCTATCAGTCTCCTAGCGGTGATCACCGCTGGGAGACTGATGGCGGAGCTCCGCTCCATCATTCATGCATCAGCACACGCAATCTCCTGCAACTCCAGCCCCAAGGACTATATGCCGATCGGCGTGACACGGTCGGCAAGAGGTTAAACTTGAAATACATATGGCAGCTTCCTCTTCCCTCAAGTACAGGGTTATTTTAAAGCATACCTCTGGCAAGAAAAAAAAATCTGAATGACAACACTCAACAGATTTAGTCTATGTCCTCCTTAAAGTTGGTTTCAGGTAAAAAAAAATGTGACATCTCTCATAGCTTAGTGAGTAGTAGTGGATCACTTCTCTCTCTATCGGCGTCGCCATCTTGCTCCAAATACAGATGTGTTTCAAGTCCACCTTAGTATTGTGCCCTCCCTTTAATGAAAGCAAGCTTATAAAAACCTGCATATACCTCCCTGGGGCAGACTCCAGCAGAAGGGAAAACGTCATTGACTCCCAAAATGCAAAGCAAGGCTGAAAAAGAGAAAAGGCCATGGCCCCTTTTGCAGGGGGGCGGAGCTAATAGCAGGAAATAGCTACTGAAACATGGCAAGTAAAAAAAAAACACCTTAAAAATGATAGTAACTTGAGGCGAGAGGCGGTAATGTGAACATTGATTATTAGATTTCAGCCCAGAACTACGCTTTAATGTACAGAGAGAATGCATAGCCTTGCATTATACTGACTATGAGCTCGTGTTAAGATTTTTTTTATAGACTTAATCAGTTTATAGTTTTCTGATTGAACAGAAAGACTTATTTTTTATGGAAATTTAAGCCAATGAAATCAGTGCATGATTATTTTATATTTTGAATTAATACGTAGCATTATTCATGTGGACGAATGCAGTGAGATGGACAATTTGTTCAATCAATATGAATAACACTCTAGGGATGAAGGTGATTGTAGGACATAGATATATGTTTAAATTTACAAAATATGCTCAGTTCAGAAGACTTTATGACCCTGCAGAATTTTAAGTAAAACAAAGCAGTTTTGCAGGCAAATATATCCTATCACCATGTTTGACAGTGGGGATGGTGTTCTTTGGGTTGAAGGCTTCTACTTTTTTACGCCAAACGAAGGGAACATCATTGTGACCAAACAATTCAATTTTTGTTTCTCAGAAGATCATAAGTCTTCTTCTTTGTCCGGATGAGCATTTGGAAAGGCCAAGCAAGCTTTTGTGTGCCTTATCTGGAGAAGGGGTGTCCTCCTTGTTCTGCATCAGTGGAACCCGGCAGTGTGCAGTGTTCGTTGGATTGTCTGCCTTGAGACATTGCCACCAGCAGAGCCCAGATTCACCAGGATGGCCTTGGTGGTGATCCTTGGATTCTTTATCACCTCTCTCACTATTCTCCTAGCCAGCACAGGTGTCACTTTTGACTTCCGACCACATCCTCTGAGATTTTCCACAGTGCAGAACATCTTGTATTTTTAACAATACTTTGCACTGTAGCCACTGGAACTTGAAAACATTTAGAAATGGCCTTGTAGTCCTTTCCTGACTTGTGAGCAGCCACAATGCACAGCCGCAGGTCCTCACTGAGCTCCTTTGTCTTAGCCATGACTGACCACAAACCATCTGCAGAGAGCTGCTGTTTTTCACCTGTTGAATTGATTAAAACAGCTGTTCCTAATTAATCAGGGTAATTAGGATGCTTTAGAACAGCTTGGACTATTTGGAATGGAATAGAACTTTGGATTTTCCCACAGACTGTGACAGTTTGTGAAGGGCATGAATAATTTTGAACTGGACACTTTTTGCTCAAATTTAAATAAAAACTGAGAAATGTTTTTTTTCTTAAAATCTTTTGGGGGTACTTATCCGTTAGCCGGGCGCATCCGGCAGGTGGTGCTGTTGTTCTTAATTCCAATCATAATTACAGTCACGTAACAAAACTGTGAATGTAAACGCCGGATGCGTCCGGCTAACGGATGTATGTAATGCGCCCGGCTAACTGTGAATGTCAATGTAAACGCCGCAATTGCATTCCTTGTTAAGGTGACAATATGTATATTAAAGAAGAGAGTTAAATGACAAATTTGCCGGCGGCAATGTAACAGATCAAGCCGCCGGCTTGCTTCGTGTCTCGCTCTCCTCCCCCCTTGCCCTCTCTCGTATAGAGCCCTGGGGAGGGGACTCGTGTCCCCCCAGAGTCGTTCGTTGCAAAAAAAATAGCAGGATTCCCTGCCACAACGAACGACTCTGGGGGGGACACGAGTCCCCTCCCCAGGCTCTATACGAGAGAGGACAAGGGGGGAGGAGAGCGAGACACAAATCAAGCCGGCGGCTTGATCTGTTACATTGCCACCGGCTTATTTGTGATTTAATTAACTCTCTTCTTTAATATACATATTGTCACCTTAACAAGGAATGCAATTAGCGCCACCTGCGGCGTTTACATTCACAGTTCTGTTACGTGACTGTAACTATGATTGGAATTAACAACAACAGCGCCACCTGCCGGATGCGCCCGGCTAACGGATAAGTACCCCCAAAAGATATTAAGAAAAAAAAAACATTTCTCAGTTTTTATTTAAATTTGAGCAAAAAGTGTCCAGTTCAAAATTATTCATGCCCTTCACAAACTGTCACAGTCTGTGGGAAAAGGTGTCTCCCTTTTGGCAGACACCTAGGTCATTTCCCATCAAAAAATGACTTGCTGGTTGAATAAAAGTAGCTTTAAAGAGAATCTGTACTCTGAAATTCTTACAATAAAAAGCATACCATTCTATTCATTATGTGCTCCTGGTCCCCTCTGTGCTGTTTCTGCCATTCTCTGCTGCAAACCTGGCTTGTAATTGCCAGTTTTAGGCAGTGTTTACAAACAAACTAACCAGCTTCTAATAGGCTCAGCTAAGCAGAGTGTGTTAGTCACACAGAGCCTGCAGGGGGTGTGTACAGCTTCTAGCTAATCACAAGCAGCCCTGCACATTCCAGTCTGACTGCCTCAGCCTGACTGTGCCGACTATAGAGAGAAGATTAGATCATATAACAGAGATAACACAGCTACTGTGCAATTAGGAAAAGCTGCAGTAAGCCAGACCACATTAGAAAAGGCATAGGAACTTATAGCATAGAAGAAATAAAGATAAACAATTTGTTACAGAGTCTCTTTAAGTAAAAATTTGCCAGGGGTATGAATAAATATGGGCAGCACTGTAAATACTAAATAATAAAGTGAGTGCTTTTTGTAAAAGATAACCATATCCCATTATAGATCTATACTTACCTATGTAATACCTAATGAAAAAAACAAGTAAGCATTAATGATGAAATATGAAATGGTACTTACGTATTATCCCGTCTGGAAAGTTTGGCAGCTTTTTGTTAAATTTCTGTTTGCTCCCCCAGCCAAGATCTGACCATTTTTGGAAAGTCCCGGCTTTCTGTTGCACTGGGTCCCGAGTCGGTATGATGCTCAGTTCCCAAGTTATGGGGTTTTGAAGGAGGGGTGTCCCCTGAACTTGGCTGCAGTAAGTGCAATTACAGAAGTACGGGACAAACCCGACATGATGATAGCAGAATAAATCTGTGTCTTCAAAACTTATGTCTAGTGTAGAGATGGCTCGAACCTCCGATTTTTGGTTCGCGAACTTCCGCAGAAGGTTCGGTTTGCGCGAACTTTAAAACATCTTGCATGTGTATACATCAATCAGGGAGTGTAATTAGAGTACTGCTTCACACTGACACACCAAACTCACTGTGTAACGCACCGCAAACAGCTGTGTACGTAGTGACAGCCGTGCTGGACTGGTGCGCAACATGGCCAGAGTGCAGGCCGTGGCGGTTTTCAAGCCCATATGGTCGCTGGGCTGTGGTAGCTCAATGATAGAACAACAGTGACAGTCCAGCTGATCAAATTTGGTCTGACCACAATGAAGCAACAACCTTATTATCTTTGGTGTGCCACCCCCACCCGACAAACTCATATAGCCGGCGGTCATTGATTCATTGTGATACGCAAGCCCCTTCACCGCAGCAAGGTAATGATCATGAAGGGGAATGGGCACATGTACATGCCCTTTGTTTTGTTGTTGCAGCCGCCCACAGTGCAGCCAGAAAAATTAGGCAGGCATGTACACGCATGGCAGGCATGTGTGCTAGCAGCGGCCTTAAAAATTCAGGAATCCGCCTGGAGTCCTGGACCCTGTTGGTGGTGGCGGAGAAGGCAAGCGGCCTGCAGGCAGAGATGCTGTGTGTGGGGACTGACTTAGTCTTGGGGCAGGCAGTAGCCATCCGGGATCCATGCCTCATTCATTTTGATAAAGGTGAGGTACTGAACACTTTTGTGACTTAGGCGACTTGTCTTCTCAGTGACAATGCCTCCAGCTGCACTGAAGGTCCTTTCTGACAGGACGCTTTCGGCAGGGCAAGAGAGAAGTTGGATGGCAAATTGGGACAGCTCTGGCCACAGGTCAAGCCTGCGCACCCAGTAGTCCAAGGGTTCATCGTCACTGCTCGCAGTGTCTACATCCACAGTTAAGGCCAGGTAGTCGGCTACCTGTAGGTCCAGGCATTGGTGGAGGGTGGATCCGGAAGGGCTATGGCGAGGCGTTGGACTAAAGAATGTCCGCATGTCTGACATCACCATGAGATCGCTGGAGCGTCCTGTCCTTGCCTGCGTGGACATGGGAGGAGGACGATTATTGGCAGTGGTACCTTTATTGCGTTGTGCATCATTGCCAGCTTGTTCTGCATGTGCAGCATCCTTTCCGCCTTCTGTAGAGTTGGTAACAGGTCCATCACTTTGTGCCTGTACCGAGGGTCTAGTAGCGTGGCCACCCAGTACAGGTCACTCCCCTTGAGTTTTTTTATACGGGGGTCCCTCAACAGGCTGGTCAACATGAAAGATGCCATCTGCACAATGTCGGATCCAGACGTACTATCCATCTTCCCTTGCTCTTCCTGAGTGACGTCACGTAAGTCCTCTTCCTCCCCCCAGCCACGAACAATACCACAGGAACGTGGAGCAGCACAAGCCCCCTGTGATGGCTGCTGCGGTTGTTCTTCTGCCGCCGCCTCTTCCTCCCCCACAGAAACACCTTCCTCATCATCCGAGTCTGACTCCTCTTCTTCCTCACACGACTTCTCTTCTTCCTCCTCCTCCTCCCCCTCTGTGCTGCCGCAGGTGTTAAGGAAACATCTGGTTCGGATGAAAATTGCTCCCACGACTCCTCCTGCCGTAACTGTTCTTCTTCACGCTCCTCCACAGTTTGATCCACCACTCTACGCACGGCACGCTCCAGGAAGTAAGCGCAGGGGATCAAGTCGCTGATGGTGCCCTCAGCGCGACTCACCAGGTTGGTCACCTCCTCAAACTCCCGCATGATCCTGCATGCATTTCACATCAGGGTCCCGTTCGGTGGCCAGAACATCCCCATCTTCCCAGATTGTGTCCGTCTACTGTAATTGTACAGGTACTGGGTGACGGCTTTCTCCTGTTCTAGCAGGCGAGAGAACATGAGCAGGGTTGAATTTCAGCGAGTCGGGCTATCACATATCAAGAGTCTCACCGGCAAGTTGTTTCTCCGCTAAATGTCCGCAAAGCATGCCATGGCCGTGTAAGACCGCCTGAAATGCCCACACAACTTCCTGGCCTGCTTCAGGACATCCTCTAAGCCCGGGTACTTTTACACAAATCTTTGAACAACCAGATTCAGCACATGTGCCATGCAGGGTACGTGTCAGCTTTCCCAAATTCAAAGCGGAAAGGAGATTGCTGTCATTGTCACACACCACGTTGCCAATCTCCAGCTGGTGTGGGGTCAGCCATTGCTCCACCTCTTTGTTAAGAGCAGCCAGGAGAGTTGGTCCAGTGTGACTCTCCGCTTTGAGGCAAGACATGTCTAAGATGGAGTGACACCGTCGTACCTGGCATGCAGCATAGGCTCTGGGGGAGATGGGGCTGTGTAGCTGGAGAGGAGTAGATGGCAGCACCACTAGAGTTGAACTGCCACTCTGGCAAGGAGGAAGAGGAGGATGACAGCGAAGAGGATGTAGCAGGAGGACAAGGAGAGGAGGTGACAGGAGGCCTGCCTGCAAGCCGTGGAGGTGTCACAAGTTGGTCCACTGCGCAGTCACGGACTCCCTGCTTGCTGCCATCGGTCACCAGGTTGACCAAATGGGCTGTGCAGGTAATGTAGTGGCCCTGCCCGTGCTTGGCAGACCTGGCATCCGTGGTCAGGTGGACCCTGGACCCAACGCTCTTTTCGCCAGAGATGACACCACTTGCCTCTCAACTGCATGGTACAGTTTGGGTATGGCCTTTTTAGAAAAATAATTGCGGCCTGGTGTCTTCCACTGCAGTGTCCCAATGGCCACAAATTTACGGAAAGCCAACCATAACGGTAGAAAACACCCTAATAACCTCAACCACTAAGGCCCGCTGCTTGGGGGTTATACTTGACTCAGAGCTCTCCTTTAAACCTCACATTGCCTCATTAACCACCACCTGCTATTTCCAGCTCAAAAATATATTCTGTATCCGTCCCTTCCTCACACAAGAAGCCACCAAAATGCTTGTTCATGCCTTAATCATCTCCCACCTAGACTACTGCAACACCCTGCTCTGTGGCCTACCAAAAAACAGGCTAGCACCTCTCTAATCCCTTCTAAATTCAGCGGCCCGCCTCATTCACCTTTCCACACGCTCTTCCGATGCAGCCCCACTGTGCCACTCTCTCCACTGGTTACCCATTACCCAGAGGATCCAGTTCAAACTCCTGACTCTAACATACAAAGCCCTCCACGAGTTGTCTCCTCCATACATCTCCTCACTAATCTCAAGATTTTGTCCCTCCCGCAACCTTCGCTCCTCCCAAGAAATTCTCCTGGCCTCTAAGCTGATCACCTCCTCTCATGCTCGCATCCAGGACTTTACGCGAGCATCATCCCTTATCTGGAACTCTCTTCCACAGCCTGTACGTCATGCTCCAAACCTGGACATCTTCAAACGCACTCTTAAAACACACCTTTTCAGACAAGCTTATAACATTCTAAAGCCCTTATTTACTTATCTGTCACAATGTAATCAGAGGCAAAGAATCACTGCCTCATCCATCTTCCAACCCCTTACCTAATGTGTCCCCCACAACCCATTAGAGTGTAAGCTCGCAAGGGCAGGGTCATCCTCCTAATGTTTACTGTTCTTGTAACAATATTTGTGCTGCTTGGAACTCTGCTGTACATTTGTTAGTTGTATCTATGTTCCCCTTGTCGTCTTATTGTGCTTTGTAAAGCGCTGCGGAATATGTTGGTGCTATATAAATAAAAAATAATAATAATAAAAGCCTCAGACTCCACCAGCTTGTATGGTAATAGCTGGCGAGCTAATAGTTCTGCCACGCCAGCTGTCAGACGCCGGGCAAGAGGGTGACTGGCAGAAATTGGCTTCTTCCACTCAAAGACTTCCTTCACGGACACCTGGCTGCTGTGGGCAGAGGAGCAGGAACCGCTCAAGGGCAGAGGCGGTGTGGAGGAGGGTGGCTGTGAAGGTGCAAGGGAGAAAACGGCTGAAGATGCTGCACCTGAAGGAGGAAGAGGAGAAGGAGGGTGGCTTGTGTTTTGGGTGCTGCTTTTCCTCAGGTGTTCTTGCCATTGCTGTTTGTGCCTTTTCTCCAGGTGCCTTCGTAAGGCACTTGTCCCTACATGAGAGTTGGCCTTTCCACGGCTCAATTTTTGGAGGCAGAGACAACAGATGGCTTTGCTCCGATCTGAGGCACAAAAGGTTAAAAAATGTCCAAACCACTGAGCCCCCCCTGGGGTGATGGCACTATGGTGGCATCAGCAGCTGATGTTGAAGGGCATGTTGGCTGGCTGTCCATAGTTGGTGATACATGGCGCCGGACACTGCCCCCAGCTGTTTCTGAGGACGAGCTCCCTCAGCTTCTTTCATGGACTCGTCTCCTCCTACTCCTCTCTGACTCCCCCTCTGAGTTGTCCTCCTATTCATCTCCTCTATTGGGAACATACGTGGCATCCGTATAATCGTCATCATAATCATCCTGCCCAGCTTGGCTTTCCTCAGACACCTCCAAAACTGCACCAACACCAGGTACTTCATCATCCCCCTCCTCACACGTTACGTCCATACTATCGTCACCTAACTCAGACGTATGAGGTGGTGTAACTTGCTTAGCGCCTTCATCTTGTTGTAGCAGTATTGGCTGTGAATCAGTGATTTCCACACCAAATAACTCCTGCAAAGTGTCAAATGCAGCGGATGTGGTGCTTGTAGTAGCGCTGGTGGCTGCAGGAGATGAGGTGTTCTGTGTTAAATAGCCAAGCACGCCCTGACAATCTTGGGAAGTGATGGGACGTGCCTTTTTCTGAGCACTGTACTTTGGGCCAGGGCAGCACGAAATCACATCAACACGACCTTGCACAGACCTGCCGGTGCCAGGTGGCTTTCCTCTGGGTCTGCCTCTACCTCTTCCTCTACCTGGTTTGTCCATTTTGTCCATCTCGGGGGGATGCTAGGTATATGCAGTGAGGTGGGTTCACTCAACACAAAAGTTAGGTAGATGCAGTGAGGTGGGTTCACTGAACACAAAAGGTAGGTAGATGCAGTGAGGTGTGTTCGCTGAACACAAAAGTTAGGTTGATGCAGTGAGGTGGGTTCACTGAACACAACAGCTAGGTAGATGCAGTGAGGTGGGTTCACTCAACACAAAAGGTAGGTAGATGCAGTGAGGTGGGTTCACTCAACACAACAGCTAGGTATATGCAGTGAGGTGGGTTCACTGAACACAAAAGGTAGGTAGATGCAGTGAGGTGGGTTCACTGAATGTCATTACATTACTCTATACAGCTTGAGAAAGATCTATTGATCGAAACAGCGCTGCTGTCGCTGTTGAGGATTTCTGTCATGCTATTTTAACTAATAAAGAGCTATAATACTACAGATGGTGCAAGCTTTAAGGGCTTGCTGCAGGGCTATACAACTCAACACACAAGTGATTCCCCCTTCCCCTTTTCTGCCCACCAACAGAGCTTTCAGTTGGATGGCTCCAATTGCTGCTGCAATGTTTATTTTTTTTTATTTATTTGGGTTTTTTTCTAATAAATTTCCCTATTCCCCTCCTCCCTCCCCCCGTCAGCGATCCCCTACAATCTTCGCCCTCAGGACTTCACGCCAATTGGGGTTAGGCAATCCTGGCAATCCCGCTGCCGCTAAGTGACGTGGAGTGATCACCAAGTAGATAAAGCGGAGTGCAGCTAGTGGAAAAGGACCCTTAGCCACAGAGATATCAGTGTATATGCATTGCACATAGACCTGGTATTAATAATGAGGGATGAAATTACTTTTTTATAATGTAAATAAATGAAAATGTAATTATAATCTAAATTAATATTTCTATTCCTTTAGACCACGGGTCAGGAACCTTTTTGGCTGAGAGAGTCATAAACGCCACATATTTTAAAATGTAATTCTGTGAGAGCCATACAATATGTTTCAAACTGGCACAGTGCACATGCGCAGCAGAGGGCTCACGTCCCTGTTGCCATGGTGATGTGTATACAGTTGATCCCCCAAGCAGCGGAAGTGTCAGACAAGTCTTCAGCTTCTCTTGGGTTTCAGCAACATCAGCAATTTATCCAAGAGCCAGACCAGAGAAATACAGACTAACAGCTTATACAATTAGCTAGCTTGCTTGGGGGTTTATTCACTATGTAGGACGAGATCCCCACACTTTGGCCCAATAGGGTGCCTGTCAAGTGACAGGCAGCCTATTGGGCCAATCAAAGTTCAGGGATCTCGTCCTACAAAGTCACTGGACCTGACAGGATCCAGGGTGGGACAAATGGAGCGGCCATTAGTTTTGGGGGGAGCGCGAGTATGTTAGTAGTGCATGCTACAGCAGTAGCGTGCCTACTCTGAAAATTTTACTTGCTCTGCCCCACTAAGCTGTGCTGCTTGAGCAGTGCAGCTTAGTGAATCAACCCCTACTGATTTGTCTGTGAGCCAGATGCAGCCATCAAAAAAGCCACATCTGGCTCCAGAGCCATAGGTTCCTTACCCCTGCTTTAGATTGCAAGCTCGCAAGGACAGTTCTCTCTCATCCTTTTGTGTACTGGATTGCGAACTTGGATTGAAAACTACGCAGGAATAACTTTTGTAATTTACACCTTTTGTTTTGCAAACATTATCAAGTTCCAAACTTCCGTAATGTGTTCTGACTCACAGGTCGGTTTCACACTAGCAACCAGCGTTTTCATTGCAGTGCGATTGGATGATTAAAAAAGGTACTTTGTAGATAAATGCATTAATGTAAATCTTGGCTCCACATAAATGAGGTTCTTTAGTGCTCCTTTCCTGTGGCGGAAATACGAATTGCAAGAAAGTGTATTGCAAAAATTTCCTTCCACGCATGCGCACTGCAACGCTAACGCCACACAGTTTAAAATATCTACGGCATCGTTGATTTACATTACTTCCAGTCAACATGCGTTACCGCAGATGCTGAACCATAATGCGCTGATGACCTCGCATCAAATTGAATACTTCCGGTGCATTGCATCAGGTATGGAATGTCCCATATACTTTCATTGCTTTAGTGTCATCCTGCATTAAGAATCGCAACGCAATGCAAACACGCTAGTGTGAAAGGGGCATCAAGCTATGTATGCACTTGTGATTACTGTCTCTGTTTTTGCAGTACAGATGCATCTCTAGCCTTTCAGCTAGCAATGCATTCTGTTGCTATGGAGGGGGGTGGAGGGATGACGATCAATGACGGAGCGGCTTCCTGTGTTCAGAATAAGCAAAAATAACATTGATATGGGCATCAGGGGTCGTTAAGGATCCAACATGTTAGACCTTTAAGCAACATAGGCCTTAGGTTATACACACTTTGGAATGACAAACCATCATTGGCTGAAGAGGTGGTTATCGTCCATTTCAGCTGACAATTATTGCATGTGTGTATGATACTTTATACCTTTAGATAAGTCAGAGACACAATAAGACAGGGGCATAACAGTAGGGGGTGCAGAGGTTGTGACCGCACCGGGGCCCTTGGGCCAGAGGGGACCACTAGGTGCCCTCCCTCAACCGCAGTATTAGCTCTTTATTAGCTCTGGTAATCATTAACAAGCTGTTCCCCTTCCCCTTCTTTCACCGCTGACATGTGGTTGTCCTTGGCAGGTTGTGGTGCGCCGTATGCTTGGGGAGGCCCAATGTAAAACTTGCACTGGGGCCCATAGCGCTTTAGCTACGCCACTGCATTAGACAAGCAGATAGTTTGACTGACAGATCTGACTGATGAACTAAATATTCCACCTGGGAGGAATCTCTGCCAGTGTAGCCAGATGTATAGAAAAACAAAAGTTTGCTTTCTTAAAACAGAAAGAATTTGCGATAATTCAGGTTGGAGTGAGCTTGAGATGTCTCCCAGTGCATCACTGCTGAATATATGCAAATTAACCATTGTACCCTTGGAAGGTAAACACACCTCCAGAACCGCTGGAATGCAATGATGTGTCAACTTGTTAATTTGTACAGAGCCATAATAATCCAACATGCATACAGACTGTTTCGGATTGTTTGATCCTCATCAGTGCATTGCATGGATTAATTTGACTCTATGCAGTAGGGCTTGTAACACCGAGAGGTACAGACTAACCAGCAAGCTCATGGTGACCCAGAACTCATTGGAGTGTGTAAGGGACTACAATGGTCCTAAAAGCCCCCTTACTAAGATGTTAAGAAAAACAAAAGTTTGCTTTCTTAAAACAGAAAGAATTTGCGATAATTCAGGTTGGAGTGAGCTTGAGATGTCCCCCAGTGCATCACTGCTGAATATATGCAAATTAACCATTGTACCCTTGGAAGCTAAACACCAGCCAGATGTATAGGAGTGATTTATGTATACACGCCGGGTCATTTGAACTGAGGGTGAGACCGTGAAACAGTGTTGCCAACTCATCCCTTTAATTACTGACACATCTAAGTTTTACAGGTTCTGGGGCTTCTTACACATAATCAGTGCCTTAACTGCATCTACCTAGCCACGAAACCTGTATAATTCATATGTGTCAGTAATTAAAGGGATGAGTTGGCAGCACTGCCGTGAAAGGCACCCATTTTCAGTGGCTTTTAAAGCATAGTGTAAGCCATTTTTAAAAAATGAATTGCAGTGGCTGATATAACATTTAATGCTTCAGGAAATTCTTTCAAATGTTTCTATTACAGCTCTGTTGGCATGTTGCTGTACCTTTTTTGGCCACTAGGTGGCTATTCCTACCATGTATTACTATGAATCACTGTACATGCATAGTCATTCTTCCTATTGTGCTCTTGCAGAAACCTTACCAGGAAAAGCTTTGTCAGTTGCCGATAAGAATTACGTAGCATATATTTAATGAGATGTTGGCATGCTTGACTGTCTGTAATAGTATTTTATAACACATAGAATAGTATTTTATAACACATAGTTCATTTCAGGACAATCCTGCTCTCCATTAACTATATATGAGAACAGGCATACTTTAAAAGACAGGTATTCAAACAATCAGTGGGGCGTATAATATAAAGGGCATTCAATGTACATACAATAAAGCCCTAGGCTTGTGTGGTCAGATTGGCAGGTAGATCTGCTGAATAGAGAGTTCATCCCCGGGATAAGAGGCATGCTTGAGGCTTGAATAATAATGTAAATATGCTGCATTGCTGTCTGATATCATATTTTGTGACCTGATTTAGCCAGTGCTAAAGTATCCTTCAGTATGGTTGTGGCAGTGCCGGGCCGAGGCAGAGGCGAGAGAGGCTCCAGCCTCAGGGCGCTGTGTAGGAAAGGGCGCACTCAGCTCAGCTATCATTTCTATATTGTGTTTGAAGCAGAGAGAACTAAGAGAAGTGGATACATGACAGTGACTGCAAGCCAGATAACTAGAGATTAAGGTGTTGGGGGTTTGGGGGCCCTGTGGCGCCTCTTAGTCTAATAGCAATCAGTGTGTGACGGCTGGGGTGGGAGGGTTGGGGGGCGCAGTTTGGTCTCTCAGCCTTGGGTGCTGGTGGACCTTGTCCCAGCTCTGGGTTGTGCTGTTCCCTTAATGAAAAACAATGGATGCAGCCCGACATTAAAGGTAGCCATACATCTAGCAATGATGGGCAGATTCGACCAAGAGACAAATCTCTTCTCGAATCTGATCAGAATCGATCAGAGAGAGATCTGGCAGCTGCTCATACACCACAGGGTGATTCCCAATATTGGGAATCTGCAGAGTCCGCCTTCTTGCTGCTGCCCCCCAGTGTATAAATGTTTACCCGTGTGTGCATTTATACATTACCTATCCCGATATTGCACGCTGTTACTGCCTTGCAACCGATCAACCACGACGGCCCAACATCTTGCAGCATGTCCAATCGATACATGCGACCAATTGCGGCCGAAATTGGTCACATCGTCGATCAGGCAGGCTCTTAGCAGCACTGATTTTCATTAGATTCAATAATAAATATTGAATGGCTGCTAAGGAGAGAGATGTATGTATGGGTACCTTCAAGGGAACCTGAACTGAGTCAAATTATTTAAAATAAACATATGATTTATCTGCAAATTAATATTACATACTTACTTCCCTGTCAGTTCCTCTCAGAAGCTTAACATTTTCTTCTAACAACAATCCCTTTCAATTCTGACAAGATTTTGTCAGAACTGAAATATATCAGTTGCTGTCAGTTATATATCAGTTATAACTGAAAGGACAACTGATATGCAAATTAATGTCCATGCTTCCCCTATGGCTCAAGTGGGTGATATTGCATTATAGCAGTCTTCTGACCTGAAAGCTGTTACAGGTTCATCACCATTTTTAATATGCAGGACAGAGAATTGATCACTGTAGTCAAACAGAATGTAGGAGAGGAGAAAGAGATATGGCCTGCCTATGTTTATTTTAACTTTTAATTTTCAGAAAGGGAGGGAGAGAGAGAGCGAGGCTGGGTTCACATAACACTCGATGCGCAACAATACATTCCCAGTGTATCCGCTCAGGATACACTGTGGTCTGTCGCCTTGTTCACATATGCACCGTTGTGCATATCACATTGAGTTTTAGAAAATGGGTGGACATAAAGGAGAAGATTGCATTGAGACAGTCGAGGACACAAGCTGAAAAATTATCCAAGTCAGATGCTGAAAGGTAGATTTTTGGGTATAGTCAGCACATAGGTGATATTAAAAGCCAAACAAACTGATGAGCTGACCAAGACCGTAAGTGTAGATAGAGAAAAGGAGAGGTCCAAGGACTGAGCCTTGGGGAACTCCAACAGTGAGGGGTCATGGAGGGGAGGTGGTGCCGGAGTGAGCGACTCACAAGGTCCTATCTGTGAGATAAGAGAAAAGCCAGGAGTGAACAACACCATGAATGCCCAAGGATGAGAGGATTTGGAAAAGGAGAGGGTGGTCCACTGTTTGTCAAAAGTGGAAGAGAGATCTTGGAGGATGAGAATAGAGTAGAGGCCTTTAGATTTAGAAGTTGCTAGGTCATTTGTTGCATTAAGTAGGAGAGTTTTGGTTGAGTGGCTGAGGTGGAATCCATATTGGAGGTCATCAAACAGAGAATTAGCGGTGAGGTGACAGACTAGTAAGTGTAGATGTGGCGCTCAAGTAGTTTGGAAGAAAAGGGGAGGAAAGAAATAGAGCTGTAGTCAAGCAGGGGAGAAGGGTCAAGAGAAGTTTTTTTGAGTATAGGTGTTATGAGGGCTTGTTTGAGTACGAATAGAAAGATGTCTTTGGTGAGAGAAAAGGTGAAGAAGGAGGCTGTGGCAGGATGGTAGAGGATAGGTGAGTAATGAGGTGAGAGGGCATGGTGTTGAGGAGGCATGTAGTGGGACCTGATTTAGAGATGAGAGAAGAGACAGTGAGTTTGGGGTTTGTATGGAGAGAGGAGGCTGCTGGGTGAAGCTTTTTATGATGTTGGTGATTTTTTCACTAAAAAATGAGACAAAGTCCTCCACATGGAGTGGGAGATGGAGGTGGGGGCAGGGGGAGGATGTTGAAGGTAGCAAAGAGTAGTTTTGGGTTGTTAGACTGTGACTTTAACGGGGGAAAGTATGAATGTTTGGTTGCTGAGAGGTCCTGAGTGTGTGTAAAGCCTTTTTGTAACTCTGGTAGTGCTCAGGCAAATCTTTTTTTCACCAGCGTCGTTCTGCTATCTGGCAGTGGCATTTCAGTAGTTTGATGTCCTTGTTAAGCCAGGATTGTCGATGGGTCCAGTGATGGTAGTCTGTGGAGGAGGGAGCAACAGAGTCAATGGCTGAAGTTAAGGTGTTGTGATAATGAGAAGCTGCTAGCTCGGGGCGAGTAAAAGAGTAGAGTAGAGGATACAGAGAGGTC
Source organism: Hyperolius riggenbachi (assembly GCF_040937935.1). Classification (NCBI taxonomy): domain Eukaryota; kingdom Metazoa; phylum Chordata; class Amphibia; order Anura; family Hyperoliidae; genus Hyperolius; species Hyperolius riggenbachi. The sequence continues at coordinate 368,672,814 of NC_090650.1, forward strand.
GATAGTGTTTGGAGATTAAAGTTGGGAATGTTTCTGAATATGTGTTAGAGTCTTTTATGGGGATGTGTAGGGACTCAAAGGAAGAATGTTGAAATTGAGTAAGTTATGTTCAGACAGTGGGAGGGAAGAGTTGATGAGGTTGGATAGGGCATTTAGTGAAGATTAGGTCGAATGTGTGGCCACCATCATGGATTGCAGTGGTGGGCAAAGTGTGAGGTTAAGGGAGGTGGTAAGTGACAGGAACGTGGAGGCACAGGAGGTTTTATTCTTGAGTATGTTGAGGTCTCCAGTGATGACTGACAGAATGTCAGTGGGCAGGAAGAGAGGAAGCCATGCTGAGAAATAGTCTAAAAAAAACTAGCTGGACGTGGGGGGGGGGGGGGCGATAAATTACAGGCACCAACTTGTAAGTTAAAGGGGGAATAGACTCAGGATTGAGTGGACCTCAAAGGATGAGAAACAAAAGGCAGAGGCAGGAAGAAGGGGACTAAATTAACAGTTTTGGGAAAGAATGATGCCTACACCTCCACCATGTTTAATACCAGGTTTTGGTGTGTGGCTGAACTGAGGACCACCATATGACAGTGCACCAGGTGAGACCATGTCTGAGGTTACTAGACATGTTTCAGTTCCGGTAAGCTGCTGGTGAAAGAGGTTGTGGAGTGAATCCATGGAATGTGAGCACTGTATGACCCACGATCACAGAGAACTGCATGGGTATTTTGAAGTGCATGCAAATTACATTTACAGCACTGATTACACTATGTGCAGTTATTTGATGTATTGCAGGGTAACCGATGCCTAAAGAGAGCGCAGCAAGATTTAACATCAATTTTGAACATTTGACTTGAACTCCCTGCAGAAAACTCACTAAGACCATCTTGTATGAGACATTGGTGTAAGGATTTTTGTTTGAGGTTGGCGCAGCAACTAATTACATTGACAGATGCTGGTATTACCAGGCAGGGCTGCTAGCTTTACACCCAGCATGCCTCCTTACCTAGCACAGGGTTGAGACATTTCTCTTTTGTTTTGAAAATAATGATGTTATTTATATGGGGGGGACACTGTAGGAAATTGATGTCACTGTTCACAAGATTCATTTATAGAGCTCTGCATATTAGGCAAACTTGCATAAAATGCTACACAGTGACATCATTCTATGATACATCGACATCTCCGCAGAGTTGCCTTCGCACTGTATATTTCATTTCCCCCCACGTAGAGAAACCACTTTTTCACAGGTTTACTTGTTAATGAAGACGCGCTTCAAAGTGCTGTAAAAACTTGTAAATAGTTGAAGGCTAAGGACAGTTTTATTCCCATATTTATAGCGCATTGTGAAAATGCTGCAGGGAGTGGGAGCGCCCGGTACGGCATTGCCGGAAATGTTAGTTTTCGAAGTTAATAATTTATGCTCCGAAATAAAAGCAAAGCAGCAGATTCCTATATAAACTTCCTAAAACTGCAATTCTTCCTTTTCTACTTCACACCAGCGGAATATTAAAGCATGAATCATTTTGAGCCGCATGTAAAGGGCTGTTTACCGCTTTCCAGTCTGTGAATTTACATAGGCTGCGGCATTCTTGCACCGCGCATTCATTTCTGCTTCCGAGACTGAGAAGTAATAGGTACAACACTGAGAGGGAAAAGGCATCACATTAATCCCTAATGTGCTAAGTGCTATAACAGCCTCACTGTGCTGCTTGTAAGATGAGATTTCATTCACTAAAAGCTTTCAGCCAAGTCATAAACATGAGGCTCGTTTGTTACCGTTGCATGAATTATTATGTCCTATGTAGGCGAGCGTTCACTGGGATGTAAAGGTTAAAGACTACATTTGTTCCTTATGCTTGCACAGGTTGTCGAGGCATCTGTACAATCCCTGTGGCATTATATAAAACACCAACTTTACCCAAGCCTTTTCTTTACTTAGTTTTGAATAGAATGTGTTGTGCTCAGTAGTCACGGAGGCAGTATAATTAAAACTATCTTTACAGGATTCACCGACTCTCTACATAAGCAGCATCTTCCCTCTGTGTTTCTAGCCAGGCAGAAAACAGGAACTAATGATCCACAACAGTCTAGATATTCTTATGCAGTCATACCATACCATCTATAGGTCAGATGTATGAACACCACAAAATGGATGAGACATAAAGAACAAAATAGAGAGCCCACAATGGTGTAGTATGTTAGAGACAGTGTGGAATGGAGTAAAAACAGTGAGCTAAACTCAGATGTGTAGGTTATCATTAACCTCCTTGCCGGTTATCCCGAGCTGAGCTCGGGGTAACTCGCGCAGGAGGATTGCTCTGGCCCTGCTGGGCCAATTTTCGCTTTTTTTTTTCCTACACGCAGCTAGCACTTTGCTAGCTGCGTGTAGTACGCGATCGCCGCCACTACCCGCCGATTCGCCGCTACCCGCCGTGCCGAGCCGCACCCCCCCGACCCCTGCGCTGCCTGGCCATTCAGTGCCAGACAGCGCTGAGGGGTGGATCGGGATTCCCTCTGACGTCCCGACGTCCATGACATCGGTGACGTCATCGCGATTGTCGCCATGGCGACGGGGGAAGCCAAGCAGGAAATCCCGTTCTGAACGGGATTTCCTGCTTGCGCAGATCGCCGGAGGCGATCGGAGAGGGTGGGGGGATGCCGCTGCTCAGCGGCCATCATGTAGCCAGTGCTAGGCTAGCTACATGATTTAAAAAAATAAAAAAATAAAAAAAAAGTGCTGCGCCGCTCCCTTGCTGACATAATTGAAACGGCAAGGGGGTTAAGCAACCACTGCATAAGCGTTAGGGGAACTTGAACCTGTCCCCTCAGGGTATGTTAAGCACTTGAGGACCGCAGTGTTAAACCCTCCTAAAGACCAGGCCATTTCTTGTTAAATTGGCCACTGCAGCTTTAAGGGCTCGCTGCAGGGCCGCACAACTCGGCACACAAGTAATCCCCCCCCCTTTTCTCCCCACCAACAGAGCTCTCTGATGGTGGGGTCAGATTGCCCCCAGGTATGTTTGTTTATTTTTAATAAATATTTTTTTAATTTTTTTTAGTTTTTTAATTTAAATTTTGCTATTTTTTTTTTTTATTGATGCCACTCTCCCTTTCTTCCTCTCCTGTCAGCCTATCACAGCGATCGGTTTCAGCCTATCACTGCTGATCGCTCCTGTGTCCCCCTGCCTTAGATCGCAGCGCTGTACTAACTAAATAGAGAGCGGTTTCGCCATCTAACAATCTCCGAGCGGCGATCGCCGCTGGGAGACTAAAGGCAGGGCGTAGCTCCGCCTACCAAGCTGAGATGCGTGATCTCCTGCAAAAGCCAGCCCCAGGACATGACGCCAAGTGGCATTAGGCGGTCCTGGGGCTGCCGCCGCGGTCACGCCCGTTGGCGTGACGTGGTCTTCAGGTAATTAAGGCCCATACACACGGCAAACAAATGTCTGTACAGAAACGTGTCGCACGACAGTTTGCAGGTGTGTGTACTCTAAGCGACAAAGACGGTCTGCAGACAAAGCTTTGTCTTAGCGATTAAACAGATGAATCATTTGCAGCTTTTGTCGCGCAAACTGTCACGTAGTCTGCTGTTGTCCTTCTGTGTGTACAAAAGTCTTCTACAGATGGCAGAGTCGCTACCAACAGACGTCTAAGGAGACATCCGGTGAGAGGGTCGGCTCTATGCAGTTCGTGGCAGACAGCTTCCGCCGTGTCTTCACCTTGTTTGTTGTCACGTGTGTACAACTGTTGCAAGCTCAAATTGTCGCTTCTAAATAGTGTTGGGCGAACACCTAGATGTTCGGGTTCGCGAACGTTCGCCGAACATCGCCGCGATGTTCGGGTGTTCGCGCCGAACTCCGAACATAATGGAAGTCAATGGGGACCCGAACTTTCGTGCTTTGTAAAGCTTCCTTACATGCTACATACCCCAAATTTGCAGGGTATGTGCACCTTGGGAGTGGGTACAAGAGGAAAAAAAATATTTGAAAAAGAGCTTATAGTTTTTGAGAAAATTGATTGTAAAGTTTCAAAGGAAAAACTGTCTTTTAAATGTGGAAAATGTCATGTTTCTTTGCACAGGTAACATGCTTTTTGTCGCCATGCAGTCATAAATGTAATACAGAGAAGAGGTTCCAGGAAAAGGGACCGGTAACGCTAACCCAGCACAAGCAGCAGCACACGTGATGGAACAGGAGGAGGCGCAGGAGGAGAAGGCCACGCTTTTTGAGACGCAACCCAGGCCTTGCATGAGGACAAATAGCGTGCGGATATAGCAATGCTTTTTGCCGCCATGCAGTCATAAATGTAATACAGATGAGAGGTTCAATAAACAGGGACCGGAAACGCTAACCTAGGCCAGCAGCAGCAGCAGCACATGTGATGGAACAGGAGGAGGCGCAGGAGGAGAAGGCAACGCTTTTTGAGACACAACATCCCAGGCCTTGCATGAGGACAAATAGAGTGCGGATATAGCAATGCTTTTTGCCGCCATGCAGTCATAAATGTAATACAGATGAGAGGTTCAATAAACAGCGACTGGAAATGCTAACCCAGCAGCAGCACACATAATGGAACAGGAGGAGGCGCAGGAGGAGAAGGCCACGCTTTTTGAGACACAACAACCCAGGCCTTGCATGAGGACAAGAAGCGTGCGGATATAGCAATGCTTTTTGCCGCCATGCAGTCATAAATGTAATACAGATGAGAGGTTCAATAAACAGGGACCGGCAACGCTAACCCAGCAGCAGCAGCAGCAGCACACGTGATGGAACAGGAGGAGGCGCAGGAGGAGAAGGCCACGCTTTTTGAGACACAACATCCCAGGCCTTGCATGAGGACAAATAGCGTGCGGATATAGCAATGCTTTTTGCCACCATGCAGTCATAAATGTAATAAAGATGAGAGGTTCAATAAACAGGGACCGGCAACACTAACCCAGCAGCAGCAGCAGCACACGTGATGGAACAGGAGGAGGCTCAGGAGGAGAAGGCTACGCTTTTTGAGACGCAACCCAGGCCTTGCATGAGGACAAAAAGCGTGCGGATATAGCAATGTTTTTTGCCGCCATGCAGTCATAAATGTAATACGGATGAGAGGTTCAATAAACAGGGACTGGAAACGCTAACCCAGCAGCAGCACACGTGATGGAACAGGAGGAGGCGCAGGAGGAGAAGGCCTCGCTTTTTGAGACACAACAACCCAGGCCTTGCATGAGGACAAGAGGCGTGTGGATATAGCAATGCTTTTTGCCGCCATGCAGTCATAAATGTAATACAGATGAGAGGTTCAATGAACAGGGACTGGAAACGCTAACCCAGCAGCAGCACACGTGATGGAACAGGAGGAGGCGCAGGAGGAGAAGGCCACGCTTTTTGAGACGCAACCCAGGCCTTGCATGAGGACAAAAAGCGTGCGGATATAGCAATGCTTTTTGCCGCCATGCAGTCATAAATGTAATACAGATGAGAGGTTCAATAAACAGGGACCGGAAACGCTAACCCAGGCCAGCCCAGCAGCAGCAGCAGCACACGTGATGGAACAGGAGGAGGCGCAGGAGGAGAAGGCCACGCTTTTTGAGACACAACATCCCAGGCCTTGCATGAGGACAAATAGCGTGCGGATATAGCAATGCTTTTTGCCGCCATGCAGTCATAAATGTAATAAAGATGAGAGGTTCAATAAACAGGGACCGGCAACGCTAACCCATCACAGATGGTCATTGTTCATGTTACTTGGTTGGGGTCCAGGAGTGTTGCATAGTCGTTTCCAATCCAGGATTGATTCATTTTAATTTGAGTCAGAGGGTCTGCATTTTCTGTGGAGAGGCGGATACGCCGATCTGTGACGATGCCTCCGGCAGCACTGAAACAGCGTTCCGACATAACGCTGGCTGCCGGGCAAGCCAGCACCTCTATTGCGTACATTGCCAGTTCGTGCCAGGTGTCTAGCTTCGATACCCAATAGTTGAAGGGTGCAGATGGATTGTTCAACACAGCTACGCCATCTGACATGTAGTCCTTGACCATCTTCTCCAGGCGATCGGTGTTGGAGGTGGATCTGCACGCTTGCTGTTCTGTGGGCTGCTGCTGCATGGGTGTCAGAAAATTTTCCCACTCCAAGGACACTGCCGATACCATTCCCTTTTGGGCACTAGCTGTGGCTTGTGTTGTTTGCTGCCCTCCTGGTCGTCCTGGGTTTGTGGAAGTCAGTCTGTCGGCGTACAACTGGCTAGAGGAGGGGGAGGATGTCAATCTCCTCTCTAAAGTCTCCACAAGGGCCTGCTGGTATTCTTCCATTTTGACCTGTCTGACTCTTTGTTCAAGCAGTTTTGGAACATTGTGTTTGTACCGTGGATCCAGAAGGGTATAAACCCAGTAATTGGTGTTGTCCAGAATGCGCACAATGCGTGGGTCGCGTTCAATGCAGTCTAGCATGAATTGAGCCATGTGTGCCAGAGTCCTGCCAGAATCCTCATCATCCTCTTGTGAGCGTTGTGATAGTTGTTGTGATGCATCATAGTCGTCACCTTCTTCCTGGTCTGCTTCTGCTGACCATTCGCGCTGAATTGTGGAAGTCCAACGTGCACCGCTCTGGCCCTCGTCAGTGGTGGCAGGAAATTCCTGCTCCAACTCCAGCTGTTCCTCCTCCTCTTCTTTGTCATAGCTGCTGGGGCCAGCGTTTCCTGAGGCGGATGGCCTGATGTTGGTACCATCACGCTGATCGTTTTCTCCTTCAGATTCCCCCAGTTGCATCATGACAGCTGTTTCCTTGATTTTCAACATTGACCTCTTCAGTAAACACAGCAGTGGTATGGTAATGCTGACTGAAGAGTTGTCACTGCTCACAAGCAACGTGGATTGCTCAAAATTTTGGAGGACTTGGCAGAGGTCCAACATGTTGGCCCAATCGGATCCACAGAAGCTTGGCAGCTGTCCGGATGCGCCTCGGTACTGCGCCGTCATGTACTGGACCACTGCACTCTTTTGCTCGCAAAAGCGGGCTAGCATGTGCAGCGTAGAATTCCAGCGCGTAGGGACATCACACAGCAAGCGATGGTGGGGGAGATTGAAGCGCTCCTGCATCTTGGCGAGTGCCCCCGAAGCAGTACTGGAATTTCTACAATGTTTGGCCACTCGTCGCACCTTCAACAGAAGATTGGCCACGCCTGGGTATGTCCTCAGGAACCGCTGAACTACTAGGTTCATCACGTGCGCCAGGCAAGGGATGTGTGTCAGCTTAGCCAACCTTAAAGCGCGAATGAGATTACTCCCATTATCACACACAACCATGCCCGGTTTCAGGTCCAGCGGTGCCAGCCACAAATCCGTCTGTTCCTTTATTCCCCTCCAAATTTCCTCCCCTGTGTGCTGCTTATCCCCAAGGCAGATCAGCTTCAGCAACGCTTGCTGACGCATGCCAACAGCTGTGCTGTACTGCTTCCACGATCCTACTGCTGCTGGGTTAGCGTTTCCGGATGAGGTACAGCTTTGAGATGCGTTGGAGGAGAAGGAGTCAGAGAGGTAGGTGCTGCTGTTGTTATCCAGTGGGAGGGACGGCGGTGCAGCTGTTTGCGGCGTGGGCAACACCCGTGCCGTAGCAGGTGAGGAATCGCTGCCAGGCTCCACAAGGTTCACCCAGTGCGCGGTAAGGGAGATGTATCGACCCTGGCCGAACGCACTCGTCCAGGTGTCAGTGGTGAGGTGAACCTTGCAGGCAACGGCATTCTTCAAGCTTCGGGTTATTTTGCTGACCACGTGCTCATGCAACTCAGGCACTGCAGAGCGCGCAAAGTGGTAGCGGCTATGAACCACGTAACGTGGGATGGCCACTGACATCATGCCCTTGAAGCTGTTTGTCTCCACCACTCGATATGGCAGCATTTCGCAGGCCAGAAGCTTGGCTATGCTGGCTGTTACTGCCACGGCCCGGGGGTCATTTGCTGGCAATTTCCATCTTGCGCTCAAACATCTCCGAGACAGACAACTAAACCGTAGGGCTGCACACTGAAGGGCTGTTGGTTGTTGTGTTTGATGAACACTGGGAAACCTCAAGAGCACTACTCCGGAAAGTGACAGTGTCAGCGTCGTCTGATGTTTGTGAATGTTGTGAACCACGCAATGGCTGGGCTACTGCTGCTGCTGAGGCGGGTCTGGTGGTGAGTCTGGTGACCCCAAGGGAGGCAGTGTTGCTGGTACCCTGTCCTGCCGCGTTTGCCCACAGAGTGGGATGTTTGGATAGCATGTGGCGGCTCATGCTGGTGGTGGAGAGGTTGTTAATACTTTTCCCCCTGCTCAGGCGGGTCTTGCACACCTTCCAAATCGCCATAGTACCATCCTCAGTGCAGTCTTCAAAGAAAGCCCAGACTTTGGAGCACCTGCCTTGCTGGCGATTTCTGTTTGCGCCTCTTTTGCCTCTCACTTGAACTTTCACGCTTGTGGTGCCTGAAATTGTGCGCCGCCTACCTTGTGGCACAAGGCGAACTCGTGCAGCAGTAGGTTCTTAAACAGACTCATCTGTGCTGCTGCTACGATGGCGATGTTCTCGTTCACAAACAAAATCTGGGTCTATGTCTACATTGTCCTCCTCTTCCATCTCCTCAAACTCGTCATATGTCATTGTGGGGGGCCGCCGCCGTGGAGTAGAGCTCCCCAGAACAACCTCTGCGCAGCTCACTCCAACGTCGTCTTCCAGATCTTGTCGGCCGACCTCCTGCCCAACTTGCTCTGGGATTTGGGTTTCAAAGTCCTCGGACTCGCCTTGTATTTCAGTGCGCGGTGCATTTCCCACAGTTAATGGTTGTGAATCCGGGCACAACATTTCTGGCTGTTCCTCCATTGACCTTTCAAAGGTGGAAGTTTGTTGGGCTGGGAATAGCTCCTGCGAATACCCCATTGTGTCCTGAGGTAATTCATCGGACTGGTTATCTGGCAGTTGTGTGCATGGTGTCGCTGCCGGTTGTGTCAGCTTTGTGCCCACTGGCTCCTTGTAACTGGCTGAGGACTCGGACCTCGTGCGTGATGTGCTGGTGCTGCTTAACCCACTGCTGGATGCTTGAGAGGTCATCCAAGTAATTATCTGGTCCTGTTCTTTTGGATTTGTGAGGGTTGTTGTCCTGGACAACATGGGCGGTATTGAGTGGGTTTTCTTGGGTGCTCCCCTGTGGCCTGTATGTGAACCGTCAGGGGAAACACCTCTTCCCTTGCCCCTCCCTCTTTCACCGGATTTCCTCCTCATTTCACTTATCCTTAAAGTACACGCTGACTGGCAGCAGTACAGTGGCAGTACAGAAATGCTATACAGTGGTGGGTGAGCGGTGTATCACTATTCCCAGCAGCGAAACAGAGCACAATGCTATACAGTGGCGGGTGAGTGGTGTACTACTGTTCCCAGCAGACACAGAGTGGCAGTAAACACAATAATGCTATATAGTGCTGGGTGAGCGGTGTACACAGAGTGGCAGTAAACACAATGCTATATAGTGTGGCTGAGTGAGCAGTGTACTACTGTTCCCAGCAGACACAGAGTGGCAGTAAACACAATGCTATATATAGTGCTGGGTGAGCTATGTACACAGAGTGGCAGTAAACACAATGCTATATAGTGTGGCTGAGCGAGCGGTGTACTACTGTTCCCAGCAGACACAGAGTGGCAGTAAACACAATGCTATATAGTGTGGCTGAGCGAGCGGTGTACTACTGTTCCTAGCAGACACAGAGTGGCAGTAAACACAATGCTATATAGTGTGGCTGAGCGAGCGGTGTACTACTGTTCCCAGCAGACACAGAGTGGCAGTAAACACAATAATGCTATATAGTGCTGGGTGAGCGGTGTACACAGAGTGGCAGTAAACACCATGCTATATAGTGTGGCTGAGCGAGTGGTGTACTACTGTTCCCAGCAGACACAGAGTGGCAGAAAACACAATGCTATATATAGTGCTGGGTGAGCGGTGTACACAGAGTGGCAGTAAACACAATGCTATATAGTGTGGCTGAGCGAGCGGTGTACTACTGTTCCCAGCAGACACAGAGTGGCAGTAAACACAATAATGCTATATAGTGCTGGGTGAGCGGTGTACACAGAGTGGCAGTAAACACAATGCTATATAGTGTGGCTGAGCGAGCAGTGTACTACTGTTCCCAGCAGACACAGAGTGGCAGTAAACACAATGCTATATATAGTGCTGGGTGAGCGGTGTACACAGAGTGGCAGTAAACACAATGCTATATAGTGTGGCTGAGCGAGCGGTGTACTACTGTTCCCAGCAGACACAGAGTGGCAGTAAACACAATGCTATATAGTGTGGCTGAGCGAGGTACACAGAGTGGCAGTAAAAACAATGCTATATAGTGTGGCTGAGCGAGCGGTGTACTACTGTTCCCAGCAGACACAGAGTGGCAGTAAACACAATAATGCTATATAGTGCTGGGTGAGCGGTGTACACAGAGTGGCAGTAAACACAATGCTATATAGTGTGGCTGAGCGAGCGGTGTACTACTGTTCCCAGCAGACACAGAGTGGCAGTAAACACAATGTTATATAGTGTGGCTGAGCGAGGTACACAGAGTGGCAGTAAACACAATGCTATATAGTGTGGCTGAGCGAGCGGTGTACTACTGTTCCCAGCAGACACAGAGTGGCAGTAAACACAATAATGCTATATAGTGCTGGGTGAGCGGTGTACACAGAGTGGCAGTAAACACAATGCTATATAGTGTGGCTGAGCGAGCGGTGTACTACTGTTCCCAGCAGACACAGAGTGGCAGTAAACACAATGTTATATAGTGTGGCTGAGCGAGGTACACAAAGTGGCAGTAAACACAATGCTATATAGTGTGGCTGAGCGAGCGGTGTACTACTGTTCCCAGCAGACACAGAGTGGCAGTAAACACAATGCTATATAGTGTGGCTGAGCGAGGTACACAGAGTGGCAGTAAACACAATGCTATATAGTGTGGCTGAGCGAGCGGTGTACTACTGTTCCCAGCAGCGACACACAATGACTGGGGGGACCCTGGCTAGCGTGGCTGGAGCGCGAACTACCCTGCCTGCCTACCCAAAGCTAAACCCACAGACAAATGGCGGAGATATGACGTGGTTCGGGTATTTAGTTACCCGAACCACGTGACAGTTCGGCCAATCAGAGCGCGTTCGGGTCCAAACCACGTGACCCGTTCGGCCAATCACAGCGCTAGCCGAACGTTCGGCCATGCGCTCTTAGTTCGGCCATGTGGCCGAACGGTTTGGCCGAACACCATCAGGTGTTCGGCCGAACTCGAACATCACCCGAACAGGGTGATGTTCTGCAGAACCCGAACAGTGGCGAACACTGTTCGCCCAACACTACTTCTAAATAAACGCAGTTGTCTCTTGTCTGTTTGTTGCTACAGACAAATGTATGCTGTGTGTATTAACCTTTACGATGACGCTTTCTGTAGGCAAAAATAAAAGGATAAACTGAGTGTATATTACAACTATGAAACAGAGGCGCTAATCAAGATAAAACAATGTTAAAATGAAAAAAAAAACATAGAGGAAGTGGTACTCACTATAGTTTTTTTTTGTTACTATAATTCATGTCAAATCTTCGATAGGGAGGTGAGTACCACTTCCCCTATTTTTATTAATTTTAACATTGTTTAACCAGTTTAAGACCACAGGCTTACACCCCCCTAGTGACCAGGCTATTTTTTACAATTCAGGCCACTGCAGCTTTATGGGCCCGCTGCAGGGCCGTACAACTCAGCACACAAGTGCATTGTACATGCACAGAGCTCTCTATTGGTGACCTCTGATTGCTTCTGAATTTTTTTTTATTAATATTATTATTTTTTTTTTTAAATACAACTTTTACTTATTTTTTTTCCCCTGTCCCCGTACAGCGCTGCAGGCGTTCACAGTGCTGTACAACATAAATAAATGGCAGTTTTGCCATCAAACAGTCTGCCGGCAATGATTGCGGATGTGGGGATGTGCGATCCCCTGCAAAAACACTCCCCCAGGACTTGATGCCAATCAGCGTTAGGCGATCCTGGGGGAGCCACCTGTTGGCGTTAGGCGGTCATAAGGTGGTTAATCTTGATTGGCGCCCCTGTTTCATGGTTCTAACATACAAAATGGATGAGGTTTAAGAATTAAATGAGAGACATTAATTGATGTTGGTTTATAAATCACTCTACAGAATGGGTTTTATTTATTGCTGTATATGTCCCTGGTGGGAGATCCTCCCCCTCTTCCAACCGGACAGGAAATTTGAAAAATCAGGTGAGATAATGCAGTTAAAGCAAACCTGTGAGGTTCGCATGTGATCCTCCAGAGGCCTCCCCCGTCCTCCTCTGATCGCTGGACCACCAAAGCACAATGATAGAAAAAGCAGAGCCCGATGGGTTCCGTGCTACTGGCCAGGCACAGACTGCTCACGCATGCGCAGTAGCATGGACTCAATCGAGCTCTGCTTTTTCTGCCAAAGCCCTAGCGGGTCCATGTTACTGTGCATGAGTCATTGACAATCACCTCTCCACCATTTTCAGCTGCACCCATTGGACAAAAGTTGGGGAGGAGCATGACAGGAGCATCCCTCTACCGTATGTAAGTTCCCAAATTGGGCACTTTTTTCCCTATAGGTTTCCTTTAAAAGATTGTGAAGATCCACTTTAGTTATGATTGAAATAATAACATCTGCAATGGATGCAATACCTGGAGAGTTATTTACAGTTAGGTATTCCCCCTTCATACTTGCATAAATCATGGCTTGAGGCTGAGTTCACACTGTCATTAAAATTGTTCCGTTTATAGAAGAGGAAGTGAGCGGATAAATAGACAACTTAATGTACAGTAACTTGTGCAAGGTAATATGATCAGTTCACATATGATCCAAACAAATCTGTTTATTCAGTTCCGACGAGCAGAACTGAAGGCTGTTCAGTACACAATAATTTTGGACATGGAGATGGATCGTCATTGCAGCAGATGTTGACTGAATCAATGGGAGCCTATGAGAATGGATGCACAATGGTGCCAGTATCACCAGTTGTGATGGACCCAACGTATCTGTACAGGATACACTGGGAATGCATTTTTGTGCATCAGACGCAATGTAAAGTCAGCTTAAGACTTTTCATCTGTGATTCCACATAGTAGTGTAAGTATAATTAACATAACTACAGCAGCAGGGGCTTTCCATATTGCTAAACTATGACTGACATTTGTCAGCACATAACAGACATACACAAAGTTTTTCTTTAATAAAAAGTTGCAAAAAAGCATGGCCTGCCCCTCCTACATATGTAGAAGACCCTGACAACCAAGTTTGAGGTTAACAGGACGCGAGACAGAAATCATTCTCTTTCACCATCTATCCATCTACTGTCAATAAAAAAAAATAGTTTTTCGTACATCTCCCTTGCCCATGGAGATTTTACATTCTACAATTACTTTGGGCTGTAAATATATACATTTCCCCTGATATCCTTTTGACTGTATTATTTTCATTTCTCAATTCATGTATTTGTAGGATTTATATCTAGGTGCTGCATTGTCTTTTCTCCTGGTTGAGGCATCTTTGGTCTTTGACTGAAGGGTTCTTCTTGCAGCTTCAGGTCTCTGATCCTCATTATTCAAAGTCTTGTCATCAACTGATAGGAATTCTGGCTGCTACATATATTTTATCTCTTGGTAGGCTTCCCTAAGCGAAATAATTTACCTTTCATCAACTATAGATGGTAGATAATCACAGAGAGAACCCTGCCGCGTATACAACTATATATAGCGATTGAGATTCCTGCCAGTTTTAAGCAAGACTGTGAACAGTGGGAATTGGGTACTCACAGCTACTGGAAGAATACTGCAATCAAGCACCAATAGACCTCTGGAGTCATGGCAAATGACCCTCCAATACAAACGGCCTGACGATGTAAAATCTGATTCTGTGTGAACAAGTGAATTTGTTTTCAAAAAGTCTTTATAGTTTTTGAGAAAATCAATTAAAGAATGTCTAAGAATGTTTTTTTTTTAAAATGGTAAAATGAAACTGAGGGCACAGTGGGACAGAGGTGATACAGTGGGAGGGCAAAGGGGAGCAGAAGTGACTCAGAGGGGGACACAGGAGTCACAGGAGAGCATAGAAGGAGGTACAGGGGACAACGTTGGCACAGTGTTTCGACTTATGGAAAGATTCAGGTTGAGAACAAACCTACAGCCCCTATCTCATTTGTTAACTGAGGACTACCTGTACTGTTAGTGTTACGAAAAAAAAATGTCAAGGGTTGGTAAATCTTAGTGGATATTTAGCACATCAGTTCACAGATACAGTAGTAGTAAGCGTGCATTGCTGACATTCCCTAGTGTGAAGGTATGTGATCTGACATACACTTGGAATGGCTCAGAAACCCATTTCTGCTGCATTCTATTTACAGTGTGCTTCAGGTGTCACACTTATGTCAACCTGCTAACAGCTTTGGACAAGCGATTTCCAGCTAGGAGAAAATCTATAAAGGAATCAAACAGCAAAGCCAGAACTATTTACAGTCAAGGCATTTGTCTGTCAACGAAAAGGTTCAAGATGTTAATAGAAATCTGAACCTTTGTTTAATCATTGCCCACATTCTAGTGTCTCTCTGACATACTAAACACAGGTCCAGTGAGAGCTAAAAACATGACTGAAATGCCTATGAACTGTTTCCTCTGATTAAGCACTGATATCTTACATGACATGTATTACCTCAAATGCAGCTTCTGATGTAACCAAGGAATATGCGCTATTTTCTGCATTGAGAAGCACTGGTCCCACCCACCCTTAGGTTAGAAATGGTCAGTTTCTCTTACATAAAAGGTGATCATTTTGATCATGTGATGGAATTGTAGGTCTCTGATTGGCTGGTTGCAGTATGTGTTTGTATCGCACAATGGGCTTGATTCACTAAAACAGATAGCATGCCTTATCAGAGTTAACACACATTATCAGAGTTAGCATGACTTGTCAGAGTTAATACACCTTATCAGAGTTGCATAGAGAGCGCTACAAACGTATGCCTGCTAATTGGCAATGACGAGAGCTCCACTCGTCCTGCCCTGAGCCTCTGCGGGTCCAATCATTTGAAATGACATTATCCCAGCACTTTGATTAGCCCAATAGGCTGCCTGTCAAGTTTCAGCCTATTGGGCCAATCAAAGTGCGGGGACAATGTCCTTTAAAGTGATTGCACCCACAGGGGCTCAGGGCAGGACGAGTGGAGCCATTGCCAGTTAGCAGGCATTAGTTCATAGTGCTCACTATGCTACTCTGATAAGGCATGTTAACTCTGATAAGGTGTGTGAACCCTGAAAAGACATGTTAACTCTGCTAAGGTGTGTTAACACTGAAAAGGCATATTAACTCTGATAAGGCATGTTGTTTGTCTTAGTGAATCAAGCCCATTTTGTGCTGTTTTAGCTATGTTGATGAAACATATTTATTATTCTAAGGTGGCTACTCCAAGATTAAACACTGTTTTAGCTGAGCTTCAAGATTGATTGGAATAGGTCAAAACCTGTTGGTTCTGTCAGATTTCTACTACCTACTGCAAGTGACAACAACATAGGAGAAAAGTAATTTATGGCTCATTCTACTCTGGAAGAAACACACTTCTTATTTGTATATGTTTACATGTATTTAAATCTTACAATTTTTCGTGATAGTGATTCTCTAAAAGGAAATAAATATGGCAACCACCATATCCCTCTCACTTCATGCGTCCTTTAACTACTTAAGGGCCAAGGTGGTTGAAATCTCGCCCTGTTTTGGTGGTTACCTGGCTGGCAGGGCGTAGATTTCAGTCACCGCCGCAGCGCGCATCCGCCATTTTCGTCGCTCTTGCCGTTCTCGCCACTGAATCCCCGCCATGTCTCATTGCAGCTCTGTCTCTATGACTGCAGAGCCCTGTGAGCCGGTCAGGAGCCGATTTCATTGGCCCCTGACCGTGTCTAGCAATGTAAGCAACTCCCATAGGCTTACATTGATAGACACGGTCAGGAGCCAATGAAAGCGGCTCCTTACCGGCTCACATGACTCTGCCGTCAAAGAGATGGCAGAGTGGATGTCCTGAGGATCCCGGCATGTGGCCGTGATGGCGGTTGTGGCGGATATATATAATCAATCTTACTTTTTTATTCTAGATGAATATCAAGCTTTATGTCCCCCAATTGGTACATCAGCCGCAAAAGAGAAGTTGCAGTGCCTGCCGGGAGGGTTTTTTTTCTTCCTCTGTTCCTCCCCCCCACAGGCTCCCACAGGATGAAGCCAATCCTGATGTCATTTCCTCCCCTACTCCTCTATGGCTTCCCCACATCCCCCTCACCATTTCCCCTCCTCACCACACTCTTACAGAGCACAGCAGGGAGGAAGAAAGGCAGCGCACACACAGACTCACTTCCTTATGGTTTCAGGCACTTAAGTTCCCGCCTATACATTCTGCACTACCGCCGGCAGTAGTGCAGATTATAGACGGGAACTCCAGCCAGGGCCGGGCCGAGGCATAGGCTGGAGAGGCTCCAGCCTCAGGGCGCAGTGTAGGAGGGGGCGCACAATTCATTCAGCTGTCATTCCTAATCATGTATGAAGCAGAAAGAAATAAGAAAAGGGGATACATAGCAGTGACTGCAAGCCAGATAACTAGATATTAAGGTGTTGGGGAGGTTGTGGGCCCTGTGGCACCTATTAGTGTAATAGCAGTCAGTGTGTGACGGCTGGTGTAGGAAGGATGGAGGGGCGCACTTTGGTGTCTCAGCCTTGGGTGCTGGAGGACCTTGTCCCTGCTCTGACTCCAGCACCTTAACAAACAAACTGCGCCTGCCCCAAACCAATCAGTTCAAATGTTTTAAGTTTTGATTTGTTCACTTTTCAGTTCCGCTTGGTGTACCAATGCTTCTTCTACTGCTTTCATTCCTTGTTCATGAGGGATGATGGTGTACAGGGATGTGACATCCCCTGTCACTAAAACATCTCCCTCATTAATACGTATTTTTTGTAGTTTTTGTAGCAAATGTTTTGTATCCTTCAATAAATGAGGCAGGGTTTTTACTATACTTTGCAAGAACCAATCTATATATTCCCCCACTCTTTGAGTTAGGGAGCCCACTCCACTGACAATGGGTCTTCCCGGGGGGTTTTCCACATTTTTGTGAACCTTTGGATTAAAATATATAACGGGTGTGCGGGGGTGCAGCAAATGTGCAATAGATCACCACGAGCACAGTGGGCTATTTAGTTTTTAGGTATGCTTAAGAGGGAACAAATCTTTTAATTTTCCAGCCAACTAAACAAGAAAGCGAGTGCAGTTAGCAAATAAGTCACTAGATGGCGACAAAAAGAAGAAAAGTCAGTGGGGGGAATCCTCCTAATAAAGTTGAGTGAAGGGGAAAACAAAATAGGAAGCGACATTTGAATTACGCCTCCATATGACGCAAATGCGTTCCATCAAGGGAGAGGGGGACTTAGATGCATAAAAGACGTCGGCCGCACCAGTGACGTCAGCTCCTGATGAGTCCATTGGACGAAACGCGTAGGGCGGAGTCAGGTGCGACTGACGTCACGAGGTGCGGAAACACTTGCCGGCCGGCCGGGATCTAAAACTAGCGGATATACCACGGTGGAGGAGCGGGACGCCGACGCCACATGAGGGATAGCCGCTGGGTCAATCAGCCCGATAAGCGCGACACTCACTAGGATTGAGTAAGTGCGCTGTATAGCGCAGGCTGCTAATTTTGCTTTTAACAAGTTACGCTATGAGGAATTTTTATCTGTTTGTGTTTTATATATGAATCTGGATTAAAGCTTTTATCATCTGGAAAGAAAGAGCTTGAGAGCCTAGTCATTGGTTGATCACAAAAAACGCTAAACCCACCTGGATGTGAGGTGGATTTTGTCCGGTGAGCGGCTAATATACTGGGAAGTTGGATTTGTGGTTTTAGCACTGATTGATCACGTGTGCTGCACTCATTGTCACTGGGAGAAACGAGATTTTATGTATATATACAGTAATGCACTATGTGGAGCATGTTTTAATTTTTTGCAGGTATTGAATTGAGCCACATGAGAGGAGCGCTGTCATTCATCTTTCTATGAACTCCAGCACCTACAACCATGATGAGGTGTCTGTGTGTGCGCTGCCTTTATTCCTCCCCGCTGTGCTCAGTAATGGTGCGGGGAGGAGGGGAAATGCTGAGGGAAATGCGGGGATGCCATAGGGAAGTAAGGGAGGAAATGACATCAGGATTGGCTTCATCCTTTGGGAACCAAGATGGCCCCTGCCATGAACAGAAGACTCTGAATTTTACTATAAAAATTTAACTAAAATCAAAACGTGGACCGTGCAATACATCTGTTATGTAAGTAGAGCAAGTATTTATCTACTTACATATGTGTTTTTTTTCCTGGCATAGTTAAGTTAGCAGTGCCTCTTTAAAGAGGAACTTCAGCCTAAACAAACATACATTAACATACATTAAGTTACATTAGTTGTGTTAATTAAAATAGATGGGTAACATAATCTCTTACCCACCCTGTTTTAAAAGAACAAAGGTTTGTGATTTCATAAGGCAGCCATCTTTTTGGTTGAAAGGCGGTGACAGGGAGCATGAGACACAGTTCCAACTGTCCTGTGTCCTGATCACCCCTCCCAGTTGCTAGGCAACGTGAATAACAACATAGGAAATCCCATCATGTTTTGCACAGCATCAGGGGGAAAATGGCCCGGTAGTTTTCTTTGATGGGGCGGAGCTTAGCTAAAAATGCAGCTAAAAATGAGACTTCTATAAGGAAAACAATGTTCTGATGCTGTGAAACTGTTAAAGAAACACTAAGCCTTTTCCGTTCTGCTGAGTAGATTTTTAGTCTGGAGGTTCACCTTAAGTAGAAAACGAGCTTTGGAACTTTCTTCTTGACACTCATCAACAGGTTCTTCAACTCCTCCTCACTTTCAGCCATCAGAGTGGTGACATCTCCATAACATTCCTGACAGTGATTTTAATTTCACCACGTGACTCATTTAATTGGCTAAATTGTGCTGTCCTTCTTCTGTTATGGGTTCCAGCACCAATGACACACCTATGGACACACATATTTTTCCTGGAACTGGATTACCGGTATATCACATGACCTAATGTCTCCTTCTAATGTAAAGGCTTGGAGAACACAGATCTCTCTGTACTTTAAAAACAAACCCTTCAGCCAGTCACAACCACACATTCTTACAAATTCACCATGGCAGTCAAGTATGTAATTAGAAAAGGATAGACGAAATCAGCTTAATGCTTTGATAGTAACCAGAGAGATCAAGAAGCTCTTTGTGCTTAAAGAGGAACTGTCGCAAAAATCCTAAAATTTAAAATACATACAAAAAAGAAGTACATTTCTCCCAGAGTAAAATGAGCCATAAATTACTTTTCTCCTATGTTGCTGTATGAATCTGACATTACCGACAGGTTTTGGGCTAGTCCATCTCTTCATGGGGGATTCTCAGCATGGCCTTTATTCTTTATAAAGACACTCCTTGAAAATGATTAATACAAAGATGCTGGCCAGCCTTCCTGCTCGCTTCACACTATTTTGGCAGTTGGATGGAGCAACTGCCATTCACTAAGTGCTTTTAAAAATAAAGAAAACCCTGAGAACCCCCTATGAGAAGATGGGCTAGTCCAAAATCTGTCGGTAATGTCAGATTTCTACTACTTACTGTAAGTGACAGCAACATAGGAGAGAAGTAATTTATGGCTCATTTTACTCTGGGAGAAATGTACTTATTTGTATGCGTTTTAAATGTTAAGATTTCCCCGACAGTTCCTCTTTAAAGGACCACTGTAACGAGAAGGACATGGAGGCTGCCATAAGTATTTCCTTTTAAGTAATACCAGTTGCCTGACTGCCTTGCTAATCCTTTGCCTCTAATACTTTCAGCCATAGACCATGAACAAGCATGCAGCAGATGGGATGTTTCTGACATTGTCAGATCTGACAAGATTAGCTGCATGCTTGTTTCTGGTGTTATTCAGCCACTACTGCAGCCAAATAGATCAGCAGGGCTGCCAGGCAACTGGTATTGTTTAAAAGGAAATACATATGGCAGCCTCTATATTCTTCTCACTTCAGTTGTCCTTTAACTCTCTGTTTCCCCACCAGTTAGGAAACCAACATATATGAGCAAAAGCAGAAGAAAAGATGATTTCACAATTATTTGATTGATTTTCTCCTGTATACAGAAGAACCATAAAAAAATGAAAAAATACTTCAAAACCTTTTCTAGTAAATTTCTTTTTAAAGCAGTTTGAAGTTATAAAACATATTCAGGCATTATCTGTAGCCGAGCAATATTCACCATGACTGCAGTTTTATGGTTTAACTATCCATGTAAACACATCAGTCAATATTGCATGTAATCTCTTTACATTTTCCATACTACAATATGCCTCTTAACATACTGAAGAGCTCTATACATGCCGTAGCTGCAGGATAAAGGAATATATAATGCAATATGTTTATTGTAGCTATTCGCCTTTAGGCCAGAGCATAATGGAATAGCGAGAAACATAGCTGAGTATAAATTATGTGGCCACATCACCTTTCACGGATATATCAGATTGCTCTCATGCTACTTTTACTTTTTAGTCTACCTGGCCTTCATTTCTTCATTTCTTTTTTAATGGAATGTATAACATTTTTGGAGGGCATATTTGTTGTGCTAGTACTTTCCAATCCTTTGTCCAATATTGGCATTTTCCATTTCAGGCTCGGTGTCTGACATCGTCCAACATGAAAAACCATGGCTGTCGCTCGGGGAGCCATTGCTTGAGCTGGTCTGGCACAGATGGAGCCATTGCTTGAGCTGGTCTGGCACAGATGGAGCCATTGCTTGAGCTAGTCTGGCACAGATGGAGCCATTGCTTGAGCTAGTCTGGCACAGATGGAGCCATTGCTTGAGCTGGTCTGGCACAGATGGAGCCATTGCTTGAGCTGGTCTGGCACAGATGGAGCCATTGCTTGAGCTAGTCTGGCACAGATGGAGCCATTGCTTGAGCTAGTCTGGCACAGATGGAGCCATTGCTTGAGCTAGTCTGGCACAGATGGAGCCATTGCTTGAGCTAGTCTGGCACAGATGGAGCCATTGCTTGAGCTAGTCTGGCACAGATGGCCACCACTAGGGGAGCCGTTGCTGGATTGACACTTGTATCGCTCTGCTCCGCTGCTGCTCTGCATCATATAAATACTACATTTGGGCTCGCCACTAGGGGCACCATTATTTTTATTTTATGTTATTGATTTATAAAGCGCCAACATACTCTATGGCGCTGTACAAAGTAAGAAACAAACATGGGGTACAAAATAATACAAATAAAGGTATACACCAATATAGAAAATACAGAGTTGGTACAAAATACAGAATTGGCAATTTCAGTGACAAAAGTAATGGGAGTAAAATGTCTAACAAATTCCTAGATGCCAAAGGGTGATATAGGCCTGCCCTTGCAAGCTTACAATCTAAGGCACACATGTCAAACTCCGACCCGCGGGCCAAATCCGGCCCTCAGAGCCATAAAATTTGGCCCTCAAGTGGTTTTCCCACTTTGCATTATGTTTGGCCCACTCTAGACCACCAGGGAAGCTATATTGTGGGTGAAGCCCTAGAACACCAGGGAAGCCATATGGGGAGGTAAGGGAAAGCACTAAACACAAGGGGACTGTATAGGGAAGAGTGGGGGCCACTTGACACCAGGAAACTGAATAGGGGAGGGTGGGGGCCTTAAGACACCAGGGAACTATATAGGGGACGGAGGACCACTAGACAACAGGGAACTGTATAAGGGTTGGAGGGGGGCCATTAGACACCTGGAAAGACACCTTAGAAGGGAGAAAAGGAGCCAGTAGACACTGAAGTTGGCCCGCGACTTGGTCCCAGTGTACATTTTTGCCTCACTTTGTATTTGATTTTGACACCCTTGATCTAAGGGAATAAGGGGAGGGTAACAAGAAGTGGAGTAGTATATACAATATTCTTACCTAGAGGCAGGCATGGTCGGAATAGCCGATTTCCGTTTCCGGAACAATTCCGCATTCCGACATATAGAAATTCCGTTACCGTTCCATTCCGACAGTATACCGGGTCAGTTCCGCGGAATTCCGATTTACACGGAATTCCGTCGGAAAAATTTTAAAATCTCTCTCTCTCTCTCTCTCTCTCTCTCTCTCTCTCTCTCTCTCTCTCTCTCTCTCTCTCTCTCTCTCTCTCTCTCTCTCTCTCTCTCTCTCTCTCTCTCTCTCTCTCTCTCTATCCCATGCAGTAGGGAATTGCAGTAGGTATCTGTCTTACCCTCTAGACCATGAACCACACTGCATGGAAGTAGGTATCTGTCTTACCCACTAGTAAGGCTGAGGCTGGAGAGGCTGCAGCCTCAGGGCGCATTGTAGGAGGGGGTGCACAATTCATTCAGCTGTCATTCCCAATTGTGTTTGAAGCAGAAAGAAATAAGAAAAGGTGATACATGGCAGCGACAGCAAGCCAGATAAGTAGAGATTAAGGTGTTGGGGGTGGGGGGGGGGCCCTGGGGCACCTCTTAGTGTAATAGCAATCAGTGTGTGACAGCTGGGGTGGGAGGGATGGGGGGGCGCACTTTGCTGTCTCAGCCTTGGGTGCTGAAGGACCTTGTCCCACCTCTGACCACACTACATGCTAAAGCCTGGCCCTGAGTGTGGTTGATGGTCTAGACTCTAGAGGGTAAGACACATACCTACTACACACTAGGTTCTGGGTTCAAATCCCAGCTATGGTATATAAATAAGCATGCTTTTCAAAAAGTACAAATCCTTAATCATGCTACTTTTTCTATCGAATTGATCATAATGGAAGTATGGTTTATGCTACCGGCAGCTTTAGCATGCAGTGTGGGTCATGGTCTAGAGGGTAAGACAGATACCTACTACACACTAGGTTCTGGGTTCAAATCCCAGCTATGGTATATAAATAAGCATGCTTTTCAAAAAGTACAAATCCTTAATCATGCTACTTTTTCTATCGAATTGATCATAATGGAAGTATGGTTCATGCTACCGGCAGCTTTAGCATGCAGTGTGGGTCATGGTCTAGAGGGTAAGACAGATACCTACTACACACTAGGTTCTGGGTTCAAATCCCAGCTATGGTATATAAATAAGCATGCTTTTCAAAAAGTACAAATCCTTAATCATGCTACTTTTTCTATCGAATTGATCATAATGGAAGTATGGTTCATGCTACCGGCAGCTTTAGCA
This sequence comes from Hyperolius riggenbachi, assembly GCF_040937935.1. Classification (NCBI taxonomy): domain Eukaryota; kingdom Metazoa; phylum Chordata; class Amphibia; order Anura; family Hyperoliidae; genus Hyperolius; species Hyperolius riggenbachi. Next base: position 368,696,086 of record NC_090650.1, read on the forward strand.
TGCAGTGTGGGTCATGGTCTAGAGGGTAAGACACATACCTACTACACACTAGGTTCTGGGTTCAAATCCCAGCTATGGTATATAAATAAGCATGCTTTTCAAAAAGTACAAATCCTTAATCATGCTACTTTTTCTATCGAATTGATCATAATAGAAGTATGGTTTATGCTACCGGCAGCTTTAGCATGCAGTGTGGGTCATGGTCTAGAGGGTAAGACAGATACCTACTACACACTAGGTTCTGGGTTCAAATCCCAGCTATGGTATATAAATAAGCATGCTTTTCAAAAAGTACAAATCCTTAATCATGCTACTTTTTCTATCGAATTGATCATAATGGAAGTATGGTTCATGCTACCGGCAGCTTTAGCATGCAGTGTGGGTCATGGTCTAGAGGGTAAGACACATACCTACTACACACTAGGTTCTGGGTTCAAATCCCAGCTATGGTATATAAGCTGTTTTGAAAATCTGCAATTCCCTACTGCATGGGATGGAGGGATGGATGGATGGATGGATGGATGGAGGAGGAGGAGGAGGAGGAGGAGGAGGAGAGAGAGAGAGAGAGATTTATGGTATTGCGGAAAATTCCGTCGGAATTATAAAATTTCCGCGGAATTCCGTTTGAGAGTTATAGGAATTCCGATTTGACTACCGGAATCGGAATTAACCTAATTCCGGCCGGAATCACAGAATTTATAATTCCGCGGAATTTTCCGAGCATCCCTACCTAGAGGCAGTGTGTTTTATAATAATAACAGCCTATCCCCCTTCCTTTCCCAGCCACACACTCACACACATTCACCATTAGTAGCCAAGTATGTTTTTGCAAAAAGGTAAATGAAATCAGTAGCATTGCTTTGATAATGATATGAGAGATCAACTATCCCTTTGTGCTCAACTCTGTGTCTTTCTGCTACTTACTGTAGGAAACCAATATGAGCAGAAGCAGACAAAAAGTATTTCAGAGATTTTTTTTATTCTCATTTTCTGTTTTATACAATAGAGAAAAATGGAAAATAATACTTCCAAGTGTTTTTTTTTTTTTAGTAAATTTATTTTTAAAAGGATATTTAAAGTTATACAATATGCTTGCGTATTATCTGTATATGACCCATAATTACCATGACCACATCTTTATGATTTCACTTTCCAAGTAACCACATCAGTCATTACAGCATGTCATCTCGTATTTACATTTTCCGCACAACAATATGCCATACTGAAGAGCTCTATTCATACTGTAGCTGCAGGATAAAGGAATGTATAATGCAATATATTTACTGTAGCTATTCTGCTTTAGGCTTCAACATAATAGAATAGCAAAAGCCATGGCTGAGTTATAAATTATGTAGCCACATGACTTTAAGGACCATCTACACCATTTTACAGATGTGATGATTTGGTTGGATATTGCTCTTTTACTTTTAGTCTACTTATCCAGTCTTAAAGGACAGGTGCAAGCAAAAAAACAAAAAACAACAAGTACTTACCTGGGGCTTCCTCCAGCCCCTGGCAGCCTATCTGTCCCTCACCACAGCTCTGGTGTCCCGGGGTACCCTCCGTTGCAGATGCTGACCTCGCCAGATCGGCATCTATTGCACCTGCGCAAGCATGGCTGTGCCGCTCGCGATGACACTTACGTGGCCTGGAGCATTCTGCACAGGTGCAGAAGATGACCTGGCACGGTCGGCATCTGTAACAGAGGGGATCCCGGGACACCGGAGCTGCAGCAAGGGATAGATAGGCTGGCAGGGGTTGGAGGAAGCCACAGGTAAGTAGATTTTGTTGGGTTTTTTTTGCTTTCACCTGTCCTTTAAAGGATACCTGACCTGAGGCAAAGCTACCTAAGACAAGCACAGAGGTAAGTTCATGTTGGATTCACATAACTCTGTGCGTTGTCTGTTCCTCTTGACGTTCCCCCTGGTCCTTGTAATCACTTTTTGAAAAATTTTACTTAAAGAGAATCTGTAACGTTAAAACGTCCCCTGGGAGGTACTCACCTCGGATGGGGGAAGCCTCAAGATCCTAATGAGGCTTCCCACGCCGTCTGCCGTCCCTCGGGGGTCTCGCTGTAGCCCTCCGTACAGCGGTGACGTAATATTTACCTTTGCAGGCTCCTGCGCAGGCGCTCTGGCTGCTTTCGCTCCGAAGGAGGCGGAAATACCCGATCTCAGTCGGGTCCGCTCTACTGCGCAGGCGCAAGTCTCCGGCGCCTGCGCAGTAGAGCGGACCCGACTGAGATCGGGTATTTCCGCCTCCTTCGGAGCGAAAGCAGCCACAGCGCCCCCGCTGGAGCCTGCAAAGGTAAATATTGAATTGAACAGTCGGCACAGTCGCCGGCTGTTCGGAGGGCTGCAGCGAGACCTCCGTGGGACAGAGGACGGCGTGGGAAGCCTCATTAGGATCCTGAGGCTTCCCCCACCCGAGGTGAGTACCCCCCAGGGGATCTTTTTGTCGTTACAGAGTCTCTTTAAGGCTAATGTCAGATTTTCAGACAGAAGGAGGCATGCTTGCTATGATGCTCCTCCTCTAAAGGGGGAGTGAATGGGGTGGGGAAGAGAAGTAAATAGGAGGGTGATTGGAGGAAACTTCACAACAAGCCTGCCTCTTCTTGTCAAAAAATTTGAATGTAGCCTAAAGTCAAGATTTTCATGGAGTGATTATGGGGACAGTGGGGAATGAGGAGAAAAACGGACAATGCACAGAGGTATGAGGATCCAACACGAACCTGTCCTTGGCAGGTTTTGTTGCACCATAAGAATTGTTATGTATAGATCTCTTGGGAGGGCCAGTGTAAACCTTGCTTTACCACACAAAGCTCCTTAGCTATACCACTGTCTCCCAGTATTGTTAAAATTGAAATTGAATACCATGTATACTCCTGTATAAGCCATCATGTGTATAGACTGACCCCCAACTTTTGCCCCTGAAAAAAAAACAAATAATGTGTGATCGCCCTCTAGTCTCCCCCCTGTATGTGGGGCAGAGTGCCTCCCCCCTGTATGTGATGCAAAATGAAGCATGCTTGCAGATTGTATGCATGTGATGTCCAATGTATGTATGTTATGCCTAGAGTTTTATGTGATGCCCAGTGTATGTATGTGATACCCAGTATATGTATGTGATACCCAGTATATGTATGTGATGACCAGTGTATGTATGTGATGACCAGTGTATGTATGTGATGACCAGTGTATGTATGTGATGACCAGTGTATGTATGTGATGCCCAATGTATGTATGTTGTTACGCCTAGTATATGTATGTGAAGATGCAGTGTATGTATGTTCAGCAGAGTGTATGAATGTTATGATGCAGTGTATGTATGTTCAGTAGAGTGTATGTATGTGATAATGCAATATGTATGTTCTGCAGAGTGTATGTGATGCAGAGTGCTGTGAAGTTTACATATAGCTGCCTCTCCTCGTCTGCCATCTTCTTGTCTCCCTTACAGCTCTATATTTGCTACAGATCCAGGCTTCAGTGTCTTCTGGTCTCTGGGCAGCCATTTTCTCTTCTTCCTTGCAGCTTTGCACTCACTGACTTCTAGTGGCCGAATACGGAACTGCAAGGGAAACAGGAATTGGCTCCCTGGAATGAAAAGAAAGTACAACCTGGACATCTAGCAAGGAGAGCTGCACAGGAGACACTTCCAGGAATGAGGAGAGGTTACTATTCCAACACACCACCACGCATGACTCACATATAAGCCGACCCCCCAACTTTTATGTTCCAAGAATTCAGCTTATGTGCGAGTATACATGGCATCCATAGTTGCAAGAACGTTACGAAAACACACAGGCCTCCATAGGGTATCTTAATTTTTTCACGTGACTATAAATCTAGTATTCAGTGGTGGAAAACTACTCATAGTCAGGAAATTTACTCACAGCTCTTTGCTGGTACATGGCAGGTTGTTATTCCAAGCTAGGTAAAAGCATGTTAGTTTATCTAAAGCGCCAAACTGTCACATATCAAAGGATTCTTTTCCTTGGAACTGATAACCTTTGCCGTACAGACACAGCATAAATCATTATTATTGTCGCACTGTGCTTACTATAGTTACATTTTAGTCTTTCAGTAGCTGATAAGTTCTCACCCCCTTCTCTCTGAAATTCAATAACTGTGCTCCTAATCTAAACAGTGACGCTTGTGACTGTATCTGCCAGCAATCAAAGCTTCATGTTTTATGTATATTTCACTTTCATCAAAGCATTAAATGCAGAAATGGAGCACAAGAGTATGTGCTGCTGGTTTATAGGGATGGGACCATGATACATGCACAATGAAGTGAAAGCTGTGTTTATACAGTATAGTAAGAAAACACTGAAGATGTCACTGCTATGTGAATACAAATGCTTTCTGTATATGCAATCTACATGGCTTTTATCTGGAAGGCACCTAGTCACAAAGACATCAGGACAATAAAAATAACAAGGTGACTCCTCATGCTGGGGAGCCAAATGATTTCTGCAAACGGTATGGCCAATTAGGGCATTGTTAGAGATAATGGGGCCAAGCATAGCCTGACAAATGACTTGATTGTAAGCAACTAATCAGTAGAAAATGTGCCTTTGGTGAAATTGTTCAAAGGCAGCCTGATGTAAAGCTAACCTGGCAATTTTTTTCAAAGTTAGAAAGCCACTGAGTGTGTGTTGCTGAAGAGGGAAGGGGGGGGGGGAGGGGAACCTGAGAAGGGGGGTATAAAAAAGTATACATACCAGTCCCCTTTAGGAAGTTCATTCTCTCACCATCCTCCCAGGCCTCCTTGATCCTCTATCCGGTTTGTTCAGTTGGGCGCTCAGTCCTTCAGTCGAGTGTTCTGCGCATGCGCGGACTGGTGGCGCCCACGCACCCTGTCACACTCCCAGCCGCTGGAGAATGATGGGGCAGTTTGCATAGCCAGATTGTGCCTGCACCGACTAGAGTCACCTGGCGAATTTACTGGGCCATCTAATGGAGGAAGCTGGGGATTGCGTTTGGGCTAAAATTAAACAGTACTAATGGGAAAAAAGCACCGCAATTTCCATAAAAACTGTGGTGCTGTGGCGATTGGCAGAATGCCTGTAATCTTCTTTTTTCCCGTTCTGCTTCCCAAAAAGATACCCTAATAAGTGAGTGACCAGCTTTTCTCAGAGAATTGGAGCAAAAATTGTGGTCATACAGGACAGGTTTGTGCAGCAGAACACCACTTTAGCAGCCACAGACCTTAATTTGGTGTGTAGCATCTCAGAACAAGTCACAACTAGTGTAATGTCTGACACAAACAGACAGGCACACCTACCCTCCCTGGCTGTTAATGCCAGTAAGAGGGCTTTTTGGTCCTTTGTGAAGAACTCCAGTGCGTTCTTGTTCACCATGAGCTTGCTGGGTAATGTGTAACTCTATCTGTTAATGAAGAGTGAAACAAGAAGGTGGGCTTGGGTCAGCCCTGGGCAGATCAGATTAGGCCTGCTCGTGCTGTTATTTCAGCCCGCCAATAGATGGCCGGATCCCTCTCCTTCCCCCCTCTGTCCCTGCAGAGTCGCGAGTGGGCGGTAAAAGGGGAGACTTAAAACTCACCTGATCATCATCCAGCGTCACGTCTCCATGGGAACAGGGCGTCACATGACATGACATCGGGACGAGCCACTGGCATGTCCGATGTCATATCATGTGACACCCTGTTGCTATGGAGATGCGATGCTGGATGGCGATCAGTTGAGTTTTAAGTCTCCCCTATGTGTGGTATTTCATTATTGTATTTGATGCTTGTTTATTAAAGTTTATACTACTTTTTTCAAATAGCCCAAAGCCCCCTATACTTTGCTTTATTTGTTTGTTTACTCTATGGGTGAGACAGGCTTATTTGGAGGTTGATATCCCATATCTTTGTGCTTTTGCGAGTTTTAAGTCTCCCTGTTACCGTCTGCTCGCGACTCTGCAGGGAGAGAGAGGGAAGGAAGGGGAGAATTTTAGGAATGCAGCCCGAGGTCCGCAGCATGCAGAAGAGGACAGACAGAGACCCTACAGATTAGAATTGGCCAAGGATCATGTTATGGCACCTGTCTGTGGCATCCACTGGTGCGCACATGCATGGATACATTATCTCCTTTATGCAATCTGAAAGGGTTGGTGCATGCCATTACACTTACAGCATACATGTGCACAATATGTGATACGGTACGTGTGCTAATGGGAGTTTGCGCATGTTTATGTGAGTAAGCACATGCATGTAATTTGGCCACCAGTTTTGAAAAACATATTTAAGCCTTGGGTAACAGCCACCCAGTGCTGCTACTTCTGCACAGCTTGGAGCTGGTTTTGCTAGATACGGTACTTTTGGATAGTTTCATTGTGGACCTTGCATCTTATCTGTCTTCTTGTTGCTATAACCTGCTTGTTCCTGACTACTGTTTGTCTCCTTCCTACTTATGACCTTTGGATGGTTTTGCCACCAGCCTTGACCTTCTGCCTACCACTAACTACACCTCTCTGCACCTTCCTCAGCAGCCTTATTTGCTCTCTCGGCCTCCGGTGGGGCAATCCTGGGGGCCATGATCTTGTGGCTATAAGGCAGCAAAGTAGTCAGTTGCCCACTGGGGTAGCAGGCATCATTCCTGGCAGGTTGCTCTGGTGAGAACTTGTAGCTCACCTGTCTCATAACAGATTGTTAGGAGCTGAGAAGATGGGGTTCAAGCAGAAGAAGCTGCAGCAATAGTTTCAGTATGAAAATGATACATGACTGAAGCACCACGAGACCTTCAGCAGCCAATGAGAGAAGGAATTTCCAAAATGGCTAGATTTTTTAAAGGAACTGTACTGAACTTAATTAATAAAATTGCTTATTATTTACAATATTCATGTATAACTTATAGCCAATATTTGCCCATTATAAAACTTTACCTCATACTGATTTAAATTCTTGAATTTATCAGAGATGCCAGCATCTTTACTGCAGGCAGGTTGAAGCCCTCTGGGATGTGTCTTATTCTTCCTCTGTGTAGTGAACGATGATGCCAGTAATTCTAGAGTGCTGTGGGGCTGAAGGCTGCATGACATCACAGCCAAGGATAAACATCACTAGTAGGGTGGGGCTCCATACGTATATACATCAATATATAGATTAAGGAAACTTTTGTGATTTTGAAACCATTGATAATGAATGTAAAATGAGTATCATTTTTTTATGTTCTATCCTTATGGATCTTCTTTATTAGGAGTCTGTCTAATCTTATATAGAAGTCATCTCAAGTCCTTATTTTACCTCAAAGCCATTGTTATCGAAACAAACTGTAAGAAAGATAAAATAATAACACTTTTACATACCTGGAAAGGTCATACTGACCATATTTCTAAGGGCTCTTTCACATTACCAAACGCCTGCATGAACTGATCTCGTGCACACGTTATGACCCGCGGAGTGATGTTGGGGAGTTGCGGTGCGATGCTTATTAGCGGTGGTAGTTCTATTTCACCCGACGGGAGAACAATGTTGCTGGACGTTACGAAGCACCCAGATGCGTTACAACGTTACGCTCTGGAATGCTTTGTCTAATGTGAAAGTTAGCATTAAAGTCAAATAGACTTTCACGTTACCTTTCTAAACACATCCTAAGAGCGATCCGTCAAATCGCACAGATCAGTTCCTAGTGTGAAAGAGCCCTTAGACAACCAAGTCTGGCTCATCTGTGAAACTTGCCTTTTCTCCTGACCTGACCTAAACAGCTTTTATCCTAACCTGACCTAAACAGCTTTTCTCCTTACCTGACCTAAATAGCACCATTATCAGAAACTATGAAAAACTTTTCTTTAGCACAGAGTCTCTTTTAGAGCACAATTATCCAAAATGTGCCAGATGTGAGAATCTATTGTAGCATCTTATTTGCTGTTTTTTTAAACAAACAAATTGCAGAGAAACAAACCATCAAAAGTAAAATATCAACTTTCAGAACAGCTTGGACAAATGTTTACAGTTGATTTACCTCAATCTGCAGCTCAGATAACTTTAGCATAAATTGTGTTTCTATGGAAACTGCAAAATAATAATGAAAACCTCCTGTAATGTTAATGCTTTCATCCTCCAAAAGTGGTAAGGTAATGGGGTCAGGGAGATTGATGGAACAATGGAATGGAGCAATGTGGAAAACAGATTAGTGTTTTCAGCTTCATAACCATATTAAAAGAGGTGGTAGAAAACAGCATATCTAAGTGACAGATTATTTATGAAGGAACACAGAGAACACCTCAGGTAGCTGCCTGTCAGCCAACATTTTTTAATGTTTCTTTCCTTAGAGGTATGGGACTTACACCTAAGCAACTTTATTGACGTGTAAATATTGCAAGACACAAAGGGCTTTTATGATATGTAATGACCAAAAGATCAAGTCAGTTTCTAGTTCTAAATAGCTCCTATAAGTGAAAGCTGTACAACAAAACAGGAAAGAAAAGTGATTAGGCAACTGTATGTCACTTCTACTTCCTGTGTAAGATAAAACAGGAAGATGAAGTGATGTATGATCATGTGAGGGATTTGCCTGACCAATCGGATTGGCCTGTTTATTTTATACGGTTTTGCCCATAGCAGTAATAATGTAGGAGAATAGGACTGTCTCTACCATAACAAAAAAAAATTGTACTTTCCACTTGTACAGCAAACATTTTCTGACAACATCAGGCTCTTACAGTGACTACGTTGTGTGTCGCTTAGCCAGACCTGACCAACCTGCACAATGGCTGAATCTGGTAAGGTAATAAAGGAAGTTGTGCTTCAGTTGTAAGTACTTTTGGCCCATGAAGTGGATATTCTGTTCAACTCTTTGCTTATATGCATGGTTCATATTATTGTATCCCCTCACTGGCTGACAGTTACACAAAGGATACAATTTAAAATCATTACTCTCGCCTACAAAGCTCTTCACAACCTAGCTCCTTCCCATCTAAATAAACTTATTTCCAGATACCATCCTACACACAATCTCCGCTCTACTAACAATATACCCCTATCTTCTTCTCTGGTCACCTTTTCTCACTCCAAGACTTCCCTCTATCTTCTCCCCTCCTCTAGAACACCCTCCCTCAACACATCCGCCACTCACATTTACTCTTTTTAGGCACAATCTAATAACTCGCCTCTTCAGGCAAGCATACTCTCCTACCTAGGATGCTTTGGCCACTGACCACCATTTCTACTTTCTCATACACAGCTTCCCTTACCTATTGTCTTTTTTTTCTTAAACATTTATGCTGGGTACACACAATACAATTTTCTGGCGGATTTACCAGCCAGAACGATTTTTCAACATGTCCGATATGAAATTCGATGGATTTCCATTCACTTCTATGAAAATCGATCAGAAAATCAATTGAGATTCAGATCGGACATGTTGGAAAAATCGATCTGGCAGGTAAATCTGCTAGAAAATTGTATCGAGTGTACCTAGCATTAGACTGTAAAGCCATTTGGCCAGGGCTCTCTTCCCCTTTTGTCTCACAATGTGTGTGTGTGTGTGTGTGTGTGTATGTATGTGCGTGCGTGCGTGCGTGCGTGCGTGTGTGTGTGTGTGTGTGTGTGTGTGTGTGCGCGCGCACATCTCCCACCCCTGTGTAAGAATCTGTAGTTGATTTGTTCACTGCTTCAGTGGTAACCCACTATTGTTTTGTATTAACTGTGTATTGTTATTTTGCATTGTTATACCCTGTATGCTGCACCACGGAAGATGCTGGTGCTATATAAATAAAAAATAGTAATAATAATCATTCTGATTGCTATTACATTACAGTGCACAGAAATTCCGTGTATAAACAACAAGTAGAGTAACCATTCTTCGCCTTGGAATCATGCTAAAGTTGAAAGTTGTAAGCAGAAATTATTTATATGACATAACATGCATTTTGGGTCCAGTTTTCCAGTTCAATGAAATGGCAGTTCTTATAGGCTAGTTTCTATAGAACCCAGATTAGCATAATGTTTACTCTTTCTTCACCTAGATGTATCTATTCATACTGAGAAAATGAATGAAACATCAAAAACATAGAAATAAAAATAAAGAAATAGAAAAAAAATGTAACCATTGGGCACTGCTTTCCTCGTGTATACCTTCCTCGGGAAGTAGTATACAGGTTGGAATATCGTGCAAAAGTTCATTCATTTCAGTAAGTCAACTTAAGAGGTGAAACTAATATATGAAATGGACTTATAACATGCAAAGTGAGATATTTCAAGCCTTTATTTGTTATAATTTTGATGATTACGGCTTACAGCTAATGAAAACCCCAAAATCAAAATCTCTGAATATTGTGAAAAGGTTCAATATACTAAGCTCAGAGTGTCAGACTCTAATCAGCTAATTAAACCAACACACTTGCAAAGGGTTCCTATTTCATATATTAGTTTAACATTTTAAGTTGAATTACTGAAATAAATGGTCTTTAGTACGATATTCTAATTTTTCTAATTTCACCTATACAAAAACACTTACTGAACTGCAGTTGATTACTCCAACCACAAAAATAGTAAGCAAGCAGGGGGACTGGACGGCTTCTTTGCATGGATCCTTTCCTGGAAGTGTTTTGTAAAGAATAATGGATATACTGAGAATCCCCCATAAGGAGAAAGATAAGTCCAAAAACTGTCACATCTATCAAATTTTACTGTCTACTGTAAGCGACAGCAACATAGGAAAAAAGTAACTTATAATGCCATTTGCTCTGGAGAAATGTATTGGTACTTCTTATAAGTATGTGTACACGTGTATTTAAAATTTTACAGTTTTTTACAATAGTGGTCCTTTAACCACTTCCCCTCCTCCGGGACGAGTAACTACATCCCTGCAAATTGCCATAACAATGTGCAGGGACGATCCTACGTCCCTCTCTGCCGCGCCTTCCCGCTCCCAACCCTCCCCTGTGACCCCCCGCACTCATTACCACCGCCAATCGTTAGTCCCTAGATCAAACAATTCCCATTCATTGATCTAAGTCTCCGTGTGAATGACCGGCGCCACCATTCATGAAGACCATCCACGCATTGCTTCCTGTTTGCGCAGTAATACTACGCATAAGGAAGTCAGCCACAAGGACATCTTGTGGCCAAATAGTAAAATTACATCTACATTTTGTTTTCAATAAAAGCCCAATTTTGACCATATTTTACATTTTAAATTAACCCCTGACCTCCCACACTCCCCAATAAATACCCCCCCCCCCCCCCCAAAAAAAAATGTACAAATAAAAAAAAAATTCATAAATAGTTACCTTAGAGACTGAACTTTTTTAAGTTCAGTATATTCAGTATATACTTTATAGATTATGGGCTTCTAATTAGGGTTGAGCGCAAAATTGAAAAAATGCACCTTTATTTCCAAATAAAATATTGACGCCATACATTGTACTAGGGAAACATGTTAAACAATGCAATAACCAGGACAAATAGGCAAATAAAATGAGGGTTTTAATTACGGTAGCATGTATTATTTTAAAACTATAATGGCCGAAAACTGAGAAACAATATATTTTTTCAATTTTTTGTGTCTTATTTTTACTGTTAAAACACTTTTAGAATAAAATAATTCTTAGCAAAAAGTACCCCCAAAGAAAGCCAAATTAGTGGCGAAAAAAACAAGATATAGATTATTTTGTTGTGATAAATAGTAATAAAGTTGTAATAAATGGCAATGAATGGAAGGAGCGCTGACCGGTGAAAATTGCTCTGCTTTTTTAATGGGAAAAAAACCCGTCGAGGTGAAGTGGTTAATGTAGCTTTTCCATCTACATTGCACTTTTTTAATGTTGAGTTGGAAGCACTGCGGTATACAGTTCAAAACAACTGTTCACATTAATATTCTGGTCACATAAGGAGAGCTCTCCTGTGACTGTAAACCCATTATAGGCATTATGCTATGCGTATTTGTATGGGGAAAGATGCTGAGAACACATAAAAAGATTTGCTCTGGTGTTTTTCTTATAATGTGATATTTATGTCGGTTAACACAAAACTTGTTCACAGCCTAATTAGCTGAAATAAATAATTTATAAGCAGGTAAAATAACATGTATGCAGGCCCGGATTTACCTCACAGGAGCCTGTAGGCACAAATGTCCTGGCACCTTAGGCTTTTCCCTCCATGAACCTACAACCCCCTGCCGAACCGCACTGCGAGTGTGCTGACTGTCCCAGCTGCCACTTCTCCCTTACTTCCCTTGCCCGTCATAGGTAGCTACAGGTGCCCCTTAGTATTAGGTAGCCAGAAGTCCCCTCAATATTAAGTTGCTAGAGACGCCCCCATGTATCAGGTAGCTAGAGAAACCTCAGTATTAAGTAGCTAGAGATGCCCCTGACTGAAGGGAGATCTTGTCAGTGGAATGCAGAGAGCAGGACGATTAACCCCTCATCTACACTCGCATAAGTACTCTGTATAGGGAAGGAGGGAGGAAGGCGCTTGGGGAAAGGAGTGAGCCGCCCTTCCATCATCAGGCGCCTGTAGGCACGTGACATGATGTGTAGTTTTACTATTTGGCCACGTGCCATGATGTGTAATTAGTATATTCTTACATATTCCATTGCAGTGAATAAACAATGCACAATAATGGGTGTGTCCAAAGCATTAAAAAAATAATAAAACCGACATATCGAGCATTTGTTAGAAAGCAGGTTTGCCTGAGAATATTAGAGTTCCTGGGGGAGGCTGAATCTTAGTAAGCAGCGCTTTTGTTAAATAACATGCTATAGACATGGCTGCCGGTGTTGCCAATCAGGACATTATGGTGAAAGCATGTCTACGTTTCTAATAAGGCAAGTCAGATATTTTCAAGTTAATTAAATCAGGAGGGCAAAAACCATACACAATAAAGTAGACCCGCAGTCACATAGAATGTTCTCATCTGTAGCTTTTGTAGAACTTGAGAAAAGCAGATATTTAGAGAGAAACTTTAACCAAGGATTGAGCTACTTTCCAATCAACAGCTGATGCCCCAATTCCCATGAGAAATGGTTACCTTTTCTCGAATAGATCATCAGGGGGGTCTGTGTGGCTGATATTGTGGTGAAACCCCTCCCACAGTGTGATGTCATGACCATGCTCCTGACAGTTTTTTGTCTGTGAACCCCATTGCATTGTGGGACATAACGGCTTTTTTTCCAACTGCCAAAAAAGCAATATCTACATCTGTGCACAGAACTATCAGTAACAAATATTCCGTACAGATCACCACCAGTGATAAATTTCAGAAGGTAACTCATGGCGAGGAAAAATTTTAGAACACTCACTAACTAAAAAAAATCTATAAATGAATATTGTAAACAATAAATATATTATTTATTATGTTATTTTCACTACAGTTCCTCTTTAAATTTAAAAAAAGCTACTTTTTTTAATGTTATATTGGACTGTGTCCCCAGCCTAGGCAGCAAGTGTAATATTTCGACAAGAGCAGCCATAGGCAGGACCACCCCTTGCAATGTAAGCACCATGTTCTGATCTGCAAATAATGTAATCCAGATTCACTGGGCCCCCATGTTGGGGAGTCAACAGAAATCATTAGATTGATGGTCTTATTTTGAACATTTAAAAAAACCTCTTTTTTACTTGATGTATGGAAAGTCCCTCTTTTCATGGCCTCTTATAGTGTGCAGGAGTTACCCAAGTAATAATACTAAACCGCTTCTTCTGACTGCTCAAACAAGATTGATGGTCTTTCACAATCTCAATAATGCTGCTAATCACAATTAAATAATTTACAAGTTGGAAGTCTTAAAGGACAACTATCATGAAAAATTGTACAATTGTAAAATACATGTGTACGCATACTTATAAGACGTACATCTCTCCCAGAGTAAAATATAGGATATGGCTAATCTCTGGAGGAGTCATTTCTTTTTCCTAAAATGGGTGAATTTCTCAATATAAAGTGACGCTGAGATGGGGGCCACATGAACAAAATATACATACCTGAAGCTTCCTCCAGCCCCCTCCGAACTGATAGCTCCAATGCTGTCCTTTTCTGACTTCCCATTCAACGACAATTGGCCCCAGAAAGTTCTCCAGTTGTGCGCAGGCACAGAACATTGCAGGCGACGGGAGCGAGACTTGGGAGCGCACCTGGCTGGACTGTGCATGCGCCGTCTGGAACTAACTGACATATTTTTCGGGGCCAGTAGCGTGTGGAGAGAGAGAATAGGATGCTGTGGGAGGAATCAGGCTGGAAGGGGCTGGAGGAAGCCTCAGGCATGTATATTTTATTGAGGGGGCCCCGTCTCAGGAACACTTTAAGCTGGAATATGGGAAACACTTCTTGCATTGTACCTTTTTCAGTTTAACTAGTTGAATCTTTATTTGTTTAGGTACGTATTGCTGACAGTGCATTTGTTTTGTGGTCCTTGTGTTTATAAAATACTAAGTTGATGAATTTGTGCTTTGACAGTTTTTCAGTGTAGATAGTTAAGAAAAGGGGGAGGGGGGTTCCTACATTTGGGCAGGTATCACTCAAGTGGTGAAATCCCATAGACCTCTCCTCTACTGTACTGCTCCCCTTGTGCCGGCCCATGCTGATTCCTGGTAAAGTAACAGTTTTCAAATAGTACTGTTTCAAAATTAATTCAGAAGATATTTACACTCTGCATTATTTTAATTTATACACCATATTTTTTCCAGTTATATAGATTTTTTTATAAACATGCATCATTCTATAATATTTGCAGTTTACAAATTACACTCTGTATTTTAAATGATGAAACAGAGCAGAGCTAATGAACCTTTGAACTTCCTGGCAGTAAAACCTTAACAAACAACAAATAGTGACAGACAGGTTGAGATAAGTGCTTCAGAAAACAGCACTGTAGCCGACCCAAGTTGGGTCAGAGAGCTCAGAGTAACTCTTTTGCATATATAACAATTGGGGTTTCCTAACTCTTTCTGTACTGGAAACAAAATGAGACTTATATCTGTGCTACTAATGTTATATTTCTTAGTTGTACTACACTTACAAAGCATTATATCATATGTTTATTTTCACTTCAGATTCCCTTTAATGAATGTCCTCTGTTTGGAACTTTCAACCAAACCTTTGAAGGTCTAAAGGACTTAATGTCACATTGCCTTTCCTTTTCTGCAGGATAATATTCAAATGTCTTCAGCAGTGTTCCAGGGTGCAAATGTGTGTCTTCTGAGACAAGGCACTGAATGAAATATGTGAGCAAGGGAAAAATGACAAACTGGATATGGCTGCCACAGAAAATTTGCTCTTTATGAATGTCTTGGCATTCTGCAGGTGGAAATTGTAAGGTAAACAAAATACACATAACATAACACTGTGGCCCATAAGCAGTTCCGTTTTTTTACTGAGTTTTCTCTTAGGCCTGGTGCACACCAAAACCCGCTAGCAGATCCGCAAAATGCTAGCAGATTTTAAAACGCTTTTTGTTATTTTTCTGTAGCGTTTCAGCTAGCATTTTGCGGTTTTGTGAAGTGTTTTTGGTGTAGTAGATTTCATGTATTGTTACAGTAAAGCTGTTACTGAACAGCTTCTGTAACAAAAACGCCTGCAAAACTGCTCTGAACTGCCGTTTTTCAGAACGGTTTGCGTTTTTCCTATACTTAACATTGAGGCAAAAATGCATCCAAAATCCAAAAAATGCCTCACCCCGGGAGTATGCGTTTCTGCAAAACGCCTCCCGCTCTGGTGTGACCCATCCCATTGAGATACATTGACCAAGCGTATCCGCAGCCTCAAGCGGCTGCAGAAACGCTGAAAAAGCCGCTCGGTGTGCACCAGCCCTCAGGTGATATTTTTACAAGTTGTAAAAAAAAAAGGATTTTAACTGGTTAACCAATAAGGGGTTTTTTTACACTTAAAGAGGAACTCCAGCCTAAACAAACTTACTGTCATTAAGTTACATTAGTTATGTTAATTAAAATAGATAGGTAATATAATCTCTTACCCACACTGTTTTAAAAGAACAGGCAAATGTTTGATTTCATGATGGCAGCCATCTTTTTGGTTGAAAGGAGGTGACAGGGAGCATGAGACACAGTTCCAACTGTCCTGTGTCCTGAGCACCTCTCCCAGTTGCTAGGCAACGTGAATAACAACATAGGAAATCCCATCATGCTCTGCACAGCATCAGGGAAAAAAAGCCCGGGCTTTTTTCTTTGATAGGTGGAGCTTAGTTAAAAATGCAGCTAAAAATGATGCTTTGGTAAGAAAAACAAAGTTCTGAAGCTGTGAAACTGTTAAAGAAACACCAAGCCTTTACAGTTCTGCTGAGTAGATTTTTAGTCCGGAGGTTCACTTTAAGGACCAGAGTAATTTTCACATTTCAGTGCTACTCACTTTCATTCACCAATAACTTAATCACTACTTATCACCATGTTATCACAATACAATGATCTATAGCTTGTTTTTTTCACCACCAATTAGGCTTTCTTTGGATGGAACATTTTGCTAAGAATTATTTTATTCTAAATGCATTTTAATGGGAATAATAAATATAAAAAATGAAAAAGTAATTTTTTCTCAGTTTTTGGGCATTATAGTTTTAAAACAAAACGTTCTACTGTGGATAGAACCCACACATTTTATTTGCCATTTGTTCCGGTTATTACAATGTTTAAAATATTTCCCTAGTACAATGTATGGTGACAATATTTTATTTGAAAATAAAGGTATATTTTTTTCTGTTTTGCGTCCGTCACTAAGTACAAGCCGATATTTTCAAAATAACAGTATAATACTCTCATGACATACATATTTAAAAAGTTCAGTGCCTAAGGTAACTATTTATGTATTTTTTTTAAATGCCTTTTTTTATATGCAACTGTTTTATTTTGGTAACTATGGGAGAGTGGAAGAAGTAATGTTAATGGTATTTGAATGTATTTTTATTTTAAAAATGTTTGTAGGTGTAATTTTACTATTTGGCCTCAAGATGACCCCCACTTTATCTTTCTCTGCGTACTGTTAGTACTCTAACAGGAAGTACTGTGTGTATGTAGATAATAGGATAACAGAGGCGCCAATAGGATAAAAAACACTAAAAGAACTTAAAAACCCATTTTGGTAATAGAGGAGGCAGTGGTGGACTCACCCCCTCCAAGCAGAACACACTTGACTGTGAATTTTCAGTCAAAACAATTTTATTGGATACTCCAAATAAAGTGCAACGCGTTTCACGGGATACAAACCCGCTTCATCAGGCAATAACAGATAGGAGTAAACAGCTGTAACAGAGACAATAGAGTAAATGAAACTGTAGTGCTTTGGCAAAATTCATTCTGATTATTCGGACATTGATTTGGCTATGAATATATTTCAATAGTGGCATAAAAATATGTTGCATAAATCTGCATGCATATGCATGAACCTGTGTTTGAAATACATGCAATCAACAGAGAATTGTGGTATACAATAGCAAAGATTATTGGGGGGGGGGGGGGGAATATATAATATAAAAAAAATATTAAAAAAAAAAAAATTGCATACCTATACATAAACCTGTGTTCGACAAACATACAATTGACAGAGGATTGTGGCAGGAATTAGTATCCAAACTATTGCTAGTTTTAGTGGAAGTATGAATCGCACAGTGAATTATACGTTTAAATTAAATAAAATATATATATTTTGTTGCATAAATTTGTATGCATATACATAAACCTGTGTTCAAAATACAGTTGACAGAGTAGATGGGGTAATGGGCAGGATTCAATGGGAAAAGGCCACGGTGTACAGGAAGTGCATTCATTTGGGTATGAATATACCTCAAGAGTGGCATAAAATACGTTGCATAGATTTGCATACCTATACATAAACCTGTGTTCGACAAACATACAATTGACAGAGGATTGTGGCAGGAATTAGTATCCAAACTATTGCTAGTTTTAGTGGATGTATGAATCGCACAGTGAATTATACGTTTAAATTAAATAAAATATATATATTTTGTTGCATAAATTTGTATGCATATACATAAACCTGTGTTCAAAATACAGTTGACAGAGTAGATGGGGTAATGGGCAGGATTCAATGGGAAAAGGCCACGGTGGACAGGAAGTGCATTCATTTGGGTATGAATATACCTCAAGAGTGGCATAAAATACGTTGCATAGATTTGCATACCTATACATAAACCTGTGTTCGACAAACATACAATTGACAGAGGATTGTGGCAGGAATTAGTATCCAAACTATTGCTAGTTTTAGTGAAAGTATGAATCGCACAGTGAATTATACGTTTAAATTAAATAAAATACCATAGCAAAGATTTGTAACCGAGATTAAGCTTATATAAAAGGACTACTGAATATGGAATCTAGTAATTAGAACCAATATGTAATAGTACCCAAAAGGTATTAAAATGTGCCTGTAGAGGTAAAGGAAAGATAGGACTTACCATCTGCCAGTATCATCAACACTGAGCGCCTCTGTGCTGGTTGAGGACGCTTTAGCATGTTAAATAGAGGAGGTAATGGACGGGAGCCAATGGGAAGATGCCACAGTGAATCAGGAAGTGACGTCAGGAATGAGACAGCAAAAAAATGAGAGGGACTGTGTGATGTGCCGTTAAAGTCGCACCAGCAGTGGATAAGATGTATGGGAAGGGTGCGCCGATAACTGTGCATTAAATTAAAAGAAAAAAGGGTGTGTGTTTAAGTAACATAGGTGTGCACATGTGCACTAATGACCCAGGTAGCCATCTTAGCGGAGGCACAATTGTAAGAAGCAGTAACAAGCTGCCATATGTGTGGCAGAGTAGTATTGATAAATAAGAGGGGTGGCTTGGCGCCCTCTAGTGAGCAATTTCAGAATAGTATGTGTAGGTAATTAAAAATAGTGGTTGAGCGATGTGAGGATTTTAATGCACACTTTTGGCAAAGTAAATCATTTAGGTACCTATAAATCTGTACAGTATGAAGGTAAACAAAAATAGACAAATGCATTATGGAAATGGTGAACATTAAATTCAAAAGCATACAAAAAACTGATAAGTGTTGCATAATAATTATGAACATTATGTTTGTAAATTGCAAAGATTATGGAAACGCACACTGTATTGTCAAGTAGTAACCATAAAATCAATATTTAAAACATGATATAACATATAATAATAAAAAATGATATATGAAACATAAAAGATAGATAATAAAATATGGATTAGATATTACAATTAAATTCAATTCAGACAAAATATAGCACGTAAAGTAATAAAATCTGATAATTATTGCGCTAAAAAGAGAGGACTAGCTAAAAGGTATAACGGATATTTGGGATAGGATCAGTATATTTTTTCCAAGACTCGTCCATGCCTGGTTCTTGGTCATGTAATCACCCACGTTGCCTGGCATGCTGTTTTGTAACCAACACCCCATCCTTCAGTTCCTCCACCACCAACATACAGTATCCAATCAAGAAATTCATCTCCTGCCAATCAAACTTCGTTATCTATGTTATTTCTTGTGCCTGCCGTCTCCAATACGTTGGCAGAACCACACAAATAGCCCGTAGCCGCATTGGCCAACATAAAAGAAACATATTGAATAAATACCCCATGCACAGTGTCTCACGTCACTTTCACTCCAAACACCATAGCAACCCTGACACATTCACCATCACTTTAATCGACACCATTAATGAAACAGAATCTGATGCTCATAACAAACTCAAAAAACTCGAGATGTACTGGATCCAGACGCTAAAGACACTGGTTCCAGAAGGGCTCAATGAAGTCTTGGAAAAAATATACTGATCCTATCCCAAATATCCGTTATACCTTTTAGCTAGTCCTCTCTTTTTAGCACAATAATTAACAGATTTTATTACTTTACGTGCTATATTTTGTCTGAATTGAATTTAATTGTAATATCTAATCCATATTTTATTATCTATCTTTTATGTTTCATATATCATTTTTTATTATTATATGTTATATCATGTTTTAAATATTGATTTTATGGTTACTACTTGACAATACAGTGTGCGTTTCCATAATCTTTGCAATTTACAAACATAATGTTCATAATTAATATGCAACACTTATCAGTTTTTTGTATGCTTTTGAATTTAATGTTCACCATTTCCATAATGCATTTGTCTATATTTGTTTACCTTCATACTGTACAGATTTATAGGTACCTAAATGATTTACTTTACCAAAAGTGTGCATTAAAATCCTCACATCGCTCAACCACTATTTTTAATTACCTACACATACTATTCTGAAATTGCTCACTAGAGGGCGCCAAGCCACCCCTCTTATTTATCAATACTACTCTGCCACACATATGGCAGCTTGTTACTGCTTCTTACAATTGTGCCTCCGCTAAGATGGCTACCTGGGTCATTAGTGCACATGTGCACACCTATGTTACTTAAACACACACCCTTTTTTCTTTTAATTTAATGCACAGTTATCGGCGCACCCTTCCCATACATCTTATCCACTGCTGGTGCGACTTTAACGGCACATCACACAGTCCATCTAATTTTTTTGCTGTCTCATTCCTGACGTCACTTCCTGATTCACTGTGGCATCTTCCCATTGGCTCCCGTCCATTACCTCCTCTATTTAACATGCTAAAGCGTCCTCAACTAGCACAGAGGCGCTCAGTGTTGATGATACTGGCAGATGGTAAGTCCTATCTTTCCTTTACCTCTACAGGCACATTTTAATACCTTTTGGGTACTATTACATATTGGTTCTAATTACTAGATTCCATATTCAGTAGTCCTTTTATATAAGCTTAATCTCGGTTACAAATCTTTGCTATGGTATTTTATTTAATTTAAACGTATAATTCACTGTGCGATTCATACTTTCACTAAAACTAGCAATAGTTTGGATACTAATTCCTGCCACAATCCTCTGTCAATTGTATGTTTGTCGAACACAGGTTTATGTATAGGTATGCAAATCTATGCAACGTATTTTATGCCACTCTTGAGGTATATTCATAGCCAAATGAATGCACTTCCTGTCCACCGTGGCCTTTTCCCATTGAATCCTGCCCATTACCCCATCTACTCTGTCAACTGTATTTTGAACACAGGTTTATGTATATGCATACAAATTTATGCAACAAAATATATATATTTTATTTAATTTAAACGTATAATTCACTGTGCGATTCATACATCCACTAAAACTAGCAATAGTTTGGATACTAATTCCTGCCACAATCCTCTGTCAATTGTATGTTTGTCGAACACAGGTTTATGTATAGGTATGCAAATCTATGCAACGTATTTTATGCCACTCTTGAGGTATATTCATA
This sequence comes from Hyperolius riggenbachi, assembly GCF_040937935.1. Classification (NCBI taxonomy): domain Eukaryota; kingdom Metazoa; phylum Chordata; class Amphibia; order Anura; family Hyperoliidae; genus Hyperolius; species Hyperolius riggenbachi. The sequence continues at coordinate 368,717,332 of NC_090650.1, forward strand.
GCCAAATGAATGCACTTCCTGTCCACCGTGGCCTTTTCCCATTGAATCCTGCCCATTACCCCATCTACTCTGTCAACTGTATTTTGAACACAGGTTTATGTATATGCATACAAATTTATGCAACAAAATATATATATTTTATTTAATTTAGATGTATAATTCACTGTGCGATTCACACTTCCACTAAAACTAGCAATAGTTTGGATACTAATTCCTGCCACAATCCTCTGTCAATTGTATGTTTGTCGAACACAGGTTTATGTATAGGTATGCAAATTTTTTTATTTTTTTTTTTATATTCCCCCCCCCCCCAATAATCTTTGCTATTGTATACCACAATTCTCTGTTGATTGCATGTATTTCAAACACAGGTTCATGCATATGCATGCAGATTTATGCAACATATTTTTATGCCACTATTGAAATATATTCATAGCCAAATCAATGTCCGAATAATCAGAATGAATTTTGCCAAAGCACTACAGTTTCATTTACTCTATTGTCTCTGTTACAGCTGTTTACTCCTATCTGTTATTGCCTGATGAAGCGGGTTTGTATCCCGTGAAACGCGTTGCACTTTATTTGGAGTATCCAATAAAATTGTTTTGACTGAAAATCCACAGTCGTGTGTTCTGCTTGGAGGGGGTGAGTCCACCACTGCCTCCTCTATTACCAAAATGGGTTTTTAAGTTCTTTTAGTGTTTTTTATCCTATTGGCGCCTCTGTTATCCTATTATCTACATCAAGTCCACCCTTGGTGGAGGGTTGTACCCTTCCTTCTTCAACTACAGAGAGCGACTTTTTAATCCTGAGTGGGGTCAGGACAATCTCCCCACCTGCTTTGACAGTGGTTGCCTACTTGGTAACCCTGGTTTGTGAGTATTAAATTAATATTATTACTCTATCAATTATACCTTACCAGTACATACTACACTATATTGGGCTCTTGGTGTTCTCTCTTTTTCTCATACTGTGTGTATGTGTTAGTTTCGTTTAATCAATGACCACGGCATATCATTGATGTTGGTGGTCATTGATCACATGCACTTAGATCGGTGAATGGGAACTGTGTTTCCATTCACTGATCTGTGCACTAGAGATGAGTGACAAGAACAAGCAAGTGGGAGCGCGCAGCGGCGGTAGACAAATATCTACATCCCTGGGACTTGAGATGACGATGAAGACCTGCAGTACATAGATATACTGCATATAAACTGCATATATCTAATATATGCAAATAAATACAATATATACAGTAACTAGTTAAACCACAAGTAAGCAAAAAACATTCTCAAAATTATTTTGACAATACATTTTCACCTGGTTTTTGGAAAAAGCTGAAAAATTATTTCAAATAGAAGATGAAATATTATCTCCTAGAAAGAAACTCTGGAGAAAAAGTTACTAATTGCATATGGGCCAGTGTGTTATGTCTGTTTTTAAGGAAACTTGAAAATTCCTCTGAAAAATAAATGATATTGCATCCCGAAAGCCTCATTAGACTGAATAATGCTTCCAATTAAATATTTATATTGTATGTGTGGTTTCATTGATGATGTTCTCCAAAGTCATTTTTCTATCTTTTGATCTTAATCTATCTACATATGTTTCTCAGGATGTGTCCTTGAAAGAAGGAGCGAGTATGAAACATTTACAATGCACAGTCCCCTGATTTACATTCATCTGGGCGTCGCACATTTTTTTTTTATTAATCGTTCCCATTTTCTTAGCAAGGCTGAGATTGAAAGCAATAAAACAGTTACTCTGAAAGGCACAGTTTTATTGTTGATCAATGGATATGTGCTCATTCATTATTCAAAACTTAGGCTAAATATAATCTGAAATATTCATTTTGTAGAATGAAGACGTTTGGGTGAACAATGGACTTTTTGGGCTGAAAAAAGATTTCCACGAATGATAAATGTTATGAGAAATACAGTAAAATAAAAGTGAACCAGAACTAGCAGGACTATTTTATGGTGAGCCTAGAGGAACCAAAAAGCCCAAGTACAATTTTGCCTTTCTAAAATTAAAGTATTTGCAAGCATTTAGCTTCACATAAGCAGGAAGCATCCCCCATAATGGCCTCAATTCACTAAGCAGTTTAGATTAGTCTACAGATGGTTTTTAGTCTACTGATGGTTTGGTCAGTTTCATCAAAGGGAATTCACTATTACCAAATGTTTTAGACCTGTTTTTAGACCTGGTCCAAACCATTTGGTAATTAGGTGGGTAAAGCAGGGGAAATGATCAAAAGATGCAATTCACAAACGAGTAGCTATGATTGATATCCTTCTCCTCTGATGAGCTCTCCTCTGCATACAATTAAACTCCTGCATAATTAATTCAAAAGGTTCCATCCTCACATCTAAAATACCTCACAGAATTACTTTACCGACAGAAATCAGCTGGTCTAATCTGTGTCAGAAAAAGTGGGCATGGTTACTCCTTGTTTGCCTTTGTGAATTGTATAATTACTGAATGTTAGACCAGGTCAAAAAAGAAGTCTAAAACATTACACCAAACCATCAGTAGACTAACAACCATCTGTAGACTAGTCTAAACTGCTTAGTGAATTGAGGCCAATGCTCCATAACACTGTGTGCCTGTGTCCCCTCTCCATGCGCAAGGTAAATAATGGATATTTGCTAAAATTGATAGACCTTACATACCACTTTTCACCTCAGATTAGTAGTCATGTGTTCTGTTCCAAGAGTTCCAAAATTAAAATCAGTAATTGTGGGAGGGGTCGTCCCTTAAGTAGCACACAGAGAGATACTGCAGGCTGCATACCCTCTTCTTCTTTGCATGTGTGAACACCAGGATGGGGTGCTGTTGTGTCAATCTAATTTTGTGAGATTGGGAGGGAAGGAGGTGCCCCAAAAAATATAAAATATTAAAAAACTATGAAGAATTTTCCTTGGGAAATGAGACATAGTTCAAGTAATAAAGAGGTGATGTTATTGAAAAAAAACAGGCAACGCGTTTCATGGGTATCAACTCACTTCCTCAGGCCTGTGAGCAGTGTCTGACAGGAAGTATCACAGGCGTTGGACTGCCTGTAGCCTGCAGGCTTTTTGACCCAACTATACATTTTTCCTATCGGAGCATACACATCCTACAGGGTGGTTAGACCCACCACACCCAAGCTTTTTACAGTGGATGCCGTTCTGCAACCTAGCTTTGTGAGTACCTCTTTTATTGCCTTTATCTCCATTATTGGATGTAACATGAGTTTTTCCCATCTCCGAAGGATCTGCAGGCTTTCCAAACTCCTACCATTAACCTACCTGGCATTATAATTATTTCCAGATTTAAGGTCTAAGAGCGGTGCAATTTTTTTCACAAGCTTTTGGACCCTAAAAACAAGAAGAAAAAAACATACCGCAGAGATATCTGCAACAGCTCCTGCATATAACTCACTCAGGCACAGGATTACCGCTCTGAGCTATGGATTTCTGTCCTGAGCCTGACTCAGGATTACCACTAAGGGGAACTTATGGGTGGGTGACAGGAGGTGGATCATGTAATGCTCAATCCTCTTCACACTCAGATAAAGTCTTATGTAACGTTAGAAAGCTTGTCTTGGTCTTTAAAAAAGCTATGCATGTAACAGTTAGAGTCAGACATCATAGTTAGGTACTTGTGCATGGCAGTTTTTGAGCAATCATTTCAAAATCGAATAAAGGCACATTTGCTACAATAAAGAAAAATCTGCAGCAAATTGCTTTGTTTCATAAATATTTTAAAATATCCTTCTTAAAAAGAAGGAACCTACTAGTGACCCTGACATACATAGAAAATGTGGTGATAATAGCAGGTTTAGGGAATTTGCAGTTAACTTGAAAACTCTGTGTCGGCGTCAGAATAAAACGCCAAAACCTTCAAACTGAAACCCTGAAAATGGCTTCTGAATTTTACAGAGAGTGCAAAACTGTAATTTGCAAGTGTTCGGCAACTTTGTCCAGCACTTTTTCCAGTGCTTAGCGATGGAACAGGAGATGTAAATACTGCATTTCTATTTCTGTGACTGGATTTTTCTCAGAGCTGATAGTCCACATACAGACACATAAGTTACTGAAGCCCTTCAGGAACTTTGCCCTGCATTATATTGTAGAATCAGAAATCAATAGCAAAGTTGATAGTCTTTTTTTTTTTAATAAAACAGTTGCATTCTCTCCCCTGGGTAGTGCTTAATACATATTACACATACTGTGATAAATCTCCAGCTGCACTCTGTGCTCCACAGCCCTGTATAGAGATGTCACAGGCTACCATTCCCCTTGTGCCACCAAAAAGGCAATAAATAAAGAAGGAATTATCTGCACAGTTTGAAACTGAACGGGGGAAACACAACTCGCTGGAAACAGCTGTCAGTTCTGGGAAGATAAATGGATATCATATAACCTTCAGAAAAATGGAATCCAAAAAGGTTCGCTAATAAGATTGCATTATGCCATTTCTAGCATTTAGTGGCATCTTCAGATGAGATGCTGACACATAGGGATAGCTACGAAGAGTAAATGGTTATGCAGATGGGAGATGCAGAGATATCACTTTACTGTGTGTCAGGATTCCACTGCTTCATATTTACTGCTGATTTATTTTCACGTGTGGGCTAATGTTACTGCTTGTCAGAGTTATGAAGCTGCTGTGATACAGATGCAGAGTCCCTTCCCCCCCACACAATACAGTCTATGGAAAAACCCCATGAAGAAGTCTTCGGATTGGGTAGGGTGGAGGGACGTCTGTAATGTACTTCTTTTTCAAAGGGTTTTGTCCTTCAAAAACTATCCGGATGCAAACATTTCCATAAGGCTCGGTTCCCAGTAGAGTCGGATTTTTTCAACGGCTTGTACATGGCTTGCTAGTGTACTGGTATAGGGCTCTGCCTCTGACACAGGAGACCAGGGTTCGAATCTCAGCTCTTCCTGTTCAGTAAGCCAGCACCTATTCAGTAGGAGACCTTGGGCTAGACTCCCCAAACTTGCTACTACCTACTGAGCACTTCCTAGTGGCTGCAGCTCAAGCGCTCTGTCTGGCAGGAGAAAAGCGAAATATAAATGTTATTTGTCTTTCCCTGCCACATGTAATTGAACACTATAGTGAAATTGCACTTTCTATAGAATATTTGTATATTTTATAGTACTTTGAAGACTATTTGGAACCTTCATAGATGTTTTTCAACTATATCGAATAATTGGTTAAGACATGCGTTGACGGCGTATGTTCGTATTGTACTGCAATTTCACAGTCTACTACGATGTTATTGTACAAATGTCAAGTGCCCATTGATTGCTGTTATTTTTAATTTGTTTTTTTCTTCATGGACTTGCACATACCCACTACGTGCCCACTACCCAGTACAGATCCACTCATGTTCGGAAGTTCTTAGAGACATACCGTAAGTACTTCCAAAGGCTGCCAGAGGAAAGCTGAAGATGTATTTGACCAAACTGATTAAATAACTTCCCCAGGGCCCGGTGCTTGAACTACAAGATGGAGAGAGAACCAGGAAGGCTTTATTGGGTCAAAAACCTACCCTTTTCTTAGGTAAGTATCAAACTTTTTGCGCCGCTTGACATTTACTTCAAAGTGTTATGAAACTCAGCATTTCCTCTTTGCTCTAAAATATTATTTACAGTATAAAATCTTTTATACTATCACAAAAAAATGTAGCAGAACAGCATTCAAACAGTTAAATACAGCACTTTGTTCTTCAGTAGAAAGCTCCTTGCTTCAGTTGGCAGTTTCTGGCTGCACCCCAAGAGGTGATAACATTATGTTTTATTTACATTTCTTTGTCAGATACATTTAGTAAACATTAGCAAATGCTAAAACTGAGCTGAGAACCATGTACAGCCGAGAGGTGATCACTAGATAGCTTTTAATATATAAACATAGCCGTTATGCAATAAAATGCAATGGCCACTTTCAGAGCAGATAAACTGTACTTTGGGAACTTGTAATTTGTAAACAGACAATATTACTTGTGCACAAAAGCAAACATGATATCTGAATGGATAATAAAGAGTAGAAAAACATGTTTTTATCAATATTATGTCAGAGTTTTATCCCACTTTAAGTAAATTCCATGCGGCACTAGCAGCATGCTTCATCACATTTTTATAAATAGGACAACACATTTTTTTGAATTACAAATAGGAGATTCCAGTTCACAAAACCCCTTTATAAATATCTGAAACAAAATTTGATTGGTCGCTAGAGTCGCCAAAAATAGCCCTATTCTCCAGGTTCCAATCTTTGCAAGAAACCCATTTTAAAAACAATCTCTCAAAAGTTACATACTTAAATGATGCAACACTCCAGCGGATGTAAGAAAACTAGCGGTGATTATAATTCGCTGTCATTTCTCCAGCAAATTGTGTCTCATCATCAAGCCGTGTGCTTCAGTTTAAGGTAATGACACACCAAATTTCCCATTTATGTATTCCTAACATGTCCCTAATGCAACACTTATTCTGTCCTAATAGTTTCTGAGAGAGCCAATTAACTGATAAATGCCACTGTCTAATAACGTCTTTTAACCAAGCAGGACTGACAACAGCGCTGTAACGCTGAGGAATTAACCCTTAACCGTGCTCATAAACGTTATGGAAAATGTTTAGCATTGCAAGAAATTGCTAAGGAAGCACTTTGGGAGGTTTATGGGCATGTCGTTCTGTAACGTATCACCTGGAATGGCTGGAAATTCACAAAGCAATTTAAATATATGTTGTTTCTTCAAATGAGGATGAGGATCATTTGTTACTTTGAAAATGATTGCTACCTCATTTCTGCAAGTGATGGAAAATGATTTCCATGGGAATAACTGCAGCTAGGAGATTGCAAATAACTATGCAGCAAAGCATAGCCATGAAAGATGATACTGGCTACAACATGATAATATGAAGGTGAGGAACAGTAAGATAAAATACCATATACCGCTGTGGATAAGCCCTCCATTCCCCCAGTTTTGGCCTAAAAATTAGTGGTGCTCAAATACCCCTTTTCAAAATTCGAGTTAGGTCGAATTCGAATAGTAAATTATTCGAGATCAGTCGAATATTCGAGTCGAATAATTTTTACTATTCGATTCGACCTCGGAATTCGAGCTCACTATTCGAGTCGGTATTTCGAGCTCATTATTCGAGCTGACTATTCGAAATGGCCTTAAATAGCTTCCAACACTTGTTTTGAGGGTGAATGATGCAAGAAACCTCTTTTTTTCCAAGTAACAACAGCAAGTGATTATGTGGGGATGTTCCTTTAAAAAAAAAAAGTTGAAAAGAGAAGTTGTGTCCAGAAATTTGTTCAGTACTGTATATACTTCTTCTTCTTCTTCTTCTTTATCTTCTATATCTTCTTCTTCTTCTTCTTCTATATCTTCTTCTTCTATATCTTCTTCTATATCTTCTTCTTCTTTTATATTGTCTTCTTCTTCTTCTTCTTCATCTTCTTCATCATCATCTTCTTCTTCTTCTTCATCTTCTTTTTCTTCATCTTCTTCATCTTCTTCATCTTCTTCTTCATCTTCTTCATCTTCTTCTTCTTCTTCTTCTACATCTACTTCATCTTCAACTTCTTCATCTTCTTCTTCTTCTTCATCTTCTTCATCATCTTCATCTTCTTCATCTTCTTCATCTTCTTCTTCTTCATCATCTTCATCTTCTTCTTCATCTTCTTCTTCTTCATCATCTTCATCTTCTTCTTCATCTTCTTCTTCTTCATCATCTTCATCTTCTTCTTCTTCTTCATCTTCTTCATCTTCTTCATCTTCATCTTCTTCTTCATCTTCTTCTTCATCTTCTTCTTCTTCTTCTTCATCTTCTTCTTCTTCATCTTCTTCATCTTCTTCTATATCGTCTTCTTCTTCACTTATTTCTCTTTTCAAATTTTTTTTTTTAAAGAAATGCAGCTATTTTTGAGCGTAACAAATAGCTGGTGGCGCACGCATGTTGGAAGCGCCATTGTATGTGCTCCCTGGCAGTGGAAACACACAGACAGCAGGAGGTAAATTCAGCAGCAGGAGGAGGAGGATGAGTGTGTGGCAGCAGGCAGTCAATCAGGGCAGGCAACGTGACATAATAGCCCTGGTACCTAGCGGTGATACCAGGGCTGTAAATAAACACAGCAGGCAGGAGGTCCCAGACAGCGGTCGTGCAGCCCACATTGTGTCCAATACACAACTGGGACAACACAGTTTTCAACCCGGGCACCTCAGAAAAATTAAACCTTTTTTTTTTTTTTATGGTTTTGTAGTTTTGGTTTTACAACCAATTACACAGATATAGCTATTTTTTGACGCAATAGCTGGTGGCAGAGTGGCAGCAGAAGGTAAATCTGTGTACCCTGGCGTTGGGAAACACAGACAGACAGACACCAGCAGCAGCAGCAGCAGGAGGAATGGAGGAGTAATGTGAGCAGCTATTGTTTGACGTAATAGCTGGTGGCAGAGTGGCAGCAGAAGGTAAATCTGTGTACCCTGGCGTTGGGAAACACAGACAGACAGCAGCATCAGCAGGAGGAATGGAGGAGTAGTGTGAGTGTGGCAGCAGGCAGGCAGCGTGACATAATAGCCCTGGTACCTAGCGGTGATACCAGGGCTGTAAATAAACACAGCAGGCAGGAGGTCCCAGACAGCGGTCGTGCAGCCCACATTGTGTCCAATACACAACTGGGACAACACAGTTTTCAACCCGGGCACCTCAGAAAAATTAAACTTTTTTTTTTTTTTTTATGGTTTTGTAGTTTTGGTTTTACAACCAATTACACAGATATAGCTATTTTTTGACGTAATAGCTGGTGGCAGAGTGGCAGCAGAAGGTAAATCTGTGTACCCTGGCGTTGGGAAACACAGACAGACAGACAGACAGCAGCAGCAGCAGCAGGAGGAATGGAGGAGTAATGTGAGCAGCTATTGTTTGACGTAATAGCTGGTGGCAGAGTGGCAGCAGAAGGTAAATCTGTGTACCCTGGCGTTGGGAAACACAGACAGACAGCAGCAGCAGGAGGAATGGAGGAGTAGTGTGAGTGTGGCAGCAGGCAGGCAGCGTGACATAATAGCCCTGGTACCTAGCGGTGATACCAGGCCGTAAATGAACACAACAGGAGGTCCCAGACAGCGGTCGTGCAGCCCACATCGTGTCCAATACACAACTGGGACAACACAGTTTTCAACCCGGGCACCTCAGAAAAATTAAACCTTTTTTTTTTTTTTATGGTTTTGTAGTTTTGGTTTTACAACCAATTACACAGATATAGCTATTTTTTGACGTAATAGCTGGTGGCAGAGTGGCAGCAGAAGGTAAATCTGTGTACCCTGGCGTTGGGAAACACAGACAGACAGACAGCAGCAGCAGCAGCAGGAGGAATGGAGGAGTAATGTGAGCAGCTATTGTTTGACGTAATAGCTGGTGGCAGAGTGGCAGCAGAAGGTAAATCTGTGTACCCTGGCGTTGGGAAACACAGACAGACAGCAGCAGCAGGAGGAATGGAGGAGTAGTGTGAGTGTGGCAGCAGGCAGGCAGCGTGACATAATAGCCCTGGTACCTAGCGGTGATACCAGGCCGTAAATGAACACAACAGGAGGTCCCAGACAGCGGTCGTGCAGCCCACATCGTGTCCAATACACAACTGGGACAACACAGTTTTCAACCCGGGCACCTCAGAAAAATTAAACCTTTTTTTTTTTTTAATGGTTTTTTGGTTTTGTTTGTAAAACAAATTACACAGATATATAGATATTGTTTGACGTAATAGCTGGTGGCAGAGTGGCAGCAGAAGGTAAATCTGTGTACCCTGGCAGTGGGAAACACAGACAGACAGCAGAAGGGCAGTACACAGCAGCCCACTGTAGGTGTAAAATGTGTGGCTGCAGGCGACGTAATAGTCAAAGTGAACCAGGCTGGCTTAGTGAGCAGGAGCCAGGAGGTGGTAAAGGGTGGTAAGGCACATTAACGATGGTTCTTAGCCAGTTCATGTCCCCCTCTCGCCGACAACAGGGGCCAGGAACTCGCCTTCCACCCACGCCTGGTTCATCTTGAGAAACGTCAGTCTGTCCACAGACTTGTGAGACAGACGTGAGCGTTTCTCGGTGACCACACCACCAGCTGCACTGAAGCAGCGCTCGGACAGCACGCTGGAAGGGGGGCAGGACAGCACTTCCAGGGCGTACTGCGCCAGCTCGCTCCAGATCTCCAGGCGCTTGACCCAATACTCCATGGGATCAACAGGGGCATCGCTGTCAAGCCCGCTGTAGGACCCCATGTAGTCAGCCACCATGCGGGTCAGGCGCTGGCTGTGACCGGTGGAGGATGCTGCTGCATGCACCTCCTCTCTAGTCACTGCTGCCGGAGCCTCTACAGTCCTGTAGAGCTCGTGGCTGAGAGACAGCAGGTCTGTGGGGCGCTTGCTGCTGGATGCAGGCACCTGCTGCTGCCTCTGTGCTGGCTGCTGGACAGTGGGGGTGGAAGGCTGGGGGAAGGCTTCCTCCAAGCGCTCAACAAGGGCCTGCTGCAAGCTCCTTATTTGTTGCGCTGGGTCTCCTCCTGCAGGCGGCAGGAACTGGCTCAACTTCCCCTTGAGGCGTGGGTCCAACATCATGCTGATCCAGATGTCCTCCCTCTGCTTCATCTGGATCACCCTGGGGTCTCTGCGCAGGCACGTCAGCATGTGCGCTGCCATTGGGAAGAGGCGGGCCACATCTGCTGGCACATCGACGGCAGTGCTGCTGTCCTCATCCTCCTCCTCTGCCTCGTCAGCCTCATCCTCTCTCCACCCCCGCACCAACTCAGCTGCACTGTGCTGCTCCCCCTCATCAGCAGCAAGGTCAGGGACCTCCACCAAGTCCTCCTCCTCCTCCCCCTCAGAGGTGGACTGTGCAGCTGCTTGCCGCTCCTGCTGGTCCAAGGCTGCCGCTCCCTGTTCCAGCAAAGCATCGAGGGCCCTGTTCAGCAGACAAACCAGGGGCACCCACTCGCAGACCATAGCATGGCCCCTGCTCACCATGTTAGTGGCCTGCAGAAAGGGAGCCAGCACTAAGCACACCTGCTGCATGTGCCTCCAGTCATCATCGGGGACGATGGACGGGATGTTGCTGGTCTTGTCCCTTCTCTGAGCGGCGGAAACAGTGGCCAGGGCAAGGTACTGTTTGACAGCGCGCTTCTGTTCAACCAGACGCTCCAACATCGCCAGGGTGGAGTTCCAGCGAGTCGGAACGTCAAGGATCAGCCGATGGCGTGGCAGATCCAGCTCCTTTTGCACGTCTTCCAGGCTCGCACAGGCTGCAGCCGAGCGCCGGAAGTGACGCACAACGTTCCTTGCCGTTTCCAGCAGTTCGCCCATCCCCTGGTAGGTGCGCAAGAACTTCTGCACCACCAGGTTCAGCACGTGGGCAAGACAGGGGATGTGGGTCAGGTTTCCCCTGTCTATTGCGGCAACCAGATTGGCCCCATTGTCGGCCACCACCTCTCCGACTCTGAGGCCTCTGGGGGTCAGCCAAATCCTCTCCTGCTCCTGGAGTTTGGCCAACACATGGGTTGCCGTCAGCTTGGTCTTCCCAAGGCTGACCAAGTGCAGCAGCGCTTGGCAGTGGCGGGCCTTCACGCTGCTGCTGAGGCGGGGGGTTTGGCCAGGTGTGCCGGAGGATGGCAGAGGATCGGAGGAACCTGCTGCAGTTCCCCTGACCCTGCGGGGTGGCACCACCCACTGTGTTTCTGCTGCTGCTGTGCCCACTGCTGCTCTCCCATCCTCACCCCCTTCCACCAAGCTGACCCAGTGGACAGTGAAGGACAGGTAGCGGCCTGTCCCGAAGCGACTGCTCCAGGAGTCCATGGTGACGTGGACCCTTTCACCAACCGCGTGCTCCAGCCCTCGCTCCACATTGGCCATCACAAAGCGGTGCAGTGCAGGAATGGCCTTGCGGGAGAAAAAGTGTCTGCTGGGGAGCTGCCAGTCTGGGGCTGCGCAAGCAAGCAGCGCACGAATGTCGCTCCCCTCCTGCACGAGCGTGTACGGCAGGAGTTGGGAGCACATGGCCCGTGCCAGCAAGCCGTTCAGCTGCCGCACGCGACGGCTGCTGGGAGGCAGAGCCCTAACCACCCCCTGGAAGGACTCGCTCAAAAGGCTCTGGCGTGGCCTTTTGCTGGCACGGGAATCAGCAGACACAGCGGAGGAGGCCACTGAGGACTGGCTGCCAGAACAGGCCTCAGTGTCGGCGGCAGGAGTTGCAGAGGGGGGAGGAGCAGTTCGTTTCCGCACTCCTGCTGGTGCTGCTGGAGGAGCAGGAGGGCGGGTGGCTGCTGTTGCTGCTGCTGCTGAAGGCTGTGCAGTGATGGGTGTGGTGCCACTGCCAGCACCAGATGCCTTCAGCATCTGGAACTCCTGATGCTGGTGGAAATGTTTTGCAGCGAGGTGGTTGATGAGCGAGCTGGTGCAGAACTTTAAGGGGTCTGCACCTCTGCTCAACTTCCGCTGACAGTGGTTGCAAGTGGCGTACTTGCTGTACACTGTGGGCATGGTGAAAAAGCGCCAGATTGGTGACAGAAACATCCCCCTACGGCATGGAAGCGCTGCTGCCTGTCTCCCTGTAGTGGTTGGGGGGGGGGCTTGGGGGGCTTGGGTGCGGCTGGTGGTGGTACTGGCAGATGCTGCTGCTGCTGCTGCTGAGCCTGAGACACCAGCAGGCTGTGGGACCTGCCTACTGCTGCTGCCAATGCTTGCAATGATGCGCCTCCTTGCAAGGCCCACAAGAGCATCCTCCTCCTCCTCCTCAGAGCTGCTGAGGACGACATCCCCTGGAGGTGGTGGCACCCAGTCTCTGTCTGTCACCGGGTCATCAACATCCTCCCCCTCCTGAAACATGTCCTGCTGGGATGAGGACCCCCCAAACTCCTCTCCTGATGCATGGATGGGCTGCTTGACTGTCGCCACAGTCTTGCTGTCCAATCCCTCATCCCCCAAAGTGCCCATCAGCATCTCCTCCTCAAGATCGCCAACAACAGCAGACAATTTACTCATGATGCCTGGGGTCAAAAGACTGCTGAATGACAGGTCGGCGAGTGACGGTGAACTGGCCTCCTCCCCAGACCCTGCTGGGCGGCTGCTGCGAACAGGGGTGGTGGTGGTGGTGGTGAGGGTGGAGGCCTCAGATGCAGAGCTGATGGCGGGCTGCTCATCCTCCGTCATGAGTTGCACCACAGTGTCTGCATGCTTTTCCTCAATAGGACGTTTCCGACCCGGCTGGAGGAAAATCGGAGCAGGTGCTACACGCTGCTGCTGCTGTGTCTCTGCAGCGTGAGTTGCAGATGCTCCTGCTGGGCGGCGCCCAAGGCGTCCACGGCCAGTGGCTATGGGAGGAATGTTAGCCACTGACGCTGCTGCTGCTGCTGCGGAACTGTGCATGGTGGCGTGCCCGTGCCCGCGGCTTGCCACAATGCTGCTCCCTCTCCTCCTGATTCCGTTGCTGCCCTTCCCCTTGCCCAAACCGCGCTGGCTGCCACTTCCAGACATCTTCGATGCTTTGGGCGTATAGACAAAAGTTTTTTAAAAGGGCGGGTGAAAAGTGGGGTACTTTAATGGAGTGGGTTGGTGGGTGAGGTGACTGAGTGAGTGTCCCTAGTACAGTAAGTAAGTAGTAACAGTCAGGAAGTACAACTAGCAGTTACAACTTACAATAATCAGTAGTAATCACAAGTAAATTTAGTGTGTGTACACTACAGACAGTGAGTGCACGCACGCGCAAACACGCGCAGGAGCTAGCCTATGAACAGTGACTGAGTGAGTGTCCCTAGTACAGTAAGTAAGTAAGTAGTAACAGTCAGTAAGTACAACTAACTAATTACAATAATCAATCAGTTATCAGAAGGAAATAGAGTGTGTGTAGTGTGTACACAGACAGTGAGTGCACACACGCAGGAGCTAGTAGCCTATGAACAGTGACTGAGTGTCCTAGACTCCTAGTACAGTAAGTAGTAACAGTAAGTACAACTAACTAATTACAATAATCAATCAGTTATCAGAAGGAAATAGAGTGTGTGTAGTGTGTACACAGACAGTGAGTGCACACACGCAGGAGCTAGTAGCCTATGAACAGTGACTGAGTGTCCTAGACTCCTAGTACAGTAAGTAGTAACAGTAAGTACAACTAACTAATTACAATAATCAATCAGTTATCAGAAGGAAATAGAGTGTGTGTAGTGTGTACACAGACAGTGAGTGCACACACGCAGGAGCTAGTAGCCTATGAACAGTGACGGAGTGTCCTAGACTCCTAGTACAGTAAGTAGTAACAGTAAGTACAACTAACTAATTACAATAATCAATCAGTTATCAGAAGGAAATAGAGTGTGTGTAGTGTGTACACAGACAGTGAGTGCACACACGCAGGAGCTAGTAGCCTATGAACAGTGACTGAGTGTCCGAGACTCCTAGTACAGTAAGTAGTAACAGTGAGTACAACTAACTAATTACAATATTCAATTACAATAATCAATCAGTTATCAGAACTTGGAAATAGAGTGTGTGTAGTGTATACACAGACAGTGAGTGCACACACACAGGAGCAGCTAGTAGCCTATGAACAGTGACAGTGAGTGTCCTAGTACAGTTACAGTATATAACTACAATACTAATACAATCAGTAGTAAAGGACAGCAGAAATACTGGTATAGAATAGAGAGAAATAAACAGAGGACAGGAGGACAGCTGCCCACACAGGCAGGCCCTGAGGCCTAAAGCTGTAAGCCTGCAGCAGCTGGCCTGTCTCTATGAAACACAAAAGCTACTAACTAAAATACAATGTCTAACTAACTAACAACAATATAGGTGTGTATAGGAGGTGTATGTGAGCAAAAACGCTAGGTAAATGACCACAATAAAGCTCTTGCTAAGCCAAAGCACAAAGGAGCAACTCTCTCTCTATGCAAGTCTCAGGCAAGGACGGAGAAACGTAACATGGCGGCCGCTATTTATAGGGTAGGGGCTGGCCAGGGTCCCCCTCTGTGATTGGCTGCCGTCAGAGGGCCTGGGAGCCCTCTGATTGGCTCTAAGGACATCAATCTGGGCTATGACGCTATTCGAGCTCGGTACCGAGCTCGAATAGCGCCGTTTGCTCGAATAGCTCAAATAGTGAATGGGCTATTCGAGTGTACGCGAATAGCCCATTCGAATAGCTGCAGCTATTCGGAGCTCGAATACCGAGCTCGAATAGCTGAAAAAGAGCTCGAATATTCGAGCTACTCGAATATTCGAGCTCTGCTGAGCACCACTGCTAAAAATTAGTACCTGCTAATAAACTGCCCCCCCATGTGGCACCTTAGTCCCCCATGCAGAGCGTGCATTGGAGCGTGCTGGTGTAAGCAGAGCTAGGGCTGGATTTGTACTTTTTACCACCCAAGGCCACTGTTACCAGCCGCCCCCTTTCGGTATAGGTAGCAAGATGACCCCTCCCCCTTCCCTCCAGCATTGGTAGCCAGATAACCCCTCCCCTCTTCCCTCTAGTACAGGCAGCCTGATGACCCTCCCAGTATAGATAGCCAGATAACCCTTTCCCTACAGTATAGGGAGCAAGATGACTCCCTTAATCCCTCCTTTTCCCACCCCCCTTCAGTATAGGTAGCCAGCTCACCTTCACACCGCAGCAGCCATCAATTATCACTCATTTCTCCATTCGTCTCCAGTGCACTCTTCTTCCTTTCTGTCTCCAATGCTGCCCAAGTCCATAGCCACTGGCCGCAATGCAAATTTGCACAGAGAGCAAGATGTCTACTGCACAGGCAGCTAGCAGCAGAGTACCGGTCAGGTGCTCACCTGATCTCCCTGCATTGCAGCATTTGCAAGCTTGCAAATTCTGCACCAGTTTAGTCTGCTGCTTTGGTGCACTTTCTCCTGTGGTGCCCTAGGCCATGGCCTAGGTGGCCTTGGCCTAAATCCGGCCCTGAGCAGAGCGCGCACTAGAGTGTACTGGTGGAACCATAGCTACCTCTTCCCACTGCAGCTAGCATCCTTGTGTGTCCTTAGCAGCTTCTGAACCAGGCCCTCTGTCATGTGACCACAGTAAGCCTGGAGGAGCTCTAGTGGCCAGTTCAGAAACTGCTGGAGTCGCGCAAAGATGCAAGCTGAAACGAGGAGAGGTTTCATTAAGGGAGCCTCACACATAACGCATCACCCGCAGATAAGCCTACCCTCCAACGAGAGATGGCAACGAGAGAACCTACACCCCAGATCCAAAGCCTTAGTGCACCTTGCGGGACGCCACCCGCTTTCGAAGAGGCTTCTTTCAGAGATTCTCTCGTTGCCATCTATTAGTAAGTCCAGCGCTGTCTCTTACTTTGTTTGTCTCCATTTTGCTGAGATTTTGTATATGTACTATGCGCTATATGCAGTTTTTACAGGTTGCCTATGTATTGCACTTTGGATTCCCTATCTAATTATGGTACTTTATTATCAGCAACCCTTTTGTATTTATAGTTATTTATTTATTCATCTTAGTACAGTATTTTGGCAGTCATTTTTGCACAATGTATTTTATTCTATAATAGACGTGCTGGCATTACCCTTTTTTTACTATATATATATATATATATATATATATATATATATATATATATATATATATATATATATATATATATATATATATATATATATATATATATATATATATAGTATTGATTTTATTGGCATTGAGGTTAAGCTCAATCCACCCATTCATACTAGTACTATTGCCCCTAACTTGATTGGTATTGTTCATTGTCATTATATTTGTGGACCCCAGATCCATGTTGATGTTTTTTTATATGGTTTTTATTTTTTGATGTTCAATACAGATGATTGATTATACTTTATACAATTTGATTGGTCTAGTGTGGTGCGAATAGGACAATCTTTTCTTTCTTTTGAAATTATTGCACTGCTTATTCAGGGCTGTTTATATAATTATATGTATGGAAATGTGTGTAAAGGAATGAGACAATGGCCTCAATTCACTAAGCTTATCTCCTGTCTTTAATAACTCTTCTAGAGTTGTTACCATGGTGATAAGGCATGTAGTATTCAGGAAACATTTTACCTCAGGCAAACCTAAAGTTAACTCTTCTGTCTTTAAGTTAACTCTTCAATCCTTAAAATAACTCCAGAGTTAAAGACAGGCTGATCATTAACTGCATGTGAAAATAACTACAGAGGAGGTAACTTAACTACAGAGGAGGTAACTTAACTACAGAAGAGGTAAATTAACTACAGAAGAGGTAACGTAAGGAATGAAGAGATAAGATAACTCTCTTACTAGTGGAGGTAAGTTTTCTCTTGCCTTATTATCTCCATCATGATCTTAGTGAATTGAGGCCAATGAGTGCTCTAAAGAATATCCCGTTTCAAACACACAGCACATATATCTTTGTTGTCTCTTACTAAACCCGTAAAAAGAAAATTGAACTAAAGAATATAGAAAAACCCACCACTCAGCAACAGAGAAAATTGATGGTTTTGTGCAGCATTTTCCCAAAGACTTTTATATTGCAACAGTATGGAGCTTAACCAAGCTCTTCTGATTTCTATGATCATATTAAAGAACTGAGAAACAGCCATGGTGCTTAAATGACAAATGAACTTGCTGGAATAGTTGATGTGAGCTAAGCAGACCAAATGGGATGAGGCTCTCCCCAGGGACCGCTGTCTAAAGTGCATTGACCTCAATAATAGAAGACTGCCTGTTCCCTTTCAACAATGTCCTGTCTGTCACATTTTCTACATGCTGATTATTATTATTATTTAGTATTTATATAGCACCGACATATTACGCAGTGCTGTACAGTATATATATATATATATCTTGTCACTAACTGTCCCTCAAAGGAGCTCACAATCTAATCCCTACCATTGCCATATGTCTACATTATGTAGTGTAAGTACTGTAGTAAGGCTGATCAGCCTTATATGGAATAAAGTGATTATGTTCTTTAGTGACACTGCAAAGATGCCTCTAAAGCCAGGGAGCTGACAATAGAAAGAACAACATTTACTTTAAAGTGTTATGAAACTCAGTATTTCTTCTTTGCTCTAAAAGATTATTTACAGCATAAAATCTACTACCACAAAAAAAATTGTTGCAGAACAGCATTCTAACAGTTAAACACAGCACTTTCTTCTTCAATAGAAAGCTTGCTGCTGCATCTGAAGATATCATTATATCATTATATTTTGTTTACATTCCTTTGTATGCTACAATACCTCCCTAGCTGTGCTGAAAATGAGCTTCCTCTGCTGTAGAAGCAGAGAGCTGAGAAGTGATCACATCATAGATTTTAATATATAAATACAGCAGCTATGCAATAAAATGCAGTGGCAGCTTTTATAGCAGATAAACTGTACTTTGACAGCAACAAGCACAGGTAGGAGGCACCCAAGTGATAAACAGTCAATTAAAAGTACTATATACATATAAGGTGGTTATCAGCCTACCTTAATGATGACTATTTAGATGTGAAAATGATACAGTAACTTTATTTGGGCACAGTAGACTACTGTAGATGTCTACTGTGCCAAAATAAAGTTAATGTATTGTTTTAGGCCTAAATAGTCATCATTAAGGTAGGCTGATAACTATATATATACTGTATATATACATATATTACCTTTAATTGACTGATTCTCACTTGGGCGCCTCCTACCTGAGCTTGTTGCTGTTGTCTTTCACCCCGGAACAGAAGTTTCGGTTTATAACTACATCATGAATCTCTTTTGGAACTGCAAGTGGGAATATCCTGAAGGGCCGAGTGGGGACGGTACTTCCCCACATGCGCATATGGTGGTTGCTAGGCTAGCAACCCAGACTTGTGAGTACCTTATGTACTCTCTGCTATTTCCTTGCCATGTGATGTACTACACCAGATTGGGCTCCCAGTGTCCCTGTGTTGCTGTGTTTATATGGTAGCAACATATCAAAGAGCACTTTCACCTTACAGTACTAAGAACTAGGTGTGAATCCAGCTCAGGACACTGTCTGCATTGAATTTAACCACTTGACCACTGACTGTTTTTCCCCCTTTAGGAGCAGAGCAATTTTCAACTTTCAGCGTTCTTACTTTTCATTCGCCGATAACTTATCACTACTTACCACAACTAAACAATCTAGGTCGGGTGGTGCATTATGCTAAGAATAATAAATATAATTAATAACAAAAATTGAAAAATGTCATTATTTCTCAGTTTGCGGCCATTATAGTTTTAAAATAAAACTTTCGACTGTGGATAAAATCCACACATTTTATTTGCCCATTTGACCAGGTTATTGCAAAGTTCTAAATATTTCCCTAGTACAATGTATGGCGCCAATATTTTATTTGGAAATAAAGGTGCATTTTTCAGTAATCACTAATTACAAGCCCATTATTTAAAAATGAACAGTAATATAGTTACATAGTTACATAGTTATTTGGGTTGAAAAAAGACATACGTCCATCGAGTTCAATCAGAGAACAAAGTACAACACCAGCCTGCTCCCTCACTTATCCCTGTTGATACATATAAAAAAAAGTATTCCCTATAGTTGCGCTCAATCCCTTGATCCTCACATCCAGATTCCAGGGACCAAACAAATTTTGCATCTTAATGAACAGAAGATATATATAGTGTAATATGTTTAGACAAAAGAGATTAGCACCCATTTAGTGACAAACACACTCTGGGAGCAGTATATATGTATAGACCAGGGTTAGATGCCCAACACCACCTATATCAAGCACTCCCCCCCTCCCCCCCCCCAGTTTATCCCTGCCTATGTACAGGCATTACTGTTTTTAATAGTTGTATTAAATAATACGGTTTTACACATGATCCTTCTTGTTTGAGCCCTAGATTAAGTCCAAAGCATATAAACCTTGGTGACTGCAACATTGAGCATTTAACAGTGCGGTGAATTTGATGCGATACCTGCTGAGTTTTTGCTGCTGGTGAGCAGGGATAAACTGGGGGGGGAAATCTTGATATAGGTGGTGTTGGGCATCTAACCCTGGTCTATACATATACACTGCTCCCAGAGTGTGTTTGTCACTAAAAGGGTGCTAATCTCTTTTGTCTAAACATATTACACTATATATATCTTCTGTTCATTAAGGTGCAAAATTTGTTTGGTCCCTGGAATCTGGATGTGAGGATCAAGGGATTGAGCGCAACTACAGGGAATACTGGAGTATATGGACGTGGTTGTCTAAATAGTGCGCACCACCTGAAATTTGAACTATTGGATTGTGTAACAGCTATTTGACCGAAGGGATTGTGAAGCGCAGCCTGAGGGTATTGGTATTGATTTTACATATAAAAAAAAAAAAAACGTTCATTGCCTAAGGTAACTATTTATGTATTTTTTTTAATTATAATTTTTTTTATGCAAAAAAAAGTTTGGGGTACTATGTATGGGAGAGTGTGGGAAGGAAGGAGTTAATTTTAAATGCACCTGCATTCCCATTCATTAATTTCCCCTCTAACGTGGGATGTGGCGAGTACCCACACGGCGGCCATCCGCCACAATAGACACATTTCTACGCTCCTGGAATTTCAGATGAAGTTCTGAGGGACGCAAATATACTGCACAAAATGGTCTCTCACTGTGGAGTAATCATTTAGGTCACATGTCAGATGAGCACATCATTTCATGGAAAGAGAAGTCAGTTAGCCTTAAGGTGGCCATACATGGTACAATTTTTCATTTAGATAATTTAGTTTGATTATTCCGTTAGATCGAATATAAAGATTTTTCCAGCATGTCCGATCATTTTTCCCGAAAAAACGGGATAATCGTTCGAATTTCTTGATCGAAAAAAAAATAATTAAACTTTCATTCAATTCGATCATTTAGATTGAATAAACGGAAAAATCGAACGTT
The DNA here is from genome assembly GCF_040937935.1 of Hyperolius riggenbachi. NCBI lineage: Eukaryota > Metazoa > Chordata > Amphibia > Anura > Hyperoliidae > Hyperolius > Hyperolius riggenbachi. The sequence goes on from NC_090650.1 coordinate 368,738,216, forward strand.
TTTATTGTACCGTGTATGGCCACCAAAAAGGTGGCCACACACCATACAATTTTTTAAATATCTGTTCAATTTAAGAATTGCAATCAATTTTTCTGACTGATTGTAACATTTTAAAAATATGACCAATGTACCACACACACGTATGTTAAATTTTTCCCCAATTATGATAAAAATGATTAGAAACTCTGACAAAATTGCTAGAGTGTGTATATTAATAAATTGACAATCCAACACACACCATACAATCTTTAGAAAAATTGAAGAAAAATGTCTGGCATTCCGGATCGATTAAAATAGTAGAAAATGCGAAATCCGATTGGATTTTTCAGTCAAATGAAAAAAAAGCTTTCAATTTTTTTCGGGAGACCCGATCGTTTTTTTCCCCGAATTGCCGTACAATCAGACCATTTTATTGTATCGTGTGTGGCCACCTTTAACACACCTCTACTCTCACACACTTGTGGTAGACCTTGTTACGTTGCACAAAACATCCCGAGGTTGAGGTAACCAATCCCTTGAAGAGGATGGGTCAACAAGAAAAAGGCAGAAGAGCATGCTGGGGGGGCGGGACCTCAGTCCTAAACTGGCAGCATATGGTGGGAGAAGAGCTGCTAGTTGTTCAGCACACATAGACTGAATGAAAAGTCCTGCTGGCACCATGCAGAGTGCGGTCAGGAGCTAAGGTGAAGGAAACACAAACAGTTCAAAACCAAAGCTCTTGGTCTTCTAGGATGGTGGTTGGTCACAGGATCAGTTGACAAAAAACTTGCATTAATTATTTCTGCAGTAGCAAGAAAAACAAGCCTACAAAAGTGGATCTCTCCCACTCCACCAATGCTTACTCAGTTCAAATTGAAATGATACAATACAATGTCTTTTTGTCTTTTTAATGGACTGGCTAGAAACCTCCCAAAAGAAAGAGACTTATACTGAAATTTATTTTTGAAGTATGGGATAGTTTCATGGACACATTATTTAAAGGGACCCTGAGCAAGTGATAAAAATAGAATTTACACTTACCTGGGGCTTACCCGAGCCCATTGTAGGCCGCAAGGTCCCCCGGCGTCCTCCTGGCTCCTACCCTGGTACCGGCTCCGGTTACAGGACGACTTCAGCCTGAAGTCGTCAGGTCTGCTTCCCATTTCCGTATATTGTGGCATTACGCCGGCCGGCTACGCATCATCATGCCAGCCGGTGTGAGAGTCCTGCATATACGTGATTCTCTAAGATTGAGCCACACATGAGCAGGACTCTCACACCGGCCAGCATGATGGTGTGTAGCCAGCCGGCATAATGCAGCAATGCACAGAGAATCATGAGAGTTAGAAAGCTACAGTGTACAAATAGCAGCTTTGCAGGGAGTGCAATGGAGAGGAAGAGGTGAAATGAATACAGTGCAACAGATTAGACATGGAATGTATGGAACAGGTTCTATAGTTAAATAACAAAGCAAAGTCAGCTGTCCTGGGATTTGGAGTGATCAACGAGAAAATCTGCAAATTAAAAGTCGAAGGTCAATTTTTCAAAACAGCATCCATCAATGTCTATCCTCCTACAGAGGAGCTAAGAAAGATTTAGTGGAGATGCTTTATAGCGTTTCTCAACATTTATTAAAATTCACCCCTTTTGAAAGCCTGTGCTCACCAAATACCCCTTGGCATGGTAAGGAATATCTCAAGTACCCCTTGACACAGATATATTTAACCACATCATGCAAAATGGATATCTATAAATATCCTATTTGTGCACCATTAGTAAATAAATGTCCATTCTGTCGAAATGCACATGCGTGCGCATTTTAAAGTGAACCTAAAGCAAAAAAAAAAAAGTTTAACTTACCTGGAGCTTCCTCTAGCACATACCTATGAATCGTCCGTTAGGAAATTTGAGTGCAGGGTAAAGCCAATAAAGGGCTAACCCTGCTCCTGCACAAGTTCCTGCAGCATGAATTACTATTCCCCCTCCAGGTCGCCGTGGACGGTGGTGAATGAAGTAATTCGACTTCCAGCTATTGTTGGCGGCTGAATTACTAATTTTTTTTATTTGCTTTAGGTTTTCGTTAACACTTGGGGTCCTTTTACACTTACCACGTGGCAGTTCTCTCCCCCAAGGCCGCTCGTCTCAATGGCAATTAAAATCAATGGGACATGACACACTGCCTGTGGTGAGATGAGATGCGACGGAAGTGCTCCGGGTAACATACAAGCTGCAGTGCATTACCGTGTGACTTCCGCAGTAATCTCGGAAGTGCACCAGAAGTTACAAGTTAAATCTGACAAGGTTTCCACGCTCGCACAGTGGTGGGACAGAGTTAACAGAATATCTGATATAGAAGAGATCATTCTGATGGCCCATGGCAAAATCGACTTATATGTTCAAACTTGGGCTGTGTATTACGACTTCCAGGGCTCCCAAGAATATAAAAATGTGATATCTTAGTAATGGTAGGTTCCACCCTAAGCCCCTCTGTGCTTCTTCCACTTCCGTTCACTTGGTTTTCCCTTCTGTGCCTATTACCTACCCCTCTGATTCTTTCTACCCTCCCCCTTCCCTCTTGCTTTTTCTTTCTCCTTCACTCTAGATTGGGTCTTCCTTCATACTATGGACATCTCGGCCAATGCGAGAGGTGGTTGGATCTAGGCATAAGTTGGACTGGAAGTGGCTTCAATTTATGAAGCATCACTTGTCCAGGTTGGTTCTGCACATAGACTGCAGATAAGCTGTGTCACTTCAACCTGAAGCGTGTTTAGACATGCAGATGTTATGCAATGCTATTACGGTAATTACAATTGCTATAGAATATCTCTGAATTTTGTTGTCCCTTTGAGCCCCTTACAATGTCCTAGTGGTTCTGGATCACCATAAACTATGTGAGCTTATAGAAATCTTCTTTATTATCTGATATTCTGCTATATAACAATACTGGCTTTTCCATTATGCATTTGATTTATAATGAGCCGAGAGAGAAAATAGAGCGGCCTTCTTGGCAATCAGCTCAGTATTCAATTATTTTCCTGCAATGTTTATCTGTGTTTGGTCAGTCTGCGGCATCCACTGAAACTACACTTCACTAATTAGACATAGAAATGAGAGATGGGCACGTTCTTTATTTGTCATTTACGCAATTTCATGAGAACCAATATGTCTACATTTTTATCATGTGAAGCCAATTATGCTAGGCTAAATACCAAAGTTCCTAATAAGATAATTTGAGTAATTAATTATATCAAAAGACTGTAAAATATACAAAATATTAAAAATACATTGAAGATTAAAGGCTTAGATGTAAAGTCTTAAGCTGGCCACTAACGGTCCAATTTCTAGCGAAAAATCGTTCGAGCGATCAGAAATTCTGATCGGACGAAAAATCGTTCACTACACCATCAACTAACCAATCATTGCTTTCTATCTATCACGACCACCAAGAAAATCCAAATTTTCGTTCGACGAAAATTCATTCGGGCGACATTTTTTTTCACTCGTTCATAATCGATTGTGTCCACCAATGGAGATTATTTACAACCAATCCAATCAGAATTTCTGATCGCTCGGACGATTTTTTGCTAGAAATTGGACCGTTAGTGGCCAGCTTAAGATCAACCTTCTGATTATCCATTGTTAGTAAAGATAGAGCACTATGCTCAGGGCCGGGCCGAGGCAGAGGCTGAAGAGGCTCCAGCCTCAGGGCGCAGTGTAGGAGGGGACGCACAATTCATTCAGCTGTCATTCCCAATTGTGTTTGAAGCACAAAGAAATTAGAAAAGGACATACATAGCAGTGACTGCAAGCCAGATAACTAGAGATTAAGGTGTTGGGGATGTTGGGGGCCCTGGGGCGCCTCTTAGTCTAATAGCAATTAGTGTGTGACGGCTGGGGTGGGAGGGATGGAGGGGCGCACTTTGCAGTCTCAGCCTTGGGTGCTGAAGGACCTTGTCCCGGCTCTGACTATGCTGCTGCTGCTGCTCACACAATTTTCCTACTTGATGCAACTATTCCAGAAGAAGTGCCTTTGGAAAAGTCAGTCACATGACCCAGAGGTCTGTTCACAAAAGTATAGAGCTGGCAGCCGATTGGAAGTTTTTTCCTCTGCACAGTGCCATCACTTGACCACACCCACCCTCCTCCCTCTACTGTGGCGCACAGAGACAGAGGCTGTGTCTCCTCTTTATTCACAGGAAAATTCTGGCTGGAGCCTTCTCTCAACTTATCCCTAACTAACACCCAGGGCTGGAGCTACCATAGGGAAAATGGGCAATTGCCCCAGGGCCCCAGAGCCTGTAGGGGCCTCCAAGTTGTCCCTACCCCATCTTAACTGTTCTCCCCCAGGGACTCTGCAGAGTCTGTTAAGTTGGGAGGTGATTGGGGGAGGTTCAGCAGCAAGCTCAGGGGCCCAGGAGGGAAATTTGGCTGCAACAAAGGGCCTCTAATGACGCTTTTTGGTCGGTGGGGTGTCTGTTGGGGGGCGCCCAGGCTAATTTTGCCCTAGGGCCCAATTGTTACTTGAAACAGCCCTGCTAACACCTAGGGGAGTGTTGCAGAACAGATGAAAAGGTCATGAGACGCCCAATAAAATAGCAGGTGCCGCGGCTCTCATTATGTAAATTGCGGATACAAATAGTGGGTGTAGGCCCTTAATTTTATGCATGGTTAAGGTTAGGTACCACCAGGGGGAGTCTTAGGGATAAAGTGTACTTCAGATGGGAACAAACAAAAAATGTATACATACCTGGGTCTTCCTCCATCCCTCTTCGGCCTGATCACTACCCGGTTGTCCTCCTCAGTTGCCACCTGGTTCATCCGCAACTGACTCAAGTAAGTCGTCTAGTTGGGGCCAGTCAGCACAGGCGCAGTCTGGTCATGCACGCTCCCCCATCGCTCTGTGCCCTGGATGACTTTCTGGGGCAATTTGCAGAGGATCCAGGGGGCGACTGAGGAGGTAGTGATCAGGCCAAAGGGGGCTGGAGGAAGCCCCAGGTATGTATACATTTTTTCTTTAGCCCCATCTTAGATTTACTTTAAGTGCCACCAGGAAGTCAGCATTGCAAACCCAGATAGCCAGGTAATTTAAAAAAGTAACGTCAGGAAGGAGAATTATGTGACGAGTGAAAGCTAGTATGAAATATGAGGAAAGGGGATCTCATTCAGGACCCTTTTACACTATGGCATTGCAGTAAGCAATTTTACCGCCAGAGGCCACTAAGTCAATGAAAGTCAATGGAGACTTCCATACTTAATACGACATGGTGCAAAGGAAGTAGGAATATCACCACAATCCCCACGCAAAGTCAACAGTGCGTTACCGCATGATCCGTGCCTATTGCAATGCTAGTCTATGGTGGTGCAGTAAGTGTAAACGATGGAGTGGGGTGCGACACAGTGCTCATGTGTAGACCGACGGGAATACCGGTGATGTGCTTCCTGTCCAGCAGGGAGCACTTCCCAGAATGAGGGCAGGCTTATGCGTATGACCCTGTCTGACTAGTGGCTGGATTGTGTAATGGTTAAGGGCTCTGCCTCTGACACAGGAGACCAGGGTTCAAATCTTGGCTCTGCCTGTTCAGCAAGCCAGCACCTATTCGGTAGGAGACCTTAGGCAAGTCTCCCCAACACTGCTACTGCCTATAGAGCGTGTCCTAGTGGCTGCAGCTCTGGCGCTTTGAGTCTTGTCTGTGCACTCTGCCGCAGGGTCACTTAAAATACTGATTCGTGCGGTGATCCCATGGCAGGTTGTCAAATAAAATAGCTGAGAAAAAAAAACAATGCATAGTGGAAGGGGAACCTCTTAGTCCAAAGATGGCATCACTATCCATGCCCTGGGCCATGGCTATAAGTGGTATTAGCGTTCTAATTCAGGAACCGGCGTTTGGAAACCAAAATAATGCCAAACACCGCAATTCAGGACCCAAACTAGTGGACAGGGACACAGGGAGGTCACTCACGTGTGGTTCACACTTGAACATCAATACTAGCTATAAGCAGTGATGCTCTCACGAGTAATAACGAGTGCTTAAGCACTCGAATTCGTGATTTAAATGAGCTTTAATTAGCTCAGGTGTAAGGCATGGATTGAAGGGGTTATGTACCCATAATTCTGCATCCTCACTGCGCTCCAAATAGCTTGCACCCGTTCTATTGGAATGCGTTGCAAGCCTCACTGCTCGCACTTCCTCCTTCAAGCCAGAAGGAGGAAGTGCATGGGGGTGAGGCTTGCAACGTGTCCAATAGGACGCGTGCAAGCTAGTTGGAGCGCAGGGAGGACGCGCACTTATGTGTAAATAACCCCTTCACTCCCTACCGCACACCTAACCTAATTAAAGCTCATTTAAATCACAAATTTGGGTGCCTAAGCACTCGTTATTACTCGTGAGAGCATCACTGGTTACAAGTTTGTTAATTTGAACCCTTTCACTCAGTAAACTTTTTTTTTAACCACTATGGGAAATAAAAAGATTTTTACAAATCCTTTGGCTAAATGCTGCTGAAGACGTGTAATAGTTTTCAGAGCCACAGAGATCACACCAATGTTCTGTATGACCTTGTGTATATACTGTAAGTCTTATACAGTGTCAGGCTGCGAGGTGGTAAAGCTGAGGAAATCCACTTGCTGGCCAAACAGCAGTGTTGCTGCTCACAGTGAAGACTTGCTACAGATTCTATTGGCAGTGATAACACAGGGTTTCTGCTGCTTGGCCAGCAGGGGGATTTCTTCAGCTTTGCAGCAGCCCAGTCTGACACTGGTCTTATCTCTCTAGGAAATAAAACTGCTTAAATGGCTGTGCTGGAGGATTCTGCACTGTACACTCGCATTTCATATGACAGGCACCTTAATCACACATGACATATTTGCATTGGGATTGCAGCCAAGGCATTTTTATGAAAGTCTTTCCTGACAATTATGGTACTGGCTCTTCAGTAGCAAGCACGTTACAATATAAACCCCATACAGACTTTTCTGTTTACAGAGTTGACTGGATTATTATTGACATATCTCCTAATGGAAGATGTCCGCACTCTCATCACTTGGTGTCAGCAGGTTAGCTTGCATGGCGGCATGCCAGCCTGGTGTGTGTTTGTGGGCAGAGCTGCTGCATAGAGTGATATGTGACATGATGTACGATAGGCATCTGGCAACGTTCCAAAAAACCTTACAGAGATAAAAACACAGGAGCCCCTTATGGTGTAGTATATCAAGCAAAGGATGTGAATAATATATAAGTAATATTACTCACAAATGTGGGTTGCAAGACCAACATCTACAGTATCAAGCAGTGATAAAATCCCGTCCTCACTTGGGTCTTAAGATGTTGCCTATCTGCAGTTGGGCCCCTCCCTTGAAGAATGTATGATTGGATGTCCAAAGGACTCTAACTCAATCCCCCCCCTCCCCCAAGTGATACTTGCGGAGTGGGGATATAGAAGGGAGGCAAGAGGTGCCTGTCAGACAGGCACTCGTACAGATGGATTACTTCATTTTAGAGACATTGAATTGACCTCATGAAGCCGGCAGCAACCTGTGAAATGCGTTGTTTTCAGTGCTAATTAAAAAAAAATAATATTAGTTTACTACTACCAGGTACAGGGGCAAACCCAGGATTTTCAAGGGGGGGGGGGAATTGCTGAAAGGTTTCCCTCAGCCATGTACAATACAGTATAATAATATGGTTGGACATCATACTGGGTACACATAATGCAATTTCTCGTCCGACCCACCAACAACAGGATTGATGAGGAGCAGTTTGGAAACAGATAATAATGAGGACAGCCAACATAATGATGGAGAAAGTGAAGCATTCAGACAGCAGGGCACAGGGCTGTGCTCATACCTGACTCTGTTAAGTTCCCCAGAGCTGCTCCATGCTCTGTACACAGGCTGCTACTCCATCCAAAGTCAACTGTAGTAGATAAAGAAAGGGGGCGGGGCTGTGAGCTGCAGGATGCCTGCAGATATTCTGGTGTCTCTACGTGTGCCTCTCCCCAAACATGGTCACGGCCCTGGTCTGAGGGGGGATTCTGGGCAGCTGTAATCCCCCCCTGCGTTTGCCTATGAGGTAAGCCTTTTTGTTTTCATATTATTACTCACTCAAGTCACCTTTATTTGGGGCACCTCTTCCTCCTTACTATGTGACATGATGACACGTCATGACCATGTTTATGTACAGCCCCAATCCTACTTAGAACTAGACCTTTTTATTTTTACTCACTGTAAAAGTGCCCATTTTGAATGGAAGTTTCAGAGGAACTTTCTCAATCTTTAGAAACATGGCCGCTGGCGTACTTCTATGGAGAGGTGGAGCATCTCCTGTGCCCCCAAGACATCAGGACAAGTATGTATTTATCGCCATGACCCTCCCTATCTGTCCTTATTGAGACAGGGCTTATCATTGACATGCTCTGTAATTTTCAGCTCAAGTACTCTATATGTTTCACTGCCAGTACATGAGGGTAGTTTTTTAAATCTTCAGCACCAAAATAAATCTATGAGATTCTAGGAATGTCCTAGTTAGGATTAGGACTATAGATAGGATTTGTTTATCTCATTAGTATATTTCCATTTCAGGTTTGCTTTGAGCTTGCAAGATTTTAAGGTAAGAGATTTCTTCTTTTTATTATTTGTTTACTCAATTTTCTTATGTGAGTACCCACTGCAGGATGCAATATATTAAGAGACAAACATATCACCACTGGCACTAAATTAGCGCTACAACAGATGTCAGGTGAGAAAATTGGTAGAGGTCAGTGACATCACACTAGAATTTCACCTCATAGAATCACAAAATCGAAATCCAGCATGTGTACTAGCTTGATGCGACATAGATTTGGTAAGATTGTAGAATTAAGATTGTATAATGTATACCCAGTTTTACATGCAACCTCCTGACTGCTCTACAGCAATGCTGAACTAGTCAGCACTAGTCTAATTTAGTAAGTTTTCTTTGTATGGACTTTCACAAGGATTGATTGATTGATTATTGATTGATTCATTCATTCATTGGAATATAATTTTTTTCATCATTTTTCATTACTCCAGTCTAATTATCAGAGAAGAGGACTCCGATCATCTTTTTGGATTCAATAAAATCTAAAACAATTTCACATACGCATTTGATCAGTTTTTGACAATTCATGCTTTTTTGCAATCCTTTTGAAATAGACAACAAAAGGATGGCATAAAAATCTATCCCTCTGTAGACAGCATAATGGTGTGTAAGTTAAGGATTTGGATTTCCTTATGGATCGTAATAATGTGCGTAAGTTGCTATAGAGAATGCAGTGACAGCACATTTGTGCCTCACGCTGATTTTCACATTTTAATGACTGGATCCAGACACGAGTTACAGAAAAGAGGTCAGTGTGAATTAGCACAATATTCATGAAGGAATACAGCTCCCGTGTAACCATTGTCTAGCAATCATTGATCCCTGCAGATAAGGAAATTCGCAGCAGGCTGCCTGGTTGCTAGGAGACGTTATTGATCCTCCTCTCGCTACCTGTTCAGACGGCCTCATCTGCTGACGCTCACCACTTACACCGGCTAAATAGTCGAAGCCTTTAATATTTATAGATGAAACATTTTAACAATCAACCCCTTAAAGTTAGAAGCTTTCATCTGCATTTGTATACTCCAGCCCTCTGCAGGGAATTTCTGTATTATTGAGGATGGTTCTTCCCTTGTGTAATTGCCTCAGTTTTGAGTATGTATTCATTAATCATTATATTCCCTCAAATGCCACGGACCAGAGTGATTTACAGTGTATAGGATTCCTGCCTGTATCTGACAACTGAAAAAGGAATGGCAGAACTGTGCTGTTACTAAAAGAAAAAACATTGGAAGTACTCCGTAGAGATGGTTAAAAAGGAACTGTACTGAAAATAACAATGAATAAAATTGCTTATTTTTTACGATATTAATTTATAGATTATTTAGTCAGTGTTTGCCCATCGTAAAATCTTTCCTCTCCCTGATTTACATTATGAAATATAGCACAAGTGGTGAAATCTTTAGTCCTGCCAGGTGATCTGTGTGGAACGTTCGTTTGCTGAGAGTTCTTGTTGCTTGTTTGGCAGTTGGAAAAATCGCAAAGTACTTGAAAAAGCGCTTTGTATTGCGATTTCCCAAGCGCTTTTATGAATAAATACATTGTATTTATTCATTTCTGGGTCAAAGAGTTCACTTCTTGACTGATTTCAGGAAGTGAAAATCGTAATCGCTCAGCAAAAGTGCTTAGAAAAAGCTCTTACAAAAGTGCTTTTCTAAGCGCAATGCGCAGAGAAAAGCGCTTTAAAAAAAGCTCAATAAATCTCTCAGCGCTTGTGATAGCACTGGTGATTTATAATGTGAACTAAGCCTTCCTCTGATTACACCCCTCGGACACTGCAGCTGCCATTGGCTGGTTTTGGGAGTCCATATCAATACAGTGCTTGGGGCCCCATGTAAAACTTGCACTGGGGCCCTAAGCTCTTAAGTTATGCTACTACTTGCATGCAAATGTAATACAAATTGTATGCAGCTTAGATTTTGGCCAATCAAAATCAGCAGGAAGTGAAGTTTATTGGCCTAATTCCACAGTCCATATAATTTGCATGAAATTTACATGTGAATCAGAACTGTTAGCATGCTCATTGGCCATCTCTCATGATCAGTAATGGCTGATGTAATATAACATGTACAGCTTAAACGACCACTATCACAAAAAATGTAAAATTTAAAATACATGAAAACACAAATAAAAAGTACATTTCTTCCAGAGTAAAATGTGTTATAAATTACTTCTCTCCTATGTGGCTTTCACATACAGTAGGTAGTAGAAATCTGATAGATCTGACAGGTTTTGGACGAGCCCATCTCCTTATGGAAGATTCTCAGGGTTTACTTTATTTTCAAAAGCAGTTAGTGAACGGCCGTTGCTCAGTCCAACTGCCAAAATAGTGTGCTAAGAGGTGGGGGCGGCCAGCATCTTTGTACAGATCCTTTCCAGGGAGTGGTTTTGTAAAGAATAAATGAAATACTGAGAATCCCCCATGATTGAGATGGACTAGTCAAAACCCTGTCAGTTCCATCAGATTTGTACTACCTACTGTAAGTGACAGCAACATAGGAGAAAAGTAATTTATGGCTCATTTTCCTGTGGAAGAAACATACTTTCTTATTTGTATGTGTTTACGTATAGTGGTCCTTTACTAACATTAAAGGGATTGCTACACCAATAATAATACTGTTTTTTAACAAATCGCAATATAGACAAACTAGCACAATGGCAGTCAATGGCTTCACTGTTTCTCTCGCCTGCGAATTCAGACAGGGAAACCCATGCTGTTGAAATTAATAGGCTGCCTCCCGATTTGCAAGTGGAAAAAAAATCGGACAGCATGCAGCCAATACAAGGGTCATGCTGAGAATCCTTATAGCCATGCATGGCAAGAAAGCATCCTCACACCAAATGTTACGTCATGAATAGGCAGTTGTATTCACATGAATCTCTATCTTGAGACATGTCTAGCAGTGAGGTTTCAGGCCTTGTGTTCACTCCTGAATGATGAACCATCCAGTCATAATGATTGGATTGTCTGTTGATCGGACGTGAACTCTTCTGCTGACTGATGATAAATAATAACTTATTTGGTTGCTAAGTATTTGGACATGCCTGTAAACATCTTCCTTACCTCCTCCACCACCAGGGCGCCCCTTCCATGCCCCCCTGGCTGTCTGCTTAGCCTCCCTTTATCAGACCCACAGTGTCCCTTTATCAGACACGTTGTGTCCCTTCTGCACTTCCACTGCAACCACTCGGTGTCCTCTTCCTGGCACCGAAGTAGGTTAGATTTAATGACTAGGGTTAGAAGTTATAGGAAGGGGGTTTAGTCAGGAAAGAAGATAACTTTAACAACTTGAGGACCACAGGTTTATACCCTCCTAGTGACCACTGACCAGGCCATTTTTTACAATTCCGCACTTCGCAACTATAACAGTTTATTGCTCGGCTATACAACTTAGCAATCAAATTAATTTTACCTCGTTTTCTTCCCACTAATAGCATTGTCTTTTGGTGGTCTCTGATTGCTGCTGCAATCTTTATTTTTTTTTTATTAATAAAAGATTATCATTTTTTTTTAAATTCCTATTTATTTTATTCCCCCCACCTCCCCCTAATTTAACCCTAGACTGCAATACATACACTACCCATACATAGGCATCAGCCTATGATATGGATTAGACTGTGAGCTGTTAGGAGGGACAGTTAAGTGACAAGGCTGTCCCCTGTACAGCGATGCGTAAGATCGGCCCGCTGTACACATATATTTATGCTTTTTATGGTTTATTTAAGCCAGCTCTGATCGCCGCTGGCAGGCTGATTGTGTGGCCCTGCTCTGTTTACTGCAGGGAACGCGCGCTCGAGCAAGCGCTCGTTCCCTGCAAATCTCGTTCCGTGCGAGATCATGCCACCTGGCGTGATCAAGGAACAAGAGAGCTGCTTTGCAACAACCATCCTGCATTAGGCAGGCGCAGAGTAGTTAAAGAGAAACTCCAACCAAGAATTGAACTTTATCCCAATCAGTAGCTGATACCCCCTTTTACATGAGAAATAGAATGATTTTCACAAACAGACCATCAGGGGGCGCTGTGTGACTAATTTTGTACTGAAACCCCTCCCACAAGAGGCTCTGAATACCGCGGTACTCTGGGCAAACTGCCACAATGTAACAATGTTCACAGACAGGAAATGGCTGTTTAAAGCTGTCTGTAACAGCCAGAGCAGCTAGAAACAGCTACATAACTTGCCCACAGTAACAATGTCACCATGTAATACATGTCAGAATGTGAATCTGGGAGAGGAAAGATTTTACAATGAGCAAACACTGACTAAATCATTTATACATAATTATTGTAAAAATGAAGCACTTTTTTTATTTAATTATTTTCACTGGAGTTCCTCTTTAACCACTTGAGGACCTAGGGCTTTCTACCCCTTAAGGACCGGCCACTTTTTTTCCATTCAGACCACTGCAGCTTTCACGGTTTATTGCTCGCTCATACAACCTACCACCTAAATGAATTTTGGCTCCTTTTCTTGTCACTAATACAGCTTTCTTTTGGGGCTATTTGATTGCTCCTGCGATTTTTACTTTTTATTATATTCATCAAAAAAGACATGAATTTTGGCAAAAAAATGATTTTTTTTAACTTTCTGTGCTGACATTTTTCAAATAAAGTAAAATTTCTGTATACATGCAGCGCGAAAAATGTGGACAAACATGTTTTTGATAAAAAAAACCCATTCAGTGTATATTTATTGGTTTGGGTAAAAGTTATAGCGTTTACAAACTATGGTGCAAAAAGTGAATTTTCCCATTTTCAAGCATCTCTGACTTTTCTGACCCCCTGTCATGTTTCATGAGGGGCTAGAATTCCAGGATAGTATAAATACCCCCCAAATGACCCCATTTTGGAAAGAAGACATCCCAAAGTATTCACTGAGAGGCATAGTGAGTTCATAGAAGATATTATTTTTTGTCACAAGTAAGCGGAAAATGACACTTTGTGAGAAAAAAAAAAAAAAAAAAAGTTTCCATTTCTTCTAACTTGCGACAAAAAAAAATGAAATCTGCCACGGACTCACCATGCCCCTCTCTGAATACCTTGAAGGGTCTACTTTCCAAAATGGGATCATTTGTGGGGTGTGTTTACTGTCCTGACATTTTGGGGGGTGCTAAATTGTAAGCACCCCTGTAAAGCCTAAAGGTGCTCATTGGACTTTGGACCCCTTAGCGCAGTTAGGCTGCAAAAAAGTGCCACACATGTGGTATTGCCATACTCAGGAGAAGTAGTATAATGTGTTTTGGGGTGTATTTTTACACATACCCATGCTGGGTGGGAGAAATATCTCTGTAAATGACAATTTGTTAATTTTTTTTACACACAATTGTCCATTTACAGAGATATTTCTCCCACTCAGCATGGGTATGTGTAAAAATACACCACAAAACACATTATACTACTTCTCCTGAGTACGGCGATACCACATGTGTGGCACTTTTTTGCACCCTAACTGCGCTAAAGGGCCCAAAGTCCAATGAGTACCTTTAAGATTTCACAGGTCATTTTGAGAAATTTCGTTTCAAGACTACTCCTCACGGTTTAGGGCCCCTAAAATGCCAGGGCAGTATAGGAACCCCACAAATGACCCCATTTTAGAAAGAAGACACCCCAAGGTATTCCGTTAGTAGTATGGCGAGTTCATAGAAGATTTTATTTTTTGTCACAAGTTAGCGGAAAATGACACTTTGTGAAAAAACACAATTAAAATCAATTTCCGCTAACTTTTGACAAAAAATAAAAACTTCTATGAACTCACCATACTCCTAACGGAATACCTTGGGGTGTCTTCTTTCTAAAATGGGGTCATTTGTGGGGTTCCTATACTGCCCTGGCATTTTAGGGGCCCTAAACCGTGAGGAGTAGTCTTGAAACGAAATTTCTCAAAATGACCTGTGAAATCCTAAAGGTACTCATTGGACTTTGGGCCCTTTAGCGCAGTTAGGGTGCAAAAAAGTGCCACACATGTGGTATCGCCATACTCGGGAGAAGCAGTACAATGTGTTTTGAGGTGTATTTTTACACATACCCATGCTGGGTGGGAGAAATACCTCTGTAAATGGACAATTGTGTGTAAAAAAATCAAAAGATTGTCATTTACAGAGGTATTTCTCCCACCCAGCATGGGTATGTGTAAAAATACACCTCAAAACACATTGTACTACTTCTCCCGAGTACGGCGATACCACATGTGTGGCACTTTTTTGCACCCTAACTGCACTAAGGGGCATAAAGTCCAATGAGTACCTTTAGGATTTCACAGGTCATTTTTGTTTCAAGACTACTCCTCACGGTTTAGGGCCCCTAAAATGCCAGGGCAGTATAGGAACCCCACTAATGACCCCATTTTAGAAAGAAGACACCCCAAGGTATTCCGTTAGGAGTATGGTGAGTTCATAGAAGTTTTTATTTTTTTGTCACAAGTTAGCGGAAATTGATTTTAATAGTTTTTTTTCACAAAGTGTCATTTTCCGCTAACTTGTGACAAAAAATAAAATCTTCTATGAACTCACCATACTCCGTACGGAATACCTTTGGGTGTCTTCTTTCTAGAATGGGGTCATTTGTGGGGTTCCTATACTGCCCTGGCATTTTAGGGGCCCTAAACCGTGAGGAGTAGTCTTGAAACCAAATGTCGCAAAATGACCTGTGAAATCCTAAAGGTACTCATTGGACTTTGGGCCCCTTAGCGTACTTAGGGTGTAAAAAAGTGCCACACATGTGGTACCGCTGTACTCAGGAGAAGTAGTATAATGCGTTTTGGGGTGTATTTTTACACATACCCATGCTAAGTGGGAGAAATATCTCTGTAAATGACAATTGTTTGATTTTTTTACACACAATTGTCCATTTACATAGAAATTTCTCCCACCCAGCATGGGTATGTGTAAAAATACACCCCAAAACACATTATACTACTTTTCCTGAGTACGGCGGTACCACATGTGTGACACTTTTTTGCAGCCTAGGTGCGCTAAGGGGCCCAACGTCCTATTCACAGGTCATTTTGAAGCATTTGTTTTCTAGACTACTCCTCGCGGTTTAGGGCCCCTAAAATGCCAGGGCAGTATAGGAACCCCACAAGTGACCCCATTTTAGAAAGAAGACACCCCAAGGTATTCCGTTAGGTGTATGGCGAGTTCATAGAAGATTTTATTTTTTGTCACAAGTTAGTGAAAAATGACACTTTGTGAAAAAAAACCAATAAAAATTATTTTCCGCTAACTTTTGACAAAAAATAAAATCTTCTATGAACTCGTCATACACCTAACATAATACCTTGGGGTGTCTTTTTTTTCTAAAATGGGGTCACTTGTGGTGTTCCTATACCGCCCTGGCATTTTACAGGCCCAAAACCGTGAGTAGTCTGGAAACCAAATGTCTCAAAATGACTGTTCAGGGGTATAAGCATCTGCAAATTTTGATGACAGGTGGTCTATGAGGGGGTGAATTTTGTGGAACCGGTCATAAGCAGGGTGGCCTTTTAGATGACAGGTTGTATTGGGCCTGATCTGATGGATAGGAGTGCTAGGGGGGTGACAGGAGGTGATTGATGGGTGTCTCAGGGGGTGGTTAGAGGGGAAAATAGATGCAATCAATGCACTGGGGAGGTGATCGGAAGGGGGTCTGAGGGTTTGGCCGAGTGATCAGGAGCCCACACGGGGCAAATTGGGGCCTGATCTGATGGGTAGGTGTGCTAGGGGGTGACAGGAGGTGATTGATGGGTGTCTCAAGGTGTGATTAGAGGGGAGAATAGATGCAAGCAATGCACTGGCGAGGTGATCAGGGCTGGGGTCTGAGGGCATTCTGAGGGTGTGGGCGGGTGATTGAGTGCCCTAGGGGCAGATAGGGGTCTAATCTGATAGGTAGCAGTGACAGGGGGTGATTGATGGGTAATTAGTGGGTGTTTAGGGTAGAGAATAGATGGAAACACTGCGCTTGGGTGGTGATCTGTTGTCGGATCTGCGGGCGATCTATTGGTGTGGGTGGGTGATCAGTTTGCCCACAAGGGGCAGGTTAGGGGCTGATTGATGGGTGTCAGTGACAGCGGGTGATTGATGGGTGTCAGTGACAGGGGGTGATTGATGGGTGATTGATAGGTGATTGACAGGTAATCAGTGGGTTATTACAGGGGAGAACAGATGTAAATATTGCACTGGCGAATTGATAAGGGGGGGTCTGAGGGCAATCTGAGATTGTAGGCGGGCGATTGGGTGCCCGCAAGGGGCAGATTAGGGTCTGATCTGATGGGTAACAGTGACAGGTGGTGATAGGGGGTGATTGATGGGTGATTGATGGGTAATTAGTGGGTGTTTAGAGGAGAGAATAGATGGAAACACTGCGCTTGGGTGGTGATCTGATGTCGGATCTGCGGGCGATCTATTGGTGTGGGTGGGTGATCAGTTTGCCCGCAAGGGGCAGGTTAGGGGCTGATTGTTGGGTGGCAGTGACAGGGGGTGATTGATGGGTGATAGGTGATTGGCAGGTGATTGACAGGTGATCAGTGGGTTATTACAGGGAAGGACAGATGTAATTAATGCACTGGCGAATTGATAAGGGGGGGGGGTCAGAGGGCAATCTGAGCGTGTGGGCGGGTGATTGGGTGCCCGCAAGGGGCAGATTAGGGTCTGATCTGATAGGTAAAAGTGACAGGTGGTGATAGGGGGTGATTGATGGGTGATTGATGGGTAATTAGTGGGTGTTTAGAGAAGATAACAGATGTAAACGATACATTTGGGAGGTAATCTGACGGCGGGTTTGCGGGCGATCTAATGGTGTGGGTGGGTGATCAGATTGCCCGCAAGGGGCAGGTTAGGGGCTGATTGATGGGTGGCAGTGACAGGGGGTGATTGATGGGTGATAGGTGATTGGCAGGTGATTGACAGGTGATCAGTGGGTTATTACAGGGAAGAACAGATGTAATTAATGCACTGGCGAATTGATAAGGGGGGGTCTGAGGGCAATCTGAGCGTGTAGGCAGGTGATTGGGTGCCCGCAAGGGGCAGATTAGGGTCTGATCTGATAGGTAACAGTGACAGGTGGTGATAGGGGGTGATTGATGGGTGATTGATGGGTAATTAGTGGGTGTTTAGAGGAGAGAATAGATGTAAACAATGGATTTGGGAGGTGATCTGATGTCGGATCTGTGGGCGATCTATTGGTGTGGGGGGGGTGATCAGATTGCCCGCAAGGGGCAGGTTAGGGGCTGATTGATGGGTGGCAGTGACAGGGGGTGATTGACGGGTGATTGACGGGTGATTGACGGGTGATTGACGGGTGATTGACAGGTGATTGACAGGTGATCAGGGGGATAGATGCATACAGTAAACAGGGGGGGGGTGGTCTGGGGGGGGGGGTCTGGGGAGAATCTGAGGGGTGGGGGGTGATCAGGAGGGGGCAGGGAGCAGGGGGGGGGATAAAAAAAAAAATAGCGTTGACAGATAGTGACAGGGAGTGATTGATGGGTGATTAGGGGGGTGATTGGGTGCAAACAGGGGTCTGGGGGTGGGCAGGGGGGGGGGTCTGATGGGTGCTGTGGGCGATCTGGGGCAGGGGAGGGAGAAATCAGTGTGCTTGGGTGCAGACTAGGGTGGCTGCAGCCTGCCCTGGTGGTCCCTCGGACACTGGGACCACCAGGGCAGGAGGCAGCCTGTATAATACACTTTGTAAACATTACAAAGTGTATTATACACTTTGTATGCGGCGATCGCGGGGTTAACATCCCGCCGGCGCTTCCGTATAGCCGGCGGGATGTTGCGGCGAGCGAGCGGTGACAGGCGCCGGCGGAGGATCGCGTCACGGATGACGCGATCGCTCCGCCCATGCCCTTAAATGGACCGCCGCCTCTGTGGGTGAGGCCGTCCTGCAGGGCTCCACTTCCCCGCCGCCCCTGTGTAGTGGGCGGTCGGGAAGTGGTTAAAGAGGGGAGGTTAAAGCGTACCCGAGCCAAAGCTCACATGCAAGCTCACTTATTTAGTTAAGAAGAGGGAAGCGCTGGATCCTATAGGCTTCCCACTGTGTCCTCCAGGCCCCATTTCCATTCACAGTCCTCCAAAGATTACCGAAGTCTGGTTGGTAATTTGATTGGAGCCATGCTCCACTTCAAGCACAAGTCTGGCATTACTGCATCTGCATGAAAACGGCCCTGCCTGCACAATAAGCTGGAGCCGCTTGTACTCACACGGCTGCAGAATGTCCACACTTGTGCCAGAAGAGGAGCATAGCCCCAAACAGCTGGACAGTTCTGGGCAGTGGCAGAGAACAGAAGGAGAGCAGGGGAAACCTCTGCAGGATCCAGAGGCCTGCTCTCTCTGTAGGTAAGTAACATCATACTTGTAAGTGTTCAAGAGGTGATATGGTTCAAGGAAGCCTGACATTAAAGGAGAACTGTAGTGAGAGGTATATGGAGGCTGCCATATAGATTTCCTTTTAAGCAATACCAGTTGCCTGGCAGCCCTGCTGAGCTATCTGCCTGCAGTAGTGCGAATCACACCAGAAACAAGCATGCATCTAATCTTGTCAGATCTGACAAAAATGTCAGAAACACCTGATCTGCTGCATGCTTGTTCAGGATCTAGGTCTAAAAGTATTAGAGGCAGAGGATCAGCAGGGTAGCCAGGCAACTGATATTGTTTAAAAGGAAATAAATATGGCAGCCTCCATATAACTCACACTACAGTTCTGCTTTAAGAAGCTGAGCATGGAGAAGTCCTGTTAAGGCAGGGGACGGTCAGATGACCCTGCAGGTACTGTAGATCCATCTAGCTGAGGGTCATATATTAAGGGTGAGTTCCCACTGCTTGGGGTGTTGTGTCTCACCGAAGTGTCATTGCTTTGCACTTGCTAGGAAATTGTGACGAAGAGTTACAGGGTTGTGTGGATCCTATTGTGTACTTCTTTGGTCTTTGAAAGGCTTATTTGATACATAGAGTTCTTATTTAGGAGGTTTTATTTGTGTTTGATAATTAAAAGAGTGCAAAACCAATATTTTTTTTCATCCTGTATAGATATCAGCACAGTATATTTTATTTGGAGGTAACTACCAGTATTTGTTTCTGAGCCTCAGCTTTGGCTCGGGTCCTCTTGAGGCAGGGGTCACACTTGTCGGCTTTCATGCGTGTTTTTTGCACAGAAAAACTGATTTCAACTGAGAACTCATGTTAATCAATGAGCTAGGTCACACTTGAATGCAGATTTCGTGTGCAGAAAAAAACATCTTGTGTCGTCAGTTTTCTCTATGGCTGGGTTCACATAAGACATAGCGAGAAAAAGTAGTGTTTTCGAATGGTGCGTTTGCAATTTACTATTACAAATTTTAGAGTTTTCGCTGCGTCTTGCGCTTGCTTTTTTTTACGCAGATGCGTTTTTCATGCGTTTTGCATGCGTTTTAATGAGTTTTTATACGTTTGTGGTTTGCTAATGGAAAACGCATATGCGTTTTGTATGCATTTTTTTTAAGGAACATTTTAATTTTTTTTAACAGGAAGCGGAAACACATCACAGATCTTTACTTTTTAACGAAAAATGCATGAAAAAAGCAATGCATATTGCCATTCTTTATGTGCATTTTGGCAGCCAGTCTGCATATTATGCAACACTACAAGCGTCTGCAGAATAGAGATGGCCCGAACGGTTCACATGCGAACTTATTGGCGTGAAAATCGGTGGTTCGCGTTTGCGATCGAACGCGAACTTTATGCGAGTTCGACCCGCCCCCTATACTACATCATTGGGCTAAACTTTGACCCTCTACATCACAGTCAGCAGACACATGAGCCCATATGCAATTAACTTTTTTCACCTGAGTTTTCTCCTAGGAGAAAATGTTTCAACTTCTTTTTAAAATAACTTTTCAGCATTCTATAATCTAAAAAGTACCAAAAAGTAAAAAAAAAAAAGTATTAGCAAAATTATTTTGAGTATTTTCTCTCTTGCTGGTGGCTTAAAAGGAATTTTATGACAAGGTGTGAAAATGTCAACTTGAAGAAAACTCAGGTGAAAAAGTGAATTGCATATGGGCCATGGTAGGCAGTCAGGCTACACTGCCTCCTGGAGCCCCTCCTCCCCCTTTTATAAAAGACAGCTGTGTCAGCCATGATCTCACTCTGTGTTCTGCGTAGTTAGTAAAAGAAGGGAGAGAGTTGCTGCAGAGATTAGGGAAAGCTTAGTTAGGCTGTTGTTAGGCTTGTTAGCTTGCTCCTTGCTGATACTTATTGCTAAAAAGCACCCAAAATCAGCTCTTTTGAGTTCTAATTGTTCTTGTGATCTGCTTTTTTTTTTGTGGCCCACTGACACTTGCATATACAGCCCTGTCAGTCGCAGCTGGCCCTTGCTAGATGCTATACTGTGCTAGGCCCAGCACATTCAATGCCTACCTTTTCACTGCACCTGTGTGTGACAGCTGAACATTTCTAATATTAGTCCGACCGTGCATACCTGTTAATGTTCACTGCACCTGCGTGACAGCACGCAGTGTTATATACCAGTCACTGCATAACTGTTCACTGCACCTGTGTGTGTGACAGCTGCACATTGTATTGATACCAGTCCATGCATACCTGTTCACTGCACTTGCATGACAGCATGCAGTTTTATATACCAGTCACTGCATACCTGTTCACTGTACCTGTGTGTGCGACAGCTGCACATTTGTAATACCAGTCCATGCATACCTTTCACTGCACCTGTGTAACAGCACGCAGTTTTATATACCAGTCACTGCATACCTGTTCACTATACCTGTGAGTGTGTGACAGCTGCACATTTGTAATACCAGTCACTGTATACCTTTCTCTGCACCTGTGTGACTGCATGCTGTTTTATACAGCAGTCACTGTATATCTTTCACTGCATCTCTGTGACCACACGCTGTTTTATATACCGGTCTGTGCATACCTTTCACTGCACATGTGTAACCGCACATTGTTGTACCAGCAGTGACTGCAACCTTTTCACTGCACCTGTGTAACTGCACATCGTATTAGTCAAGTCAATGCATACCTTTCACTTCATCCCTCCCAATATGGACAAAACGAGGCAGAGCCAGAGGCAGGGCACCTGGCAGGTCTGTTCAAGGTCGGGCTGTCGTGATTTCATGCGGCTCTCGACCAAATTACAGTGTTCAGAAGAAGGCATGTGCCATCAACCCCCAATATTGTCAGGACATAGTTGACTATTTAACACAGAACACCTCATCTTCCTCAGCTTCCGCACGGAAGTGTGACATATCTTCCACCCCCTGCTCTGATTCTGGCACCCCACTTAACACTCCGTCAGCAGCTGTCACCAAAGTGCCATCATCCCAGGGCTCAGCGGTGTGGAAGCAATGCCATCTGTACTCTCTGCCACCGAAAATTGAGCCATGGAAAGACCAAGACCTGTGTAGGGACAACTACCTTATGAAGGCACATGATTACAAAGCACAACCTGCAATGGGATGACCACCTGAGGAAAAGCAGCACACAAAAACAAAGCCACACACCGCAGTGTAGGATACCATGACGCAATTATTTCTAGCGATACCAAAACTGTACCGTGATGTTGAAAGGCAAGTAGTGTCATCTCTGGCACATAGCGCTGGGTAAAGGGTCCATCTGACCATGGGTGCCTGGTCTGCAAAGCATGGTCAGGCCTGCTCAAAGACAGTCCCCACAAACAGTATCTCTGCCCGCACACCGCGTGACTGCCTGCTCCAAGACTAAATCAGTCCCCAAACAACATCTCTGCCTGCAGGCCGCTTGGCTGCCTTCTCTGCCACCACCAACGAGGTCCAGGACTCCAGGTGGATTCCTGAATTTTTAAGGCCTAGCTAGCAGCAGCCGCTATAATAATTTTTCTGGTGCCTGTACATGCCTGCCTAATTTTTCTGGCTGCACTGAGGCTGCAACAACAAAACAAAAGGCATGTACATGTATCAATTCCCCATCATGATCGTTACCTTGCCGCGGTGAAGGGGCTTGCGTATCACAATGAAGCAATGACTGCCGGCTATATGAAACTGTTGAGGGGCACACCCAAGATAATAAGGTCATTGCTTCATTGTAGACAGATCAAATTTGATCAGCTGGACAGTCACTGTTGTCCTATCATTGAGCTACCTCAGCCCGGCGACCATATGGGCTTGAAAACCACTATCGCCTGCACTCTCGCCAGGGTGCGCACCAGTCCAGCACGACCATCACTACACAAACAGCTGTTTGCGGTGTGTTACACAGTGAGCTTGGTGTGTCAGTGTGAAGCAGTACACTAATTACACTACCTGATTGATGTATACACATGCAATATGTTTTAAAGCACTTTATGCCTCCAATTTAGCATGCAATGTGATTTCTGCCCTTAAAACGCTGCTGTGCATCAAATTCTGACTTTTCCCCGAGACTTTTGACATGTATCCCACTCTGCCATGCCACTCTCCAGGTGTTAGACCCCTTGAAACATCTTTTCCATCACTTTTCTGGCCAGAATTACTGTTTGAAGTTTTGAAAGTTCACCTGCCCATAGAAGTCTATTGCGGTTCACAAAGTTCGCGCAAACCTGAACTTTTTCGGAAGTTCGCGTTCGAAGTTCGCAAACCTAAAATCAGAGTTTAGAGCCATTTCTACTACAGAGCGCATAATGTACAAACGCAAGTGCAACGCTGGTATTTCTGCATCCCATAGACTAACATTGCTGCATAAAATGCAGCGTTTCCCGCTCCACAAGCGTTTCTGCCATGTGTACACCCGGCCTACCAATTACATTAGCTGCTGTAATGCAGGGGTCACGCTTGTCTTTCAGTTTTCTTAAAAGTGTAGATAACTGAAAGACAAATGTGACCCTTGCCTTAAAGAGGAAGCCATTGTAAAATCTTCCCTCTCCCTGATTTACATTCTGACATTTATCACATGGTGACATTTTTATTGTTGGCCGGTGATGTCACTGGAAGTAGCTGCTGCTTTCTTTTTTGGCAGTTGGAAACAGCTGTAAACAGCTATTTCCCACAATGCAACAAGGTTCACAGACAGGAAACTGCCAGGACCATGGTCTTCACAGTTTCCTGTGGGAGGGGTTTTGCCACAATATCAGCCATACAGAGCCCCCCTGATGATCCGTTTGTGAAAAGGAATAGATTTCTCATGTAAAAGGGGCTATCAGCTACTGATTAGGATGAAGTTAATTTCTTGGTCACGGTTTCTCTTTAAGGTTAGGAATGTGGAAGGGGTTGGTAGATAGATTTTAGGGTTAGGTGTTAGGAAGGGTAATAATAAGGCTTGGGCAAGGGTTGGTGATTAGATATAAAGAGGGATTTAACTTTTAGGGACGAGGTTACATTGGGTTTTGGGATGGGTCAGGATAACATTATAGTGATTATTTATGACCAGCTGAATTGCAGACAAATGAGAAAGCACAGCTGACAACAGCACTGCATCTACAACACGCCGCAGAGGATTTGGCTCCCATCTACAAGGAACTGAGAGGGTTTCTGTCTGGTTTCATTAACTCTAGAAACTAGAGTCTGTTTAGAAGCAGTTGTAACAATTTAATACATTTAATTTCATTAGAGAGCAGTATAACTGACTGTGTAATGAGCTTTTTACTCTGAGGACTGTGTAAGCAACAAGGGGATATAAATACAGAATTAAAATGAAATAATTTCTCTACCAGTAGAGAAAAACCTTCTCCAGGGAGTGAAAGGGGTCTGAAATTTTTTGTTCAAATAGTGATAACCAACAGTGTCAATTAATTTAAAATCCAAATTACATTTCCTTCAGAACCTTAAAAAAAAAGAAACCTGTTCCTTTATTATTTTCCAGGGAACACCACAGAGCTTACTTTAATTTAGATCACAATGTTTTAGATTATATTATCCACCATAATATCCATATTTCTTTTAACAAGACAAGACACAGAACATTTATATGGCGCTTTTCTCCTGGTGGACTCAAAGAGTCAGAGCTGCAGCCACTAGGACACGCTCTACAGGCAGCAGCAGTGTTAGGGAGTCTTGCCCAAGGTCTCCTTACTGAATTGGTGCAGGCTTACTGAACAGGCGCAATTTGAACCCAGGTCTCCTGTGTCAGAGCCATTAACCAGTACACTACCGAGCCACTGCTAGATAGTGTACTGGTTAAGGGCATTAAACAGAGCATTCTCTAGCACATTTGTATTCCTGGCTTCAGGCACATAAAGGTTGTACATTTAAAAAAGGTGTTGGACGATTTGTGCGTCAGATCATGCCAATAGTAGAATATCTGTAACGTCACTTTCCCTAACTTACTACATCAACCATCTTTTACCTTTGCCTAACACTAACCCCTCCCCCAGTTGCCTTTTCATAACACTTGCCTCTCCCCTCCCTACGCCTAACACTAGCCACCCACCTACACCAAACTCTAACCGATGGTTATCTATCTACCTGGGGTTCAGCTACATAATACCCAAACTCTGTGCACCACTTACCGACGGGATCAGTAAATAATGGCGCACAGTGCCTATGCATAGAAATGGCGCCGCATTAAAAAGATACGCTTATCGCTATTTATCGTTAGTACGCATCATAATGGCGCACAGGGAAAAAAAGAAGAAAAACGGCACACAGTAACGTTATTTATCAATAGTGGCACACACTAACGTTATTTATCAATAGTGGCACACACTAACGTTATTTAACAATAGTGGCACACACTAACGTTATTTATCAATAGCGCCCTACATAAGCCAAACTGCAGAAGTTATTTAACTGCCAAACGATGAATGGATTTAATGTAACACTGTCAAGGTTAGGGTTAGGCACTACCAGGGGGGTGGTTAGGGTTAGGCACCACCAGGGGGGTGGTTAGGGTTAGGCACCACCAGGGGGGTGGTTAGGGTTAGGCACCACCGGGGGGTTTAGGGGTTAGGGATAGGTACAGAGAGGGTTCTGTGTGTTAACGCTACATAACAATAAGGCTTTGACGCTAAATAACAATAAGGCTTTAACGCTAAATAACAATAAGGCTTTAACGCTAAATAACAATAAGGCTTTAACGTTAAATAGCGATAAGCTGCAAACGGATTAGCGGCAACACTGTGCGCCATTATTCACAGGCGCCATTTTCAGATGGATGCCTTACCGACACCCTACCCCAATATCCAAGGTTCAGCTACATCATAGCCAAGCCCCTGCCTCCACTTACAGATCTAGGCCACTATTTGGAGTTTGGCTACATGATAGCCAAACTCCATGTACCTCTACCGCTATCCATGCACCACCGCTTGCTGACCTTGAATATTAGCTGCAGTTTGGCCTTACAATAGCCACAGACGCCGGTGTCTTCAGTGCACAAATCATACATTCGGCACCATCACAGCCGCAATTTACATTATGGTCTTCGGCAAAGCCAGAATTACTGATCAGGCTATGCACCCAAATGAATTGCTTCCCATAAGTGGACATAAAGAATTCCATCCAGGCACTGCTGTGAGGTGGTGTATTATGGGTGCCGTTTATCTCATGCTTGAAAGCAAAATTTGTAATACCTTCTGTTCTATAGGGACAGAGCCGTCTCACCCATCAGGCAACTCTAAATTATTGCCTGGAGCGCCACAGGCGGAGAGAGCGCAAAACCACCGCTACTGCAGTGTGTTTTTTTATTTATTTACATTCATGCCTGCCCTACTCAGTGCCCGAGTGCCGCCTCTCGTACCGCCCCCTCTCCTCTCATTCAGAGCGAGCAGCCACACAGATTTGATCCAGCAGATCGGAGACACTGCTTTGCTCCGCCCCTTCCTGCCTCTCTCTACTGTGCTTGACACAGTTTGAAAAGGAGAGCGGCAAGCAGGAATGAAGAGGCCAGAGAGCGGAGGAAGAAGGAGGCAGAGCTGATCCGTGATGCAGAGCCTCCAGAGGTAGATGCTGCTGGAGATGATGGGGACTCGGAGGCTCATCTATGCTGGCTGCCAAAGTGATCTTAGGCAGAGAGAGGGCAGCAAGCAAACGGCTACATCAAACCCTGCAAGGGCACAGACTGCGGGCAGCACACAGTAAGTAATTACAGGCATCTTTCACGTTGCCCCTACTGATCTATCCCAGCTGCCAATCCCCATCATCATCATCAAAGAGAGACACACGGGCTCACTGCAAAGTTACTTCCTGCCTGCCTGATGGAGCTAATTGTTTCTCCTCTGCACTGTGATGCAGGCTGGGTGTCTGCTGGGCTCTTTCAGGGATCAGTGAAGGATGGGTATGGCTTCTGCTGTGTGATGCAGGCTGGGTGTCTGCTGGGCTCTTTCAGGGATCAGTGAAGGATGGGTATGGCTTCTGCTGTGTTGCAGGCTGGGTGTCTGCTGGGCTCTTTCAGGGATCAGTGAAGGATGGGCATGGCTTCTGCTGTGTGATGCAGGCTGGGTGCTGCTGGGCTCTTTCAGGGATCAGTGAAGGATGGGCATGGCTTTTGCAGAGACGTTTCTGACAGGAGTTTATCTCCTGTACTGTGGTGTCGGGTGTCACAGGAGCTGGATGACTGTCCATGCAGGATCAGCAGAGGGATGTTGTCAGGTGTAAATGTATGCTGCATCTAGGGTTGCCAGGTGTCCGGTTTTACACCGGACAGTCCGGTTTTTGGCCCCTGTGTCCGGTGTAAAAAAACATGCTAAACCGGACAATTAAGTTGTCCGGTTTTAGCGCCCCCCGCAGCGCAGGAGGAGAACAGCGCAGCAGAGAGAGAGCTGGGAGCAGCGGTGGAGAAGGGGGGCAATCTCCCCCCCCTTCCCTCACCTTAGGGTGCTCTCTCTCCCCCGCTGTCTCCTCCAATATGAAGTGCAAGCTGGCGGGTGGCTGCGGGCGGAACTTACCTCTGTGTCGCTCCAGCGCCGGAAGTTCGGGTCCCGCAGCCGCTGAGAGAGATTTGACTCAAAAAAGATCCGGATCAAAGATCCGAATCATTCATGAGCCGGACAACAGTATCAGTCTGAATAGTGTTGTCCGGCTCATGAATGATTCGGATCTTTGATCCGGATCTTTTTTGAGTCAAATCTCTCTCAGCGGCTGCGGGACCCGAACTTCCGGCGCCTGCGACAGAGGTAAGTTCCGCCCGCCACCCGCCAGCCTGCTGCACATGATGGAGGAGACAGCAGGGGAGAGAGACAGCACCCTAAGGTGAGGGAAGGCAAGGGGGGGGGGGAGATTGCCCCCCTTCTCCACCGCTGCTCCCAGCTCTCTCTCTGCACTGTTCTCCTCCTACGGGGGGCACCTGGCTACCTATTCTGGGCACATATAGCCCCTGGCTACCTATTCCGGGCACATATACCCCCTGGCTACCTATTCTGGGCACAAATAGCCCCTGGCTACCTATTCTCTGGGCACATATAGCTCCTGGCTACCTATTCTGGGCACATATAGCCCCTGGCTACCTATTCTCTTGGCACATATAGCCCCTGGCTACCTATTCTGGGCACATATAGCCCCTGGCTACCTATTCTCTTGGCACATATAGCCCCTGGCTACCTATTCCGGGCACATATAGCCCCTGGCTACTTATTCCGGGCACATATAGCCCCTGGCTACCTATTCCGGGCACATATACCCCCTGGCTACCTATTCCGGGCACATATAGCCCCTGGCTACCTATTCCGGGCACATATAGCCCCTGGCTACCTATTCTGGGCACATATAGCCCCTGGCTACCTATTCTGGGCACATATAGCCCCTGGCTACCTATTCTGGGCACATATAGCCCCTGGCTACCTATTCTGGGCACATATAGCCCCTGGCTACCTATTCTGGGCACATATAGCCCCTGGCTACCTATTCCGGGCACATATAGCCCCTGGCTACCTATTCCGGGCACATATAGCCCCTGGCTACCTATTCCGGGCACATATAGCCCCTGGCTACCTATTCCGGGCACATATAGCCCCTGGCTACCTATTCCGGGCACATATAGCCCCTGGCTACCTATTCTGGGCACATATAGCCCCTGGCTACCTATTCTGGGCACATATAGCCCCTGGCTACCTATTCTGGGCACATATAGCTCCTGGCTACCTATTCTGGGCACATATACCCCCTGGCTACCTATTCTGGGCACGTATACCCCCTGGCTACATATACTGGGACATATATACCCCCTGGCTACATATACTGGGCACATATATCCCTGGCTACATATACTGGGAACACTGGCTGTTTGTCATTATGTGCATTTAGTGGTGAAAAGCTGTCTCTTTTGTGCATTTACTGGTGAAAAGCTGTCTCTTATTATGTGCATTTACTGGTGAAAAGCTGTGTCTTATTATGTGCATTTACTGGTGAAAAGCTGTCTCTTGTGCATTTACTGGGGAAAAGCTGTCTCTTATTATGTGCATTTACTGGCGAAAAGGTGTCTCTTATAATGTGCATTTACTGGTGAAAAGCTGTCTCTTATGTGCAGTTACTGGTGAAAAACTGTCTCTTATGTGCACTGGACCAGTACTACTGGTGAGGACAGTTAGTGACATGGCTATGTACTCTGTAATGTGCTGCAGAAGATGTCAGTGCGATATAAATACTATAAATTTTTTTTAAAAAAAAGCCCATTGCTTAGCCCCACTCTACATAAAAGTGCGCTTCTGACTCCGCCCCTAACTCCACCCCTAACTCCACCCCCTGTCCGGTTTTCTCCATCAGCCGACCTGGCAACCCTAGCTGCATCCCTGCTGTGCCCTGCATTTCACAAGTATAGCACATGAATATAATGTGATGTCTAATGAACGTTTGTGTTGATGCAGCAGTCTGTATATTTAGCACTGATTTTGGTTACATGCTTAAAGTGTACCTGAGACAGTACACTCACTGTGCCTTATTTATACTTACCTGGGGCTTCCTTCAGCCCCATGAGGACTGTAGGCTCCCTCACCATCCTCCCTAGTCGCTCTGTTGTCGCCTTCTGTATTTTCTTAAGTCATGGCCAGTCGTGGTGTTCTGCACATGCCCAATCACGAGTGTGCCCCATTCTTCGCCCAAGCGCAAAATACTCCCAGCCACGGCAACGTGTGACCAAGCTGCACATGCACAAAGCACTGCAACTGAAAAAGATACGTGAGGCGATGCTGGGACGAAGGAGTGGTTGATGTGGATGACGAGGAAGCTGGCAGTCCTTATGGGGTGGGAGGAAACCTCAAGTATAAATTAGGCACAGTGAACTGTCTGAGGTCCACATAAAGAGAATCTGAAGCGAGTATAAAACTCGCTTCCTCTTATATTCAGCAGGGGCATGTGTGTCCCTGCTAAACCGCCGCTATCGCGCCACATAACGGGGGTCCCTTACCCCCCAAATCCCCTCCGTCCTCGCCGGGGATCTCTTCCGCATTGAGGCAGGGCTAACTGCTATAGCCCTGCCTCACAGCGCGTCTGTCAGCGCGTATCTCCGCCTCTCCCCCGCCCCTCTCAGTCTTCCTTCACTGAGAGGGGCGGGGGAGAGGCGGCTATGCGCCGCTGATAGACGCGCTGTGAGGCAGGGCTGCAGCCGTTAGCCCTGCCTCTAGGAGCAACAAAATCTATGACCAATTTGGTCGTTGATTTTGCAGGGGGGGAATTCGGGGGTAAGGGACCCCCGTTGTGCAGCGGGATAGCGGCGGTTTAGCAGCTGCTGAATATAAGAGAAGAAGCGAGTTTTTTACTCGCTTCAGTGTCTCTTAAACAACTGAGTGTCAGTGCCTGAAATGATAGAATGCATTAATTATCAATTTGCTGTGAATGCTTGAGCTTTCTAAGCTACACATAACTGTATTAAAAGTAAAGATAATCATCCCTTTGGTATGTAAAGAATGAGACTGTGTTGTTGGATGTAACATGATGCATACCTTGACGCCAGGGAACTGTATAGGAATGGGAGGAAGGCATACGCAGCATGTAAGAATGGGGCGTGTCTAAAAGTGTGGCAGGGGCATGTCTTAGTGTCCCTCTTTCCAGGCTCCAAAAGTTGGGAGGTATGACGTGAGTGCAGCCAGCGTGTGACGCACCAGGCATTCGAGCGCCACCGCTGGCTTCAGACAGGAGACGGTGCTTCCTTTACGTGCCCCCCCCCTGGCCCCATTCGCTTGTTTGTTGTGTGTCTCCTTCAGAGCTCCAGAGGCACAGCAGGCAGCAGGTAGTTCAGCACACTCTGTGTGTGTGGGAATAAGGACTGCTGCTGTGTGGGGTGGAGGCGCCCTGGGAGGAGGGCGCCCTGGGAAAGGGGGGGGGGGGCGCCACAGGTTTTCTTGCCTGGAGTGACAAAATGGCTAGAAACGCCCCTGTATAGGGAAATTCTAGTTACATTATAAAACTGCATAAACATGGGTGCTGCAAAAGTCTGTTTCTAATCTAATGTTATTATAAATTATCTTTCCGTCTCAATCTTCAGCCAGTTAGGAATTTCCAAAGGAACGCTAACCATGGTAGGTGTGGAAAAATCGCAATCCAAAAAAATGCACAAAAATGCGGAAAATCGCATGTGTAATTCCCAAGTGATAATACTTCTGCAATACAGTTTTAGAGCTCAGATATCACTACCATATATGTGCACGTAGGGCACAGCAAGGGTTGTGCAAACTAATAGGAGGACTATAGGGAGTGGTGTTTGGAGAGGGAGTGGGGGGTTCGCAATGAAAAGTGTGATGTTCTATATTTATTTTGGCAGATGGCAGCAAGGGGTGAAGCAACTATGTCCAATCAAATGGCTCAAACAAATGTGAGCAGCAATCAACCAATCATAAAACAAAAAGTTACTCAAACTTCTACCAGGTCTTCAAAAATCCCTGTCTCTAAATTCAAAGAAATAAAAAAAAGGTAGCTTGTGCTGGCCCCCTCATCTGCTCTAGCAGACGTTTCATAACCCCTACTGCTTTTCAGGTAGAGCTGAAGAAATTACCCTGGATGCATGGAGACATAGTGAATGGAGCTCTTGCCTTGCACGGCATGGTCACCAGTAAAAATCTGGGCCAGGACACTATTTGCATGGAGCTTGCATGTTCTCCCAATTTCTTGTGTGGGCTGCCTCTGGGTACTCCGGTTTCCTCCCACAACGCTAAGCATACAGATAAATGAATTTTTTCCATTTTAAATTTCCCTTAGACTATAACTATGGTAGGCAGGGCCACACTACCGTTAAGGCAAAGGGGGCAATTGCCCCAGGGCCCCTGAGCATTGCAGGCCCTTCATGTCTCCCCCTCCAACTCCCAGGGTCCCCTGTATGATTTGATACAGCGTTGCAAGTCACTTGTTCCATCACGCTGCTCCTTGCATGCTCTCCATCTTCATTACCATTGGCTGCCTCCAAGATCCGTTGAATACCATTATGCAATAACTTGCCCGGGGTCACTGAGAAGAGTGAGGATGAAGATTGGGAGCATGAATGGAGCAGTGCACCTGGAATAGTGAGTTGCAATTAGGGCTGTAGACTTGGAGTCAAGGAGTCTGAGTCGGAGCAAATTTTGGGGTACCTGGAGTCGGAGGTTTCATAAACTGAGGAGTCGGAGTTGGGCGTCCGATTATTTTTGTATCCACTCCACAGCCCTGGTTGCCGTGCTGTAACAAATTGTACAGGGGCCCCGGGGAGCACAATTGAGTTAAGAGAAGAGATCGGGTGATGGCGTCAGCTTGCTTTGGGGCCCTGAGGGCTGAATTTGCTACAGGGATAGTGGGGGCCCAGGTAACTTTTGCCCTGGTGCCTCATTGGGGCTTGAACCGGCCTTGATGGTAGGGATTTGATTGTGAGCACCTTTGAATAGTTAGTGACATGATTATACTGTATGAACACTGTAAAGTTCTGTGCAAGATATCACCATTGTAAAAATACATAATATAATAATAATAATAAAAAATAAAAAAAACAGGATTGGGGCTCCAGTTGAAGTTACTTTTTGTTTGTTTGTTTGTTTGTTTGTTTTTTGCTATACAAGGACCTGATTGAATGAGAACCTTCACAGAATCTCGTCTCTAAAATGAATGAAACACAGCGGTATTAGTTGCAATTGGTTACACAATATCAGTTTTATAAAGTAACAGTGGAAACAGGACAGTGATAAGAGAATTACCGTAACCTTGCAGATGAGCCGTCTTGGCCTGGCGTTGTATGTCATGACTGCCCTCTTCGGTGAATTGTAATTACCAGCCTTCCTGAACGCCGGGCTTCCATACCTCAATACCATGACAGAGATTTCTAATTGGCTTTTTAATATGCATGAGACGGATGCATAAAGTGGTCAGATTTGCTGGTAATAAAAAGTGATTTACTTCCCGTCATACAGTTGAGTGAATATTCAGGGCTGTTAGATGAGCAGCAATAGAGGCAAGGCAAGGAATATTCTTCTTATGGCACTTTTTAATGAAAAGTTTCTATTCATAGCAACATTTATGTAAATTGCCACCTTGGGCCTCTGAATATTCCATCCAGGATGACACACGTGGTTCCTGCTCACTTATAATGAGTGCACCACAAATACTGGAGCTGGTGGCCATAGCAGCCTAACCCGATTCATATTTTTCCACTGCAGATGTGATCCCTGAAAGATTTTCTTAAAGTTAAAGTACTTTTAACTTTCACTCTTATTGCTCCCTTATTGGTATTAATTATTATTTGTATATATAAAGTTCTTTTTAAAACATTTTAACAGTAAGTCATCTCCCCCCCCCCCAACATGTTGCTGAGGAAAGGTACCAGGTGCAGTGCTAGATCTAGGCATGCTGGGACCTGATAAGCTTCTCTCTCCCTCAGTGTGACGGTTCTAGTTACAATGGGGCCCTGGGGCTAAAGTAACTTGGTGGCCCCCTAATGCCATCTTCCAACCAAATCACCCCCAGGGCTCCTGAACCAGCTGCCAGGCCTGATCCAATCCCTACCCTAACCCCGCACCCCAGGACACAATATTATTAGGTGTTCCCTTAAAAAACATCTTTGTATTCCCATTATTCATTTCCTTCTTTTCCTATACATAGTTAACACACAGCATCCTGTTATAATTTAAGTAGGCCTCAGTTACTTGGCCTGAGTTTTATGTAAAAGGCTTGTTTGCAGTGTATGCCTTTTAGATAAATAGAGGTTTTGTGATGCAGGCAGAGGGATCTCAGTGTCTGCTTGAATAAACAAGCAGATACTGAGAACATCGGAGAACATGTTCCTAAAAGAAGGCCACCGGCCTACTCTGACCTCAACACGTACACCACAGGAACAGTAAACATAGGCCATGTTTTCTAAATACCAAATTCTTGTAAGTATGTCAAGGGCCTTATTAAATATTAATCGAGTAGGTGTGTATTATGACACCACGAGGGGGCTAAGTCAATAGTCGTGGTGAAAATGATGTCATATTTAACTCTTTCCTATCCGCTATTAAAGATGCGGGACGGGCGGACAGAGGGCAGTATTTCTCTCTCTGATTCCTGCTACGCTTCCTACTTTAATGCTGACTGGAACCTCTAAGTATTTTCATTCTATATGTAATCTGATATAATGTATGCTGTACATAGGTAGTCTAGTGTAACGTAGTTTAGAAAGAAGGTACCTGATTGACTTCAGCAGGAAGTTTAATCAAGAAGCACACTAGAAATGTGGAACTCCGCTCACAACCTCCGTCCACCGACAGTGCAGGAAAGCAGGCTGCCAAGACCTCAGATCCAAGACTGTAGAAACAGATAGATACAGTTCATCATATCCTAGCCACGCCAATCATCATAGCTGTGATAAAGGGCGTGTAACGCCCGAAACATGTCAGCATGTGGTGCTGGCTTTTAGCTTGTTATGTGTAACGATTGAATAAAGCCATATTGATTCTACCGACATCGTGCGGACTTCACTTTCTACAGTCTTTAATCAAGAAGCTTGTAACGCAACATGAAGATTGGCGTGGCTAGAATATGATGAACTGTATCTATCTGTATTTCTGTTTCCTGAATAAATAACGTGAATATTGAAGAAGCCTGAGAAAGTCTATCTCCTGCTGGCTGTGATGAGTCGTGTGTGCAACTCTTGCTGAGGAGTTGCTGGTGCCGGAAAAAGGTGATTAGAAGAGTTTATAACAATGGTGCTGATTAAACCCTTCACTGTCTAGCAAAACAGGCAGACAGGGGCCAGGGGCCGAAGTTTTCAAGGTATTCCACAGCAAAACAAGCGGAGTAGACGCGGACTGGAAACTTATCAAACTGATAAGTAGTGTGCGTGAGCCAGCACGGGCTGCAATTCGAGGAAATCAGCGGCGAAACTCTTGGACGTTAAACTTTAGCTGCATGTGCACTGCAGTTACAAGCCTAAAACAGGATCGGAAGTAACCCTCTGAGGCCAGCTGGCAACTTGCTGCGAGAGATCGATCCTCTGAGGGGGAGTGAGAGCCCCCCCGGAAGTTCCGGGGTCCAAATCAGAAGTTTCGGGGGGGAAAGTTGCAAAAGCTGATGAATTGCCAAGAGTCCGTGGATCAAGCAAGTATAGTTGACGTTGTTATATTGCATTATCTTTATTGTATTTTAATGTGTTCGGTGTTCTGTGCAGCTGCTGGAGGCTGCGTGCGTCTTCTCCCTCCCGTGAAAGGTGGGGTGCAGCTTTGGTGTAAAGCGTACATAGTACTGGCTTTAATGTATGTTACAGTTGTTAATAGTGGTATTTGCTGGGATTGTTTTGTTTTTTTTCTCTCTCTCGCTTTCTCAGAGAAGCTGTCTGCGTAGGGGTGAGGACAGCTGGGAGTGATGCCAGCCGTGTTATGCTAGTGGCTGCTGCGGGCAGTTTCAGTTTTTTTTTTTCTTCTCTTTCTCCCGTGTATCACAGCGTGAGTCTGAGAGGTTTGCCAGATATGGGTGTCCCCCGCAGGAGAGATAAGGGGGGGGGCTAAGGCTTTCGAGTAGTAGATGGAGGAGAGAGGAGATTAGGTAGCAAGGAAAGAGGAGTGTGAGACAGCCCAGTTGTGAGCTGTGAGTTGATAGAAGTGTGTGAGTTAGCTGTTGAAGTAGGTTTTTTCTTCTTCTTTTTTTTTTTCTTTTTCTTTCGGTGAGCTGGGTGGACAGGAATGCACCCAGTCTCTGGGTCGCTTTGAAGGTGGGAAACAGTTTAGAGCTACAGCTGAGATAATGGGTGAGGTGCCACTGTACTCTGGCATTTTGGTTTGGTCAGCATGTTTGTTTTTGTTTTTTTGTTTGTCTTTCCTCTGTCCGTAGGG
The DNA here is from genome assembly GCF_040937935.1 of Hyperolius riggenbachi. Lineage (NCBI taxonomy): Eukaryota > Metazoa > Chordata > Amphibia > Anura > Hyperoliidae > Hyperolius > Hyperolius riggenbachi. The sequence goes on from NC_090650.1 coordinate 368,773,929, forward strand.
GTGTTTGTGAGCTGTTTGGCAGGCTGGGGAAAGACGTCACTGGGTGAAACTAAGGTATATAGCATTTAGGATTGCAGCTGAGACTGGGTTTTTTTCTTTAGGTTTTTGCAGACATCCAAGAGTGTATGTAGCGCAATGCTGATTTTCTGCACTGTGTATCGATGCTATGTGCGATTATGCATAAAATATTTGTTCTGTTTGAGTTTGTTTTTTCTCCTAATGTTTATAGGATTGAGAGGTTGCTATGGGAGCAGCCATCTTAACTGGCAGTCCAGGACTCAAAATGGCGGCAGTGGGGAGGGCCCGTCCCCAAGAGTCATGGCCCCCACATGTCATGGCAGGGGGGGAGGAGGGGCTGGGGGGATCCACGTCACGTCAGCAGCTGAAAGGAAGGGGGGTAGAAATACAGAGACATTCTACTGAGTATCTCGGATCCCGAAGTATTTCCCCAGAGCCTTTCCCTGGGTCCATGGAAAGGAATGCCAGAATACGTGCACCAAGCTATTACTGTAAGACTAGCATGGTCACGGATAGGAAGTGTTTCCCAGCTAGGTGCAGGGAGACACGTAGCAGCGCAGATCAGGAAAGTATCTGTAGTGAGTGGCTTATGGGATTATTCCTTTAAGTGAGGCACCTTAACGGGTGGTGCAGCATGAGTTCCCAATAGAGTAAAGGGGGGACAGTGCATCAGGGGGTGCCGGAGTTGGAAAAAAAAGTGAGTTGACCAATCCAGGTATCCGTCACCGCGGCTGCAGAGCGGTGATGGTTTTTTACGTTTTTTGTCGTGGACAGGTCCAGAGTTTGACTAAGAGGTCTATGCTGGGCTGGGGCTGTTTTTTGTGCGTTTTTCTCATCCACTGATTGGTCAAATATGTTTTTTCCAGCTCCTACCAAGTGTAGCACAAAGAACAAGAACTGATCGCAGTTCATGGGGCAATTATACAAATGAAAGAATTGCCATCTACAGAGTGACAGTGAATCAGTACAGGTTTGCCATACGACTACCTACCAGGTGGGCATTCAGGGATCTGGATACAGGCATTTGATGCTGGAATGCTTAGCCCTGCACCCTGTGTAGTTTAAGTGCAAAGTGCTCCTTCCTACAGGGAGGCAGCCATTCTTTTTTGTAGTATGGGGGTAGTAGCACGGCAAACATTGGGCAGAGGGTACAACACACAGAACTTCTAGCAGAGCTGGTATCGCAATGAGGTTCTAGGTAAGTAAATGCGATAATGAGTAAGAGCATTGCAGGCTCACCTGCAAAGCAACAACAGGTGTGGCATCCGTAAACTGAGCATGCGACGGCCGCGCATGTACAGATAGGGGGGGATGTGGAGGGAGCTTGCAATGAGGTGAGAGCTTCCAAAGGTGAAGTCCGCGGGAGCATATTTTACACAGGTAAGTACTTCGGATAGTACTTAGGTAGGGGAGAGAGGTTTAACTCCAATCTACCAAAAAGAGTAAACAGAGTTCATGAGAACCATAAAGCAACGAGATCAATTACGATATATATTGATCAATTTAAAGTGTACAGAGTACAAGCCGCAGGGCGAATCCCAAATCATTAATAAGAATTGATTTGTTTGTATTTCGATTTCAGGAGTGTGGCAATATGGACTCGAGACAGCTGCAGTGCTGGCAGCAAAGATGGAGATGTCAGTCGGATAAGCGAAAGGTTCCAGATGCCAATCTGAGTTTGGAGAAAAACGAGATTCCTGAAATTGCAAAGAGACTAAAAAACGAGATTCCTGAAATTGGAAAGAGACTAAAAACCGAGGTTCCTGAGATCGGAAACCGACTAAAAAAACTGACTGAGCAAAAGCATAATGCAAATTGCTAATGTTTTTCTTTCCCAAGGTGGTGCTTTTATAATGAAGAGTACCGTGCTGATGGTGATCCTAGGTTGCCATTTCGTCCTAGGAGAACGAAGAGAGGACATTCTCATGTATAATAAGGGGTTAATGAGAGCACAAGGCCCAAGCATGTTAATGTTTGGTGACAAAGGTACTAATCCTTTCACACCTCCCTCCGCTTGGCACAGATGGACCATGCAGGGATGGAGGAAAAGAGCACTTGTGCCAGGTGAAAACAAATTTCATGGCACAAGGTGGGTGACAGGTCTGAAGGGTCAGAGGTGCGGGCAGTATGAATTGAATGGCAGTGTAAATCTGCTATTGAATGTCACACTCCCAGAATCGATGCACCGATCCAAAGTTTTGTTAAAAGGTACATTGCAGTACAATGGGTACATGCAAAAGGTGGAGTGTGTGATTCAGGGGTACCTTGTCTTGGTTATCCAGAGTGAGATGGTTCCAGATTGGAGAGGAACGAGCAGGAGGCGTCAATTCTCCTACCAGAGAGTTGCAGGGGACAACATCACACTCTGGAACTACCAACAGAGAGTGCCTCTGAAACAACTATACACACGTAAAGGCTGGAAAGCCGAGGGGTGGTGGTTCTCGAAACAAGAAGTAAAAATCGAGATCAAGCCACATTTCCAGGTGACAAAGAGGGTGGGGAGAGCGGCCCCGGGGGAGGGAAAGCCAACACAGGGAAACCCATTCACACTACACGGGTCACCACAGGGGACGATATTACACAGTCTATATGCAGCCGCTTATCCTCATGCTAGGTGGGTAAGTGAAGAGGTACTCTTAATTGAAAGATTGCAGAGAGTACAGTCTTCCCGACCTCAGGTACATATTGTGCCTCAGGACATAAGGGGGGAAGAGGTCCAATCAGGACAGTTGGGGACATATTTTGTCAGGGAGATGCTTAAAGATCCTGTCCAACTGAGATTGGACAAGGGGAGGTATATCAATTTTTCTGGAGAAGGATCTTTTGCATGGAAGCTTCGAGATGGTTGGGTGAACAAATGGAAACGGTGCAACATTCCTTTAGGCACCGCCACTTCCTTAGTTCCCACCTCAACACATGTCTTACACCATGACCTGAGAGGTCAACCTTTTTTGGTGCTAGACGGGGAGGTGAAACGAGTAGAGTTGTCCTCATGCGGGCAATTCTCCCAGAGGTACCTGTGTTTGCCGGGGCAAGTCAAATTTAGTGAAGAAGCCTGCGGGCTCAATAACACAGAATGCGAGGCTACCATTCAAAAGATCCACCCTGAAGCCAAACCGATAGTTCCAGTGGCTGAAGGAAAGGTTTGTTTTTTTAGCATCATGTCTAAGGACACATTCAAGGTACATTTTCATAATTGTTCCGATAAGGGGGATCTGTCAAGGGGAACATATTGGGTGAGCGGAGATCCCATATGGATCCAGTCATCCAGGTTTGATGACGTTATTTCTCAAATGGTTAAGAGAATTCTAAAGTTCAAAGTTTCACGGGAAGTTCCCCTCCTGAAAGAGAACACGACATGGGACAAAGGGGAACAGGGTTTGAGCCAAGACGACCACACTTTGTTACAACGGTTAAACAAACAGTACACGAAGTTAGGGGTAAGATTTCACCATGATCCAGGTGATCTTAACGAGGTAGAACACAAAAATAAGCAGGTGAGTTCCAGTCTGACCTGGTGGAAAAGGTTTCCGGTGATGTTCCAGGGACACTCGGACTGGGCCTCTGCAGTTTAAAAGTTTTTCCTACACCCACTGATCGTCTGGATGGGGATGACAACTTTAGGCATCATTATCCAGGTGAGGTTGTGTGTCAAATTACGCAAAACAAATTAACCTGGTCAAGAGATTGGTGCCTCATAAACAATCTCATGAACCAATATTTTCAAATTAAGGGAGATACAGGGTTACGGGTATATGTTTAGTAGTACCGGTGATGGAGCTGATTGTATAAAGGCGCTCTTTTAGAAGGCACCTGGCACTGCTCCGTTGTGTAACAACCAAACGAGTTTCACTTTTCTGTGGTCATGCAAGTTTGTGAGTGATACGCAAGTGACACAAATGCTGAGCATGTGGTATAGAGGGACAGAGGGATAGAAGTAGGGCCTCCCCAGAGAGCCTGGTTACAGGAAGACCAAGAGGGCTTGCCCTCTCTCCCAGGGATAACCGCCTAGAGCAGAGAAGTTGTGTGAGCACGAACATCAAAAAGTGAAACATAAAGAAACGAAACCAGGTACTGTGGGGTTCAGAAGCTGGGATCTGCGGATCAAGCCATTTTAGGGGGGATTGTTATAATTTAAGTAGGCCTCAATTACTTGGCCTGAGTTTTATGTAAAAGGCTTGTCCGCAGTGTATGCCTTTTAGATAAATAGAGGTTTTGTGATGCAGGCAGAGGGATCTCAGTGTCTGCTTGAATAAACAAGCAGATACTGAGAACATCGGAGAACATGTTCCTAAAAGAAGGCCACCGGCCTACTCTGACCTCAACACGTACACCACAGGAGTAGTAAACATAGGCCATGTTTTCTAAATACCAAATTCTTGTAAGTATGTCAAGGGCCTTATTAAATATTAATCGATTAGGTGTGTATTATGACACCACGAGGGGGCTAAGCCAATAGTCGTGGTGAATATGATGTCATATTTAACTCTTTCCTATCCGCTATTAAAGATGCGGGACGGGCGGACAGAGGGCAGTATTTCTCTCTCTGATTCCTGCTATGCTTCCTACTTTAATGCTGACTGGAACCTCTAAGTATTTTCATTCTATATGTAATCTGATATAATGTATGCTGTACATAGGTAGTCTAGTGTAACGTAGTTTAGAAAGAAGGTACCTGATTGACTTCAGCAGGAAGTTTACTCAAGAAGCTTGTAACGCAACATGAAGATTGGCTTGGCTAGGATATGATGAACTGTATCTATCTGTATTTCTGTTTCCTGAATAAATAACGTGAATATTGAAGAAGCCTGAGAAAGTCTATCTCCTGCTGGCTGTGATGAGTCGTGTGTGCAACTCTTGCTGATGAGGTGCTGGTGCCGGAAAAAGGTGATTAGAACAGTTTATAACACATCCCTACTGTCATGGGTCACCATAGCTGGAGGGGAACATCTTGGGGGGCCCAAACAGGCTCTGGGGCCCTGGGACCATTGCCCCCTTTGCCTCTATGGAATCGGCGGCGACCCTGCCCTCTATGCAGGAGCTCCCCAAAAGGGAAAGAAGGAGGAGGGTTCCAGGGGGGAGGCACACATGACTCATGTAGCAGTGCCCTGGAAAGCTCGCAGTGGTATTCACATATTCCCTCCCCCCACGAGAAATCCCTCCTGGATGTTTGTTTCTTATAGAAGATAAGAATGCTCAGGGTCACACAGGGAGACAAACACCTGTGTAGGTGAACACTCCCACAGCTAAAAAGCATATTCAAGAGGAACTTGAGGAAGGAGCTGGCCAAAAAGCATAGTGCAAAGTTTCTTGTTAAACCACTGTGGTGAATACAGTATGACTTATTTAGCAACCATTTGAAAGACATATGTAAGTCCATCACAGGGTACATCTCAGTATCAAAAGAAATGGGCAGTGAGCAGAATGACATGCATAAAAGTCTTATGCACTATGGCCCATATGCCATGAACTTTTTCTCCTGAGTTATCTCCACGGAGATAATATTCATATTCTCTGTAAAATAACTTTTCAGCATTTCACAATTTAAAAAGTCATCAAATGTTGGTGAAAAAGCACAAAATGATTTATTATTGTAAGTATTGTCTTGCTTATCGATGGTTTAAAAATGCATTTTATGCCAAGGAGGGAAAATATCACCCAGGTAGCAAGTCAGGAAAAAAGTTAATTGCATATGGATATGAGTAGAGCTGAATGCATTACACATAAGGTAATGTATTCTGTTCTACTCACGTGCCCATATGCAATTTACTTTCTCTCCTGAGTTTTTTGCTAGGTGATATTTTCACAACTTGTCAATAAAATGCCTTTTAAAAGAAACATCCGAGCTTGAGGAAAAAAAAAACAGATCTACTTAGATGGGGCCTCCTCCAGCCCCTGGCAGCCGATCTGTCTCTCTCCACAGCTCCGCTCCCAGCCAGTGGTCTGGAGTTCCCTCCATCGCAGATGTCGACCTCGCCAGGTCAGCATCTTCTGTGTGTGCCACTCGTGATTGCGCTCACATCGTCTGGAGCTCACACAGGCGCAGAAGATTCTGACCTGACGAGGTCGGCAGGGAACACGAGGCCACCAGCTGGGAGCAGAGCTGCGGTGCTGAGGGGGGCCAGTAGATACTAGGGAATTATGTAGTGGATGGAGAGGGGTCAGTATACACTAGGGAACTCTATAGGGGAGGGAGTGGAGGCATTAGACACTAGGGAACTCTATAGTGGAGGGAGTGGAGGCATTAGACACTAGGGAACGCTATAGGGGAGGGAGTGGAGGCATTAGACACTAGGGAACTCTATAGTGGAGGGAGTGGAGGCATTAGACACTCGGGAACTCTATAGTGGAGGGAGTGGAGGCATTAGACACTAGGGGAATCTATAAGGGGGGGAGGGTAGACATAAGACATCAGGGATCTGTATAAGGGAGGGAGTGGAGGCATTAGACACTAGGGAACTCTATAGTGGAGGGAGTGGAGGCATTAGACACTCGGGAACTCTATAGTGGAGGGAGTGGAGGCATTAGACACTAGGGAGATCTATAGGGGAGGGAGTGGAGGCATTAGACACTAGGGAACTCTATAGTGGCGGGAGTGGAGGCATTAGACACTAGGGAACTCTATAGTGGAGGGAGTGGAGGCATTAGACACTCGCGAACTCTATAGTGGAGGGAGTGGAGGCATTAGACACTAGGGAGATCTATAGGGGAGGGAGTGGAGGCATTAGACACTAGGGAACTCTATAGTGGCGGGAGTGGAGGCATTAGACACTAGGGAACTCTATAGTGGAGGGAGTGGAGGCATTAGACACTAGGGAACTCTATAGTGGAGGGAGTGGAGGCATTAGACACTAGGGAACTCTATAGTGGAGGGAGTGGAGGCATTAGACACTAGAGAACTCTATAGTGAAGGGAGTGGAGGCATTAGACACTAGGGAACTGTATAGTGGAGGGAGGGGAGGCATAAGACACCAGGGAACTGTATAGGGGAGGGAGTGGAGGCATTAGACACTAGGGAACTCTATAGTGGAGTGAGTGGAGGCATTAGACACTAGGGAACTCTATAGTGGAGGGAGTGGAGGGATTAGACACTAGGGAACTCTATAGGGGAGGGAGGGTAGGCATAAGATACCAGGGAACTGTATAAGGGAGGGAGGTGGCCACTAAACATTGAAGTTGGCCTATGACTTGGTACCAGTGTTCAATTTCGGCCCACTTTCTATTTGAGTTTTACACCCCTCTCTAGAGGCTGTTGCTTTATATGGATGCCGGCTTTCTTTGTTCCTCTGTGAAACATTTGCACATGCTGAGACAGAGCAGAGCTGCAGGCCACCACAATTACTTCTGCTAACACTCTGGGTGAGGTCTGAGGTGTCATGGGAGCTTTTTTTAATTCTGGAAAACTTTTCTTTGGAGGAAACAGCTTTTTCTACAAGGTACAACATTAATGTCCATTTAGCCATTCTAACTACTCTGCAAAATCAACCCAGCGAAAAGCAGTTTTACATAGCTTTTGGTGATGAATAAGTAATAGGTTCAGAAAAGCAGATTATGCCATAGAATGCACCTCATTTTCTGCGCTCCGAGCCCAGCACTGCCAAATAGTTCTCCTCTCATGCATAATTTAATGCTACTATAAAATCTTTAGAGCAACAATGCACTAATGCTGTACTCTGTACATTTCTGCAGCCCAGACAAGGCAGATGGGGTAACACATTACCCACTAATCCTTTTGTTTTTTCCTAGTTACACACAATCCTTCACTGACTTTCTAAAGCAAAAAACAGACAAACACACTCTAAATATTCATTGCCCAAAACAATTGTTTGTGATCAATTTGGGTGAAAGTATTGTGTGAGTACCAGAGCCCCGCCCATTGGCAGCCCCCCTCCTTCACAACAGTAATTATCTCTCTTTGGCAGGATGCTGGCATATTCTTCCTCCTCTCCTCTGTAAAATAGAATGAGTTGTTTAACAGAAAGTTCAGCAACTTTGCACGTTGTAGGAAAATGTTACTGTAGCTCAGTCCTAAAGTAAGAAAAAATAAAGAAGCCATAGGGCATGTACTTGTTCTTAAAGAGGCACGGTCCCTCTGAAAATATGCTATGTTTGGGAGCCATGTATTTTCTGTCCAGAAGCAGTCCACGCAATCTGTTACAAAATGAATGGCATTAAATGGTGAACATTTGTATAGTTATATAGACTTTTATCATTAGTTTACCTTAAGTTTGCATCCAGTTTAACATCAACTAATGCTCCATGCATACTAATTAAGGTCAATCTGAGTATAAATCTGAAACTAAACTAACAACAACAAATTGACCAATTAAAGTTGAACTGATATCAGAACTAAAACTGTGTGCCTACTCTGGCCCACAGCACAGATTTAACCCTTTCCATTTCTGTTTCCCGATCACCCATGTCCCCCGATCACTTAATTTTTTCAAGGGTGTGTTCGGGGGGACGTGTGTGACCAGGAATGTGCAGTAGAAGGGTCCCGAGGGGTCTGTACCTCATTGCATTACTGTAACGATTGTGGAATTCTCTCAGTGAACAGCGCACAGGGCGTGCGCTGACACTGCGGAAATCCTCCACAAGCGTATAATTTGAGGGAACCCAGCAAAAGGTGCAATGCACCTGTAGAGGGAAATTCCTGTCGACAGGTGGAGCTGTGGAGTGCAGAGGAACAGCTCCTCTGCCCTGCCACAGACGCCAGACAGGAATTGTACGAAGGGAAGAAACGCAGGGCAAGATAGCCCTGAAAGAGAGAGATCAAAGCGACAGAGGGTATGTGTGTCCACCAATCTAGTCGCCACCTTGCGACGATGAACACACAACCATGAAGATAAAGTGAGAAGGCAATCGCCAGAGATGGCGATTGCCAACAGCGACACAAGACCGAATAGGCACAGATGAGGAATGTAAGTATGTCCACCAATCTAGCCACCAACCTGCGACGGTGGACACACAACAGAAGAAACCAAGTGAGAACGCAATCGCAAGAGAAGCGATTGTGGAAGAGAATGAGCACAGGGACAGAATGTATGTATGTGCCCCAATCTAGTCGCCAACCCGCGACGGTGCACATACAACAGCAGATATGAAGTAGGAACGCAATCGCCAGAGGTGACACAAGGCTACAGCAAGGCAGAGCACGAGAGTAGCAAAGGCACAGCAAATCATACAATGAGAAGATAAGGAAAATAACAAACGCTAACTAAACGCGAACACCGCACTCATTCGCATCAGTGCACGCGTTTATGCGCGGTCTCCGCGTGTTAAGCACAACAGAGACAAGCACGCCTAACTAACCACCGACAGACAAACATGAAACAGAGGACGTGAGCGCTTGCTTAACGGTTACCTCACCGAGCCTCCAGCAAGCGTTCGTAGCAGACAAGACAGATACACGAAAACAGGAATAAGTGAGAGATTTGATCCACTGCTCTTTCCACCAGAGCGAGTGCGATCCAGGCAAGACAGATTAGAAGGAGCTACCAGTAACAACCGCTGTTCCGGTTAGCACCCAGACACACAGAACGATCTCCTGTCGACCACTGCTGGGACAGGACAATCGTAACAGACAAATAAACAGATATGCAATCCTAACTGCACTAGGGAACCTGCCTAGTGCAGTCCCAAGAATTACTCTAAGCTAATCTTTAAACAATGAGCAAGGCTGACACTCCAGGAGTGTTTCACAGGACTAACCCTTATGACCAGCGAAGTACTGTGGGATCACATGGTATATATAGAGCAAGCCTACAAAGGATGTGGCTAGGCAATTTGCATGACAAACGTATGCAAATTCCTCAGCAGCAAGCTGCAAAACTGACAAAAGGTCTCTCTTCCAGAGACCTGCAGAATGCAGACCTGAACAGTGGTCAAAAAGCTGCCTGCCTGCGCAGGCAGCCGAGCGGATCCTCACAATTACAGTGAATAGAGAGACTAGAAAGATCAGTGTAGGGGGGCGGAGTACTAGAGAGATTAGTGCAAGGGGCAGAGGTACAGCACTGGCCCCGCCCATTGCACATGCGCACATCCTAATTTTGTTATTACATGGCGCTGCGTGGTGCTGGAGAGGTTCATAGTGTCAGACTTTGTGAAAACACTTTGATACACATAGGGTGACACTGCGCTTGATACGGCAATGATGCCCCTACTGATCAGGCCAAACGCACCCATGTAATACTGTATTTATATTATGAGGTGTAGTGCTGGGGCATGGTGTTGGTGGCGATCAAAGTGGGTTTAAACTGTGCCAGATTTTATCCGGGAACAGTGCCATTCAGTGGCAGCCAGTTTTCCTATGTTGGTTCCTACATTGGTTCTATGGAGGAAAATGCCGACATCAGAGCCGGATTTACAGGTCAGGAACCTATAGGCACAGAAATTCTGATGCCCTAAGCCCCACCCATCAGTACAGGCCACATTCCCAGCCAGTAGCGTTGCAGAAGAGCAGCAGACAGGCAGTATTTTCACCGCCTATCAGCAGCCAGTCTGAAAGAGGTCTTATTGGAGGAGAGGTCACCATAAACCAAAGATCATTTCAGCTGAGAAAAGTTGCCTACAGTGCCTTACGGGAAATCTGGCCCTGGCCGACAGTCGGACATAGGATTGGAAAGGGCTCATTTGAAGTTGCTGATGATGTAATTTAGTCTTATAAGGAATTTTTCTCTTTCTGACTTCCTGAGGAGCAATTTCATTTGGAACATTTAGTTGCACTTTAATTTTCTTGGTGGATCAGCACACTGACAGTGCACCATTTTCCCTGGGAAGAGCAGAGCTTCTCCAGTACACACAGTGTGCCTGACCACAGAGCGAGATCACCAGCTGCTAAGAGACAGATTTCAGTATTGATTCTACTTCTGCGGTTTAAAACAATTTACATGATGTTCAGTGCCAAGAGGTATAGAGTAAACTCTTCCTTGAAAGATTGCTTCGAATTCCCAAAACTCTTCCCTGCCAGTGTGAATGATATTAATTATGTATTGCAGTCCTGTAGCTCATTTTTTTCTCGACTTCCCCATCTGTTATTGTCTTTCACCAGAACTTCCAATATTTCATGTTGTAGTGATTTGAGTGCAAAATAGCAACATTTTACAGAACAGAATATTCAAGATTTTCCCTTCAAACGTAAAAAGGAACTGTAATCAAAACAACATAATTAATAGAATTGCTTTTTTTTTTTTTTTACAATGTTCATTTAGAAATATTTTGGCCACTGAAAAATCTTTCCTCCCCCTGATTTATATTGTAATCTGTGTGGAATGTTTGTTAGGGCCCTTTTTCACTGCTGCCTGCGTTTCTGCCTGCAATCGCGCCGCTGTGTTTTTGCAACAAGCAGCAATTTCCACTAACCACGGTTGCGCCGTTTACCAGGCGTGAACAGAGCGCACAAACAACAAATGAGAACCCGTCAGGAACAGAGCGCAGTCAAGGTAAGAATCGCGCAAGCTGACGCTTGCAAGCAGGGAAAAAGTGATGCGCTCTAGTGCGAAACGAGCACTGCAATTTACATGTGAATTGTGGTGCTCTAGCGATTGGCAAATTTAATTCTTGGTTTCAATCATTTTTATTGATTTTCTAATAAAACATGTCAAATCAAACATTAAGTCGGTCCAAGTTTACAATATTACAAACAGGCAAAAGTAACAGGCATAGTCCCCAGTGGAAAACAGGAAGAAGAGTTTGTAAAAATTCTGCAAACCACTTTTTGAAGCGGATTGCAGCCAGTGAAAAAGGACCCTTACTTAGATTTTTATTCACAGAGTGGGATATTGCTTGCTTGGCAGTTGGAAACAGCCGCTATTTCCCACAATGCAATGCGGTTCACAAACAGGAAAGGGCAGGATCATGGCCCTGACATCACACTGGGTGGAGTTTCACCACAATATCAGCCATACAGATGTCCCTGATGATCTATTTAAGAAAGAGGGTATTGGCTACTGATTGGGATGAAATTCAATCCTGTTGGTGGAAGATAGGTAAAGGAAGAGTCTTTTCCATCTCCCCTCTTTCACCACCATTTGGCGCTGCACTGCTGAAACTACCTGTATGTAATAACATGTGATCGGAAGTCAGAAGAGGATGTAGCAGGAGTGTAGCAGCACCGTAGGTGGATGAAGAGAGAAAGCCGGTCCAGCTGTCCAAACAGCTAACTATTAAAGCTCCCTGAGCCCCTCTGTATAGCCCGCATGGCGTGCCAAGCTGGGGAAGACTAACCAGCAGCAGAAAAAAATCGGTGTGGCTGCTAAAAGGTTAGTTGTTATTCTTTAATGTAAACCTCTTCTTGACACTTAGTCCTAACCTTCCTTTTTAACATCAATCACTTCTTGATGCTTAACCCTAACTGCCGACCTTTATATTAACCCCTTTTACACACTTAATCCTAACCTCTGGTCTGAACATTAACCCTTTCTTGACACTCTAGCTTAACCTCCTCCCTTAAAGGAAACCTAAAGTGAAATGTCTTTCATTAAATAAATATATTTCCAATAAGCGTACCTTCTGTTTTGATTACCGGTAATTCTTTTTTCGTCACTCTGCCCGTGGCTGGATCGGTCTCATCATACTAGTTTCATTTACATGACATCATCCAAGATGGTGCCTGGACAGCTATTACTTCTGGGGCATAGCGCCATCCTGCACGTCAGTCTCCCTCCTTGTGCTTGTGCGCTGTGCAACTACAGTATACAAGATAAACATGTCCCAACTTCCCAAAAGCTGTTGACATGGCTGTACAAGGAAATGCACACACATGTGTAGCACTGATTGCCATGTGAAGGGCCTGGCTGTGTTTCTGCTTGTATGCAAAGGACTGCATATGCAAGAAATATCAGCCATCCTATTCTGCCCCATTGAGAAACATCATAGGTGAGCACACCTGAGAGCCAGCTGCGAGAGCACATCATTGAAGTGCACCGGAGATCGGCACTAAGACCACGGAAGGTCAGGGCTCAACTTCCTCTTTTGACTCGCTGACTGAGGCAGTCGATGGCAGAAAACGGGGTCCATTACAGAGGACTGGGGGTGATTTCAAAACTGCAGACACTGCGATAGGTCCCTACACAGATCAAGGAACATTGTCATTTACTTAATTATAAATCCTATAATCGATTTAGGTTCCCTTTAATGTTATCTTTCCTCACACTAAAACGTAAGCTCCCCTTCTTAAAGTGGGATTATGCTACCACTACTAAAATTTCAGTAACTACTGTTATACACATGAAAGATCATTTGAAAGTGTTCCCTTTATTTAAAAACATTTACTATTTTTACACAGAATGAATGATTGGGAATGCTTTCAAATGTTCTTTTTAGTAGTTGGTTACTAGAATTTTAGTTTGGAGTGTATAATCCCACTTTAACATTAACTGTTTCCTGAAGAAATGTCTTTCCTAATGTCTAAAACTAATGTGTAAGTTGGCCACACATCATTCAATTTAATAAATTTCTTCTCAAATCAGGAATTACAATTAATTTTTCTGATTAAGTGTAACATTTAAAAAAAATCTGAACAATGTACCACACATGTGTGTTCATTTTTTCCCCAATTATAAAAAAAAAAGATTGAAAACTGAAATTATTGCTTGTTCTATTAATACTGTAAATTGACAATCGACCCTACACCATTTCATTTTCATAAAAATTAGAAAAGTCCACCACTCCCGATCGACTTCTGATCGGATCTCCCTTGCTCAAATGAAAAAAAGAGAAAAAAGGAGCTTTCAATTTTTCATGGCAACCAATCCTTTTTATTGAATTGCTTTAATTTAAAACCAGATAATTTTGTAGCATGTGTGGCTGCCTTAAAACAAATCAACCCAGCCATATCCATGCCTGACTGCAAGCTCCTGGACACACTGATGCCTTGTGGTTTTCTGCAAGGCATGTGAAATTGTAATCAATAAAATTTAGATTGATTTTGACCAAAAAATGATCAAAAGTATAGATCAGACAAGACAGAAAATCTTGGTCGAATGGGGGTATGTATGAAATGCTTCAAAAATGCATGAAAACACCCCAGTGTGTCCAAATGTTTACAAGCTTTGGCTATGTAGCAGGTAGCTTACATCTGAAACATTTATCAGGCTAACTGGTCTTTAGCTTTAATAAGGTTCTTGAAGTAAATAACTGATTTTATATTTTTACTGTCAGTTTATACAGGATTTGGAAGATTAGAGTCTACCACTGTGAAAATTAATTAAGCGTGAAAAAGGCAATCGCTCAAACATTGCCTACTTGAGAAAAGCATTACATCTTATTATTACACCCTAATATGCCTGAGCATGTTAAACGTGTGTTGTGGAGCTGGGCTGGTGGCTGTATATTATTACAGTAACACTAGCTGGAGAGAGTCCATCTGCGGTAAATCAATAGCTTCCAGCTGATAAATGACCAAATAACTCAATAACCCATAAAAAAGTGTTTTGCTTCCACACACAACACACTCAGATATCATCTTTTCCCCCAGTATTTTATTTCAGCATATAGTGTTTTGAGTCTGTATATACCTTCTCAGCTTATTTTATGATAACGAATTTATCACATGACCCACTGTGGTTTCTATTTAGCAATTCCCTATAAGCAGTAACATGGCTGGTATACAATCTACCTGCAATCTATCTGCAGCAGGGACCGAGTATTGCTAGAGATTTATCCGGAGAACATCTCCCTGGTAAGCATGCTGGGTGATAACCACATCTATAGGCTTTACAGGGGGTTTGCTATACTTACTGGATACAGACATTTGAGAAAGCAAAGTGTGGGAAATGAAAAGAAGAGCATTAGGAAGCCCCTGGGATGCAGGGTGAGATTACATACTGTACATGTAGCACTGTAGGTAAGTTTCCATTTAGCAGTAGTTCTCTATAAGCAGTAACATGGCTGGTATACAATCTATCTGCAGCTGGGACAGAGCATTGCTAGAGATTTATCCGGAGAACATTTCCCTGGTAAGCATGCTGGGTGATAACCACATCTATAGGCTTTACAAGGGGCTGCTATACTTACTGGATTCAGACATTTTAGAAAGCAGAGTGTGGGAAATTAAAAGAAGAGCATTAAGCTCCTGGGATGCAGGATGAGATTACATACATGTAGCATTGTAGGTAAGTGATGAACATGGTATCACACAAAGATCAAGGCTGAATTTGTACTATTTCCACCCCTATGCCAAGTTTGTTGGGGCTCCTTGTCCATGTACAGCAGTGCGCCTCCGATTCCACAGGTAGCCCCCATTTCATGTGTAACATTCCTAGAGCAGCCCCTTTCTTTCATGTTTAGCTCCCTTGGGCATCAGCTTTCCTTTTCACATTTTGCTCTTCATTTGCAGCCCCTATTTCACATCCAGGTGCAATCTTAAGCTGCAGCTGCCCAAGGTCTGGGGTTTTGTGGCCTTTCCAGAAATCCAGCCCTGGTAAAGATTATAAATGAGCTTCAATTCTGACTACCAGGCAAATTTTCAACCACTGGTTATTCAGCCGGCAGCTGGATAATCTCCATAATGAGCATGCTGAGTGATAACCACATCTATAGGCTTTACAGGGGGTTGCTATACTTACTGGATATCGGCACTTGAGAAAACAAAGTGTGGGAAATGCAAAGAAGAGCATTAGGAAGCCCCTGGGATGCAGGGTGAGATCACATACTGTACATGTAGCACTGTAAGTGAATGATGGTATCACACGGTACCTATCACACAAATGGTATCACACAAAGATTACAGATGAGCTTCAATTCTGACTTCCATGCAAATGTCCAACTGCTTGTATCTGCTGGTCAATCAGCAGGTAGATGGAGAGCGATGATCCTAATCAGCTAATTATGATTACACCTATATGTAATTATGATTTTGCAAATTCAATTGAATTCATATAATCATTCCTTTTATGTGTATTTTGCATCAATTCTGTGTAATTTTGTGCCGACTTTAGCAGTGAATAGCAAACCCCCCATACATGATATTGTCACCATCAACAAAATGCAAAGGAAAAAAAATGTTTTTTAAAATCAGAAAAATCACAGTTTAAGGCTGGTTTCACAGTGGGACGTTACAGGCGCACGTTAGAGCAGCCTGTAACGCAGCCCACCACACAGCAATGAACAATCTATCAGCCGATTCACACTGCACCACGTTGCGTTACTTAGTAACGCTGCGCCATAAGACAACGTACTGCATGCAGTACTTTATAAGCGGCAGAGCCGCGTTAGACTGCTTGCACATGCTCAGTAATGTTGGGGAGGAGCGGAGAGCGGCCAGGCACATGGCTAATTAATATTCACTGCACTCAGTGACGTGCAGTGTTTACTTCCTGGAGCGGGCGGGACCACGTGATGCCACATGCGTCCAAGAGTACGCATCACGGCATCACGGACGCCAGAGTGAGCTGCACAACGCGGCTCACTCTGACGTCCACAGCAGAGAGCACCAGGCGTTGCGTTAGGGGCACGTTATGCGACCTTAACGTCCCCTAAAACGCAACGTCTTGGTGTGAAACCAGCCTTAAAACCATTTTTCCTTTGAATTTTTAAATTGATTTTCTTAAAAACTACAAGGTCTTTTTGAAGAATTCTTCAATTTTTGTGGCAATAACTTGTATGGGGTTTTTGCTATTAACCGCTAAAGTTGGCACAAAATTACGAGAAAATTACACACAATTACGACTGATTACAGAGGAAATTAATTACGCTTTTTCCTGAAATTTCACATTACGATTTTGCATCATAATTACAAATTCCAATGCAAAATTACATCCACGTGAAATCTATGCTCACCACTACTGCTGAATAATTAACTAGCAACTACTAGAGTTAATGGGGTGGGCTGGTGGGATCTGCTCTCTCCACCCGCCTACTGAAACTCCATTGCATGCAGGGTTTAGAAGCCCAGTTACCCACTAATGTCACTTGTAGTAGTCAAGTACAAGAGTCAGAAGGTCTCCCAGAAATGCTTTATGGTTGTCTTGGGTTATCTTGAGATAAGCCCCCCCCCCCCCCACAAACACACACACACAAACACACCTCAAGGTAATCCAAGACAACCATAAAGCATTTCTGGGAGACCTGCTTCTTGTACATTACTACTGAATAATGATAGGTAAACTTAGAGTTGTATAAGCTCAAATATCCATTACATAGAACATTATACATTTGTAACAGTCTCATTCTCTGACACAACAAAGTTTTACGCTTCTGAAGGAAGTGTTTGTGGGTGTATTATGACGCTGCTTTCCCACAGGTCTTTGCAATTTAGCGCTGTGTAAAGGTGCCCATACCCTTATCAATAAGCCTGAAGACCTACTTATGGTAGTTGAACTATTTGCCTGAAAGCGAGTAGTAATTGCTGTAGTACTATATGCAGGATCACACAACCTGTAGCATACTAGAAAATTGTAGATTTATATTCATTTGTTTTAATTATAAGTATATAAGAGTTTCAAAAAATATATTTTTTAAAGGGAACCTAAACTGAGAAGGATATGGATTTTTCCTTTTAAAATAATACCAGTTGCCTGACTCTCCTGCTGATCCTGTGTCTCTAATACGTTTAGCCACAGCCCCTGAACAGGCATACAGATCGGGTGCTCTGACTGAAGTCAGACTGGATTAGCTGCATGCTTGTTTCAGGTGTGTGATTCAGCCACTACTGCAGCCAAAGAGACCAGCAGGACTGCAAAGCGACTGGTATTGTTTAAAAGGAAACATCCATATCCCTCTTAGTTAAGGACCCTTTTGAAAGCAGCCATTACCCAATCCAATCCATTTTGTAGATGAAGATCACCCCACCCAGCATGTCACTTGCAGTGTGTGTGTGTGTGTGTGTGTGTGTGTGTGTGTGTGTGTGTGTGTGTGTGTGTGTGTGTGTGTGTGTGTGTGTGTGTGTGTGTGTTTGTGTGCGTGTGTGTGTGTGTTGTAAGTGTGTGTAAGTAAGTGTGTGTGTGTGTTTGTGTGTGTGTGGTGTAAGTGTGTGTAAGTAAGTGTGTGTAAGTGTGTGTGTGTGTGTGTGGTGTAAGTGTGTGTGTGTGTGTTTGTGTGTGTGTGTGGTGTAAGTGTGTGTAAGTAAGTGTGTGTAAGTGTGTGTGTGTGTGGTGTAAGTGTGTGTAAGTAAGTGTGTGTAAGTGTGTGTGTGTGTGGTGTAAGTGTGTGTAAGTAAGTGTGTGTGTGTGTGTGTGTGTGTGTGTGTGTGTGTGTGTGTGTGTGTGTGTGTGTGTGTGTGTGTGTGTGTGTGTGAAGCAGTAGAAAAGGGTATAAGACGTGCCGTACTGAAAGGGGCGCCTACTAAAATAATTTGCACTCTGCCCACTTTTTGTAGATACAGTTTGCATAGCAGGTGGCCCTTGTGCCCACTATTTTAGTGGGTGCCTCTTTCAACAGGACGCCAGTGGGGCACGATATGGTAAGTATGGGGGTTAAGGCTAGTTGCTCACCAGGAGTTAAGGTTAGTTGCCCATTGGGGGCTATAACTAATTTCTCTAACAAAATATCTAATTTTCATTTGGCCCATTAGTAAAGGAGACAAAATATCCACAGATTCCACTTGCAGATGGAAGGAGAACCACTTAGATCCTATCCCGTCTCTTCATGACGTTGATGGATGGACCCCACAGCGGAAAGGCAGAAGCATGCAAGAAGGAGGAGGAGAGCACGATCAATAACCTACATGAAAAACAAGGGGGGATGCTGTGAGACCGAGGATGAGGAGCACAAGACTCACAAATAGGACTCACAGTAACAAAGGCTAGAAGGTTTTACTATGACTCTAATATCAAAGTATAAAGTAAGATTCTATTTTCCCTAAAAATTGCTGCTAACGTAATCTGGTGCCTTCACAAGTCTTTGTTCAATGTAATGTGAAATTATTCTTTCCCTTCCAGAAGCCGGCAACAAGCTATGGATTTCCAAAACAATTTTTAGCTCAAATTGAACTTGCTTGCGAGTATGGAAACTCTACCATCAGGACGGAGTACAGGCTCTAGAAATCTCCCCTTTTATACATGAGAACAATGCAGAATATTCATAATGTGCGCTATCCTGTCCACACCAGTGCTGGTCGTAATGGAGAAAGCTACGCTTACGGATCATTACGCGTAATTTTACGCTATTACGCATTACGAAATTACGCTTACGGCATAGACAGTCAATTTCGGTACATGTCTATAATTACGCATAGCACTTACGCAATTACGCGTAAGTATACCTTAATTCAGGTTATTACGTTATCGGTTTACGCGTAAAATCTTACTAGCAATTAATGCGTAAGGTCATGCTGCCAAGCGGAAAAGTTGACGCATGGATCAATGTTAGGTAGCCGCCGACTTTAAGGGTTAATAGCAAAGCCCCCTTAAGTGCTAAGAGCCTCAAATTTGGAGAATATATTAAGGAGATCAGAAGGAATAAGAGGAAAAAATTTTTTTTCAAAAAGACCTTATAGTTTTTGAGAAAATCGATGTTAAAGTTTCAAAGGAAAAATATATACATTTAAAAACCCGCCGACTTTAACGGTTAATAGCAAAGCCTGCTTAAAATTTAGGAACACCAAATTCACAGGGTATATTAAGGGGATCAGTGGGAATAAGAGGAAAATTTTTTTTTTCAAAAAGACCTTATAGTTTTTGAGAAAATCGATTTTTAAGTTTCAAGGGCGAAAATGTCTTTTAAATGCGGAAAATGTCAGTTTTTTTTGCACAGGTAACAATAGTGTTTTATTTTCATAGATTCCCCCAAGTGGGAAGAGTTTTACTTACTTCGTTCTGAGTGTGGGAAATATAAAAAAAAAACGACGTGGGGTCCCCCCTCCCAGACCTCTTTAACCCCTTGTCCCCCATGCAGACTGGGATAGCCAGAATGCGGAGCACCGGCCGCGTGGGGCTCCGCACCCTGACTATACCAGCCCGCATGGTCCATGGATTGGGGGGTCTCCGAAGGGGAGGGGCAGCCAAGCTTTCCCCTCCCCCTCCGAGCCCTTGTCCAATCCAAGGACAAGGGGCTCTTCTCCACCTCCGATGGGCGGTGGAGGTGGAGGCCGCGATTTCCTGGGGAGGGGTTCATGGTGGCATCTGGGAGACCCCTTTAAAAAGGGGTCCCCCAGATGCCCACCCCCCTCCCAGGAGAAATGAGTATAGAGGTACTTGTAGTACCCCTTACCCATTTCCTTTAAGAGTTAAAAGTAAATAAACACACAAACACATAGAAAAAGTATTTTAATTGAACAAAAAACATAACCACGAAAAAAGTCCTTTAATATTCTTAATTAACCATTAATACTTACCTGTCCCTTTAAAAGCCAGTTCCCACGCAATATCCTCGGAAATATACTAATCAGTTACAATGTAACAAAGTTATTACAATGTAACAACTTTGTTACTTTGTAACACCACCGCACCCGAAGTCACTCGCCGCTCACCCGCCGGCCGCCGCATACACGCTAGTCCCCGCCGGCTCCCGCTGTCCACTCCGCCCACACCTGTCACTCATATACATGCTGGCACCCATGGGTGCCAGCATGTATATAGGTGACATGTGGGAGAGGCGGGGAGGGCAGCGGAGCCGGCGGGGACTTAGCGTCCCTTCACCCGACAGAGCTCTGAGCTATATTAGCTCAGAGCTCTCGAAAGCATCTTTGTATTTGGGCTCCAAGGAGCCCCATTGGTCCTTAGCAGACCAATGGGGTTCCTTCAAATCAGAAGGAACCCCATTGGTCTGCTAAGGACCAATGGGGCTCCTTGGAGCCCAAATACAAAGATGCTTAGAGAGCTCTGAGCTATAGCTCAGAGCTCTGTCGGGTCCTGCAGCACAGACGCGGTGGCGGCGGCGGCGGTGAGTGACGTCGGGTGCGGCGTAGTTACAATGTAACAAAGTTGTTACATTGTAATAACTTTGTTACATTGTAACTGATTAGTATATTTCCGAGGATATTGCGTGGGAACTTTAACATCGATTTTCTCAAAAACTATAAGGTCTTTTTGAAAAAAAAAATTTCCCTCTTATTCCTTCTGATCTCCTTAATATATTCTCCAAATTTGAGGCTCTTAGCACTTAAGGGGGCATTGCTATTAACCCTTAAAGTCGGCGGCTTTTTTATATTATACGGGAGCGTAATATTACGCGATTACGGCAGACTGTGTAATTTCAATGGGAGTTTACTGTCTTACGCGTAATTTGTTACGCGTAAAACGTAACCCTACGGTCTACGCGTAATTAATTACGCGTAATACCGTAACCTTACACGTAACGCTTACGGTGCATTTGTAGTGAATTACGATGCGTAATTACGCTAATGCGTAATTTCGGCCCAGCACTGGTCCACACACCTGAATTATAAGAGGTTACAGGGTGGGTGCCTGTCATTCACCTAGCTGGTATCTACAAACTGTATTAATCCTAAAAAGCCATTTCCACTTGGCGGAAAAAGGCAATTTTGTCACCAGGTAAGCAGGACTTTGGGCTCTATTCACAAAACTTCTCATAAATTACTTTTGTATCACCTATTTGATAAAAATAACCTTTCAGCACATTTACAAGCAAAATAATCACTCAAAGTAAGTTGTTCCTGATTAACGTCATTTCAATATTACTTTTCTTACCATAATTATATTATATTAATGCTCTTTGTGAGCTTAAAAAAGTAACATAGATAAGGTCAAAATGGAGGAAAACAGGTGAAAATCTGTGAATCATGCCCTTGGTGTGATGTCCCCTTCCCGCCAATGTGATTCTGATCCAACCTCTGCAGAGACCAAAATATGATTCGGGAGTGGGAAGTGGGTGTGGCTAGAGTTGCTGTGCCAATATATACACATGCACAAGAACCTGCCAGAGGTCAATGATCACTTTTATGATTGAGCACTATACAGAGGATGTTAAAGAGGAACTCCAGCCTAAACAAACATACTGTCATTAAGTTACATTAGTTATGTTAATTAAAATAGATAGGTAATATAAGCTCTTACCCCCCCCCCCCCCCCCTGTTTTAAAAGAACAGGCAAATGTTTGATTTCATGAGGGCAGCCATCTTTTTGGTTGAAAGGAGGTGTCAGGGATCATGAGACACCGTTCCAACTGTCATGTGTGCTGATCACCCCTCCCAGTTGCTAGGTAACGTGAATAACAACATAGGAAATCCCATCATGCTTTGCACAGCATCAGGGAAAAAAAGCCCGGGCAGTTTTTTTTATGGGTGGAGCTTAGCTAAAAATGCAGCTAAAAATGATGCTTTGGTAAGAAAAACAAAGTTCTGATGCTGTGAAACTGTTAAAGAAACACCAAGCCTTTTCAGTTCTGCTGAGTAGATTTTTAGTCTGGAGGTACACTTTAAGGCAGTGCAGAATAGAGCCCTCATTAGTGAACAATGTTTTGGCTTTAACACACAAAATGTTTAGCACAGAGTCACTTTAAAGTATAAACTAATAAACACTGAATACCTGCACAATAATTTTTTCTAAGTGATTTCTCCAGACTCAATCTTAAAGTGATATGAAACTCCATATTAACGTTAAAAAAATCCAATTAGAAATTACTTATTTAGCTTACATTTTGTTACCTTGTTGTTTTTAAAGAAAGTAATATTTCTGCTGGTTTCCAACCTTACTGTTTTTCTGTGATGACAAAAGTGACATCATTTCTGCCCTTTTCTTTTTTAAACCCAGCTCAGTATTCATTTACCTCCCTACTGCCACAGCTTGCTGCTCTTCCCACAGCAAACATCACATAGAAAACAGTCTTATAGCACTGTCTAAAGTCTTTAAAGGGAGGGGGAATTCAATTACTGCCTGGTCATTGTGTCCTTATCTTATCCAAAACGGGAAGCTTTCTGTTATTGTTATGCTGAAATAAGCTTGTTACTGTAGCTAAAAAAAATCCCACAATCCGACTGGCACTGAAAAGTTCCTGCAGTTAGGTAAATATACTCAGACCAGGTAAAAAGAAAAATATGGGGGCATATAGGTTCCTATTTTATTTAAAAAAAAAAAAAAGCAGGTCCCTATTTTTGTACACCATTTTTTTGGGGCAATTTTTTATTTTTGGATATTACACCCCACTTTAAAGAGACACTGAAGCGAAAAAAATGATGATATAATGAATTGGTTGTGTAGTAGAGCTAAGAAATAAAGCATTAGGAGCAGAGACATAAGTCTAATATTTGTTTCCAGTACAGGAAGAGTTAAGAAACTCCAGTTGTTATCTATGCAAATAGCCATTGAGCTCTGGGACTTTGAAAGTCATGGAGAGCTCTGACTTCTGATTAGGTTATCTCAGCTGTATTGTGTTTTTCTTTTGCAGAAAACAGTTCAGGACAGGTCAAAAGTTCACTTCCTGTTCTGCAAAAACTTTTAGAATGCGGAGTATTGTGTAAACTGTAAGTATTAGAGAATGATGCAATGTTATAAAAAAGCTGTATAACTGAAAATAAAAAGATGAGAATATTTTTTTTGCTACCAATGTTCTAGTAATTACCCCTACTACACAACCAATTCATGATATTGTAATTTTTTTAACTTCAGTGTCTCTTTAAGTCTTACAAGTTTGGGGAGGAAGTAATTAATGTTTTGAAAACTGTAAATTGCACGTTTCAATGGTGCAGCCATATATGTTGATCACGAAACAAGAACTTGTGCATGGTTTGGCCTTTCTACGTGTGTCTCATAGACCCCTCCTTGGATCATTCTCCGGCGATACATATTCTTGGTTATGCTTGCAGTCTTCAGTGTGTCACCATCAGATTGTTTCCCACCATTTTTTTTTTTAATGTGGAGAGGAAGCTTAAAGAGACTCCGTAACAAAAATTGCATCCTGTTTTTTATCATCCTACAAGTTCCAAAAGCTATTCTAATGTGTTCTAGCTTACTGCAGCACTTTCTACTATCACAGTCTCTGTAATAAATCAATGTATCTTTCCCCTGTCAGACTTGTCAGCCTGTGTCTGGAAGGCTGCCAAGTTCTTTAGTGTTGTGGTTCTGCTATGAACTCCCCCTTCCAGGCCCCTCTATGCACACTGCCTGTGTATTATTTAGATTAGGGCAGCTTCTCTCTTCTCTTTTACAAGCTGGATAAATCGTCCTCTGAGCTGGCTGGGCTTTCACATACTGAAGAATTACAGACAAGGGCAAAGCTGTCTGCAGGAAGAAACGAGCAGCCTGAAACTTCAGTGCATGAGAACAGGGGGAAAGAAACACACAAATGATCTCTTGAGATTCAAAAGGAAGGCTGTATACAGCCTGCTTGCGTATGAATGTATTGTCTATGTGTGGACATACTGTAAATCAACCTACTTCCTGTTTTGGTGGCCATTTTGTTTGTTTATAAACAAACTTTTTAAAACCGTTTTTAACCACTTTTAATGCGGCGAGGAACGGCGAAATTGTGTCAGAGGGTAAGAGGAGATGTCCCCTAACGCACTGGTATGTTTACTTTTGTGCGATTTTTTTTTTTTTTAACAATACAGATTCTCTTTAAGATTTCAGAAAATACTTTTTTTGGTATGATGCCGAGAAAGAAGTACTTTATTTGTTTACATTATGAACTCGTGTCCTCTTTGTTCGGTGGGGATGTGTCTTTAGAGATAGGCCTGTATTTTTACTATAGCCAGTAATTGTGCATCTGATCAGTCTGCAATGTGTTTCGGATCTGATATCTGCTGCTGTGCAGCTTCCTGGAAAGAGTATAATGTGTTTTACTCGCGATAGATCACACTAGATGTGGAAGAAAAAAATATAAGCTTAGAAACAGGCTTTTTCCCAAGATGATCCCCTTAATTCTACACGGAGCCACTCTATATTGGAAGGTTTAATTTCAAGGGTTCTCCGGACAATTACAAGTGTCATTCACAAGAAGATACCATCAGGAAACCATCAATCTACCACAATAGAGGAGACGTAACACGAGCCTGAAGACCTCTGCTGTATCTCTGCTATAAGACACAGAAAGCCAAGTCAGATAACACAATCACCATGAGAAAATACTGTATATCGTCATCTAAATGAGTTTACATTTTCTAGTTGCTTTTCTTACTATTAAATTATTACTATGTACATTAGTTATCATAGTTGTTGTAGTACTCGTACTATTTTTCCCTTTTCAAAGAGAACCTAAATTGAGAACAATATGGATTTTTCCTTTTAAAATAATACCAGTTGCCTGACTCTCCTGCTGATCCTGTGTCGCTAATACTTTTGGGCACAGCCCCTGAACAAGCATACAGATCAGGTGCTCTGACTGAAGTCAGACTGGATTAGCTGCATGCTTGTTTCAGGTGTGTTATTCAGTAACTACTGCAGTCACAAGGATCAGCAGGATGCCAGGCAACTGGTATTGTTTAAGTGCAAACATCCATATCCCTCTCAGTTTAGGTTGCCTTTAACTTTCTGTTCACAGTAAAGTCTCAAGTGTCTGGCACAGGTGTGAATTGCCTGACAACCAGGTATGTGTAGTTTCCGTTTGCTTGAGAACTGAAGCAACTGGGCTTCAAAATAATACTAACCTCCCCCCACAGATGAAATGCAGAGCAGCATGCAGCGGAAACAACTTGCACGACCTCTGGGCTTCGGTCCCTCACTTCCTGCAGCTCCCAGCTGCTCTGCTGCATCTGCTCTGTACAGCTCAGATGCATGCACATGATGGTGCAGGTCAGGTGACACACAAGGATGCAGCAGAGGAT
The DNA here is from genome assembly GCF_040937935.1 of Hyperolius riggenbachi. NCBI lineage: Eukaryota > Metazoa > Chordata > Amphibia > Anura > Hyperoliidae > Hyperolius > Hyperolius riggenbachi. Next base: position 368,799,604 of record NC_090650.1, read on the forward strand.
CCAGCAGCTGCTGGAGTGAAGAGGACCGACGCCCAAAGGTTTTGCAAGCTGTTCCTGCCGCGCACTTCTCTACATAATGCATGCCCCCATAGCCCCCCCCCCCCACTGACCTCCAGTTGATTGAGACCTCTGGATGGGCGAGTTCCAGTTAACCAGGACTTTACTGTGTTTTTGTTATTGCTGGACGAACTTTTGTATACAGTTGGACCGCTTTCAATCTATCATTGGGTTTCTTTTGCTACAACAGACTCATGTACACAGCTTTTTATCACTGGGTATTGACCAATGATCTGAAGGGTGTCCATCCATGATTCCCCCATATTTTCCTTAACCTCCTTGCCCATCCAAACACTGTCCGTATTGCCTGCCTGATTTCATGTAACACCAGTTTTTCCCTTCTCTTTTGTCAGTTGCTGGACATACGGCCTATTAACAAGAGTTGCTGTAACGAAGCAGGTGGTTTCGGCACACGACGCTCAGCGCCGAGCGGCAAAACTAGGCGCATTATAGCAGTAATGCTATAGTGCGTGGGGGTTCTGTGATTGTGGGTACAGAGATGTATTTGTATCCACAGACTATAACTCCTGGCATGTGCCCACTGCCCCTGGGAAATATAAATACGACACTATATGGAGGGGATGGCAACCACCATACTGACGAGAGGCCATAGGAGAAGCCCCAATCCCAATGACACATTTTCATGAATCTTTGAAAAAAAAAAGTGATTTTTTTTGTGTGCTCTGGTCACTTTCCACAGCCCCCTTCTGCAGCCTTGTCACATCAAGGTGACTTAGTACTGGGTGGGGGTGGGAGGGTTGCAGCTTCATTCTCTGTCCTTCCACACTCTGTCAACTACCCAATGCACCAAAAACTGAAATATTAAGTAATATCTACATATAGCCTGTAACTACTGTACAGTCAATCAAAACCAGTCGCCCGGCAAAGAGAATAGAGACAGTGGCTGCTATCCCAGGGCAAAGCAAATTTATACATTACCCAGCCTGGATCCAGCGATGGGCACAGCCTCCCCGCACAGCTCCGCACTTCGCTATGGGGAGGATCATACATGACGTCATGACGTCACCTACGTCATGACATCATGCGCAGATCCGATCCTCCCCATAGAGAGACCGGAGCTGTGCAGAAAGGCTGTGCGGATCGCTGGAGCCAGGGGGGGTAACGTATAAACTGGCTGGATCGGGGGATCGGCGGCGATCGGGGGTGCCGGCCACATAGACTAGCTAGCCTAGTGCTAGCTGAAGTTATAACAGCCAATGAATCAGAAAAAAATTTATTGGGGGACTTGTAAAGCCAGAGAGCGGTATGCTCGACACAGTGTCGGGCATACTGCTAATAAGGTTAAAACGTAATTTCGCGAGAGTCATACAATATGTTTCAAACTGGGACAGTAGGGCTCACGTCCCTGTTGCCATGTTGATGTGCATACAGTTGATCCGCTGGGCAGCGAAAGTGTTAGACACGTCTTCAGCTTTTCTTGGGTTTCAGCAACATCAGCAATTTCCTAGAGAGCCAGACAGGATAAATACCGACTAACATCTTGTACAATTAGCTAGCTGACTTCTGGGTTGTTTCACTTTGTAGGACGAGATCCCCGTACTTTGGCCCAATAGGCTGCCTGTCAAGTGACAGGCAGCCTATTGGGCCAATCAAAGTGTGGGGATCTCGTCCTACAACGTCACTGGACCTGACAGCCTGGACCCAGAGCGAGACAATTGGAGTAGCCATTAGTTTTGGGGTAGCGCGAGTAAGTTAGTAGTGCATGCTAGCCTACCTACAATCTGACTATAGAGAAAGTGTGATTTATTGCTCTGGATTCTTAACCTTTACAGTGAGATTTTTTTTTTTAAATGAAACACAAGCTAGTTCTATGTAGGATAGGGATTGTACATACATGTGTTTATCTTATCATGCTATATGTCACATCAGGTACCCTTTATGCCCTCTAAAGGTGGCCACACATGAGCCAATAAAATGTTTCGATTTTATGGCAATTCGATAAATATGTTCGGATCTCCCGAAAAAATCAAAAGCTTCTTTTTCATTTGACTGAAAAATCCGATAGTATTTCCCGTTTTTTTTTTTTCGATTTCTATCGATCCGAAATGCTGGAAATTTTTCTTACATTTTTCTAAAGATTGTATGGTGTTTGTTAGATTGTCAATTCATTAATATACACACCCTAATCTATTTTGTCAGAGTTTCCAATCATTTTTATCATAAGTGGGGAACAATTGAACATATGTGTGAGGTACATTGGTCATATTTTTGAAATCTTACAATCAGTCAGAAAAATTGATTGCAATGTTTAAATTGAACAGATATTTAAAAAATGGTATGGTGTGTGGCCACCTGAAAGCCTGAAATTTACTCTACAACTAGCCACACCTAGTTCCTGTGAACATGTGTACCTGCCTCCTGTGAAGCCTCACTGTCTCACGTAAACACATGGGGCAGATTTACTGCAACCAGTGCCAGGAAAAAATTACCAAAATTGGTGCAAAAGTATAGATGTCCAGAAAAAAGGATTCTGTTTGGTGTTTCCATACTTGCCATTGTTTTGTTTTGCTCAATTTTCTTTTGCACTGGTTTGCTAAATTCCCCACCATGGGTTCGGCTGTAATGTAGGTTTTTGGGAAAAGTAGTTTTTTGCCAACCGTTTTCTTATTTTGTGTGCCACATGGTCACATCTGAATGACCTGCCCAACAGCTACAGTTACAGGAAGAGAAAGCGAGTTGTACTGCAGTTCCAAGCGTATTTGTCCATAAAATGGGTATTTTGTCTATTTCTTTGCTTCTGTGCTTTGTGTATTGTCACTTATCATTTGTTTGGTTCGGTTTAGGATTTAATTGGGCTTTCAGTCAAATATTAGCTGTACTTTAACCTCCCTGGCGGTAACCCCGTGTGTGACACGGGGTAAGCCGCCGGAGGGTGCCGCTCAGGCCCTGCTGGGCCGATTTTCATAATTTTTTTTTTGCTGGACGCAGCTAGCACTTTGCTAGCTGCGCCAGCACTCTGATCGCCGCCGGCCCCCGCCCGATCGCCGCTATTTGCTGCGGCGCGCGGCCCCCCCCCCCCCCAGACCCCAGCGCTGCCTGGCCAATCAGTGCCAGGCAGCGCCGAGGGGTGGCCCGGGACTCCCAATGACGTCCCGACGTCAGTGAAGTCGGTGACGTCATCCCGCCCCGTCGCCATGGCGACGGGGGAAGCCCTCCAGGAAATCCCGTTCTATGAACGGGATTTCCTGATCGGAGATCGCCGAAGGCGATCGAAGCGGGCGGGGGGATGCCGCTCAGCAGCGGCTATCATGTAGCGAGCCCTCGGCTCGCTACATGATTAAAAAAAAAAAAATTTTTTTAAAAACTGCTGCGCTCCCTCCTGGCGGTATTTTTCATACCGCCAAGGAGGTTAAAAGTGAATTTATTTACAACATATTTGAAGACAATCTCCACAGCACATAAGTACTGTATATACTCGCGTATAAGCCTAATTTTTCAGCTTCTTGAGACCCAGCTGTATGATTACTTGTACTGAGGGAACACCTGGAGGGGGAGGGGGCTATATTGGGGAGGTGGATTATATGCTAGTCAATCACTTTTTCCTGGTTTCTGAGGGAAAAGTGGGTACCTCGGCTTATACACGGGTCGACTTATACGCGAGTATATACAGTAGTTACAAACTAACTTTAGTCTTCCTGGTTGTTGGACTCTGTGACTTACTTGCAGAATCCATTGAAGTTATCTGAAGAATATTACATTATGTGATTCTTAGAAGTCTTGGAAGAAGGCAGGCAGCGGGGCGACAATGCATTTCTAGGAAAACGCGTCAGAGCATCAAGTACTCTGGTCTTTCAAGGTTTACTATGAAAGCTTTGATATTTGTTTTTTTATTCACTTTTACCTAAGAAGCCAGATACTGAGTAGTTTATAACCTTGGTGAGCACCATAGGGTTCAGACAATTAGACTGGAGAGGCTGAAGTGTGGATGATATAAAATGGTAGGAATTCTTTCTCTTGCAGAAATGTTTGAATCAATTTTTTTCAAAAACATATTTTCAAATGTTTAAATTTTTCCACATAGCTGAAGCATTCTTCATTAAAGGATCAGACAGAGGCCTTATAGAGAACATAATGCACACTGCTCATGGAGGTATTGCCTCCAGCAGTGACTCCCTCATTAATTCTTCACTGCATTTAATCCTCCTTGCTGATAAAGTTGCTTTTCCAGCTCAGGTCAGGACCCCCTGCACCTCATCACCTGTTTCTAGCAGTCCTGGCTTCCTTATGCTTTTATTGGTCTTTTGGTAGTCAGTGGCAACCAGGCTGCAAGCTCGGCCAATCTAGAAAGAGGGTTATGGGTTTATGAGGGTTATGGGTTCATGAGCAGGGCCAGATTTAGGGAAAGGCCGCAAAGGCCAGGGCCTTGAGCAGCAGCTGGCCAAGGGGCGGCTGGACATGGAAGAGGGATTAGTTTATATAAAAGAGGAAGCTGCAAATGGAATACAGGGGAGCAATATATGGAAATAGGGAGCTGCTGAGCAAGGGATCTGTATGTAACTGAAGAGGGCTGTTATACATGAAGGTTAGGTATGGAAAAGGGGGCTGCACAAGGATTAGGAAGGGGTGCTACATGTAGAAGGAGAACTGTGAGAAATTTGGCCTAGGGGCAGAAAAATTATAAATCCAGCCTTGTTCATGAGGGGAACAATTGATGAAGGTAATGTGTACATCTAGGCACTGTGTGGAAATATTAACCCTGTGGGCCTTTCATAGACAAGGGTTTACTTGTCTTTAATGGAAAATTCCAGGCTCTATTAAATAAAAATATCCTTAAAGAGACACTGAAGCGAAAAAAAATTATGATCTAATGATTTGTATGTGTAGTACAGCTAAGAAAAAAAACATTAGCAGCAGAGACATAAGTCTAATATTGTTTCCAGTAAAGGAAGAGCTAAGAAACTCCAGTTGTTATATATGCAAATTAGCCATTGAGCTCCAGGACTTTCAAAGTCGCAGAGAACTCTGCCAGACACTTGAGATAATACGCTTTAAAAGACAAAATCTTTTTTCCCCTCTGCAGAGAAGATTTTCCAGAGCAGGCTAGTGAACTTTTGAACCCATTTAGAATGCTGAGTAGTGTCTAAACTGCTAATATTAGAGAATGATGCAATGTTATAATAAAAACACTATATAACTGAAAATAAAAATATTAGAATATTTTCTTTGCTACTAAAATTCTAGTAATTATCCGTATTACACAACCAATTAATTATATCATAATTTTTTTTCACTTCAGTGTCTCTTTAAGGGCCTGTTTCCACTACACATAGATTGGATGCAGAATGGATGCAGAAAAACTGACTCCAATGAATGCCTATGGGCATGTTTCCACTAAACGCGATTTTTCTAAAGCAGGTTTTCCCATAGGCATTCAATGGAGTCAGTTTTTCTGCATCCACTCTGCATCCAATCTGCGTGTAGTGGAAACAGGCCCTTACAGAGGGTTCACACCTGTCCTTAAGAACAGGGGCATTCCGAGATGCCCCTGGGCCCCCAAGCAAAATGTAATGGGGCCCTCTAAACCAATAATGCCCCACAAAGCACAAATGTCTTTCCCCAACATGCATTGGGAGGTGGAGGATGACCCAACATATTGCTGGAGCAGATCAATATTAGGCCCTGTGCACACTGGCTGTATTTCGCTGCAATTTCAAATCACATGCGATTTTTTAATTGCAAAGCCTTAATGAAAATAAAAAGTTGCATCCACCACTATGTGCAGAGCCTTGCGATTTGCATTATTTTCAGGTAGGCTTTGTGATTAAAAAAAATCACATGTGATTTTAAAATCGCAGCGGAATGCAGCCAATGTGTACAGGCCGGGGCAAACTACAGCATTGGGCCCTCGCACACACCGCCACCCCCCCCCCCCCCACCCCCCCGGCCACTACTGTTCTGCTCCCTGGGGCCCCAGCAGCGCCGACCCTGCTATATTTTTTTGCTCTCCCCGGTCCCCGGGGCTCTGCTGAAAGGATATTAATTACCTTTAGTGCCGGCGGGTGAGCAGGCGGGCCGTGGCTGCACCGGCGACAGGCTGTCTCCCTCCTTCTCTATGATCCGGCGCATCATGTGTATTTGTAAAAAAACACACGGCGGGTCATAGAGTGGAAAGTGCCTCCACGGCCCGCCCACTCACCCGCCGGCACTAAAAGGTAATTATGGCTGTTAATATCCTTTCAGCAGGGCCCCAGGGAGCGGGGGGAGCAAAAAAAATATCAGAGTCGGCGCTGCTGGGGCCCAAGCAGAGGTCGGGGCCCTGGGGCAAATGCCCCTTTTGCCTCTATGGTAGCGCCGGCCCTGTGTACAGGGCCTAAAACTGCTCCCTGCTTTTACTCTGCAAGTTGCGAGGGGGGGGGGGGGGAGTAAGTCCCCATTGCCCCCGGGCCAGGGGCTATTGTTAAACTGCTGCTTGGGGGAAAAGCATGCTATTATTCAACTGCATGATTCTGCATTTGTGATTTTTCTGTTCTGTTTTTCAACAAAGTTTTGTGTGCAATTTTTAACTCCATCTGTAGATGAAAAGTCACAATGGGAATTCTGCATGAACACCAATGAAGCTAATTTACAAGAGAAATACTTTTAATTAAAGGGGCACTAGGGCAAAAATTAATTATATTTTAAAATTTAAAGTATGTGCAAACATAAACAAATAAGAAGTACATTTTTTTCCACAGTAAAATGAGTCATAAATTACTTTTCTCCTATGTTGCTGTCACTTACAGTAGGTAGTAGAAATCTGACAGAAGCGACAGGTTTTGGACTAGTCCATCTCTTCATGGGGGATTCTCAGGGATTTATTTATTTTCAAAAGCACTTAGTGAATGGCAGTTGATCTGTCCAACTGCCAAAAAACTGTACAGCGAGCAGGAAAGCTGGCCAGCATCATTGTTTAAATCCTTCTTAGGGAATATCTTTATAAAAAATAAAAGCCTTGCTGAGAATCCCCTATGAAGAGATGGACTAGTTCAAAACCTGTCATTTCTGCCAGATTTCTACTGCCTACTGTAAGTGTCAGCATTATAGAAGAAAATTAATTTATGGCTCATTTTACTCTGGAAGAAATGTACTTCTTATTTGTCTAGTAGCACATATTTTAAAGTTTAAAATTTTTCGCCATAGTTCTCCTTTAACAAACCAAATTGGTTGTACTAACAAGGCAAAATGGACTTTTACAAGACCAAATAGTATTTAAAGGTAAAACATTACTTTAATTAGCACTATACAGAGTCAATATTCCAGCAATAAAAATCTCAGTAATAACCGTTTGGTGCATAAGTTCACTTGTAAACAAAACACCTGTCGTGCGCTTTGTGGCTCACAGGCCGCATCCTCAGAGGCAGAGGCAGTTACACAAAAGCACCACTTCACTGCATTACAAACCAATGGACCATAGGTGCAGGTTCAAAGCCAGTTCGATAATTCAATAAAGTTAAAAAAAAAAGGGAACAGCGCAATTGATCCACACGCCTGCACCATGTAGGTGAACGAAGTCTGCCTGCCACCGAAAAGCATCTGGCTTGGTCAGGTGGAACAAGGAATGGCAGGAGTCCAGGAACTCCTTAGTAACTTACAATCACCTCTTGGTGACTGGTACCATCCGAAAGATTGCTGTTGTTTCCCCATCCAGCCACCATTTTACCAGTGGTCATAGGGGAGATATTCACATTCTAACAAGGTAAGCTTGCAAAGTAAACAAAGCCTGTGATTGGCTGTTACAGCAAAGCCACTGACTGGCTAAGATGCCCTGGACTATTAATGGCTTAAAGGCAACCCGAAGTAAGTGGGATATGGGGGTGCCATATTTATTTCCTTTTAAACAATACCAGTTGCCTGGCTACCGTGCTGATCCTGTGTCTCTAATACTTTTTAGACATAGACCCTGAACCAGCATGCAGCAGATCAGGTACTCACACTCAACTGATTCAGGTTTTACTGGAATAAGCCATATGCTTATTCCAGAATTTGACTTAGACACTACTTATGTCAGGAGATTAACAGTGCTGCCAGGCAACTGGCATGGTTTGCAGGGAAATACACTCACCTAAAAGATTATAAGGAACACCATACTAATACGGTGTTTGACCCCCTTTCGCCTTCAGAACTGCCTTAATTCTACCTGGCATTGATTTAACAAGGTGCTGAAAGCATTCTTTAGAAATGTTGGCCTATTTTGATAGGATAGCATCTTGCAGTTGATGGAGATTTGTGGGATGCACATCCAGGGCACGAAGCTCCCGTTCCATCACATCTCAAAGATACTCTATTGGGTTGAGATCTGGTGACTGTGGGGGCCATTTTAGTACAGTGAACTCATTGTCATGTTCAAGAAACTAATTTGAAATGATTCAAGCTTTGTGACATGGTGCCATTATCCTGCTGGAAGTAGCCACCAGAGGATGGGTACATGGTGGTCATGAAGGGATGGACATGGTCAGAAACAATGCTCAGGTAGCACGTGGCATTTAAACGATGCCCAATTGGCACTAAGGGGCCTAAATTGTGCCAAGAAAACATCCCCCACACCATTACACCATCACCATCAGCCAGCACAGTGGTAACAAGGCATAATGGATCCATGTTCTCATTCTATTTCCGCCAAATTCAGACTCTATCGAGACTCATCAGACCAGGCAACATTTTCCCAGTCTTCAACTCTCCAATTTTGGTGAGCTCGTGCAATTTGTAGCCTCTTTTTCCTATTTGTAGTGGAGATGAGTGGTACCCGGTGGGGTCTTCTGCTGTTATAGCCCATCCGCCTCAAGGTTGTGCCATTGAGGGCTTGCGTATCGCAATGAAGCAATGACCGGCTATATGAGTATGTTGGGGGGCACACCCAAGATAATAAGGTTGTTGCTTTATTGTGGACAGACCAAATTCGATCAGCTGGACAGTCACTGTTGTTCTGTCATTGAGCTACCTCAGCTCGACCATATGGGCTTGAAAACCGCCATCGCCTGCACTCTCGCCATGGTGCGCACCAGTCCAGCACGGCCATCACTACACAAACAGCTGTTTGCGGTGCGTTACACAGTGAGTTTGGTCTGTCAGTGTGAAGCAGTACACTACTTACACTACCTCCTGATCCATGTCTACACACGCAAGATGTTTTCAAACACTTTATGCCACCAATTTAGGAATGCAATGTGATTTTTCTGCCCTTTAGGGATTATAACCCTGTTGTGCGTCAAATCTGTAATTTTCCCCGGGACTTTTGGCGTGTATCCCACTCTGCCATGCCCCCCTCCAGGTGTTAGACCCCCTTGAAACATCTTTTCCATCACTTTTGTAGTTTTTCAAGTTCGCCTGCCCATTGAAGTCTACTGCGGTTTGCCGAGTTCGCCAGTTCGCAAACTTTTGCGGAAGTTCGCATTCACGAACCCAAAATCTGAGGTTTGAGCAATCTCTAGTGTGCATTGGAAGAGGTGTAGTCTTATACGATGAGTATATCCCAAACTCTATATTTTAACTGGAAAAGTTGGGGGGTCGTCTTATACGCCGTAAAATACAGTACCCAAATTCTGACACCCCTGATGTCAATGATGTCCGGTCTTAGGGACTTCAAAATCCCAAATATGTCAGTGTAAAGTAGATGTCTAAAATACTTAAAATATGTACATAAGATTTTATAAGGATTGTTTTGGTTTTTTTTTCCACAGGAAACGTGCAGTTAAACTTAAATCTTAAAGTTCAGATGCTTATATAAAAACCTAATCCAAACACTCAATTGCTGAAATAAGTCTGTTAAAGAGAATCTGTACTGTAAAATTCTTACAATAAAAAGCATACCATTATATTCATTATGTTCTCCTGGGCCCCTCTGTGCTGTTTCTGCCACTCTCTGCTGCAATCCTGGCTTGTAATTAACAGTTTTAGGCAGTGCTTACAAACAAACTAACCAGCTTGTGATAGTCTCACATAAGCAGAGTGTGTGAGTCATACAGAGCCTGCAGGGGGCCTGCAGAGGGTGTGTATCCCTTCTATCCAATCACAAGCAGCCCTGCACATTCCACACATTCCAGCCTTAACCCGACAGAGCAGAGCGACAGAAGAAAACAGATTAGATCATATAACAGAGATAACACAGCCACTGTGCAAATAGGAAAGGCTGCAGTATGCCAGAGCACATTAGAACAGGCAAAGGAACTTATAGGATAGAAGAACTAAGGCTGAAAATTTTGTTACAGAGTCTCTTTAAGCCATGAGGCCGGATTCTTTTCTAATCAGACCAAAGTACTAAATTACCTCTTTCCCTTGGTAGCTAAAACTATGAGACAAACTCTAAAATGTTAATCGTTGCAGGGCTTGGGCTGGCTATAAATTGGGAGAGACATAATGCTAAGCTGTAAAGGCAATATTAATATGTAGCCACAGGAGAGCAGCAGTAGTATAAAACAAGTCCGGCATGTGATAAACAAAAGCACTAAAATCTTTTTTTAGTGCAGGCATATGCGATTATTATATACATTCATCTCTGCTAACCAAATTATTTTCCATTCTCAGCTGTGCCTTAGAGGGTTCATTAAAAGTACGCTCCAGTCATTATTGGAAATTAGGACTTGTGATGCCCATTTTTCTTGTTTATGGAATTCAAATCTCATAGGATACAGGGATGAGCAGAAACTACGCATCGTAGTTCGCATCTATGCATCGTAGTTGGCAGGCGAAGTTTCAAAACTACGCTTACGATTTTACGCGTAACGAAGTAACGTTATGCGTAGTTTACACCACCTACGCGTAGTTCACATGTGTATTGCGAAGTAAACTACGAATGCGTTATTCGAGGCTATTTTTCTGCGTACGATTGTATGCTTACAAGATTACGCATTGGAAAGGGGAATGTACGGCTAGAAGAATAGGAATTAATGCGTACATTTTTCCACATAATGGCATAAGCATCCGCATACACTATGCTTCGCACTATGCGTAATTGCGTATTTTAACGCGTAGTCTACGAAATGCATATGAAGCAAATATTTGATTTCGAAGCCGTAGTTTAGCGAAGCGTAATTGCGTAAAACTACGCGTAGTTCCAGCGTAGCGAAGTTGGCTGACTACGACCATCCCTGAAAGGATAAGCTAGCCTGTACTTATCAACCAATCTGATTATAATCCACTGCTAATGTTATTTACCTGCAATGATCTTAGCTCTCTTGACTGCCTTAAGGTGCCCATATATCTACCGATTTGGTGGCCAATCAAATATCCGTTGCATGTATAGATAGGATATGCTGCAAGATGTCTGGCCAATATGCATGATCTTATACGTGGCGGTAATGGCATGCGGTAATCGACAAATGCAATGGAAACCCCAGTTGATGTCCCCCCTTCACACATGACAGAATTCATATTCAAACTGTGTTTTTCCGAATTCCTGTTCGCCACACAGCTAATGCAAGTCAATGGCATCACACTTGTGCGTTTTAATGCAATTTTTTGGCATCGTTAATTTTCAGCAGAAAAAAGCGGCCTACATGTATGCTTTTGCAGAACAGACAATGCAAATCGCATACAATGCAAGTCAATGGTAAAGTGAATTTTCACATTTCGAAAGTAAACTTCATTATATATAAATTCATGTAAATGAACTTCTTTGAAATGCATGGAAAATAGGAATGTGAACATTTGCATTTGCAACAAAAAAGGAAATCGGATGCGAAAAATTGCCAAAAGCAGAACTGAAAATATAAAAAAACATGAACAAAATGGCCCAAAAAGTCAGGGATAAGTGTGAAGGCACCCTTTGGGCCTATTTCCATCGGGTGCCACGTCTCTTTACAAATTGAATGCAGCACCCATGCTCGGCTATAGGGGTTTGGATGTGTGCTACAGAAAATTACTGAATGCCGGCCAGAATCTCACTAGCATGTGATTCGGAGGGCAAGCTATTGTCTGAATAGGCAGTGTTTTCCCATCAGTGGGGTAATGCTTTTTATTCGGACTAAGTAGAAATGGGCCCTTAAGCCCAATCTACACGATACGATTCTTTATACGAATTGATTACGATTCTATTTGCGATCCGATTAAATCCAACATGTCCGATCGGGATTCGATTCAATGCAATTAGATTTGCTGTTGCAAAACAATGGCAAATTGAATCGAATCCCGATCGGACATGTCGGATTTAATCGGATCGTAAACAGAATCATAATCGAATCGTATAAAGAATCGTATCGTGTATCTGGGGCTTAAGTTGTAGACTTTCCTATGCTTCTAGAGATTGATTAAGCCTTTCAGTTTTGTTTTGTTTTCCCTTTAATTACCTTGTGCCTGTTCAGAAACTTTATCCATGAAATCGCTTCACAGTGGCTTGCCACACATAGTTGATTGTTTGCTTTCAGTCGCACTACCAGGCACTGGGCTGCTCTAGAAATACCTGTTTGTAAGCTGAACTAATTAAAATTATTGCAAGCGATCACAGATGTAAGCCAATTACCTGTACCTTGGTATGCCATGGAGAAGATGATTAGTTACAACTGGTTGAGTTTAAAAGCATTTTTGTTTTTGTGGAAGTGATGTGTTCCCGTACATGCAAATGAAGTCTCTTGTACGCTCATTGGTTCGAGAGGTTAAATCTGTGGCAGAGGTCCCCACCTTTGATTCTTATGTTAAGCCGAGGGGAGGTAGCAAACCCTTATCAGACCTGTATAGCGGGTCACAGACATTTTGGCTTGACAAAGTAAGAAAATCAGGTCTTTAGGGCATGGAGCAACACTGTCCAAGATGACACCCTGCCAAATAAAATAATGGCATCCAAAATACAGGCATCCACCAGCACATTATAACCCATACTGCCCAAAATGCGGACTCAGAGACTCTGGCCCACTACACTGCACATGGTCATGTGTCTAAATTGCTCATTTTTGAGATAAAGTGCTGCTCCATGCCAACAGAATGTGTGGTAAGTCCATGATAAAGGATCAGTATCTTTGTATATTTAACTATGTCTCTAATGAGACAGAAGATGGAAATTTAAAGGGACTCCGAGCAGTGCAGAAACTATGGAAAGATGCACATCATTTTAAAGCTCTCTTTCTCCTCTTTCCAATGATATATAAACCACCACCCTACGTCTTTTAGTTTTCGTTTATTTTCGCGATTGAAATTGCCGCGGCCGCGATTTCGATCGTGAAAATAGAGAAAACTAAAAGGTGAAGGGCAACGATTTAGGTGTCGTCAGAAAGAGGAGAAAGAGAGCTTTCAAATGATATCCATCAAGCCATAGTTATATTGTATTACACAGGACGACACTTTCCCCAGTGTCAGAAGCTCCATTCTGCTGAATGCAGCTGCTGACTTTGACAAAAAGTCGCCCTGTGTAATACAATATAACTATGGAAAGATGGATATCATTTTAAAGCTCTCTTTCTCCTCTTTCTGACGACACCTAAATCGTTGCCCTACGCCTTTTAGTTTTCTCTATTTTCGCGATCGAAATCGCGGCCGCGGCAATTTCAATCGCGAAAATAGCGAAAACTAAAGGGCGTAGGGTGGCGGTTTATATATCATTGGAAAGAGGAGAAAGAGAGCTTTAAAATGATGTGCATCTTTCCATAGTTTCTGCACTGCTCGGAGTCCCTTTAAGACCGTCAGCCCTACTCCATTTATCACTGATAATAGCGTGAAGGATAGTTTTATGAGGTGGCTACAGAGAGCTCCACCCACTGTAGGCATGGTGAAACAAGAACTATATCGTCTTTTTTTACTTGATAAGATAAACACTTTGCAAGCAAAAGACAATAGGACAAAAACCTTCTCTAAAATTTGGAGGATGTATGTAACCACTCAGCTCACAGAGATGGAAAGAGTAGGTCTAATGGGGAATTTTAAGTTTACCAAGTGGGATTTCATGGAACATCTACAGGGTACCTTGGGATCATTGGAAGTGCCATAACCTGTCATGTGCACATTTTAGGATCCACAGACCACCCAGGCTCGAGTGTTGAAATATGCAGAGACAAGGGGAGGGGGAGGGGGGTTTCAAGGAGTTGGGAGGATGTTTCTGGAGGGTAGTGGGAGTGATTCTACAGTTTTGTTTAAAGGGAACCTAAACTGAGAGGGATATGGATGTTTACTTTTATACAATACCAGTTGCTTGGCAATCCTGCTGATCTCTTTGAGTTAGTGGCGGACATACGGCCGTGCAGGCCGTGCCGCCGCACGAGGGCCCCTGAAGTTCCGCTGCTTCAGGGGCCCATTAAGTATTGCAGGGTTTTTTTTTTTAATCTTTTATTTTTTTAACCTGGGGGGCCCCGACTCCTGTCCTCCCCCCTCACCTCGGGCCCCCCTCCCCCCTCACCTCGGGCCCCCCCCCCTCATGCGGCGGGAGAGCGGAAAATACAGGAAGTCTCCGGCCGGGGCTGCAGCAGACGCTAGAGGGTGGCAGCTGCCGCTTGGTCTTCAACTTGGAGACATATTGGAAACTAAGCAGCAGCTGCCTCTAGCGTCTGCTGCAGCCCCAGCCGGAGACTTCCTGTATTTTCTGCTCTCCCGCCGGCCGCCGCGCATACCGGGAGGGGGGCCCCGAGGTGAGTGAGGGAGGATAGGAGTCGGGCCCCCCACCCGGATAGCTACCCACCCGGCTACCTTACCCACCCACCCGGCTACCTAACCACCCACCCGGCTGCCTACCCCACTACCTAACCACCCACCCGGGTACCTACCCCACTACCTAACCACCCACCCGGCTACCTAACCACCCTGCCGGCTACCTACCCACCCACCCGGCTACCTACCCACCCGGCTACCTAGCTATCCACCCGGCTACCTAACCACCCTGCCGGCTACCTACCCGGCTACCTACCCACCTGGCTACCTAGCTACCCACCCGGCTACCTAACCACCCTGCCGGCTACCTACCTACCCGGTTACCTACCTACACACCCACCCGGCTACCTACCCACCCACCCGGCTACCTACCCACCCACCCGGCTACCTACCCACCCTGCCGGCTACCTACCCACCCTGCCGGCTACCTACCCACCCACCCGGCTACCTACCCACCCGGCTACCTAGCTACCCACCCGGCTACCTAACCACCCTGCCGGCTACCTACCCGGCTACCTACCCACCCGGCTACCTAGCTACCCACCCGGCTACCTAACCACCCTGCCGGCTACCTACCTACCTGGCTACCTACCCACCCACCCGGCTACCTACCCACCCACCCGGCTACCTACCCACCCAACCGGCTACCTACCCACCCACCCGGCTACCTACCCACCCGGCTACCTAGCTACCCACCCTGCTACCTAACCACCCTGCCGGCTACCTACCCGGCTACCTACCCACCCACCCGGCTACCTACCCACCCGGCTACCTAGCTACCCACCCGGCTACCTACCCACCCTGCCGGCTACCTACCCACCCGGCTACCTACCCACCCACCTGGCTACCTACACACCCACCCGGCTACCTACCCACCCACCCGGCTACCTACCCACCCGGCTACCTACCCACCCGGCTACCTAGCTACCCACCCGGCTACCTAACCACCCTGCCGGTTACCTACCTACCCGGCTACCTACCCACCCAGGTACCTACACACCCACCCGGCTACCTACCCGGCTACCTACCCACCCACCCACCCGGCTACCTACCCACCCGGATACCTAACCACCCACCCGGCTACCTACCCGGCTACCTAACCACCCACCCGGCTACCTACACACCCACCCGGCTACCTACCCACCAGGCTACCTACCTACCCACCCGGCTACCTACCAACCCACCAGGCTACCTACCTAAAGACCCACCAGGCTACCTACCCACCCACCCAGCTACCTAACCACCCACCTACCCACCCACCAGGCTACCTACCCACCCGCCTACCCAGCCACCCACCAGGCTACCCACCCGGCTACCCAGCCACCCACCAGGCTACTTACCCACCCGGCTAAGGGCTACCTACCTACCCACCCGGCTGCCTAGTGCCTACCTACCTACCCACCAGGCTACCTATCCACCCAACCACCCATGGGAGCTGCGCGCCGGATGGAGGCTGGGACAGGAGGTCTGCTGCTGCAGGTGAGTAAATGTTTTTTTTTATTATTTATTTTAGCAGGTGTATGTTCTGGGCAGGTCTGCCACATGATTGCGTGTATGTTCTGGGCAGGTCTGCCACATGATTGCATGTATGTTCTGGGCAAATTTGCTACATGATTGCATGTGTTTTCTGGGCAAATCTGCCGACATGATTGCACGTATTTTCTGGGCATATCTGCCGACATGATTGCAGGTATTTTCTGGGCATATCTGCCGACATGATTGCAGGTATTTTCTGGGCATATCTGCCGACATGATTGCAGGTATTTTCTGGGCATATCTGCCGACATCATTGCAGGTATTTTCTGGGCATATCTGCCGACATGATTGCACGTATTTTCTGGGCATATCTGCCGACATCATTGCACGTATTTTCTGGGCATATCTGCCGACATCATTGCACGTATTTTCTGGGCATATCTGCCGACATCATTGCACGTATTTTCTGGGCATATCTGCCGACATCATTGCACGTATTTTCTGGGCATATCTGCCGACATCATTGCACGTATTTTCTGGGCATATCTGCCGACATCATTGCACGTATTTTCTGGGCATATCTGCCGACATCATTGCACGTATTTTCTGGGCATATCTGCCGACATCATTGCACGTATTTTCTGGGCAAATCTGCCGACATGATTGAATGTATTTTCTGGGCAAATCTGCTCACATTATGTGTATTTTCTTGAGAAAACCTGCACAATTATGTGAATTTTCTGGGGAAAGGGTCACCAAAACTTGGGCCCACTGTCTTTGCGTTGCACTTTTCAAGGGAACCTGAGGTGAGAATAATATTGAGGCTGCCATATTTCTCTCCTTTTAAGCAATACCAGTTGCCTGGTTGCCGTTCTGGTCCTCTGCCTCTTATTCTTTCAACCATAGACCCTGAACAAGCATGCAGCAGGTCAGGGGTTTCTGACAATATTGTCAGAACTGAGAAGATTAAGCTGCATGCTTGTTGCTGGTGTAATTCAGTTTATTACTGCAGCCAAACAGATCAGCAGGGCCGCCAGGCAACTAGTATTGTTTAAAAGGAAATAAATATGGCAGCCTCCATATCACTCTCACCCCGGGATCACTTTAAATTACAGTTAGCTCCGCCCTTACTTGGTCATTGCCACGCCCATTTTTTGCCGCGGCGCTACGCGCCGCAGGTTCTATCCACGCCCATTTTTGCCGCGTTATAGCCGCACCCATTTTTTGCCACGGCGCAGGTCAGGGGGGCCCACAATTGATATTTTGCACAGGGGCCCACTGCTGCCTGTGTCCGCCACTGCTTTGAGTGCAGTAGTGGCTGAATCACAGAGCTGAAACAAGCATGCAGCTAATCCAGTCTGACTTCAGTCAGAGCACCTGATCTGCATGCTTGTTGAGGGGCTGTGGCTAAAAGTATTAGAGACACAGGATCAGCAGGAGAGTCAGGCAACTGGCATTACTTTAAAAGGAAAAATCCATATCCTTCTCAGTTCAGGTTCCCTTTAAGTTACCTGGATGAAAATGATTGAGGTATGTTAGAAATTCCGAGACGCACAATCCAAGTCATGGAAAAGATGTATGTTCATTTGCAGACATTTTGAACTTGAAGCTTTGTGTGGGCATTCGAACATGTTTATATTTTTGTAAATGGTTGTGATATCTTGGAAACATTAAAAAATAGTTACAAAAAAAAAAGCATTTTTGGAAAGTTGTGTCTCAGTGATTGCTTCCCCTCCTCCCTAAACTGTTGCTATTTTATGTTTCACTTAACTGTTGTAAGTTGCAGTGCGTAAATAATGTGGAAAAGTATTATTGTGTGTGTTTTCAAGGAGACGCAGAGGGAGTGTAGCAGAGAAATAAAAACTTTTAATAACTCTGCATGCACTGTAAGTTTTCTTCCACTTGTGTCCTTTGTTGATTGTTAGATGAAGCACAGTGAACATATTCAGTCACACAAGGAAGGCTTTATAGATGCTCTCCCATGCGTTTCATATCACAGTTTTCAAAATGTGAGTGATTTACTCTGACACTTGATTCTAATGTTTGTCATTGATGGAATCATTATACAACACTGGCCTTGAATGATTGATGCTATGTTCAGAGAACTCAATCATTTAGAAAATACAAGCCAGCAGCACAAACTTTTAGTTATATTGAACAGCAATATTTTTATATTACAGCACTAACATATTAGGCAGAACTGCGCAATGTAAGAGTTTGTACACATGGTGTAATATTCCCTTTTGATTGATGAACAATATGATCAAAATGATTGTCTCGTCTGTAATTCAAGAGTGAATTATTTAGAAGGCTCATTGGAAACAACTGAAATGTTCAGGGTCCTGACTGCAAAGAGAGTTCTAAACCCTACCCTAAAAAAATTGTTATGAGATTGAGTATACTGTTAACCTCTCTACTGAGGTGAGGGCTTCCCAAGGTGCAGGGTCTAAGTGACCGAGATTCTAAGGTTTTCACCAGAGTGACCCACAAGGGTCCATAGACTTTGCTGCCTAGTGCCCACCAGGTTGCACTCCATGGTTGCCATTACAGTGCTTCAGAGAACAGGTAACACTGCAATGTGGATTTCAGAATCATAGGTTGGATACAGGTCAAGGACAGGCTGCAAGCAATTGTGTTTGAGGAACAGGCCAAAGGTCAGGGAAGGCAGAGTTCAATCATAAATGGTATTACAAGTCAAGGTTAAGGGCAAGCGGAGATCAAACATTGTCAGGTAAACAAACCTGGGTCAATCACAGGAATCAAACAGAAATAATGGCGGACCCAAACACAAGTGCTATAGGCTAAATTAGCTGAAGAATACTAACAGTACTGGCTGCAGGGTGACATTGGCTTATATACTGACAGATTTGTGTTTGGCGCAAACTTCCACGTGTCGTGCATGTGCAGACATAAATGTTCATTCTGTAATGATTAAACATGCATGTGCAAATGAACATAGTGACAGTTTTGTACATGCACATAAGACAGTGTTTTGCTGTACAGTGTTTTATGCCAAAAAATGTGCATGACGTGCCTGGCGCTTGCCCTTACACACAGAACTGAGAGGCAGTGAGTATGCCAAAAATAAATAGCAGAGCTAGTAATGCTCAACTCTCCACATCCCTAACTGCTTGCTACCATACTTTCCATTAGTGTATTTGGGTGTATGGCCTCCTTTACAACCATCCTTGTGGTGATTGTAAGTAACTATACTACAGTTCTGGTGGGCCCAAGCTCCCATGTCTTCTTCCAACAATAGGCACATGCACCTATTTTTAGTGTGTGGGGCAGGCTTCCTCAACCAGGGTCCTTGAGTACTTTGCAGGGGTTCCTTGGCTTTTTTCCCCATCGTGGGGGTTGGGGGAAGTGTGATAGAGAGCACACTATAATAGAGGGTACTGTAAAAAGAAGCATTATATTCATAAGAATAATGAGCACATTAATAAAAAGCACTAGAATAAGGAGACATTATAATGAAGGGCACTGTAATAGGGGCGAAGTGACATAAACAGCCACACCATCTTTTAAACTTTACCCACTCAGAACTTTACTCATGTGGGTTCACAGTCAAACATGCCAGAGACCAAACATGCCTTTTAATATGCCACCCTTTAGCAATGTGCCCACCTATATACCATCTTCTCATCATCAGTTGGGACATTCTAATAGTATACTACAGAAACCTATGTTTACAGGCTTATACCAGAATTACTTGCCAGCATCCACGTTTAATGGTGTTTTGTCCATGCACTCCAATATGAACATTGGACATTCTTCATATTCCACTGAGTCTATGTTATCCAGCCAGACTGTTGATACCACACCATTATCTGATCAGCCTGTGATTGTTGATGTCGATTTGTCTTCCAATGACACTACATATAATGATATAGCTGTTGGTTTTTCTGATGCATCATCTAAACAGTCTGATAATGTTAAAGTACCTTGTTATAACTTTGATCCAAATACAAATCTCAATGCATATGGTAATTTGCTGCAAGACTCAGAACGTAAAGATAAGTTTATGTCTGTATTCTCGGGAGATTGTGGTGCTGCAAGTTTACAGCCAGAACTTACTTTACACTCCTTATATACTACTTTGGAGTGTTTAATGGATAAAGAGGTGCGTCTCTGGTGGGACGTCACTAGCTTGAAACATTATATCAGCAAAGGTATTATACCTAGAGGTCTACGAATCAAAAAAATTCCCACCACCATCTACTCTGATAAATTTGTTATTGAGTGGAATCAGATCCTGACTGATTGCTCTCTGCATGAGATTGATAGTCTCATATGAGGAACAAAAGTTAACCGATCTCAAGCTGCGGATAGACAAAACTAATCAGGATCTGAAAAGGTTTGACTCCTTGAACCTCCATGATGATCTACACTTAAAATTAAAAAATAATATTAATAGACTTGAAACTATCATCATGGAAACGAAACGAGTCAAGTTTCTCAGGGACACAAATGACTATAGTCGCAATGTAGTATATGAATGGGGGAGATGGGAGTCTTTCCACAGGTCCCCCAGATCCATTCTGAAAAAGTTCACCCCCAAGAAAAACGTGAGTTTCAGTTCTTTGGACACCTCGGGCTCCTTGTCGGATGCTTCAGAGGCTTCAGATTTAAATCGTAGAACCCTACAATCTACCATTTTTTCTAACACTGCTCTACAGACAGTGGACCCTCCCTTACTCCAGACGTCAGGGGTTCCTATTCCTCAACCATCTTATTACAGAACGCAACGGAAATTCAACAAAACCAAAAAACGAAAACAAAAAAGAAACGTGTCAGACGAGCAGGGCGCAAACATAGAAAACCGGAAAACCAGGTAGCTTCCAATTCAGAGCCCATTGCCTGTAATGTGATCAATCTTTCTAGTTGCGCCCTCTCTTCGGAACAGATCAAACTGTTGTCTAGGGGCTTATCCTTTGCTCCCTCTAGCCATTTTGATTTATTTCGGACTATTTTAGATCTCAACAAGTTTGTGAGAAATCTGGTGGTAAAGAAACATTTTTTTGATGATTCCTCTGAGGTTGTTGAATCCCTAGCACCTGTATCCTTGCCACGGAATCAAATAGAGGATGTTCCCTCCTTCCGTGACATTAGAAACATTTTGGTGCTTCAGGCCCTAGATGATAGGGGCACAGTGGGGGTTAATACAACTCAAGTGACACCTATTAGAATCTGTAATCCCTCCTTTTACCCAGTTAATGCCAGGTCCCCTGAGATAGACACCTTTCAGGACCTCATAGAAGGCGAACTTGCCGGCCTGTCGAGGTCGTCCAGGGCACCGTCGGATCTCTCTGCCTCCGAGCGGCAGGCTTTAAACTCCCTACGGGAGAATACGGATATTGTTATCCGCTCGGCGGACAAGGGGGGAGCTGTCGTTGTCCTGGACGCCGCCGATTACCGGTCGGAGGCCCTGAGACAACTTGGGGATGCGGATGTGTATCGGCCCTTACTTCGGGATCCTACCCAAGATTTCCTGGTGGATCTTCGGGGGCTGTTGGAATGGGGACAGGATATGGGTGTTCTTACTAGGAATATGTCCGAATTTTTATGTCCTTTACACCCTGTCGTCCCCGTGTTCCACCACCTCCCGAAGATACACAAGCCGGGCGTTCCCCCGCGGGGCCGCCCCATTGTGGCTGGCATTGGCTCCGTGGGCGAGCGCCTTGGCGAGTGGGTCGATTCACATCTGCAGCCCCTTGTCCTCAGACTACCAGGTTACTTACAGGATACCCGGCATGTTCTGTCCAGTTTTGCTGATTTTGTGTGGGAGGATGGGTTTCATTGGGTGACCTTAGACGTCGCCTCTCTGTACTCTTCCATCCCGCACAGTCTTGCCTTGAAGGCTTTAAATTTTCACCTTGAGAAATATTCTACCTTTGACATTTCCTTGCAGTCTTTCCTCGGGGGGGCCGTGGAATACCTCCTCACACACAATTATTTTATGTTTGATTCGGGGTTCTACCTCCAGAGATGCGGAGCTTCTATGGGGGCTAAGTTTTCCCCCTCCCTTGCCAACCTATACATGGGTTGGTGGGAGGAGCTCCGCGTCTTTGGGGATGAGAACCCCTTCGCCTCCCACATAGTTTGGTATGGCAGATTTATAGACGACCTGCTTTTGGTGTGGGGTGGTCCTCCTGGCCTCCTCGGGGATTTTCTGGCATATGTGAATTGTAATGAATTAAATCTAAGTTTCACGATTAATCATCATGATACTTGCATTGATTATTTAGATTTGACCCTTACTGGAGATACCAAGCTCCACCGAGTCTCTACCAAAACCTTCCGTAAGCCCACAGCCGGTAATTCTATACTTCTTGCCAGTTCTTGTCACCCTAGACATACCATCAGTGCTATTCCCACAGGAGAATTTACTCGAGCAGCTCGCAACTGCTCTAATCCTGAGGAATTGGAATATGAATGCAATCTAGTGGAGGACCGTTTGAGGCGAAGAGGTTATACTAGGAACCAGCTAGCCCGGGGACGATCTAGAGGTACTAGGAGACCACGCAGTGAACTCTTGACCACCAGGAACCTGGGTGGGGACCGGGATGGGAAAGTCACTTTTGTTACAGAGTATAGCCTTGAATTCAATAAAATCACGGATATTGTGAGGAAATATCTTCCAGTGCTGAATTCTGATCCCAAACTCAGAGCTATTCTGCAGCAGGGATGTCGTTTCTCTGCTAGAAGGGCACGCACTTTGGGATCGATCCTTTCCCCAAGTGATTTTCAATCTACTTCCCTGTCTCGGGTCCCCACCTGGCTCGCCACGGTGGGCTCTTACCCGTGCGGTTTCCCAACATGTAATTATTGTCACTGCCACAAGAAAGGTTCTTCCATTCTCTCTTTTGCGACTGGTAATAGCATCCCCATTAAACAATATGTAAATTGCGACACGAAGTGCGTTATCTATGTCATTTCTTGCACCTCCTGCCGTTTACAATATGTGGGATGCACCACTCGCAACTTGAGAGCCCGTATTGCTGAACACTTCTGTGGCACTAATTGGAAGACCTTCAAGAAGTCGGCAGTGTCTAAACATTTCAAAAATGTTCATGAGGGCAACCTTTCCTCTTTTATTTTTCAGGGGGTGGAGCGTGTGGTGAGTCCCAGGAGGGGTGGAGATATCCACAAATTACTTTTGAAGCGAGAAGCTTATTGGATTCATAGGATGGATACTCGCACCCCTACGGGTCTTAACACACGTAGGGACTTGAACCTTGTTTATGATTGTTAACCATGTGTATTTTGTTTCATCCTTATTCTCCCCTCATATAAGTGAACTTCTTGTGTGTGTTTTTTGCCCTTTTTGCTAAGTGGGCTTTTAAGCTTGGCCTTTCATATGACATGCTTCCTCCAGCAATGGTTTTTTACATTTTCATATTACCCCTTTTTTATACTTGTTGTTAGTTGTTATTAATTACTATTGAGTACATTCATGAATCCTGTACATTTACCATGTCTTTTCTTAAGATAATATGTTATGTTCCCTTTAAGGTGAGGGCTAATTGAGGTATAGGGTGGAGTTCCTTTCTCCCCCACCTACATAAAGCCCTCCCCTTGTAGGTTCATTTTTAACTATGACTAAGGGCAGATTGTAGGCCCGACACGCGTCAGTTGAACCTTGTGATTTTACATTTGCCTTGTGGAATTTCTGAATAAAGAATCACCAGCATTTTCCACCATTGTTGGCCTGCGGATCCTTCTGTGTATATAACCATCTTTTAAAGACCGTGCCTCCTGCAAGATAAATTCAGGGGTTTCACGAGATCTGATAATTACTTGCTGGGTTCCTCCAGGGTAAAAAGGTTGAGAACGGAACTGGGATGTCCAGAACTAGGACTTGTGGGCGTGGTGTATGGTGTCTATTCCGCTCCCATTGCCCTCTAATTTGATTAGAAGGGGGCATGTCTAGGTTTGCTATTTACTCCTCCCCATTAAAGAAAATGGCTATAGTTTGGGGGATGTGGCTAGGGCTTAGCAATATGTTGTTCTTCTTCTCACAATGCTCAGCTAAATAATAACAGAATAATTAACTCCTATGCACTGCATATGCGTATGATTTCCCATTAAGGACTTTATACAAAACGCTGTCTGGGAAATTTCATTTGTTCTTCGACAGAATAGTTGAGAGATGTAATCTACATATGATAAATGGCAGTAAAGCAATTGCTCAAAGCCTGCGGCTGTTTTCATGTGCTTTGTAATTTTATTTTATTTTTTACTTTTTCCGTTTCTATAGTGATATATTGTATGTTAATGGCCCTTTTTTTGCTCATGCTGTTCACATTAGGACTCCTATAAAAGTATTAAAATGAAAGAAATACATCATGCAGTTATATATGTGATAAAGGGGGAAAAATAAGCCTCCTAGCTGAAATATATTATTTTATATTTTTACCTTTAATTGAGGAGCAGAGCTGATTCTTCTTCATGAAGCGGCATTATAGTGTATTTTAAGATGGGTATATTTTTATATTCTCTTTTATGTTTTATTATATGGTAGTAAACACATTTACAATACTTCATAAAGTTTTGTTGAGATTAATGGATCCATATTTTTGCTTTCTCAGGAATTTTGATGTAACATAACTGGATAAAATGAGACTGAGGTAAGAAACAGTGATGATCCATAATCCGCTAAATATATTATGCAAAATTTTGCATACAATTTTACAATTATGGCCATAAGTAATTAGGATTTGGAAATTCAACTGAATTTTTTCACCCATTCGTAATTACACTAAAATATTCATAATTTTGCGGTTAATAGCAAATTTTTCAAAAAAGACCTCGTAGTTTTCTACAAAATCTATTTTAAATATTCAAGGGAAAAATGTTTTTTAAACTTAGCAAACTGTAATTTTACCAAGTTTAAAAAACATTATTCTTTTGAATTTTTTTTTATCAATTTTCTCTAAAACTATAAGGACTTTTTGAAAAAAAATGCTTGACTTGTTCCCACTATTTCCCTTAACATACGGAGAAATTTTGGTGACGTCAGCATGTATGTGGGCTTCGCTATTAACCACTAAATTCGGCACGAAATTATGTGAAAATGATGCAAAATAACTAATCATTGCAAAATTATAGTTCCTGATTAATTGTGAATTTTGATGTGAAATGACAATTATGTGAAATTTGTGCACATTACTAGTAAGAAGGATACACAGGCCGTATTTGCTAACTTCCTGTCAGAAAATGCAACTCAAAGGGCTCGAAAGACCCAAAAATAAATGTAGTTTTATTTACCTGGGGCTTCCTACTTCCTAGAAGTCATTTGGGTCCCTCACCCCAGCTCCGGTCCTTTCAGGGGTCCCGCTGGCAGCCTGTAAGGATTTCTGACCCCCGATTGTGCCAGCGCAGTACGCTCCCAGTGACATGGGCGCATTCTCGCATGGGGCAGGCACATGACCATGCATGCACACAGACCCATTGGGGGTTGTCAATCCTTAAAAGCTTCCAGCGGGATCCCAGAGAGGATTGGAGCTGTGGTGAGGGTCCCAAATGACTTCTAGAGGCTGGAGGAAGCCCCAGGTAAATAAAGCTACATTTATTTTTTTACCTCTTGAGTCCTTTAAGGTATCCAATAATGATACAATCTTGATTATATAATCTTACCACTTTTATGTAATACTACCTAATGTATCAAGTTACCCTTTTACTACATAGATTTGGTAAAATTGAACAATCCAGTTCGAATCATTAGTAAGCACCTTTAGCTGTCTGTGGAGTGTGTCAAAAGGCTCATTCACATCTTGGCACTTGGGCCCATATGCAAATAACTTTTTCTCCTTAGTTTGCTCCTAAGTGATATTTTTATAACTTGTCATAAAATGCCCTTTGAGCCCCCAAAAAGCAAGAAAATGTTCAAAATAAATGTGTTGGTACCTTTTCATTAACTTTTGGGTACTTTGTCAATTGTTAAAGGATGGAACTTTAGTTTAAAGAGAAGATACAAATTATCTCCTAGGAGATAACTCAGGTAGAAAAATTAATTGCATATGGGCCATAATCTAAACTGTTTTCACATAGAAAAACTATTGGGTTGCCACCTTATAAGAGAATCCCATAGTACTCTTTTTTTTTTTTCTTCAACAAAAAGAAGTTTATTGAAGCACAACAATAATACAGCTTCATGCATTGATCCGACAAGTGTTACAGTTAGCACAGATATTACATAAATCTTAGTAAAAATACAGCTTACAAAAGTATCATAGCGCTTCCAAGTACAGAATTAACGTTTAGCAGCCAAGGACAGTTTTACTTGAACTTTATTCAGCAAAAGTAGCATCTGGCTACACAGATCAGAAGTGTAGAGAAAAGCAAAATTTGAAAAATGGAACTTAAAATGGAACTTACATCATCTTCTCTTCAGCACGCAGACATAGTCTATCACCACGTGGCAGCATCTCACCAAAGGCTCCTGAAGCATATTATGTGACACTAGTTGACCTAAGCCCATTTAAAAATGGGCTCTAGTTCTTTTCACACCGCCACCGCCTCCAGTCAGTGTACATGCGCACACCCGCATGCCCGCACACCCGCCCACCGCGCGATTGCACACATGTCCGCCCACTCGGCCGGCCCACCCGCCCTGCGTCCAGTCCCAACGGCTGTCAGTGCTTAACATGCGCAGTAGCGCAAAGCACTGACACAGGGACAGAAGCAGGGACACTTGTATTTTATTATATAGGATTAGGAGCCTATGGAGAGATGCTGCTACACGGTGATGATCCGCAGTGCAGAAAAGGAAGAGGACCGCTTAAGGGTGGACCTTCCATGATGCCGCCTGAACGACATGCGTCATCTTCCAAGGGATGGCTGTATATATGTACAGTGGCTTGCAAAAGTATTCGGCCCCTTTGAAATTTTTCACATTTTGTTACATTACTGCCACAAACATGAATCAATTTTATTGGAATTCCCCGTGAAAGACCAATACAAAGTGGTGTACACGTGAGAAGTGGAACGAAAATCATACATGATTCCAATTTTTTTCTACAAATAAATAACTGCAAAGTGGGGTTTGCGTAATTATTCAGCCCCCTGAGTCAATACTTTGTAGAACCACCTTTTGCTACAATTACAGCTGCCAGTCTTTTAGGATATGTCTCTACCAGCTTTGCACATCTAGAGAATAAAACCCTTGCCCATTCTTCTTTGCAAAACAGCTCCAACTCAGATTAGATGGACAACGTTTGTGAACAGCAGTTTTCAGATCTTGCCACAGATTCTCGATTGGATTTGGATCTGGACCTTGACTGGGCTATTCTAACACATGGATATGTTTTGTTTTAAACCATTCCATTGTTGCCCTAGCTTTAAGCTTAGGGTCGTTGTCCTGCTGGAAGGTGAACCTCCGCCCCAGTCTCAAGTCTTTTGCAGGCTCCAAGAAGTTTTCTTCCAAGATTGCCCTGTATTTGGCTCCATCCATCTTCCCATCAACTCTGACCAGCTTCCCTGTCCCTGCTGAAGAGAAGCACCCCCAAAGCATGATGCTGCCACCACCATATTTGACAGTGGGGATAGTGTTCAGAGTGATATGCAGTGTTAGTTTTCCGCCACACATAGCGCTTTGCATTTTGGCCAAAAAGTTCCATTTTGGTATCATCTGACCAGTGCACCTTCTTCCACATGTTTGCTGTGTCCCCCACATGGCTTGTGGTAAACTGCAAACGGGACTTCTTATGATTATCTGTTAACAATTCTTCTTGCCACTCTTCCATAAAGGCCAACTTTGCGCAGTGCACGACTAATAATTATCCTATCGACAGAGTCCCCCACCTGAGCTGTAGATCTCTGCAGCTCGTCCAGAGTCACCATGGGCCTCTTGACTGCATTTCTGATCAGCGTTCTCCTTGTTCGGCCTGTGAGTTTAGGTGGACGGCCTTGTCTTGGTAGGTTTACAGTTGTGCCATACTCCTTACATTTCTGAATGATCGCTTGAACAGTGCTCCGTGGGATGTTCAAGGCTTTGGAAATCTTTTTGCAGCCTACGCCTGCTTTAACTTTCTCAATAACTTTATCCCTGACCTGTCTGGTGTGTTCTTTGGTCTTCATGGTGTTGTTGCTCCCAATATTCTCTTAGACAACCTCTGAGGCCGTCACAGAGCAGCTGTATTTGTACTGACATTAGATTACACACTGGTGCACTCTATTTAGTCATTAGTACTCATCAGGCAATGTCTATGGGCAACTGACTGCACTCAGACCAAAAGGGGCTGAATAATTATGCACAATCCACTTTGCAGTTATTGATTTGTAAAAAATGTTTGGAATCATGTATGATTTTCGTTCCACTTCTCACGTGTACACCACTTTGTATTGGTCTTTCACATGGAATTCCAATAAAATTGTTTCATGTTTGTGGCAGTAATGTGACAAAATGTGGAAAACTTCAAGAGGGCCGAATACTTTTGCAAGCCACTGTATATATGCCTATTGTGCTTTAGCCGCACCAAATCATCCCATTAATCTCCACCCATCTGGACACCCCTACCCTTTGTGCTATATCTCAACTCATAATACGGCTCTCTCGCTCACTTTCCAGTGATTAGGGGCAGAGCCGGATCATTCAAAAGGCAAACCTAGGCATTTGCCTAGAGCCTAGAGAGAATCTAGGGGCCTGGTGGATGCTAGCCCTCACCACATCTTACTAAAAAAAATCCAGGTGTACACCAGCTATATTATTATTATTATTATTATTATTGATTTAAAAAGCGCCAGCATATTTGTACAAAGTATACATTATACATTACAAAATGATACAAAATATAGAATACAAAATACAGACTTGGTAATAACAGTGATAAAAGTAACATGATAAAAAAAATGTATAATGATTTCCAAGACACAAAAGGGGGAGAGAGCCCTGCCCTTGCCAGCTTACAATCTAAAGTAATGGGGGGGGCAAGAGGTGGGGTAGTATACAATAAACATATAGGGGCAGCGTGTTTTAGGATACATAGTAGGAGTGCAATTTGGTCTTAGGACAAAGGGGAAGTGGCCAAAGGTTGCACATATGCTTGTCGGAACTAGTGAATTTTTTGAGAGCGTTGGCGAGTGACGGATGTGTTGTGGGAGGGCATTCCAGAGGAGGGGTGAGGCGCATGCTAAATCTTGTATACGTGAATGTGAGGGGGTAATTCTAGAGGAGGACAACAGAAGATCATGTGCTTTATTATTATTATTGATAAATCAAAAATAATAATAATCAGCGGTGGCCAAAAACTGCTACCTTTCCTAGGGCATTATTTCATTGTAATGCTTTTCTGATTAGTCTTAGTATCAAAACATGATTCAAGAACCACATACAATATACACATTATATTATTTATGGGTCTCGCACTGCACTTCCCATGACCTGCCAGTGGTCTTCGCCCCCTACTGTAGTCTAAGTGCCCTTGATGGACGGGCAAGCCTCATTAGCTGCCCTGTCTGGGAACAAATGCTAATCTTCTCTAAAACATTCATGAATTTCAGGGATGCCCTTTATGTTCTGTTTACATTTCTCCAAATAAAATATGTTCAGCGATAAATTGAGAAATATCACTAACACTTCCACCAATGACCTTCATGTTGACAGCTGATTCACAAGATACATTGAGAAAAATTTAATTATCTGCAGCATGCAATGAATGGAGGCAGGTTTGCCTTGAATTTTAGAGAAAGGTGAAGGATGTGAGGACAACACAGCTTAGAAAAACACTACAATAAGACATAATCACGATCTGGGAGCCGTGTAAGAGAAATAATAACAATGGGCTGTAATTGTAAATGTTTTGTGAACGTTATAGTGAATAGAGATGCGGCACTTGTAGCACTTATATAACTGAATGAGACTAAAGCAGATTATTGCAATTAGATGGCGGAGTTACATAATGGAAGAATGGTGCTTACTAATATGATGTATGACAACAAGAGGCGAGAGGTTATTGCCGACTGTCACCCTATTATAATGCTTCCTTTGAACGATTTACACAATATGTTTATGTAAACAGATGAATGTATTCATATATTCATGGAAAATGATGACTAGATGAGATCTGTAACCTATGAAGGGAAAAAACTCATATGATAGTGGTTAACATTTTTTATCCAAAGCCACTGGATCCAGCCCAAGTTAGAGGGTGAGGAAGGATAGGGCAGGCAGACACTGGGGATCAAAAGATAGGTCAGAGGGTGGGAAAGGATAGAATAGGTAGACACTGGGGATCAGAAGATAGGTCAGAGGGTGGGAAAAGATAGAATAGGTAGACACTGGGGATCAAAAGATAGGTCAGAGGGTGGGAAAGGATAGAATAGGTAGACACTGGGAAGCAGAAGGCAGGTCAAAGGGTGGGAAATAATTGGGCAGGCAGACACTGGGGATTGGAAGATAGACCAAAGGGTGGGAAAGGATAGGGCAGGCAGACACTGGGGATCAGAAAATAGGTCAGAGGGTGGGAAAGGATGGGGCAGGCAGACACTGGGGATTGGAAGATAGACCAAAGGGTGGGAAAGGATAGGGCAGGCAGACACTGGGGATCAGAAAAGAGGTCAGAGGGTGGGAAAGGATGGGGCAGGCAGACACTGGGGATTGGAAGATAGACCAAAGGGTGGGAAAGGATAGGGCAGGCAGACACTGGGGATCAGAAAAGAGGTCAGAGGGTGGGAAAGGATGGGGCAGGCAGACACTGGGGATTGGAAGATAGACCAAAGGGTGGGAAAGGATAGGGCAAGCAGACACTGGAGATCAGAAGTTAGGTCAGAGGGTGGGAAAGGATATGGCGGTCAGACATGGGGCATCATAAGATAGGTCAGAGGGTGGGAAAGGATAGGGCGGGTAGGCAGACACTGAGGGTCAGAAGATATGTCAGAAGGTGGGAAAGGATATAGTAGGAACTTAGAAACTGGGGATCAGAAGATAGGTCAGAGGGTGGGAAAGGATAGGATAGGCAGACACTGGGGAATAAAAGATATGTCAGGCGGTGGGAAAGGATAGGATAGGCAGACAATGTGAATCAGAAGATAGGTCAGAGGGTGAGAAAGGATAGGGTAGGAAGAAACTGGGGATCGGAGGCCTGGCTGGCCTTTGACCTGAGCGCCTAGAGCGGCCGCTCAGGGGGCTGCATTTCTACCTGACAGCGGGCTCCGGGTCCATCTGTGGCTGCTGCGAGTGGTAACGTCGCCACCGTCCCTGGTAGGGATGATCGGAATGAGCAAATTCCGTTCCACCGGAATTGCGGAATTCCACCAGCGCTACATTCCGTCGCCATTACATTTCCGCTGAATTTCATGAATTTCCATGGAATTCCGCATTCTGGCGGAAAAATGTAAGTAATCGCAAATGAAACCTTGTTTATTCTAAATGGTAGCCCATGGGACCAAGTGGCTGTTCCCCCAGTCTTTTTTTTATTTTTTTTATTTACGAGTATATACACCAAAGAGGGATCTGCCTATAAACACTAAAGGGGAATCTGCCTATACATACTAAAATACTAAAGGAGGATCTGTCTGTGTACACTAAAGGTGTGGGCTGCCTACATACACTAAAAGGGGATCTGACTATATACACTAAAAGGGGGGGGTGGGATCTGCCTATTTACACTAAAGGAGGATCTGCCTATATACACTAAAGGTGGGGGGGGATCTGACTATATGCACTGAAGGGGGGGGGAGGGGTTAATGATGATCCTACTTGATTCCTGAGCCTAGCTGCAGTATGAAGCGTAAACGGATCCTAGGGTTCACATACCATTTCATTTTGAAACTCTAGCATTTTTATTCAAATTACAATGCTGAGTTTTGTTAATTGTTACAATGACTTTAGAGCATGTTTCCATAAACATGTTTTTTTGCTGTTATGCTTTATTCATGCTAAAGCAAAAGCAGTGACTGGACGGTGTAATGGTTAGGGGATCTGCCTCTGACACAGGAGACCAGGGCTCTAATCTCGGCTCTGCCTGTTCAGTAAGCCAGCACCTATTCAGTAGGAGACCTTGGGCAAATCTCCCTAACACTGCTACTGCCTATAGAGCGTGCCCTAGTGGCTGCAGCTCTGGTGCTTTGAGTCCGCCAGGAGAAAAGCGCAATATAAATGTTATTTGTCTTGTCATATGCAAGTCACTTTTTCTCCTAGGCGATATTTTCACAACTTGTCATAAAATGCATTTTAAACCACCAGCATGCAAGAAAAATCTATTTTGTTAGCACTTTTTCACCAACTTTTAGTAAATCTTTCAGTTGTAAAATGCTGAAAAGTTACCGACTTTTAAAGCGAAGATGAAAATTATCTCCTAGGAGATATCTCAGGAGAACAGGTGAATTTCAGATGGACCTGCGTGTGCGTGTTTGCGCATACAAAAAAGATGAATGGGGGGGGGGGCAACAAAATCTGATTTTGCTCTGGGCGCTGTGAAACCTAAGGCCGGCCCTGATCGGAAGATAGGCGGGTGGGCAAAGAATGTGAGAGTGATAGTTGGAGGGGAAGAATCTACGGGGTGTAAGAAAGATTAGGAGACCTTGGCCTCAATTCACTAAGCTTAACTCCTGTCTTTAATAACTCTTCTGAGCTGTTTTACGCGTACGTTAAAAAGGGGCGCTGGGAAAAAAGGGCGCCGGGTTTTAAACGATAAACATGGATAACGTTTAAAAATATAATGTACTATATTTCGTTTAAAAATAATGTTTTATAAAGTTATAAATCATTAAATAATGTGCATGAAATTGGCAATTGTGAAAACGTTAATCTTCCGTTTAAAAAGTGAAACGTATAATAACGTTTAAAAAAAAATAGTAAGTAACCCTCCCTGTACCTACCCCTAACCCCTAGACCCCCGTGTTGGTGCCTAAACCTAAGACCCCCCTGGTGGTGCCTAAACCTAAGACTCCCCTGATGGTGCCTAAACCTAAGACTCCCCTGGTGGTGCCTAAACCTAAGACTCCCCTGGTGGTGCCTAAACCTAAGACTCCCCTGGTGGTGCCTAAACCTAAGACCCCCCTGTTGATGCCTAAACCTAAGACCCCCCTGGTGGTGCCTAAACCTAAGACCCCCCTGTGATCAGCATTAATAACGTGTGAAAAAAATATTGTGCTGTTTTTCGTTTAAAAATAATGTTTTAAAAAAGATTGTACTGTTTTTCGTTTAAAAATAATGTTTAAAAAATTATAAATCATAAAATAATGTGTAATCATGAGAAGCAGTTATAAAACAGTAAAAGTCTCCGGGCGCCGCTTATAAAACGTTATTTTTCTCAGGCGCCCTTTTTTCCTGTCGGGCACCCATTAAACGATATTTATTATGGGAGTGAATGGCGGCGCCCGATTTGTCCACTTGCCTCAGGCGCCCGAATTTACTGTTCCCCTGTTTTACAGTTATCACAATTATATCACCATGGTGATAACTGTAAAACAGCTCAGAAGAGTTATTAAAGACAGGAGTTAAGCTTAGTGAATTGAGGCCATAGTACGTGATTGGACAGAGCCAGACATCAACCATGAGTGTGTTTTTTAAAAATAAACTTTAGATAAAAAGGACAACATATTAAAAACTAAGGCTTTCTCGATTAAAGTTCAATTACTTTAATCGGCAAACATTAATAGGCTGAGATCGCTTTTATGAAAAAATTAAGCACAGCAAGAATGCGGGGGTCTCTGGTGAAGTGTGGTGCTCAACTTTGACAAGATAGATTTGTACTGCATGTACTACAGTATAAAACTAGAGGTGGTGGTTTTCTGATTGGCATTTAACATGATTTCTGCTAAGATCTGATTGTTTATTTGTGCAAGGTGAGAAATTAGGTAAACAATCAATTTTGGTAGACATTCATTGTTTACTTCATCTACCACAAACCTTAAAGAGAATCTGTACTCTGAAATTCTTACAATAAAAAGCATACCATTCTATTCAATATGTTCTCCTGGGCCCCTCTGTGCTGTTTCTGCCACTCCCTGCTGCAATCCTGGCTTGTAATTGCCATTTTTATGCAGTGTTTACAAACAAAAGACATGGCTGCTAAAAGCTTGTGATAGGCTCACATAAGCAGAGTGTATGATTCATACAGAGCTTGCAGGGGGCCTGAAGAGGGTGTGTATAGCTTCTATCCTATCACAGCAGAGCAGCAGATTCCTGCCTGGGTGCCTGAGCCCGACAAAGCAATCAGAGGAAAGAAGATTAGATTATATAACAGAGATAATACAGCCATTGTGCAACTAGGAAAGGCTGCAGTAAGACAGACCACATTAGAACATGTATAGGAACTTATAGGATAGAAGAAATAAGGCTGAAAATTTTGTTACAGAGTCTCTTTAAAGGACAACTGTAGTGTGAAGAATTTGGAGGCACAGTGCCAGTTGCCTGGCTACATCATGCTACTTTGCAACCTACGAAAGAAAAGAGTGTGTCTCCAATCCCTGCTTAACTCTGCCGCTCATTTCATCCAGCTGTCCTCTAACTCCTCTGATGATCTCTCCATTGGTTGCCAGTTGCTAGTGATGTCTAGGGATGCTCATTTGGATTCTGCAGAATTGAAGCTTCGGAAATCGGGAAACGGAAATCCGATTAACCACAACTTGGTAATGTTTGTCCAATCACAGAACTCAGAAGCATTGGACCAATCAGAGAATGCAGAATTTTTCAGCATAATTGTAATTTTAGACCAATCACAAGACTGATCTGATTTTAGACCAATTTTTTTCTTTTCATCTTTTTTTTTTTTTTTTTTTTGCATTCCCTGATGCAAAAAATGACAAATAACATATTCATTGAAAATTGGAAATCAGAAAATTAGAAATCGGAATTTCTGTGGAATCAGAAAATGGCATTTCCGACCATCCCTAGTCACCTTGAACTTTGCGCGGTAGTAATTTTTGGAGCGATTTTTGTAATTAAGATTCAAAATCATTATGTCAGATTTTAAGCTATTGCAAAATAAAGTTGGCACAAAATCTTAATTATGATGCATAATTTTGCAGACATGCATAATAATGCAAAATAGTAATTTACACCCTCTCATTTAGTGCATTTGTGGGAAAATGTGTTTAATCATGCCCATATCACCAGAAGACAAGAAAAAGACCTACGGTACCTTAACACCCCTTAACATAAATTCACACAAAAAAAGTGTTCCATAGAGTCAATTTTATTCAAGGACATAGCTTGATTAAATCAGTTTAAAAAAAACTATAAAAAAAGGAAAAATATCCTTGCAGGGGTGCTCACTCTACATACTAGCCATTCCATAATGAATGCAATACTGTATAACATACAGTAACATACTGTAACATAACATACTGTATAACATAAAATATATTCATATAATACAATAACCTTATGCAAACTACTGCAAATATCATAAATATAGTAGAATAAGGTCCTTAATTTCTAAATAGCAGTAGACTTTGCATTTGATAAACTTGAATAAAGTGCAATGTACTTAAAAATTAATATTAATATACAAGATCCCAATATACTGTAAATGTTTCACAAGGTCCATGAAGTGCAAAAAGAAGTCAAAAGAGAGAAAAGGCGGAAAAAATCAGATGACCTTGCAAGTGTTGATAAAGTGTTATGTGCAGGATATACGAAAAAAAAAAACAGTAGAAGACCAAGTGCTTGCATCCTCGGAAGGAAACCAGGAGACAGCGGCTGCCTAAATAGAAAGGCAGAGACAGAGTTGTGTCCAAAGATTGAGGTGGGCAGATGCTACCTTAATAGTGGAGAGGCAGTGGAGATCCAAATGAATCTCAACGGAACATACATTTCAAGCACATCAGTAAAGATGGCATGAACGGTTCGCCGGCAAACGGTTCCTGGTGAACTTCCTGGGGTTCGCGATCGCGGAGAACCATGAACTTTTCTGAAAGTTCAGTTCGCCCCCATAGTGCATCATTAGGGTCAACTTTGACCCTCTACATCACAGTCAGCAGGCACATTGTAGCCAATCAGGCTACACTCCCTCCTGGAGCCACTCGCCCCTTATAAAAGGCAGGCATCGCCGGCCATTTTACTCTCTCGTGTGCCTACAGTAAATAGAAAAGGGACAGCTGCTGCTGCTGCAGACTCTCATAGGGAAAGATTAGTTAGGCTCTTGTAGGCTTGTTAGCTTGCTCCTTGCTGATTCTTATTGCTAAAATAGCACCGCACAACAGCTCTTTTGAGAGCTAATCTTGTTCTTGTGATCTATTTTTTTTCTGTGTGTCCCACTGACACTTGTGTTGCATAGACAGCCTTGATAATTCATACTGTGTGTGTGCCACTGCCAGGCCCAGCACATTCAGTGACTACCTATGTGTGTGGCAGGTGCACATTGTAATACCCAGTACTGCATATACCTACCTACCTGTTGTTTACAGTGCACCCACCCACCTAATTACGTGAGTTGAGCGCACGCAGTGTCACTGTGCCTGTCCGCTACCTTTCTGTGTGTGACAGGTGCACATTGTAATACCCATCACTGCATATACCTACCTGTTGTGTTCAGTGCACCCACCTACCTACATGAGTGCATGCAGTGTGATATACCACTCCTTGCATACCTGTTAACTGCACCTGTGTGACTGCACATTGTATTAGTCAAGTCAATGCATACCTTTCACTTCATCCCCCTGATATGGACACAACGGACAAAACAGGCAGAGGTAGAGGCAGACCCAGAGGAAGGCCACCCGGGAGTTCTGTGCAAGGTCGTGTTGATGTGACTTTGTGTGGCCCTGGCCCAAAGTACAGTGCTCAGAAGAAGGCACGTCCCATCAACTCCCAAGATTGTCAGGACGTGGTTGACTATTTAACACAGAACACCTCATCTTCCGTAGCCACCAGCGCTACTACAAGCACCACATCCGTTGCATTTGACACTTCGCAGGAGTTAATTGGTGGGGAATTAACTGATTCACAGCCATTATTGCTACAACCAGATGAAGGCGCTAAGCAAGTTACACCACCTCATATGTCGGAGTTAGGCGGCGACACTATGGACGTAATGTGTGAGGAGGAGGATGACGAAGTACCTGCTGTTGGTGCAGTTTTGGAGGTGTCTGAGGCAAGCGAAGCTGGGCAGGATGATTATGATGATTATGATGATACGGATCCCACAAGGGGACAGTTCAGAGGGGGAGTCAGAGTGGAGTAGGAGGAGACAAGTTCCTGAAAGAAGCAGGGGGAGTGAGTCATCAGAAACAGCTGGTGGCAGTGTCCGGCGCCATGTATTGCCACCTATGTACAGCCAGCCAACATGCCCTTTAAGGTCAGCTGCTGATGCCACCATAGTGCTATCACCCCTGTGGGGCTCAGCAGTTTGGAAATTTTTTAATGTGTCTGCCTCAGATCAGAGCAATGCCATCTGTTCTCTCTGCCTCCAAAAATTGAGCCGTGGAAAGGCCAACACTCATGTAGGGACAAGTGCCTTATGAAGGCACATGGAGAAAAAGCACAAACTGCAATGGGAAGAGCACCTGAGCAAAAGTAGCACACAAAAGAAAAGCCACCCTCCTTCTCCTCTTCCTCATTCAGGTGCAGCATCTTCAGCCGATTTCTCCCTTGCACCTTCACAGCCACCCTCCTCCACTCCGCCTCTGCCCTTGAGCAGTTCCTGCTCCTCTGCCAAAAGCAGCCAGGTGTCCATGAAGGAAATCTTTGAGCGGAAGAAATTTCTGCCAGTCACCCCCTTGCCCGGCGTCTGAAAGCTGGTGTGGCAGAACTGTTAGCTCGCCAGCTGTTACTATACAAGCTGGTGGACTCTGAGGCCTTATGTAAATTTGTGGCCATTGGGACACCGCAGTGGAAGATACCAGGCCGCAATTATTTTTCTAAAAAGGCGATACTCAAACTGTACCATGAAGTTGAGAGGCAAATGGTGTCATCTCTGGCACACAGCGTTGGATCAAGGGTCCACCTGACCACGGATGCCTGGTCTGCCAAGCACGGTCAGGACAGATACATAACTTACACAGCCCATTGGGTCAACCTGGTGACCGATGGCAAGCAGGGAGTACATGGCTGTCCAGCGGACCAACTTGTGACACCTCCACGGCTTGCAGGCAGGCCTCCTGCCACTTCCTCTCCTCCTGCTACATCCTCTTCGCTGTCGTCGTCCTCCTCCTCCTTGGCTGAGTGGCACTTCAACTCTACTGGTGCTGCGATCTCCTCTCCAGCTACACAGCCCCATCTCCCCAGGGCTTATGTTGCATGCCAGGTACGACGGTGTCACGCCAAATTAGACATGTCTTGCCTCAAAGCGGAGAGTCACACTGGATCAGCTCTCCTGGCTGCTCTTAACAAACAGGTGGATCAGTGGCTGACCCCGCACCAGCTGGAGATTGGCAACGTGGTGTGTGACAATGGCAGCAATCTCATTTCCGCTTTGAATTTGGGAAAGCTGACAAATGTACCCTGCATGGCACATGTGCTGAATCTAGTCATTCAAAGATTTGTGTCAAAGTACCCAGGTTTAGAGGACGTCCTGAAGCAGGCCAGGAAGTTGTGTGGGCATTTCAGGCGGTCTTACACGGCCATTGCACGCTTTGCGGACATTCAACGGAGAAACAACTTGCTGGTGAGAAGCTTGATATGTGATAGCCCGACTCGCTGGAATTCGACCCTGGTCATGTTCTCTCGCCTGCTAGAACAGGAGAAAGTCGTCACCCAGTACCTGTACAATTACAGTAGAAGGACACAATCTGGGGAGATGGGGATGTTCTGGCCCCCGAACTGGACACTGATGCGAAATGCATGCAGGCTCATGTGGCCGTTTAAAGGGGGGTTACCAACCTGGTGAGTCGCAGTGAAGGCACCATCGGCGTCTTTATCCCGTACGCTTACTTCCTAGAGCGTGCCATGTGTAGAGTGGTGGATCAAGCTGTGGAGGAGTGTGAAGAGGAACAGTTACGGCCGGAACAGTTGTGGGAGCAATTGACATCAGCATCAGATGTTTCCTCAACACCTGCGGCAGCACAGAGGGGGGAGGAGGAGGAAGAGTCGTGTGGGGAAGAGGAGTCAGACTCGGATGATGAGGAAGGGGTTTCTTTGAAGGAGGAGAAGGCAGGGGCAGAAGAACAACCACAGCAGGCGTCGCAGGGGGCTTGTGCTGCTCGACGTTCCCGTGGTATTGTTCGTGGCTGGGGGGAGGAGGAGGACTTACCTGACGTCACTGAAGAAGAGCAAGAGGAGATGTGAAGTAGTACTCTAATTACACTCCCTGATTGATGTATACACATGCAAGATGTTTTAAAGCACTTTAGGCCTCCAATTTAGCATTCAATGTGATTTCTGCCTTAAAACGCTGCTTTGCGTCCAATCCGGATTTTTCCCAGGGTCTTTTGGCGTGTATCCCACTCTACCATGCCCCCCTCCAGGTTTTAGACCCCTTGAAACATCTTTTCCATCACTTTTGTGGCCAGCATAAATGTTTCTAATTTTCAAAGGTCGCCTCCCCATTGAAGTCTATTGCGGTCCGCAAACCGAACTGTCACGGTAGGTTCGCAAACTCGGTGGTTCGGGCCATCTCTACACATCAGACCATGGCAAAGTGGTTAATTCACCATAGACGCCTGCTGTGGTTGTTCTTCTGCACCTGCCTTCTCCTCCTCTGTGTGCTTCGCTTCATGGTGCGCACCAGTTCTTCAGTTACATCCTCCTTCCTGCCGTGAAGGAGGAATTATTAAAAGCGGGAATGCACAATGGAGTCTTGGGTAAGTTAACAACCTCAGCCCACCCCCTCCCACTGTGCTTGAAATTTGTGTTCTGTTTTGATTCATTTTGATCAACCTTCCGATTCCGAATGCTCATCCTTAACTGCAATGTCACCACTTCACACATTTTCTCATTGCATTCCACATACCATCCCACCTTCAACCTTCACTTTTCGAATAAAATCCTTCTGTCCTTAATTTTGGTCACCTCTCTTTCTTGCATCCAGAACTCTCTTCTACATGTTGTCTGCTATGCTCTAGCCTTTGTTTGAACCCTGTACATGCACCCTTAAAATACACCTCTTCAAATGAGCATATAATCTGTCATATTAATACTTTAGATACCTATCCCCATATGTATCAGATGTCAAAAGACTCACTTCCTCGTCCTCTAATGTATTCATCACCTCGCCTAGCTTCTCCCCCAGTCCGCTTTAGGTTGTAACCTATGAGGGTAGGTCCCCCCAGTGTTTCTCATCTCTGTGGCAAGCAAATATTTTGGAGCTCCTGATCTGTTTGCTTGCCCTTTGGAAGACACTCATTTTGCCCTGATGAAATAGGATTTAGCCCACAAAATGCAT
Source organism: Hyperolius riggenbachi (assembly GCF_040937935.1). Classification (NCBI taxonomy): domain Eukaryota; kingdom Metazoa; phylum Chordata; class Amphibia; order Anura; family Hyperoliidae; genus Hyperolius; species Hyperolius riggenbachi. The sequence goes on from NC_090650.1 coordinate 368,839,971, forward strand.
CCTCCATAGTGTTGCCAATAAATCTTGTTTACTTCATCATTAATGCCTTTGTGACTTCTTTTAGGTAAACCAACATTTTTCATTTTAAACGGTTTTTAGATGTTTTCTCTTACCTGGGGTGCCCCCTCCCACCCCTTAATTACCAGCGGGTTCATTCCATCATAGGTGAGTATTGTTGCTATTGTTAAGAGTATAAATATTAGCTTCCTCTTTCCCACTGCTGTTGTCTGATCGCTTCAAAATTGTTGGTATCATATAAGCTGTAATTTGCATTTGTGATGTTAGACGGTTGTTTTTCTTCTTATGACACAACGTATTATCACAGTCAGCGCTCGTACTTTTTATAATTACAGTAACTTGTTTATCACATCTTTTTCTTATGACACATCAAGCTGGTCCAACTGAACAGAGATAAAACATTCCCATTATGCCTTCTGCTATCATAAATATTTTAATGTGGGTATAGGAAGAAAAATGACAAGCTACCGCTGTTTCAAAAGCAGTTTTCAGTCTTTCATTTCTTGTTGTGTTTTGGAATTGCTGCACAGATAAAAAAAACAAAAACAAAAATCAAAAAACACTGCCTTATAGAAGCCATCTCACAGCTATTACAAATTAAAAGGCTGCTCCACTGGACTTGAATCATCAAGTAGCTAGCTTCAATTACTATTTTATGAATAAATATATCATGGTGAAAAGATAAGGACTTGGTACATCCATCGAGAATGGTGTTGGGCTACTGTATGTATAGACACCAGGGATGGTTCTTCCATGAAGCAACGTGAATCACATGTTTCAGGGTGGCAACAATTAGAGGACGGTAAGAGGCAGTTCCCCTCCCCAAATGTCCCCCTTTTCGCACTCTCTGTCTCTCCCTCCCTAGATGTGCTGCACCTGCTCTCGGTGTTCCAGCGATGGGATCTCCATCCACCTGTCCAGTGTCCTGTATGCATGGCTACAGCGGTGTCTCATGTGGCCTGTTATGTGCTGCCGGGTCACATGAGGTGCCGCTGTAGTCAGAGAGGAAGCACGACTTTATTTGTAGCTGGTGATCCCATCATAAATCTACTGAGTTCAGATGAGTGATGCGGCGCCGATGCAGCACATACCTGACATTCTGGGGATCAGAGCCGGTATGCTTTGGGCCAGCAGGGAGGAGATGCTGTCTTGGAGGATGCAGAAGGAAGGAAGCATAGTGCAGGCTCCTGCAAAGCACATCCCGATGTATTGGGGGGGGAGGGGGGGTTCGTACTTACAATGTATTGATTCAGGTGGCAAGTAGTCTAGAACAAGTAACAGCGTAAAAGTTATGCCAGCCTGGGGTTCCTCATTAGCAGTCCTGTCCCCTGCCCCCCCCCCCCCACCGCCACTACTACCATGATGTGGGGTACTAGGGCTACTCACGGTACTCGGTTCTGCTCACTTCTGGCTCAGGAACTGTAGATACTACTGTCAGCTGCATGACTCAGGAAGGGGTGTTGCCCGGGGAACTAGAATATTGTAACACAGACTTCAGGTGACTAAATCCTGCATATACTCATAATGCTGCACACAAGGTAACATCTTTCTTCTGGATGTTTCTTATATTTCCAATTCCAACTTAGTCATTCTGCTAAAAATATCCATTGAAATAAATGTAATGGTCGAGGGAAATAAGTAACTTAAAGATGAGGTACAACTGTGATTTTCAAAGTTATAAGTCTAGAAAACATGAAGTGGCACTAAACCAGACAGCCAGTTCATTTGTTAAATTGCTGCTGCCTTTCAGTACACACTTACTGAGAATTCAATTCAAAATCTACAATTTTGTTCTGAAAAAGATTGAAAGTAATTGAAGATTTCCTTGTTCTACAGATAGGCTGAGCTTTTACTGAGTCATATAATAGGGGAGCTTTTTGAACAACAGAGAGATGTGCTACAGATTGAAGGCAAACACTTCAGTGCACTCTAGCTATATGAAGACAATGAGGGACTGAGACAGACAGGAGAGTGACTGAATATTGGCTTCCGCTGAAGATCCAAGAGTTCACCTGCTCTAATGTCATTTCTTTATTGTGCCTCTCTCCTTCTCCTCACAGGCACACACACACACACACACACACACACACACACACACACACACACACACACACACACACACACACACACACACATATATACACACACACACACACACACACACACACACACACACATATATACACACACACACACACACACACACACACACAAACACACACACAACCGTGAATTTTGGGCACCATGGAAAATCCTACTAACCCTACTCTCACACAGATACTCCGCTACCTATGCTTAACCCTAACCCACTCTGGTGGTGCCTATCCCTAAGATCCCCCCTCCAGTGGTGCCTGATCCTAAGAGCCCCATAATGGTGCTTAATCCTAAGACCCCCCTTGGTGGTGCCAACCCTCCCCCCCCCCCCCCCCGGTAGTGGTTAACCCTAACCCCCTCTGGTGATGCCTATCCCTAAGACCCCCCTAGTGGTGCCTAATTCTAAGAGCCCCATAGTGGTGCTTAACCCTAAGACCCCCCTGGTGGTGCCTAACACTAACACCTCCCTAGTAGTTCCTAACCCTAAAACCTCCCTAGTGGTGCTTAACCCTAAGACCCACCTGGTGGTGCCTAACCCCCCTGGTGGTGCCTAACCCTAAGCCCCCCTGGTGGTGCCTAACACTAACATCTCCCTGGTAGTGCCTAACCCTAAAACCTCCCTAGTGGTGCTTAACCCTAAGAGCACCCCTGGTGGGGCTTAAACCTAAGACCCCCCTGGTCATGCCTAACCCTAAGACGGTGGTGCCTAACCCCCTGGTGATGCCTAACCCTAATCCCCCTTGGTGGTGCCTAACACTAACACCGCCCTGGTAGTGCCTAACAGTGATGCTCATCCGAGCTAGGATATCCGAGATACTCGGATATCCTAGTTCTTTTTTCACTATTCGAGCTTGAATACCGAGCTCGAATAGTATTAGCTATCCGGGCTGTGCTATCCGAGTGCACTCGGATAGCAATCAGCTATCCGGAGATATCCTGGATATCCGAGCTCGGATAGCGTCATCCGCTCGGATAGCATCACGTCAGACGTCACCTCGAGTCCTCACTAGCGAATCAGAGGGCTCCCAGCCCTCTGACTGCAGCCAATCACAGAGGGGGAGCCTGGCCAAGCCCCCCTCTATAAATAGCGGGCGCCATGTTGCCTCACTCGTCCTGCTTGTGACTTACTGACTGATTGTACTGAGAGATTGCTCCAGTGCTTTTTGTCTGTGCAAGTAGTTGTGAGGAAACGCGTAAAAGCCGCCGTCTCTCAGGGTGAGGCGGCTGTTTACGCGTCCAGCATGACGTCACAACGTGGAAAAACCGCCGCATGCCGCATAGGCAGAGCGGCGGAATCCGCATTGGGAACGATGGAATCCGCCTTGGGAACGGCGGAATCCGCATTGGAAGCGGCGGAATCCGCATTACAGGCGGCTCCCACGCTCGGTTCACTGGATACATTGCAAGGCAGTACTGGTGTGGCTGGGACTGATAGTCCTCCAAGATTCAGAGTGACACGCGCGCGCGCACTGAGGCAAAGCTTATATAGCAGCCAGAAGTAGGTCAGCTGACCAAGCTGGTCAGCTGACAATTCTGAGCCCTCTCATTGGTCCAGCACTTAGGGAGGGGCTGGAGAGTGGCTGTGTATATATACTGCTTGCTGTTCAGTTGCTGGTTGTCTGGTGTTGCGATCATTACGTGGTAGCACGCAGACCTGAGTCAGATCCGAAAGTGTGCCGGGACCAGCTGGAGCTGTAATCCTACACTTAGCTAGATTTGTTGATAGTTTAAAGTACTAGTTTGATTGTGATTATCTGTTATGACCTTCTGCCTGCCTGACCATTCTCCTGAATTCTGATCCTGTACTTTGTCTTTCTGATACTCTGTTGCCGAACCCCGGCTCGTCCTTAGACTCTGCATCTGCCTTCTGATTTTTTACCTCGATATTTCTGATACCCTGTTGCCGAACCCTGCCTGTACTTCAGACTTTTGCCTCTGCCTTCTGAATCTGTACTTTATCTGTCCGTGTGTTTACGACCTGGCTTGTCCGACCTCGAGAACCGACCTTACTGTTGGAGGCGGTTCCCAGTCCTGATAGTGACACTCCCTCTTGAGTGTCACTCTCGTTCTGTCATTCCTTCTCTCAGCCTGACTCCTCCCTCCGGGAGAGTCCAGTAGGAATTGGGCAGTACTCCTTACTGCTCTGAGGCTCAGTCCTCTCATTACTACTGTTTGCACCAAACACTCTGCTTAGGTGTCCAGAGGTTAGCTTGTATATCGGATTATCGGTGATACTGCAGATCATCTATAATCTGGTATATATCTGTATTTCCAGTGATACTGCAGATCACCGGTAATCAGATCCTCTCTGTGCTACACCGATCGTTACAGTAGTGCATTTAATGCTCAAAACACCAAGCGTTTTTACACTCCAACACTTGATATTCACCTGTATTGCTTTGTATTGTAGATAGATTGTATTTTAGGCAGTTTAGTTTGTGTGATTAGGGACTAGGGAGGGAGACTGTCACTGGTGCTGCTGCAGCTGCAGCAGCTAGGCCCTGTGCCTAGGCAAGGCAGCCTGCCCTGCTCTGTGCTCTAGTCTCTAGTTACCTGTGCTCTCACCTGTCCTACTCTACTGTACTACTTCTGTGTTAGATAGATTATTGTACTATTTTGTAGTTAGCAAGGCCCAGCTTTACTGCTATACCTGTCCTGTATCTGCTCTCTGTAATCTAGTCACACCTGTTCTATTGTTTAGCCAGATTCTTCTATTGTTTAGTTAGTACTGTAGTGTACTCTAGTCTGTGTATAGGGACCGTCCGTCACCGCGTTACCTAGGGTCTTTGTGTGCGCAGTGCACGTCTGCGCTGTCCGCACCCTCTCGTTATTGCTACACCCATCCTAGATATTGTTTATATTACTTGTATTGTGTATTCGCTGAATTGTACTGTACTGTAGTCTGTGTATAGGGACACCGTCAGTCAGCGTCAGCTAGGGTTTTTGTGTGCGCACTGCACACTCTCTTGTTAGCGCTACACCGATCTCTGCTGTAGAGTACACCTGTCCGTCACCTCACACACCCACCACCACCATTCCCACCCCATTAAAGTACCCCACTTGTCCCACAGGCCTTTACATACTCTTTTTTTTCATTTGTATAATATTAAAAATATACGATGTCTGGCACTGGCAGCCGCGGTTTGGGCAGGGGCAGCAAGAGCAGCAAGGGCATCGGCAAGAGAGGAGGTCGTGGCAGCAGCGCCACCACCACCACCATGCGCAGTTGTGCGTCTGCACCAGTGGCTATTCCGCCATTAGCCACTGGCCGTGGACGCCTTGGCCGCCCAACAGCTGGGAGTCACGCTGCAGAGACACAGCAGCAGCGTATGGCGCAGATGTTCCTCCCACCGCCACGTCGTAGCCGTCCTATTGAGGAGAAGGACGCAGACTCTGTGGTGGAACTGATGGTGGATGAGCAGGCCACCATTAGCTCTGGAACCGAGTCCTCCATCCCCGCCACCACTCCTGTTCGCAAGAGCAGCAGCAGCCACCCAGCACTGCCTGGGGAGGAGGAGGAGGAGTGCAGTTCTCCAGCCCCAGCGGGCAGCACCAGCATCCTGTCACTCAGCACCTTCTTATCCTCAAGCACAGCGGGGCTATGGAGTGCTGTTGCGGCAGAATTGGAGGAGGAAGAAATGCTGATGGGCACTTTCGGGGATGATGCTTTGGACAGTCAGACAGTGGTGACTGTCCCTCAGCCCATGCATGCAGAAGGGGAGTTTGTGGGTTCATCCCAGCAGGACATGTTTGCGGAGGGGGAGGATGATGATGACAGGGTGAAGGACAGAGACTGGGTGGCAGATCCTGGGGATGTCATCAGCTCTGAGGAGGAGGAGGATGCGCCTGTGGGACTTGCTAGAAGGATCAGCATCGCAGGCATAGGCAGGATCAGAAGTGGGCGTGGTATGCAGGCCACACAGCGTGCTGATCCAGAGGCGGAGAGTTCTGCCAGTGCCACCAGCCGCACCAAGAAACCCCCCCCCCCCAACCACCACAGGGAGACCAGCGGCAGCAGCACCTTCCAGCCGAAGGGGCAACAGCACCTCCCCAACTTGGAATTATTTCACCCTGCCAAATGTGGAGTGCAAGTATGCCACCTGCAACCAGTGCCGCCAGCAGCTCAGCAGAGGGAAGGAGCCCTCTGCGTACGGGACCACCTCTCTGGTGAACCATCTGGCAGGGAAACACTTTCATGAGCATGAGGAGTTCATGAAGTTGAAAGAAGCTGGCAGTGGCAGACCCGCCACCACTGCGAAGCCGTCGGCAGCAGCCACCCGCCCTCCTCCACCTCCTCCAGCAGCACCAGCAGGAGTGCGTCTGAAACGCACTGCTCCTCCTCCCTCTGCAACTCCTGCCGCCGACTCTGAGGCCTGTTCTGGCAGCCAGTCCTCAGTGGCCTCCTCTGCTCCCTCCAATGATTCCCGTGCCAGCAAAAGGCGTCGCCAGACCCTGCTCAGCGACACCTTCCAGGGGGTGGTCAGGGTTCTGCCTCCCAGCAGCCGTCACGTGCGTCAGCTGAATGGCTTGCTGGCACGGGCCATGTGCTCCCAACTCCTGCCTTATTCCCTTGTGCAGGAGGGGAGCGACATGCGTGCGCTCCTGATGTGTGCAGTCCCCGATTGGCCAATCCCCAGCCGACATTTTTTTGCACGCACAGCCATCCCTGCACTTCACCGCTCTGTGATGGCCAATGTCGGGAGAGGGCTGGATCACGTGGTGGGTCAACGGGTCCACGTCACCATGGACTCGTGGAGCAGCCGGTTTGGGACAGGCCGCTATCTGTCCTTCACCGCGCATTGGGTCAGCTTGGTGGAAGGGGGTGAGGAGGGGGGAGCAGCATCGGGCACTGTCAGAGCAGTAGCAGCAACAACGCAGTGGGTGGTGCCACCATGCAGGGTCAGCGGAATTGCAGCAGGTTCCTCTCATCCGCTTCCATCCTCCGGCACACCAGCCCAAACGCCCCGCCTCAGCAGCAGCGTGAAGCCCCGCCACTGCCAAGCGCTGCTGGAATTGGTCAGCCTGGGGAAGACCAAACTGACGGCGAACCATGTCCTGGCTAAACTCCGAGAGCAGGAGAGGAATTGGCTGACCCCCAGAGGCCTCAGAGTCGGAGAGGTGGTGTCCGACAATGGGGCAAACCTGGTTGCTGCAATCAGCAGGGGAGACCTGACCCACATCCCCTGCCTGGTACACGTCCTGAACCTGGTAGTCCAAAAGTTCCTGCGGACCTACCAGGGGATGGACCGACTCCTTGAGGCGGCAAGGAAGGTTGTGCATCATTTCTGGCACTCGCCTGCAGCCGTAGCGATACTGGAAGAGGTGCAGAAGGAGCTGCACCTGCCACAGCACCGGCTCATGATCGATGTTCCAACTCGCTGGAACTCCACCCTGGTGATGTTGGAGCGTCTGGTTGAACAGAGGCAGGCTGTCAGCCAGTACGTTGCACGAGCAACAGTTGCCGCCATCACTGCAACTGGGCGTGCAGCCACCAACCTCCCGTCCATCATCTCCACGGAGGACTGGGGGCACATGCAGCAGGTGTGCTCAGTGCTGGCACCCTTCCTGCAGGCCACGAACATGGTAAGCAGGGACCATGCAATGGTGTGCGAGTGGGTCCCCATGGTGTGTGTGCTGGACAGGGCCCTGTATGCACTGCTGGAAGAGGGAGCGGCAGCCTTGGACCAGCAGGAGCTGCAGGCAGCTTCACAGGCCACCTCTGAGGAGGAGGGCTTGGAGTTGGTGGAGGTCCCTGACCTTGCTGCTGATGAGGGGTGGCAGCAGAGCGCAGCTGGACTGGTGCGGGGGTGGAGAGAGGATGAGGTGGAGGAGGCAGAGGAGGAGGACAGCACTGTCGGCTCTGGGGCTGCCGATGATGTGCCAGCAGACGTGGCCACACTCTTCCCAATTGCAGCGCACATACTGAGGTGCCTGCACAAGGACCCAAGGGTCATCCAGATGAAGCAGAGGGAGGACATCTGGATCTGCATGATGCTGGACCCACGTCTGAAGGGGAAGCTCAGCCAGTTCCTGCCTGCAGGAGGAGACCGTGCGCAACAAATCAGGGATTTGCAGCTGTCCCTTGTTGAGCGCTTGGAGGAAGCCTTCCCTCAGCCATCCACCCCCACTGTCCAGCCAGCACAGAAGCCGCAGCAGGTGCCTGTATCCACCAGCAGCAAGCGCACGCGCACCACAGACCTGCTGTCTCTGACCCACGAGCTCTACATGAGTGTAGAGCTGCCAGGGACTAGAGAGGAGGTGCCTGCAGCAGCATCCTTCTCCAGTCACAGACAGCGCTTGGCCCGCATGGTGGCTGACTACATGGGGTCCTTCAGCGGGCTTGACAGCGTTGCCCCTGTTGATCCCATGGAGTATTGGGTCAAGCACCTGCCGATCTGATGCGAGCTTGCGCAGTACGGCCGGAAAGTGCTCTCCTGCCCCCCTTCCAGCGTACTGTCAGAGCGTTGCTTCAGTGCAGCCGGTGGAGTCGTCACTGAGAAGCGATCTCGTCTGTCTCACAAGTCTGTGGACAGACTGACGTTTCTCAAAATGAACCAGGCTTGGGTGGAAGGCGAATTCCTGGCCCTTGTTGTCGGCAAGAGGGGGACATGAAGTGGCACACACACATTACACCTGCTGCTGCTGTATTTCTTCCTGCTGTCTGTGTCTCCACTGCCAGATAACACATTAAAAGGTGCTGCTGCCCATGCGCCACCAGCTATTTACGCTCAAAAATAGCTGCATTTCTGAAAAAAAAATGTAATAATTTTGTGTTATTATTTTAGAGGTGTCCGGGTTGAAAACTGTGCTGTCCCAATTGTGTATTGGACACAATGTGGGCTTCACGACCGCTGTCTGGAACCTCATGGTGTATATTTATGGCCCTGGTACCACCGCTAGGAACCAGGGCCTATTATGTCTCACTGCCTGCCCTCCTGCCTGCTGCCTGATGCCAGTCTGCCACACAGTCATACTCCTCACGCTGCCTGCTGCTGTATTTCCTCCTGCTGTCTGTATGTTTCCACTGCCAGGGAACACATTACAAGGTGCTGCTGCCCATGCGCCACCAGCTATTTACGCTCAAAAATAGTGGCATTTCTGAAAAAAAAATGTAATAATTTTGTGTCATTATTTTAGAGGTGTCCGGGTTGAAAACTGTGCTGTCCCAATTGTGTATTGGACAAAATGTAGGCTTCACGACCGCTGTCTGGAACCTCATGGTGTATATTTACGGCCCTGGTACCACCGCTAGGAACCAGGGCCTATTATGTCTGGCTGCCTGCCCTCCTGCTGCCAGTCTGCCACACACTCATCCTCCTCACGCTGCCTGCTGTTGTATTTCCTCCTGCTGTCTGTGTCTCCACTGCCAGGGAACACATTACAAGGTGCTGCTGCCCATGCGCCACCAGCTATTTACGCTCAAAAATAGCTGCATTTTTGAAAAAAAAAAGTAATAATTTTGTGTCATTATTTTAGAGGTGTCCGGGTTGAAAACTGTACTGTCCCAATTGTGTATTGGACACAATGTGGGCTTCACGACCGCTGTCTGGAACCTCATGGTGTATATTTACGGCCCTGGTACCACCGCTAGGAACCAGGGCCTATTATGTCTGGCTGCCTGCCCTCCTGTTGCCTGCTGCCAGTCTGCCACACACTCATCCTCCTCACGCTGCCTGCTGTTGTATTTTCTCCTGCTGCCTGTGTCTCCACTGCCCTGGAACACATTACAAGGTGCTGCTGCCCATGCGCCACCAGCTATGTCTCGCTGCCCACCTGCCTGCTGCCAGTCTGCCACACACTCATCCTCCTCACGCTGCCTGCTGTTGTATTTACTCCTGCTGTCTGTGTCTCCACTGCCAGGGAACACATTACAAGGTACTGCTGCCCATGCACCACCAGCTATTTACGCTCAAAAATAGCTGCATTATTTCGAAAAAAAAAAGTAATTATTTTAGAGGTGTCCGGGTTGAAAACTGTGCTGTCCCAATTGTGTATTGGACACAATGTGGGCTTCACGACCGCTGTCTGGAACCTCATGGTGTTTATTTACGGCCCTGGTACCACCGCTAGGAACCAGGGCCTATTATGTCTCGCTGCCTGCCCTCCTGCTGCCTGCTGCCAGTCTGCCACACACTCATCCTCCTCACGCTGCCTGCTGTTGTATTTCCTCCTGCTGTCTGTGTCTCCACTGCCAGGAAACACATTACAAGGTGCTGCTGCCCATGCGCCACCAGCTATTTACACTCAAAGATAGCTGCATTATTTCTAAAAAAATTTTTTTTAATTATTTTAGAGGTTTCCGGGTTTAAAACTGTGCTGTCCCAATTGTGTATTGGACACAATGTGGGCTTCACGACCGCTGTCTGGGCTTCACGACCGCTGTCATGGTGTTTATTTACGGCCCTGGCACCACCGCTAGGAACCAGGGCCTAGTATCTCTGGCTGCCTGCCCTCCTGCTGCCTGCTGCCAGTCTGCCACACAGTCATCCTCCTCACGCTGCCTGCTGTTGTATTTCCTCCTGCTGTCTGTGTCTCCACTGCCAGGGAACACATTACAAGGTGCTGCTGCCCATGCCCCACCAGCTATTTACGCTCAAAAATAGCTGCATTATTTTGAAAAAAAAAGGAATTTAATTATTTTAGAGGTGTCCGGCTTGAAAACTGTGCTGTGCCCACTCTCCTACCAGCTATTACCACACTACAATAGCTGCAACTACTTCCTCCTCCTGCTGATGTCTGTGTTTTACCACCACCAGGGTACACAGAAAAAGGTGCTGTAGCTTGCAATGTGCCACTACCTATTATGCCATCAACACAAATATAACTATGGTGTTATTAAAATAAAATATTTCCACAAATGAAGTAAAAAAAAAATTATCACAAAAGAAAGGAAAACCAAGACACATAATATAATGATAGAGAAGAAGAGGAAGAAGAAGAAGAAGAAAGAAGAAGAAGATATAGAAGAAGAAGATATGGAAGAAGAAGAATATATAGAAGAAGAAGATATAGAAGAAGAAGATGAAGAAGATATAGAAGAAGAAGATGAAGAAGATATAGAAGAAGAAGAAGAAGAAGATATAGAAGAAGAAGAAGAAGATCAGAAACAGAATCAGAATCCTTTTATTTCGCCAAGCATGAGGGGACATGCCCGGAATTGTTTTTGGCACAATACAATACAACTAGCCAACCCGCGTCGTAGCATACGCCGCATCTATCTATCTAATAGAGTACGTGCCTCAACCTTGAAGCAAGAAGAAGTAGGCTTTCCATGAGAAAATGTATGCGTGCTCAAACACCAAGTTTAACCCTAGCAAGTCTGGCTTTGCAAATCCGGCCTAATTGGCTATTCATGAGGCAATGCTCATGCAAATATGCATTTGCTTTCGCATGCCAAACTATGCAGAGTCAAAAAACCAATACTGCAAAGTGCTCTCTCGCTGCCTGGGAACCACAGCGGCACCCCGGAGTGGGAGGCTGGGTGGCGCAGCTGCCCCCCCCCCCCCCCCCCAAGCGTGGCCAGCGCTGGGGAGAGCCGTCCGCACCCACCTCCTAATATTAAAAACAGCCACTTACCTTAACGTCCATTGAGTTCTGCTACATGCGCATTAATTTTCTCATGGAAAGCATTTTGTGCAGTTTGTATCCTTTGGAGGCAGGTGGTGGATGGCTTGCTCCGGTGGTGTGAACCCTGGAGTGAGTGCGCCTGTCCTCCCCCCAACCCCCCCCCCCCTCTGGAGTGCTGTATGTGAGCCAGCCCTGAGCTCTAAAGCTCGGGGTGACCCATGCTTCTCTCCTTTCTCATGTGGTGCCCCCAAATGAATGCGCATGTAGCAGAACGCAATGGACGTTAAGGTAAGTGCCTGTTTTTAATTTTGGGAGGTGGGTGCAGACGGCTCTCCCCGGCGCTGGCCAAACTTGGGGGGGGTCGTCCACGCCACCCAGCCTCCCCCTCCGGGGTGCCGCTGTGGTTTCCAGGCAGTGAGAGAGCCTGGGACCCTGCGGTCCCCCCAGTTGTATAAAAAGGGGGCATTGGGAATCCTCCCCGTGGCGCTCCTGGAGGCCTGGAGCACACCAAAAACTGCTAGCAGATCCGCAAAATGCTAGCAGATTTTGAAACGCTTTTTCTTATTTTTCTGTAGCATTTCACCTAGCATTTTGCGGTTTTGTAAAGCGTTTTTGGTGTAGTAGATTTCATATAATGTTACAGTAAAGCTGTTACTGAACAGCTTCTGTAACAAAAACGCCTGCAAAACCGCTCTGAACTGCCGTTTTTCAGAGCGGTTTGCGTTTTTCCTATACTTAACATTGAGGCAGAAACGCATCCGAAATCCCAAAAAATGCCTCACCTCGGGAGTATGCGTTTCAGCAAAACGCCTCCCGCTCTGGTGTGCACCAGCCCATTGAAATACATTACCCAAGTGTATCCGCAGCCGCAAGTGGATCGCAAAACGCTGCCGAACCGCTCTGGTGTGCACTAAGCTGGATAGTGCTAATGTAGCATGTAGCAGGGTGACTGCTTTGTGGTATTGGTTTGTGCATGCATTTGCATGAGCATTGCCTCATGAATATCCAATTAGGCCAGATTTGCAATGTCAGACTTGCTAGGGTAAAGCCTCTTTTCCATGGACTGTGAATAGGCAGTGAAATGGCTCTCAAACTCTCGCAACTGCTCACTGCTGCCTGGTAACTGCTTGCTGCTGCCTGGTAACTGCTTGCTGCTGCCTGGTAACTGCTTGCTGCTGCCTGGTAACTGCTTGCTGCTGCCTGGTAACTGTTCGCTGCTGCCTGGTATCTGCTCACTGCTGCCTGGTAACTGCTTGCTGCTGCCTGGTAACTGCTTGTTGCTGCCTGGTAACTGCTTGTTGCTGCCTGGTATCTGCTCACTGCTGCCTGGTAACTGCTTGCTGCTGCCTGGTAACTGCTTGCTGCTGCCTGGTAACTGCTTGTTGCTGCCTGGTATCTGCTCACTGCTGCCTGGTAACTGCTTGCTGCTGCCTGGTAACTGCTTGTTGCTGCCTGGTAACTGCTTGTTGCTGCCTGGTATCTGCTCACTGCTGACTGATAACTGCTTGCTGCTGCCTGGTAACTGCTTGTTGCTGCCTGGTAACTGCTTGTTGCTGCCTGGTATCAGCTCACTGCTGCCTGGTAACTGCTTGCTGAACACACAGCTCAACAGTCCGTGAATTTGGTGTTTGATCACGCATAAATTTTCTCATGCAAAGTACTTCTTCTTCTTGTTTGAAGGTTGAGGCACTTAGTCTATTATATATATAGATACAATGGCTCCGGAAGAGTGCATAGAAAGAGGAAGGAGGAAAGAGAAAGAGAGAGTGCATAGAAGGCAAAATCAGATTAATACAACATTGTAAAAAACATTTCAATCCCAGTGTGTCCCTACGATGTCGAAAGTCCGTTAGTCTTGTGGGCTGGTTGGCTGTTCAGCCGTAGCGCCGCCGGCCTCGCCGCTCGTCGACATTGTTATAATTTAAGTAGGCCTCAGTTATTTGGACTTAGTTAGTCAAAAAGGCTTGAGGAGCAGACCTGCCCTTTAAGGGGATTTTCTCTTAGAGAGAAAATCTGCAGTTCTGTCAGCAGAACTAGAACATACCAAGAAGCTGTTCTATGGACAAGGCCACAGGTCTCCCTGACTTGGGAATGTACCGCCACTAGAACAATAAACATCAGCCATGTTTTGTAAATATCCACATTCCTGTATGTATGTCAAATGCCTCATTGAATATTAATCGAGTAGGTGTGTATGATGACACCACGAGTGGGTCCACCAATAGTCTGATCTAGGGGATGGCGAAGATGATGTCATATTTAACTCTTTCCTAGTCGGTATTAAAGCCTGAGGGAGCTATGGGAGCTTACTCTGCTTCTTACTTTCGTACTAGCTCGCAAGGCTGACTGGGACCTCTAAGTATGTTCATTCCTTTCTGTAATCTGATATAATGTATGCTGTACATAGGTAGTTTAGTGTAACGTAGGTTAGAAAGAAGTACCTGATTGACTTCAACAGGAAGTCTAATCAAGAAGCTTGTAACGCAACATGAAGATTGGCGTGGCTAGGATATGATGATCTGTATCTATCTGTATTTCTGTTTCCTGAATAAACTCGTACACATTGAAGAAGCCTGAGAGAAGTCTATCTCCTGCTTGCTGTGTTGAGAGTCAAGTTATCTCACAGTCTGTGAGACGCAACTAGAAGAAGTTGATGGTGTTGAAGCAAGGTGATTTAGAACAGAATCTAACAATGGTGCCGATTAAACCCTCCGCTGCCTAGCAATACAAGCAGACAAGGGCCAGGGGCCGAAGTTTTCAAGATATTCCACAGCAAAACGAGCGGAATAGACGCAGACTGGAAAAGCATATCAACCTGATAAGTGGTGTGGGGAGTGTGCGGGAGCCAAGCACACGGGCTGCAATTCGAGGAATCAGCGGCGAAACTCTTGGACGTTACACTGCATGTGCACTGCAGTTGTTAAAAAGCCTACACAGGATCGGACGGAACCCTCTGTGGCCAGCTGGCAACGTGCTGCGAGAGATCGATCCACTAGGGGGGATGTGGGAGCCCCCCCAGACGTTCCGGAGTCCACTCTGAGTTTCGCGGAGAACAGTTGCGGAAAGCTGATGAATTGCGAAGAGTCCGCAGATCAGGCATGTATGATTTACGTTGTTATATGGCATTATCTGTGTTGTATTTGGTGTTATAACAAGGAGAGGATAATGTGTTAATATGTACATTCTGTGTTAATTGCAGCGTGGAGGCTGCGTGCTTCATTTTTTTTCCCTTTCGTTTTCTTTTTTCTCTGGTTTTTGTTTTTGTTTTTCTCTCCCTGTCCGGAGACCGGGAAGGATGCCAGATGTAGGGGGGGGGGGCCCCCGCAGCAGAGGGAAGCCAACAGTGTTTCAGTCTGTTAGTAGTGGATGGGGGGGAGAGGGAAGTAAGAGAGGGGAGGAAAGAGAGTGAGAGACAGTGGTAAGCTGTTTTTTTTTTTTTCTCTTTTTTTCGGTGAGCTGGGTAGACAGGAAGGCATAGCCCTTGTCTCTGGGTGGCTGTGTAAGTAAGTTTATAGCAACAGCTGAGATAATGGGTGAGTTGTTTTTTGTTTGTCTTTCCTCGGTGCGTTTCCAGTCAGTGCTGCTAAAATGTTTCTAAATGTCTGCATATGTTTAATGTTGTTTAGTCAGTTAATGTGGTTTAGAGTTATGCTGCGCGCTTTAGTAGGTCTGAGTTATGGCTGAGATAAGCTGCAGATGATTTGTGTAGAGAGGGAGGTTTCCATGTAGAATTGCAGCTGGGACAAAGTTTTCTCCGGTTTTGAAGACAGTGTGTGTGGCGGAATGCTGATTTTCTTTTTTTTTTTTTTTGGCACTATGTATCGATGCTATGTGTAACTATGCATAAAATGTTTGTTCTGTGTGAGTTTGTTTTTTCTCCTAAGGTTTATAGGATCGAGAGGTTGCTATGGGAGCAGCCATCTTAGCTGGCAGTCCAGGACTTAAAATGGCGGCAGTGGAGAAGGCCCGGCCCCAAGAGTCATGGCTCCCACACATCATGGCAGGGGGGAGGAGGGGCTGGGGGATCCACGTCACGTCAGGCTGTGCTCGCGGCTCCGGGCAGAGCAGCTGAAAAGGGAGGGGGGTAGAAATACAGAGACAGTCTACTGAGTATCTCGGATCTCAAAGTATTTCCCCATAGCCTGGGTCCATGGAAAGGAATGCCAGAATACGTGCACCAAGCTATTACTGTAAGACTAGCATGGTCACGGATAGGAAATGTTTCCCAGCTAGGTGCAGGGAGACAAGGAACAGCGCAGATCGGGAAAGGGTCTGTACTGAGTTGCTTATGGGATTATTCCTGTAAGTGGGGCACCTTAATGGGTGTTGCAGCATGAGTTCCCAATAGAGAAAAGGGTGGACAGTGCAGCAAGGGGGTGCCGGAGTTGGAAAAAAAAGGGAGTTGACCAATCCAGGTATCCGTCGCCGCTGCTGCAGAGCAGTAACGTTTTTTTTCCAGGTTTTGTCGGGGACAGGTCCAGATTTTGACTAAGAGGTCTATGCTGGGCTGGGGCTGTTTTTTTGTGTATTTTTTTTCCGTCCACTGATTGGTCAAATGTGTTTTTTTTCCAGCTCCTATCAAGTGTAGCACAAAGAACAAGAACTGACAGCAGTTCATGGGGCAATTATACAAATGAAAGAATTGCCATTTACAGAGTGACAGTTTCCAGTGTATCAGGACAGGTTTGCCATACGACTACCTACCAAGTGGGCATTCAGAGATCTGCATACAGGCATTTGATGCTGGAATGCTTAGCCCTGCACCCTGTGTAGTTTCAGTGCAAAGTGCTCCTTCCTACAGGGAGGCAGCCATTTTTTTGTGTGTAGTATGGGGGTAGTAGCACGGCAAACATTGGTCAGAGGGTACAATACACAGAACTTCTAGCAGAGCTGGTATTGCAATGAGGTTCTAGATAAGTAAATGCGATAATGAGTAAGAGCATTGCAGGCTCACCTGCAAAGCAACAACAGGTGTGGCATCCGTAATCTGTGCATGCGACGGCCGCGCATGGACAGATAGGGGGGGATGTGGAGGGAGCTTGCAATGAGGTGAGAGCTTCCAAAGGTGAAGTCCGCGGGAGCATATTTTATACAGGTAAGTACTTCGGATAGTACTTAGGTAGGGGAGAGAGGTTTAACTCCAATCTACCAAAAAGAGTAAACAGAGTTCATGAGAACCATAAAGCAACGAGATCAATTACGGCATATATTGATCAAGTTAAAGTGTACAGAGTACAAGCCGCAGGGCGAATCCCAAATCATTAATAAGAATTGATTTGTTTGTATTTCGATTTCAGGAGTTTGGCAATATGGACTCGAGACAGCGGCAGTGCTGGCAGCAAAGATGGAGATGTCAGTTGGATAAGCGAAAGGTTCCAGATGCCAATCTGAGGTTGGAGAACAGCGAGATTCCTGAAATTGGAAAGAGACTAAAACACGAGATTCCTGAAATTGGAAAGAGACTAAAACACAAGATTCCTGAAATTTGAAAGAGACTAAAACACGAGATTCCTGAGATCGGAAAACGTCTAAAGAAACTGACTGAGCAAAGCATAGTGCAAATTGCTAATGTTTTTCTTTCCCAAGGTGGTGCTTTTATAATGAAGAGTACCGTGCTGATGGTGATCCTAGGGTGCCATTTCGTCCTAGGAGAACGAAGAGAGGACATTCTCATGTTTAATAAGGGGTTAATGAGAATACAAGGCCCAAGCATGTTAATGTTTGGTGACAAAGGTACTAATCCTTTCACACCTCCCTCCGCTTGGCACAGATGGACCATGCAGGGACGGAGGAAAAGAGCACTTGTGCCAGGTGAAAACAAATTTCATGGCACAAGGTGGGTGAAAGGTCTGAAGGGTCAGGTGTGCGGGCAGTGGGAATTGAATGGCAGTGTAAATCTGTTATTGAATGCCACACTCCCAGAATCGATGCACCGATCCAAAGTTTGGTTAAGAGGTACATTGCAGTACAATGGGTACATGCAAAAGGTGGAGTGTGTGATTCAGGGGTACCTTGTCTTGGTTATCCAGAGTGAGATGGTTCCAGATTGGAGAGGAACGAGCAGGAGGCGTCAATTCTCCTTCCGGAGAGACGCGGGGGACAACATCACACTCTGGAACTACCAACAGAGAGTGCCTCTGAAACAACTATACACACGTAAAGGCTGGAAAGCCGAGGGGTGGTGGTTCTCGAAACAAGAAGTAAAAATCGATATCGAGCCACATTTCCAGGTGACAAAGAGGGTGGAGAAAGCGGTCCCAGGGGAGGGAAAGCCAACACAGGGAACCCCATTCACACTACACGGGTCACCACAGGGGACGATATTACACAGTCCATATGCAGCCGCTTATCCTCATGCTAGTTGGGTAAGTGAAGAGGTACTCTTAATTGAAAGATTGCAGAGAGTATAGTCTTCCCAACCTCTGGTACATATTGTGCCTCAGGACATAAGGGGGGAAGAGGTCCAATCAGGACAGTTGGGGACAAATTTTGTCAGGGAGATGCTTAAAGATCCTGTCCAACTGAGATTGGACAAGGGGAGGTATATCGATTTTTCTGGAGAAGGATCTTTTGCATGGAAGCTTCAAGATGTTTGGGTGAACAAATGGAAATGGTGCAACATTCCTTTAGGCACCGCCACTTCCTTAGTTCCCACCTCAACACATGTCTTACACCATGACCTGAGAGGTCAAACTTTTTTGGTGTTAGACGGGGAGGTGAAACGAGTTGAGTTGTCCTCATGCGGGCAATTCTCACAGAGGTACCTGTGTTTGCCGGGGCAAGTCAAATTTAGTGAAGAAGCCTGCAGGCTCAATAACGCAGAATGCGAGGCTACCATTCAAAAGATCCACCCTGAAGCCAAGCCGATAGTTCCGGTGGCTGAAGGAAAGGTTTGTGTTTTTAGCATCATGTCTAAGGACACATTCAAGGTACATGTTCATAATTGTTCCAATAAGGGGGATCTGTCAAGGGGAACATATTGGGTGAGCGGAGATCCCATATGGATCCAGTCATCCAGGTTTGATGACGTTATTTCTCAAATTGTTAAGAGAACTCTTAAGGTCAAAGTTTCACGGGTACTTCCCGTCCTAAAAGGGAACACAACATGGGACAAAGGGGAACAGGGGTTGATCCAAGGCCACCACACTTTGATACAACGGTTAAACAAACAGTACACTAAGTTAGAGGTAAGATTTCACCATGATCCAGGTGATCTTAATGAGGTAGAACACAAAAATAAGCAGGTGAGTTCCAGTCTGACCTGGTGGAAAAGGTTTCCGGTGATGTTCCAGGGACACTCGGACTGGGCCTCTGCAGTTCAAAAGTTCTTCCTACACCCACTGGTCGTCTGGATGGGGATGAAAACTTTAGGCATCATTATCCAGGTGAGGTTGCGTGTTAAAATTACGTAAAACAAATTACCTGGTCAAGAGATTGGTGCCTCATAAACAATCTTATGAACCAATATTTTTAAATTAAGGGATATACAGGGTTACGGGTATAGGTTTAGTAGTACCGGTAATGGAGCTGATTGTATAAAGGCGCTCTTTTAGAAGGCACCTGGCACTGCTTCATTGAGTAACAAACAAACGAGTTTCACTTTTCTGTGGTCATGCAAGTTTGTGAGTGATACGCAAGTGACGCAAATGCTGAGCATGTGGTATAGAGGGATTTAGAAGTAGGGCCTCCCCAGAGAGCCTGGTTACAGGAAGACCAAGGGGTCTTGCTCTCTCTTCCAGGGATAACCGCCGAGAGCAGAGAAGTTGTGTGAGCACGAACATCGAAAAGTGAAACATAAAGGAAAGAAACCAGGTACGGCTAGGTTCAGACGCTGGGATCTGCGGGTCAAGCCTTTTTAGGGGGGATTGTTATAATTTAAGTAGGCCTCAGTTATTTGGACTGAGTTAAAGAAAATCTGCAGTTCTGTCAGCAGAACTAGAACATACCAAGAAGCTGTTCTATGGACAAGGCCACAGGTCTCCCTGACCTGGGCATGTACTGCCACTAGAACAATAAACATCAGCCATGTTTTGTAAATATCCACATTCCTGTATGTATGTCAAATGCCTCATTGAATATTAATCAAGTAGGTGTGTATGATGACACCACGAGTGGGTCCACCAATAGTCTGATCTAGGGGATGGCAAAGATGATGTCATATTTAACTCTTTCCTAGTCGGTATTAAAGCCTGAGGGAGCTATGGGAGCTCACTCTGCTTCTTACTTTCGCACTAGCTCGCAAGGCTGACTGGGACCTCTAAGTATGTTTATTCCTTTCTGTAATCTGATATAATGTATGCTGTACATAGGTAGTTTAGTGTAACGTAGGTTAGAAAGAAGTACCTGATTGACTTCAGCAGGAAGTCTAATCAAGAAGCTTGTAACGTAACATGAAGATTGGCGTGGCTAGGATATGATGATCTGTATCTATCTGTATTTCTGTTTCCTGAATAAATTCCGTATACATTGAAGAAGCCTGAGAAAAGTCTATCTCCTGCTTGCTGTGTTGAGAGTCAAGTTATCTCACAGTCTGTGAGACACAACTAGAAGAAGTTGATGGTGTCGAAGCAAGGTGATTTAGAACAGAATCTAACAGACGTTTGCTTTGATGGTAGAACGTGGAGGGAGTTTAGGAGGTTGACTGCCGAGGGGAAGAACGAGTTCCTATGTCTCGTGGTTTTAGTGGAGATGGCTCGTAGTCTCCGCCCCAAGGGCAGGATGCTTAAGTAGCGGTGGCCAGGGTGTGAGGAGTCATTTGCAATCCTCAGTGCCCTGGTTTTTAGTCTTTTGCTGTGTAGTAGGGCAAGTGAGGGGAGGGGGGCACCCAATGATCCTCTCTGCTGACCTGATGACCCTCTGTAGTTTGTTCCTATCATTGACTGTGGCGCCAGCATACCACACCAAGATGGAAGAGCAGAGGATCGACTAAATGGTGGCGGAGTAAAAGTTGGTTAGAATTTCTTGAGTCATGCCGAACTTTCTCAGCTGGCGGAGGTAGAAGAGTCTCTGTTGTGCTTTACGTTGGGTGGCAGTGATGTTGGGCTTCCAGCTGAGGCCACTGGAGAAGGAGATATAGAAGAAGAAGAAGAAGAAGATATAGAAGAAGAAGAAGAAAAAGATATAGAAGAAGAAGATATAGAAGAAGAAGAAGAAGACAAAGAAGAAGAAGATATAGAAGAAGAAGAAGAAGATATAGAAGAAGAAGAAGACAAAGAAGAAGAAGATATAGAAGAAGATATAGAAGAAGAAGAAGAAGATATAGAAGAAGAAGAAGATATAGAAGAAGAAGAAGATATAGAAGAAGAAAAAGATAATTGAAGAAGATACAAGAAGTAGAAGATGAAGAAGATTCGAGTAGAAGAAGATATAGAAGAAGAAGAAAAAGAAGAAGATATAGAAGAAGAAGAAGAAGATATTGAAGAAGAAGATGAAGACGACGTAAATGAAGACTTCCAACTTACAACCATTTTGGACACACCTTCTCATGCAAACACTTTTCATGAAGTTAATTTACTATTTTTGATACCTTTTTTATAACTACTACATCACCACATAATCACTTGATGTTTTTCTTCATAAAAAAGGTGGTTTCATACATCATTGACCTCCAATACTAGTTTTAAAAGCTATTTAAGGCCAGCTCGAATATTTTACTCGAATACAGCCTCGGATAGTGACTTCGGATATCCGAGGTCGAATCGAATATTCAATTAACTCGAATATTGAACTTCAAGTGAATTCGGATAGTTTACTATCCGAATTCGACCAAACTCGAATAGGATAATGAGGTATCCGATCAACACTGGTGCCTAACCCTAAAACCTCCCTAATGGTGCTTAACCCTAAGACCACCCCTGGTGGTGCTTAAACCTAAGACCTCCCCTGGTGGTGCCTAAACCTAAGACCTTTTTATTGGGTGCTGCTTGGCGCCTGAATTTCCACTTAGTCACTAGCTTCACAACAGAGAAAAAACAGGCAATAATGATAATTATTGGGCGTCATCTGGCACCCGAATTTCCCATTTTGTCCCTACACACACAGTCCAGGTTGGACTCATGTAGGGCAGAAGTGGAGTAAAATGTAATGCTGTAGCAGGACTGAGCCCCGACTCAGGCCTCTTGCACACTACATGCGAGTCCGATTTCGATTTTTAACCAATTTTCACATGCGATTCCGAATTCCGATTTTTAATCGGTACTGCATGCTGCGTTTTTCTGCATTTTTCTTGAGATAGCATCCTGGGAAAATCGGTATCGCAAATCGGAAACGCAAATCGGATTTGCAGTGTGCAGGGGCTTCAGTCACACATTCACAGTATGAGGTGTTTCTTTGGCAATGTCCAAAAGACCTCTAAGGTGTCTCCCATACAGTAATTAAAAGGTAGAATATAACAATTCCACATCTCCTCTAGACAGATTTCCATACCCCACATAGTTAACACCCCCCCCCCCCCCCCACAACTTTTATATCAGTAATCGTTTCCCAGCTTATACTGTACTTTACAACCTGTGACTTAAATGTCTGTATCTTCAAAATTGGTAAAACAAATAATGCCACACGCAGGTACAATGCGTGATAGAGTAGAGCCTCATTTTTTATTTATTATGTAAACACGCTTTAGAGCCCTTTCACACTGGGGCAATGTGGTAATTTTATCGCACCCCACTGCAGGGCAATAAAAGACTATGGGGACTTTCATAATGACACGGTATGGCGCAATGCGACAAAAGTGACGTTTTTGCCGCATCCCTGATACTCGGATAGACCTACCGCGCAGTTCTGCGTTCTGCTGCAGTGACGTGCAGCTGACCGGAAGTCATGTAAGTCTATGGCATCATTAAAAATTATGTTAAATATGATGGCGTGGTGGTGCGTCACACATGCATATGTATTTTTTTACAATACGCTTCCATATTTCCAAAACAGGAAGTGAGCGCAAGCGAGTATCACTTCCTGTTTGGCTGTCAGCCAGTAGGGGATTACTACGTGTTAACACGGTAATCCCCGAAGGCCTGTCAGGCACCGCACTGCTGCCGCCAATCCACAGTCAGAAAGGGGCCTAAAGTGAACCTGAAGTGACATGTGACATGGTGAGATAAACATATACACGTATGATACTATCCCTACTAAGAAATCATGTGAAGCCCCTTTCTTTTTCCCAGTACAGGAAGGGTTAACAAACCTGAGTTGTTATCTATGGAAAAGAGCTTGTCTAAGTCAGTCCCATTTTCTGAAGAGCAAATAAAATCCTAAACAGCCAAGAAACAGTGAGAGACAGTTTGAGATTAGGTTTTAGGGCGGGTTCACACTTGCAGATTATCAAAAGGGATCAATTTAAAACAAATCAATTTTTTTGAAAACAGATCCGTTTTCTTTAATTAGTACTTTTTTTTAGCACACATTTCCAGTATGTTTTAACATATGGTAAAAACATGGTAGGTGTTTCCACTATGGTAATGTACTTTTTTGACCAATAGGAAGGAATTGGGAGTGGCTATGCTGTACTAAGCAATTTTGTACCCATACAGCCTTGTTTAATGTACCTTTTTATTTTAATATACCGTTTAATGTGTCGTTTAATGTTTTGTACTGTTTTACATGTATTTTTTCGGCTGTAATTTCACTTTCCTCATCTGAACTTGTGTCTATCCTTGTGGATGTAAATTATGAAGATAAATTCTAATTGGTTGTCTTATCGTAACATGGAAGTTCATTCTCATAATTTACTCATAAATTAATACTAAGCTGTGTTACCCGTAATATTTCCTATCTGGAGAATGTGATAAACTGTAGCTACAAATAATGTATCTAGGCCATGTTATATTATCGCAAACAACAAGCAAACTAATTTCCCAGATTGCTGCACTCGTCAACAATCTCCTGCTAATTATATCTGTACATCAACCACTCATCCAATAACGTTACACTAGACAAAAAGCACCTATGCCTGCTCATACAGCATGGAATGTCAAATGAAATCCACGCACATCATTTTCCTGCTCATCTCTCTACCATTAACCTAGCTTTCCATTCTATTTACACACAGGGAAAAAATGAAATAATAGGAAATATTAAGGTATATAAATTCATGGCTCTTCATAGCTCTATTTTAAAGAAAACTACCCACATTTTATTCACCAAGAGAGAGTAAAAGATGGCACTTGCTTGGTTTTCTTAAAATTTACTGTCAAAATCATGATAGGTTACCTATCGTACGAGGATCAGAGGTGAACTTTTACTCATTGCATAATTGTGTTCCTTTTCTATTGTTTATAGGGCATTCCTCAAGCCAAATACTTTTTTGTTTTTGTTTTAATACTCTAATTCCCTATAAACTAAATAAACCATGCCCACAGGTTTTCAGAGAGCCTTGGCAGTAGCAAGGGCTCATGGGAGCTCAGTCTGGGCAGGAGGCGGAGGAGGTGTTACTAGCCATTGATTTCAGAGGCAGAGGGGAGGAGGGGGGATTAGGTTTTTTCACAGGCTGAGTGCTCAAGATACAGATAAGCCTGCCTCTGTGTCATGTTTACAAACAACATGGCTGCTGTCATTGTATCACAGGAAGAAATAATCATTTTCTATTAAAGCTGTTTGCAGCTAGATTTGCTGTGTAAACTATCTAAACTGTATAAAAGATATATAGACAAGTTACTTGTTATAGTTAGTTTTTCATCTCGGATCCACTTTAAAGAGGAACTTTAACCAAGAATTGAACTTCATCCCAGTCAGTAGCTGATACCCCCTTACCCATGAGAAATCTTTACCTTTTCTCAATTAGATCACCAGGGGGTTTGCATGGCTGATATTGTGGTGAAACCCCCCCCCCCCCCCCCCCCCACAGTGTGATGTCATGGTCAATGTCATGACGGTTTCCTTGCTGTGAACCTTGTTGCTTTGTGGGAAAAAACTGCTAGTTTTTAGTCTAGTTTTAGCTAGTTTTTAGTCTAGATTTTCTCTTGTTTGCCAGTAGAAAAGATGATGACTTACAGGCTCATTGTGGCTCCAACAACATGAACAAATTAGATGGTAAATATCAATAACTTACTGATCTATCTTTTATTGTTTTAACTTCTCCCTTTGCAATACATTGATTTTTCCCCCACTACTATTTTTTGGTAAAGTTCCACTTTAAGTTACTTTGATTATATATAAATATATCTATACATATACTGTATATATATATATATATATATATATATATATATATATATATATATATATATATATGTATATATATATATACTGTATATATGTGTATATATATATATATATATATATATATATATATATATATATATATATATGTATAGCATGCACTTCAGGCCCGGATTTACATCACTAGAGCCTATAGGCACAGAAGCCCTGGCACCCTAGACTTCGCCTTCCATGAACCTACAAACCCCCCACCAAACCGCAGCGCAAGTGTGCTGGTTGTCCCAACTGTCACTTCTCCCTTACTTCCCTTGCCCGCTATAGGTAGCTACAGGCCCCCACCTTAGCTTTAGATAGCCAGAGGTACTGTTAGTATTTCTGTAAGTAGCTAGTGGTGCCCCCAACTAAAGGGAAATCTTATCACCGGAACGCTCAGAGTTGAGTGAGTGATCTTTCATTTACAATCTGCTCGGGACTCTGCACAGGAAAGAGGGAAGGGATGTGATTGGGAGGGAGTGAGCTACCTATTCATCATCAGGCGCTTGTAGGCATGTGCCTACAGTGCCTTATGGTAAATCCATCCATGATGCAGCAGAAAGAGGCACATGCACAATGGCAGGGGGACTGGGGATGCTTCATTTTATATAACAGTGGCTAGCAAATCCTTAGGTTACTTACAATGTACAGCTATTCAGAGAATTGGTGGACTTCATAATGACTCCCTTTAAATTCATGCAAAGGGAAAAAAGTTAAAGTAAGTGAAAGATACGTTTTCTTGCTGCATAATTGTCAAAAAATGATTTTAGTACTGATAATAATACAAAATGTGTAGAACAGCCTTACTCCAGGGCAGATTTATCAAAACCAGCCCATGGAGAACTGGAGCAACTCTAGTGCTAAAATGTACAGTAGAGAAGAAGTTGCTCAGAGCAACCAATTCAAATCATTGATCTTGACATCTGCTCTAGTTTTTCCCAGTTCTTAAAGAGGATCTGTTGTGATAATAACATAATGAATAAAATTGCTTATTTTCACAATAGTCACTTAAAAATGATTTAGTCAGTGTTTGTCGATTGTAAAATCTTTTCTCTCCTTGATTTACATTCTGACATTTATCACTGGTGGTGACATCTTTAGTTCTGCCAGGTGATCTGTACGGAATGTTCGTTACTGAGAGTTCTATGCATAGAGGGAGATATTGCTTGCTTGGCAGTTGGAAAAAGCTGTAATTTCCCATAATGCTGTCAGGAACATGGCCATGACATCACAATGTAGGAGGGGTTACACCCCAATATCAGCCATACAGACCCCCCGATGACCTAGTCAAAGAAAGCAAAGATTTCTCATGGGAAAGGGGATATTAGCTACTGATCAGAATTAAGTTCAATCCTTTAATCCTTGGTTAAAATTCCTCTTTACCTGCATTTACTTGCTCTGGTTTTGATAAATCAGCAGCTCTCTGTTTTATTTTTCTGGTTTAAGTTCACAGTCACATTTATTCATGTACTAATAATCTCTATAACACACATTTAACAAAGATACTGCACTACATGACATTATAACAAATCAAATGGAAAGCTCAGGGTGTAAATAGCTGCACTAAAAGCTAGCTAAGTATAAAATATTGCAGATCGTGGAGGTCGTCTTGAACAACTCATCCTGTAATAAATACTATTATTAACCCCCTTGGCGGTATGAAAAATACCGCCAGGGGGCAGCGCAGCAGTTTTTTTTAATTATTTTTTTTTAAATCATGTAGCGAGCCGAGGGCTCGCTACATGATAGCCGCTGCTCAGCGGCATCCCCCCAGCCCCGGCGATAGGCGATCAGGAAATCCCGTTCAAAGAACGGGATTTCCTGGAGGGCTTCCCCCGTCGCCATGGCGACGGGGCGGAATGACGTCACCGACGTCAGCGACGTCGGGACGTCATTGGGAGACCCGATCCACCCCTCGGCGCTGCCTGGCACTGATTGGCCAGGCAGCGCTCGGGGTCTGGGGGGGGGGGCCACGCGCCGCACCGGATAGCGGCGATCGGGCGCGCGGCGGCGGCGATCGGGGTGCTGGCGCAGCTAGCAAAGTGCTAGCTGCGTCCAGCAAAAAAAAAATTAAGTAAATCGGCCCAGCAGGGCCTGAGCGGCACCCTCTGGCGGCTTACCCCGTGTCACACACGGGGTTACCGCTAAGGAGGTTAATTTGCAGTAACCAGTTGGTAAATATATAGATATACAGTATGACAGACTAATCCATTTATGCCCTATACCTCAGCTTAAAGGAAAAGTGTACTTAGAAAGTATATTTATCCTGAATACTTATGCCTAGTCCCTCTAACACCCTCAAAGGCTTATTCTAGAGGTAGAGGTAGAAGAAGAAAAAGAAAGAGGTAGAGGATTTGATGTCAGCCCTCAATGTCGCGGAAGGAATGCATAAAAGATACCCTGATGTGGGGAATTACACAAGGTTAATTGAAATCAGGCAACAGATAAACATATTACTGAATGAGAAAACTCGTATACAATATAAACGGCTAAAAAAATCTTATACACTTAATATGAATAAACCAGGAAAGATAATGGCTAATCTAGAGGAGAAAAATAAAACACGTAATTATATAGAAAAAATAAAGGATAAATTGGGCGTTAGTCACTATGACAGTAAAGAAATAGGAAAGATATTTACAAGCTTTTATGAAGAATTATATAACCAAAATGCAGATAAAACTCCAGCACAGATAATGGATTATATACGAACAGCTAATCTTCGTCAGTTACAAACAGAAGATAGGGTCGTAATGGACGAACCAATATCAATAACTGAAATAAATAACGCAATTAACATACTAGAAAGCAAAAAAAGCCCAGGCCCAGATGGCCTTGGCGTGGATTTTTATAAAATGTTTGCTGACTGCATAGCCCCTAGGTTCTGTAAATGGGTCAACGAAAATGATGGAAAGGAGCCTTTTTCGATTAATGGTAATCTTGCAACAATTACGCTTATCCCAAAAGAAGGGAATAATCTAGACGAATGCTCGAATTATAGGCCCATCTCTGTAATTAATACAGATGTGAAAATATACGCTAAGGTAATAGCATTAAGGATAGAGAGAGTTATAGATAAGCTACTAGGCATAGAACAAGCAGGTTTTAGGAAGGGCTTCCAGATGAGAGACAATATATTTTCGGCACTAGGCTTTCAATATAAGATGAAAATAAACAAAGAGAGAGCAGTGTTATTAACCGTTGATGCCGAAAAAGCTTTCGATAGAATAACGAGATCATATATATATGCAGTAGTTGATTCTTTTGGGTTTGGAGAAATAATACTAAATAGAATTAAAGGCTTATATTTAAACCAACAAGCGAGAATAAAAATTAATGGAGCAATGTCTGAATCCTTCTGTATCAACAATGGTGTAAGACAAGGCTGTCCTCTTTCATCGATTTTGTTCAATCTAGCGATTGAAATACTAATTAGACTGATACAGAGGGACCCAGAGATTAGGGGCTGGAAGATGGGTGATGCTGAAAAAAAAGTGCTGGCATACGCCGACGATTTGCTATTGACCTTGTGTGATCCCTCGGTGTCAGTTGAAAGAGCATGCAATATAATGGAGCAATTCTGCGATTTTTCTAACTTTAAAATAAATAACTCCAAATCAACCCTGCTAAACTTGGGCTGTAATCCTGAGGAAATGGAAAGAATTAGAAATGATCATAAATTCAACCTGGGTAATGCAAAAATTAAATATCTGGGGATTAATATTTGCGTAGATTTTAAGGACTTATTTCAAAAAAATTATGTAGTAGTTCAAAATCAATGCATAAATTTAATGAAAGCCATGGAAAAATCCCCATTGAATGTTATTGGAAAGATAAATTATATTAAAATGAAGATACTTCCGAAAATAAATTTTATTATGCAAAATCTCCCTATCGCAGTTCCACAATCCTGGTTTTCCAATTGGCGTAATATATTCCAGAACTTTATCTGGGGTAAAGGTAGACATAGAATAGCATGGAAAGTGATCTGTCGACTAAAGGATATGGGAGGGATGGGAGTTCCTAACATTCAGTATTATTATAGAAGCATTCAACTCGATAGGCTTTTAGAGATAAAAATAAATGACCCGAACAAAACATGGTGTCAAGGGGAAAGAGAGCTAATTAATTTCTCCCTAGTGGAATCTTGGCATTTAACCACAGTTCAGAAGGTGCTAACCATGGTATCACACCCTCTTTTGACTCCTACTCTCCACTCTTTCATGGAATTACTAACCTGGATGAAAAAAAAGAAATCTATCTCTGCGTTAACCACTATAGGTAATAATCCGGATTTTATACCCGGCCTAGATAAATTCTGGTACAGAGGTAGCGGACTCACTCCGTCCACAACACTCCGCGAACTTATAAACCATGAAATAAAAATAGAGAACAACAATAAGTTTCGGCAATATCAGCTACATAATTATCTACTGAGTTTAAGAGGAAAAATTAGTGAACAATTAAATCTTTTTGAAAAATGTTTCCACTTTGCCAAAAAACAAAAAAAATCAATTTCACAAATGTATGGTTTTGTTAGTGAATTTTTTGATTCCTTTCTTCCTCACTATTGTAAATCATGGAAAAAAGAACTAGACCCAAGAAAGGATCTTGACTGGGCAAAAATTTTTAAGCATATATGGATAACTCAGAATCCCAGATACCAACTTATAAACTATAAGATAATAGCAAGATGGTACATTACTCCACACAGGCTAGGGAAAATTAAAACAAACACAGTTAAACTCTGTTGGAGATGCAATACAGAGTTGGGATCACTTAATCACATGTGGTGGACATGTCCAATTATAAAAAAAAAATGGAACGAAATCGAATCATTCTGTAACGAACGTGTCCCTAAATCATGCAAATTGAATAACTTCACTGTAATTTTCAATGATGCAGGTGACGGTGAAGTAGGACTGATGAACACTATATCTGTACCAGCAGCAACAGTTGCTAAAAGATTAATAGCACAAAACTGGAAAAAGCAGAATCCCTTTGAAATAGAAGAGTGGATACAAGAATTGACTAGTTTCCTTGAATTGGAAGAGTGGGAGTCAAAGGAACCATACGAGTCAATAATATTAGAGGAAAACAGCCCAAAAATGAGACTGCATAACTGGCGTCAAATTTGGTGCAAAATACTGAAACATTAAGGAAGAAACAGAGGGGAGAGCTGACCAAATAACCTAATACATGAAAGCTTTAAAACTAGTCGACCTAAACACGACAGGAAGTGTATGGACGATTTTTGAGCAAAAAGTAGACCTATGTGATTAGATGTAGGAAGAATGTTTGAGTGTAAGAAAATGCTGATTGAGTAGAGGAGATGAATGTTTGATTATGTTGATGAAAAGAAAAATCTTCTTCAGAAAAAGCATACTGGTATAGAAACGAGAAAACCAATGATGATAGTACAGCTCAACATAGGAGCACAGCAATGAAGCTATGTTTTCTCACAGTTGAGCAAGTGACTTATCTGAGGGAAAAAAAAAAAAAAAAGTAAAAAAAAAAACAAAAAAAAAACAAAAAAAAAAAAACAAAGGCTTATTCTAGCCAGACCCCCATCCCTTCCCTGACCACATCATTATGCACTGGGAGTCTAGCTGTAGGTTATGGGTGCACATCGACGTGGCCGGATTTCAGGAAAGGCCCCGAAGGCCCGGGATTTGAGCAGTTGAAGGCCAAGTGGGCATCTGAACATCAAAGAGGGGTTGCTACTTATCAAAGAGGAGGCTGAAAATAGGGAGCAACACATGAATTGAAAAATGGAAACAGATGCCCAAGAAAGCTGTTCATGAAAGAGAGGGGCTGCTGTACATGGATAATGCCCATGGAAAAGGGGCTACACATGGAATGAGAGGGGCACTGCTGCACATGAAAGGGGAGCCACAACATACTTGGCCTAGGGGCACAAAAAGTATAGATCCGGCTTTGCACATTTACCGTACTGCAACTGTCAATGAATCGTTCTTGATGGCAAACACTCTATGACAGAGGATGGTCAGTTGGGCTGTATGGTTTTCATCCCATTGCATAAATTACATTTATATCCATTGTTCTTCCTATAATCCAACCGGTCCAATGTAGCACAGTTAGCCACAATCAAACAAAAGCCAGGCAGTCACACATCACACATTGGGGACAGTGTGTTTTCATTTCAGCCGCTGCTCCTTCCAGACCTCACCACCCAAGCAGAGAACAGCCTTTCCATTAAATTGTTTACTTTTTCTTTTTAGGGTATTTTTATATTGTATGTAGTGCTATAATCTACCAGGGCAATGTACAAAGTTCAATATTGGTGAGATCGTATACCATAAATGCATTGCAAACAGAGTTAATGCTTAAAAAGAGCGTACCACAATTCAAGGACAAACGTACTGTAGAGACAGGGTGGAGATCCCTGGTCTGGGCAGCTTACAGTCTAAATGAAGTGAATACAGAGGCTGTCTACCACCTGCTTAATAGCTTCACCAGACAGGTAGAGGTGTAGTACGTTAACGGACCGTAGGAGGCTCTCTCTGACAGCTCTCTGTGGTCTTCAGGGGTTGGTGACATCAGCATGACTAAAGGATGGACATCAGCATGACTAAAGGACTCATGGGCGTAACAATAGACCCTGCAAGAGATGCAGCTGCAGGGGGGCCCAGAAGTCTCAGAGGTATATTTACTCTGCCCTGAGAGACTGACAACAAAGGGCATGGAGAGAAAAAGCTTTCTGCTCTCTGCACAAATTGTTCTAATGACTGCATCTGCTCAGCCTCTGATCAGGAATCATACAAAGTTTTGTAAACAAAGATTTGCAGACAGTCCCTATTCAGTGTGCAGCAGGCTCTTGTGTACAGCCCTGCACTACCCCCAACCTCTCTACCCCTCCCCAAGTGTTCTGTAACGTAGTGCTGCTGGAAGAGTCTGCAGAGCCAGTTGTGCTCCATCAGAGATGGACAGAGTGAGTGTAATAAGCTGAGGCTGTGAGCACACTTATTTGTCAGTTTTCTGTTCAGGTTATCTGTGCAGAAAGCAGGGGATAGGGAGGGTTGTGGGCCCCATTTAAAGTTGCGCAGGGGGCCCAGTGATTTCTAGTTACGCCCCTGGAGGCACTTACTAATTAATCTGCCTTTGTCAACTGGTTACTCCCTGTAAGTACAGAATTGTATTAATGTATGTTAACATATACTTGAGACAAAAGGGGGTAAAGCAATTATAGCTACCTGGTGCTTCTTTCAGCCCCCTGTAGTCCTTCAGCTTCTCTGTGTCCATCCGGTTCGCTCCGCTCTCCTACAATCAGCCCTGATAAAGCTCCAGACTAAGCCAATTAGGGACTACTCCATGCGCGCCCCTGGTCCTGCAACTCCTTGTTTGCGTTCCCGTAGCTGGGAGCATAATGCATCTGTGCAGTTAGAAGACTTAACTAACTGCCCTGGCGTAGAACGCTCCCAACCAAGGAGGCCTGTGGTCGGGACTGCACATGTGTAGTAGTACCAGATGGACACCAAGGATGCTGACAGACTACGGGGGGCTGGAAGAAGCCACAGGTAAGTATAAATCCTCTTGCTCCCTCTTGATAGAACTTTAAGGGCCCTTTTTCACTACCCTGTGTTTTATGATCTCATTCCGATCGCTAACCAATCGCAAAACGCAGGGTACAAATAAACTAATAAAAAACACAGCAGCAGCTATTTCCATTAGTGTAATCCGATTGCGTTACAATTTTGTCCTGAGCGCAATTTTTGTCCTGCTGCATTTTGGATCTGATTGAGCTCCTATACTGAGTATAGTAGCTCAATTGCAATCGCAATAATGGAAATCGGTTATTGCGATTTCCATCCGATTTAACATAGCAAATTGTGATTACGATTTTGTTTCCTACAGTAAATAAACATGTCCACCACTTGATTAGCACAGCATTGAACAAAATATTTTTTGATTCTAAAACATTCTGATCAAACCAGCAAGTGGCACTCCAGAAGCATCATCATTATTATTATTATTACTATTATTATTACTATTGGTTAAACGGTAAAAACAGGTTTTTAAAAATATCGTTTAGCACCAAATGTAAAAAAACAAAAACAAAAATCTGAATCGCCATACTTTCCGTTTGAGCAGTGTTATCCCCCACTGCAGCTAGGAATACTAGCGCCTGAGCTGTGTATAGTATATGTCACAGCCGCATGCATTATGCGTAATATGTCAGAAATACATCTCATCCCTGCTGAAGTGTGAACTGCGTTCCATTTCCTGTAGAGATATCTAAGTATATATTTCTCAGGAATCATAGTGTGAAATGCTGGAAGGCTTCCTGCCTGCGTCTATATTTCTCAGCAGTATGGAGCTGCCAGGTCTGAGACATATTCTTCACATCATACCATGTATTGTCTATTAAAACAATATTAAATCTATATTACTTCCCTCTGTACGGACAACTTGTCAGCTAAACGTCAAGCGTTATCTTCTGAATATGGCTACAGAAAGGCATCTTATTTTGTGAGATGCTGTTTTCTATCAGAAACGCAAAGATGAATGAGTTCACTAAAATGAACTCAACTTTAGATGGAACTGCCATACAAACCAGAAATCTTGCAAGGCATGCAAAGCAAGAACTATAAGCTAAATACTTACCTGACGATGTATCTGGGAACCCCACAGTGATGCCTCCTGAGGAACGGGTTCCCTGATCCAACCCCTGCCCGTGGAAAAACATGATAGTACACGACAGACGCAAACAAGAGTTCAAACAATAGCGGCACTTTGCACAAGTGTCGTCAGAGATCTTAAAGATCCGATCCACCGAGACGGATGTTATCATCACACGTCCCAAAGTATCTTTCACCTAATCACACTCCTGTACCTACAATGTGAAATCGTGGAAACCATCGCATGTTGCTTAAAAAATCAACAGTCGTAACAAAAAAAATCGCTAAGAAAATCGCATAGTGGGTACGGGCTTTAAGGCCCTGACTTACCAAACCATCTGCAGCGGGGGAATCAAAAGTGACTTAGCAATCCTGGCCCATATTCAATTACCTTTTCTCCTAAGAGATTTTTCATCTACAAAATTATTTTTGAGCACTTAGCAATATCCAACTTATTTTGACTATTTTCTTGATAAGTGTTCTTTTAATCTAAGCCCTAGTGGTTACAAGGACAAGGCATTTGTACACAGTGGCCCACAATCCCCCTCGATCGGTCGGCAAACAATCAGACTGGCAGATCACCTCAGCCAAGCGTAGGCTGAGGGCATAACTCTCCTACTTCCCCTTCCTGCTCTATTGTGCACAGCGCTGGTGGCCCTCCTCCCCTTCATAGCATCAGGACTTGAGGAATCAAGTCCCAACTCCAGCAGGAAACAGTCCTCATACATGTGCACAAGGCTTTACAGCGGGCCTGAACTCAGAACTTCCTCTCTGCTCTCAAAGAGAAGCTACAGCATAATAACCTTTAAAGAAAAATTTTTTTTTGTTACAGCTGATACAAACCCTGCAATACGTCTGCAGTGTGTCTGCTTCCTGCTTTTCATTTCATCCTGTGTTTACAAATTAGCTGCTCCTCTACGAGGCAGGAATCTGACAGCTGAGAGATCAAATTACAATTGTAATTAGGGGGATTTAGACAGGCTAAACTCTCTAAATACACACGGGGTGTATTTTTCTCTGTTTTCCTTCTGCCCTGTGCAAGAGTTCAGGTCCACTTTAAAGAAGAACTGTAGTGAAAACAACGTAATGAATAAAACTGCTTTTTTTTTTGTTTGCTTGTTTGTTTTATACATTATTCATTTATAAAGGATTTAGTCTGTATTTTCCCATTGTAAAATATTTTACATTCTGAAATTTACCACAGGTGATGACATCTTTAGTCCTCTCCAACGATTGGCTGTATTGCACAGCCTCTGCTTAATTAAGTATTGCAGACTAGGTGTAATGTATTTGCATTTCCTATTGGCTGACAAGCAGTCTGCAGACTTTATATAAGTGGCAGAGTGCTGTCTGTCAGTGAGCATTTTCTTTGGTGTTTGGTACCTCTTTAGTCCTGTCAGGATATCTCTGCAAACTGTTAGGTTACTGAGAGTTGAGAAGCCAGTACAAAACATGCCTGGTTTCCCAGAATGCTCTGGGGGAGAGGGGGAAGGGGAGAATTTCACATAGCCAATCAGCCTACATGCAATATACATCAATATATAGATATAGGTAGTGTTTATGATGCTGAAAACAGGAAAATTACAGTAAAAGTGAGTATCCTCAGAGGAGTAGCTATGGGCATGCCCGTTTTTAGGGCCGTGCGGGGCGTGCCGCCGCCCGGGGCGCTGTTGGGAGGGGGGCGCTATAATGGAGGGGGGAGCCGGAGCCGCAGGGAGGGCAGCCCGACCTCTCCCTTCCTCTCCCGGGCCGCCCTCCGTGCTCCCCCCTCAGATGCAGAGCGAGCAGCCGGGAAGCGCTGTTTACAACTCACCTCCCTGGCTCCAAGCGCTGCTCTCTCGCCGCTGGTCTGTCTCCTCTCTCTGCATAGATGCGGATACACACGCTGCCACGCTGCTTCCTGTTTAGCAGGAAGCAGCGTGTGTATCCGCATCTATGCAGAGAGAGGAGACAGACCAGCGGCGAGAGAGCAGCGCTTGGAGCCAGGGAGGTGAGTTGTAAACAGCGCTTCCCGGCTGCTCGCTCTGCATCTGAGGGGGGAGCACGGAGGGCGCCCGGGAGAGGAGAGGGAGGGAGAGGTCGGGCTGCCCTCCCCGCAGCTCCGGTTCCCCCCTCCATTATAGGGGACAGCTAGCTATCTAACCTATACTGGGGGGCACCTACCTAATCTAACCTACACTGGGGGGCAGCTACCTATCTAACCTATACTGGGGGGCACCTACCTAATATAACCTACACTGGGGGGCAGCTACCTAATCTAACCTACACTGGGGGGCAGCTACCTATCTAACCTACACTGGGGGGCAGCTACCTAATCTAACCTACACTGGGGGGCAGCTACCTATCTAACCTACACTGGGGGGCAGCTACCTATCTAACCTACACTGGGGGGCAGCTACCTATCTAACCTACACTGGGGGGCAGCTACCTAATCTAACCTACACTGGGGGGCAGCTACCTATCTAACCTACACTGGGGGGCAGCTACCTATCTAACCTATACTGGGGGGCACCTACCTAATATAACCTACACTGGGGGGCAGCTACCTAATCTAACCTACACTGGGGGGCAGCTACCTATCTAACTTACACTGGGGGGCAGCTACCTCATCTAACCTACACTGGGGGGCAGCTACCTATCTAACCTACACTGGGGGGCAGCTACCTATCTAACCTACACTGGGGGGCAGCTACCTATCTAACCTACACTGGGGGGCAGCTACCTAATCTAACCTACACTGGGGGGCAGCTACCTATCTAACCTACACTGGGGGCACTTATCTAATCTGTATTGGGGGCACCTACCTAGCTAGCCTATACAGGTGGCCACTATACTGGCTACCTATATTGCAGGCACCTACCTAAATAACCTATACTGGGGGCACCTACCTATCTAACCTCGGCTGGGGGCAACTATTCTGGCTACCTATATTAGAGGCACCCACCTAGCTAACCTGTACTGGGGCACCTACCTATCTAACTTATACCGGGGGCGCCTGCCTATCTAACCTATACTGGGGGCAACTATACTGGCTACCTATACTGGAGGCACCTACCTGGCTAACCTATAGCGGGGGCAACTATACTGGCTCACCTATGCCTGGCTACCTATACTGGGGGGACCTATACTAAATGCAACTAGACCTGGCTAACCTATACTGCGGGCACCCATACCTTGCTGCGGGGGGGGGGGGGGGGCGCAATTTTTACACCCTCGCCCTGTTTGCATTTTAGCCTAGAAACTGCACTGGCTATGGGTGGGCAAGGAGGGACACATGACCCTGGGTGCAGCACTGTGATGGCTCTCAGCACGGCCGCTGCACCTCCACATGCGTGAGAGGCGGCTTGCTGGCTGCCCGAAGTGCCCCTGCTTCTCTCCCTTTCTTAGCAGGGGAGTGCAGAAGCTTTAAAGTGTACCAGAGACGATAAAAGAAAAACATTTTATACATACCTGGGGCTTCCTCCAGCCCCATGTGCATGGATCGCTCCCACGCCATCGTCCTCAGTCTTCACCAGCTCTGGTACAGGGTCCTGTAAGTTCAGCCAGTCGCCGTCAGTCTGTCGCAAGAGAAGTGCGCTCTCTACTTATCTGCGACTGAGGGCAGCAGCGTGGGAGCGATCCATGCACATGGGGCTAGAGGAAACCCCAGGTATGCATAATTTTTTTTATTTTATCGTCTCTGGTTTCCTTTAACAGCAGCAGAAAAGGCGAGGCACATCTGCCTATCTCAAGGGAAGTACATTTGGCTATTTTAAGGGGGGAGGAACACCTCACTATCTAAATGGGGGAAGAGGGGCAGTTCTGGCTAGCTAAACGGAGGCACATTTGGCTATTTAAAGGGTTGCACATCTGCCTATCCCAACAGGGGAAGGGGGCACATTTGGCTATCTAAACAGCATTTGTACATTTTGTCCAGGGGGTGCAAAAATTGTCTTTCTCCCCTGGTGCTGAAAACCCTAGCCACGCCTCTGCGTATCCTGACCATATTACTGCATTCTATTATACATCATTACAGTACATCTTTAATATTTCCAGAAAATATCCATTTAGATCATAATGAGCTGGACTCAGTTGTGTCAGAGTCCAAGAAGCGCACATGTGCTTTATGCGGGAAACTCTAATAAAATGCTTTGAAAATAAAAGATCCATTTAGTGCAGAGCTAGAATGTAATGTATATAGTGTTCCCGAGCTCCTGTGTGTTCTAGTGTGTGTGTGTCTGGGGCACTTTGATGGCTTCCGTTTGACAGAGAATGTAATTGTTCTGTGGCACCTCTGCAATAGTCCGCACCAATTCAGCTAGCAGACTCCATATTGTTAACAGCACAGGATTAGCCATTATTATAGGACTTGCTGAGTTAATCTCTTTAGCCAGCTTTCGGGAGCCAGGCTGCGCTAGCAAATATATATATTGAAATCTGCCTCATAAAAATGCAGCAATAAAACATGACATTTACGGTAATTCTTCAAAACAGCCTGGTACTTTGGCCTTCCTCCTGTGAGCTCCATTACAATGCATGGAAAGAAAAGCACTCTTTTTGTAGTACATTATACAACATTTTAAATAATAATTTTTTTTGTGAAAAACAAAAAATACAAATTTGAGGCTTTATTTTTTTTAAAGAGAACCCGAGGTGGCATATTATAATCCTAATAGGACCCAGAGGCATGTCATGTGCACAATGACACGCCTCTGGGTTATTGTATCTCCTCTGCCAGCCCCCTTTGCGCCACGCTGCACCGCCTTAAAAGATTGCCAGCCTAGCGACAATCTGCTGGCTTTATTTATGTGAGGCTGTCAGTCAGCCTCGTAGCATCTCCCCCTGATAAGGCACTCCCCCGCCACTCTCCACCCCTGTTTGCTTACTCCAATAGGAAGCCAAGCCGCGACCCAGGAAGTACTCCTGGTTTGCAGCTTGGCCTCCTATTGGAGGAAGGAAACAGAGGCGGAGAGCGGTGGGGGGAGCGTGTTACTAGGTGGAGATGCTACAAGGCTGACTGACAGCCTCACATACTGTAATTAAAGCCAGCTAGCGACAAGCAGATTGTCGCTAGGTTGGCGATCTTTTAGACAAGACAAGACAAATAACATTTATATTGCACTTTTCTCCTTGCGGACTCAAAGCGCCAGAGCAGAGCAGCAGCCACTAGGGCGCGCTCTATTGGCAGTAGCAGTGTAAGGGAGACTTGCCAAAGGTCTCCTACTGAATTAGTGCTGGCTTACTGAACAGGCAGAGCCGAGATTCGAACCCTGGTCTCCTGTGTCAGAGGCAGAGCCCTTAACCATTACACCATCAGCCAGGCGGTGCAGCGGTTGTATAGTGACCCAGAGGCGTATCATTGTGCACACGACATGCCTCTGGGTCCTATTAGGATTATAATATGCCACCTCGGGTTCTCTTTAAATATTCTTTATTTATAAAGGTTGCTTTCTGTAGAAATCAACAAAAGGGGTGAACATAGTAGTAGCAGGAACAGACACAATAAGGTTGTCATTTAGTAAAAAAAAAAAATCCATAACTTTATCTCCATAGGATGAGCTGGGTCATCCATCAAGAGGTGCTAGGTGTTACAAAAGTAGGGTAGTCTAAGAGTGGTATTCAAGCAATTCCCAAAAGCAAAGCCACTCAGACAATGGTGTCAATTCACCAAACATTACCGGCGCATTCGGTAATGCTGAAAACAGCTGATTTTACCGATCACTTAGGAAAGTGTCAGTTCATCAAGGCTGTTACCGCATGGAAAGCTGAAATCAGAGCCAGGACAAGGTCCTCTAACACCAAGGCTGAGACACCAAAGTGCGCCCCTCCATCCCTCCCACTCCAGCCGTCACACACTGATTGCTATTAGACTAATAGGTGCCCCAACCCCCCAACACCCTAATCTCTAGTTATCTGGCTTGCAGTCACTGCCATGTATCCCCTTTTCTTATTTCTGTCTGCTTCAAACACAATAGGGTATTGATAGCTGAGTGTGTTGTGCACCCTGATGCTGAAGCCTCCCTCGCCTCTGCCTCGGCTCAGCCCTGGCTGAAATTCCAGAGCAGTGAGGTAAATTACTGACTTGTGCGGTAAATACCTCAACAAATGTCAGTAAATGTCAATTCATCAAGGTTACAGCATGCGATAAGGGCTTGTTTCCACTACATGCGGATTCTGGATGTAGAAAAACTGACTCCAATGAATGCCCATGGGAAAATCTGCATCAGAAAAATCGCGTTTAGTGGAAACAGGCCCATAGGCATTCATTGGAGTCAGTTTTTCTGCATCCATTCTGCATCCAATCTGCATGTAGTGAAAACAGGCCCTTAAAATCTGGATGATCATCGACAGTTCTCCTCTGTCGAAATCAGTGAGGAATCAGTGCGGCACTTACATAACTCACAGAAGCAAAGACGTTTCTCTATGACTGACAGGAACAGAAGCCAATAGGAACAGCCCCTGTCTCCTGCAAATGATTTTGATTGGATCCAAAGCCTTCTCTGGTGGGTCCTGCTTTCATACTCCTCCCCCCAGGCAGCGAGCAGAGAGAGAGATAAAACAAAAGATGCTTCCCCTGCCTTCCTTCAGCAGTTTAACTTATTTCGTTCCTGTTTGAAGATGCAGAGTAGTTAGTGGGGAAATCCCTTAAGCAGGGCATGTTTACAGTTTCTTGGAAGTTCAAGTAAGCTGTGGCATAATGCTGTCTCTGCATGGAGAACAGATGTACTCTCTTCTGCTGTTACCGACAACTGGGCTTCGGGAAATTACCGAACTCCTACCAGCATTGAGATGAATTCATGCCTGTGTCCTCCAATACCATTTGTATAAGTCATAAGTTTAGTGGGGTCAGGTCTTCCTTCTTTTGAATATTGTTTACTTCTATAGGCCATTCCTGTAGTGCTTGTGATATAAAATAAAAAAATGCGCACAAAGTGGTCAGATTTTTTTTTACTCATTCAGGTAAAGCACCATAAGCATGTATAACCCCAAGGTTTATAAATGATTAATTACAAGCAGTTAAAACATTTAAAATCACCAAGCTCAATAAGGTGACATACCTGCAGGCTATCCAGTGTGAAAATCTGTCATTATTTTATTGAGTTGCAATTGACTATGACTGATGACACTGGTTAACATGTAAGGGAACAATAAAATGCTTTTATGCGGGTGACCAAAGATGAATGCCTGGATAGATTTCTAGGCGATCTTTTCAAATGACTGAATTTTAACTATGACTGCTTGATGAAAAATCCATGAAAACCATGATAGTCTACTGACCCAATTACAGGTAGAGGTAGCCACTAATGATCGAATCTTTTTCATCCAATTTTACCAATTCTATGTAGTATAAGGGTCAATTGAGTGACAATATTGATTGAATCGTTTAGGCAGTCCCTTTTATTACATAGAAATATTAAGATTGGATAAAAAAGATTGGATTATTGGCCACCATTACAGTGATCAGAGCTGAGTTACTGAAAACCTGCCCTTGCTGGTTTTGTTTTTTGTTAACCCTTTAGTACTGTACCAAAACTTGGGTAATGAAATTGAATAAAATCACATAAAGTGGGAACGAGCCTTACTTTAGAACCAAGTAGTTTCATGACCAGTGGCATAGCAATAGGAGATGCAGGCATTGCGGCTGGATCAGAGCCCTGCATGGTGCTCCGATGCAGCCGCAATACCTCTATATACCGCATTATTAACAAACCATTTATTTTCCTCTGCTTGCTTCTCTCTCACACACTTGCTTTTCTAAGAATGCTGGCTGTGGTTGTGTATAATGTGATTATTATACTGTGCTCGGAAAGGGGGGGATATAAAACTTGCTCTCAGTACCATTACTCTGCAGCATGGATGTTTTTAACCAAAGGCATTCCAGGTCATTGCCTGGAGAGCCATTGGTCCTGCAGGTGGCATTCCCCTGCATTAATTCCCACCCCTGAACAGAAACCAACCTACCCCGCCGCCGGTGTTCAATCACCTGGTTCTGCTATGTGTGTGCAGCAGCAGCAGGAAGTTCAGTGTCCTGAAGAGCAACAGCATCACCGGTCCCTTGAGAGCAGACATCACAAGGTCTGGAAAGTGTAAGTTGCAGGCAGCCTCCAGTGTGTTCCTGTGTGCCACCTCTCCCACCCTGTGCAGCCCTCTGCCACCTTGTACCTTGGGCAAGGCCGGATTTAGGCCTAGGCCGCCTAGGCCATGGCCTAGGGCACCACAGGAGCAAGGGCACCAAAGCAGCAGGCTAAATTTATGCAGCATTTGCAAGCTTGCAAATGCTGCAATGCAGGGAGATCAGGCAAGTGCCTGACCACGGTACTCTGCTGCCAGCGGCCTGTGCAGCGGCCATCTCACTCTCTGTACACATTTGCATTGTGGCGGGCGGCTATGGACCTGGGCGACATTGGAGACAGGGGAAGAGGAAGCTTCGGCACTGGAGATGAGCAGAGAAATGAGTGACACTGATGGCTGCTGTGGTGTGAAGGCAAGCTGGCTACCTATACTGAAAGGGGGAGAGAGGGAAAAGGAGGAATTAAGGGAGTCATCTGGCTACTTATACTGGGGAGAAAGGGGGGAGGGGTCATCTGGTTACCTAAACTGGAGGGGTGGTCATCAGGTTACCTATACAAGAGGGAAGGGGGAGGGGTCATCTGGATACCTATACTGAAGAGGGGCGGCTAGTGTCAGTGGCCTAGGATGGTAAAGAGTACAAATCCAGCCCTGATCTTGGGGACTCCCTGCATTATGCATCCACCTTAAATAGTACATGGTTTCTATTCTCTAGTGTGTATGTGTGTTTTTTGTTTTGTTTTTCGAGAAGGGGGGGGGGGGTGACACAGGACTTCCTGCCTGGGTTGACAAAAAGTCCAAAAACGGCCCTGCTCTGTAGCTATGCCACTGCATGCACATGATCTTACTGCAATAAGATGCTAAATAGAATATAACTTGGGGGTGGTGGTTAGAATGCTGTTGTTGGTGCAGTCCTTGGAATTCCATTCTAATGATGTAAGCAGTAAGCTGCATGAGACTGATGCCAGGCAGGCAGAGGAAGATGATGACACACATTCAGGAGGTAGGACACATCCCCTGAGCTTCCTGTATGGCTGCAGGCTACCTTCTGCTCTAGTCTTGTGACTAGTTTCCAGCTTCTTTTGATTACCAGGAATGAATCTGAATAAGGCTTATGTATGTCTGCTCGGGAAATGCTTGCTATCCATGGAAACCCTGGATTGCAGTTAATTAGATAAGCTCTCACAACGCCAGTGGCATTCCGCCGGCTGTGGCTAATAGAGTTCCTTAATCAAAGTGTTCACATGACTGCACAAGTTGCTGTGAGAGACCTTTGCTAGCTTTCCTCTGCTCCGCTCTAATCACTTGACACACTTCGTATGGGAAATGACACACAGCGCTTTTCAGCATCTGCCTGACGACTGAGCGCACACAAAGGGGGCTCCATTCAACGAGGTCATGTAAGATAAAGACCAGGAGGGAAACAGGCAGGAAATGAATAGAGCACTTAAACTGACTCTAGAGCCAATGGGGAAAATCAATGCGATTTCTCTGCTTCCCAGCTATGCTTTTTATT
Organism: Hyperolius riggenbachi; assembly: GCF_040937935.1. Lineage (NCBI taxonomy): Eukaryota > Metazoa > Chordata > Amphibia > Anura > Hyperoliidae > Hyperolius > Hyperolius riggenbachi. The sequence continues at coordinate 368,883,042 of NC_090650.1, forward strand.
CATGTTAATCAATATAGGAGAAAATTAGAAATCAAAAAATGATTTTTCCACAAAGAAAACCAGATGTATGTGGGAGATAGCAAGGTTTACATTTTTACTTCTAAGGCAAATCTCAAATAAGAAGTACAGGAATTCCCTTGAAGGTGTGAAATGTGTTATGAAAGCGGATAGAAAGATGACATTCTGCTTCAACCAACTAGCCCTGCATGAATCATACATAAGAATGAAGGCGGTACAAAGAGGAAAACCCCTGACCAGTCACAAATAAATAAATAAAAAAAACTAATAAATAAAGACACAACACCCAGTTAAATGTGGCAATAAATGAGCATGGTACCTTACTGCAGGTATAAAACTTGGAAATAGCCATGGAAATAAACGCATTAAAGTGAACCAAGCAGCATTTAACCCCCAGGGCATCTCAATAGCACATTAAAAATGCATGCTAGCAATGTGGCTAATTACTAAAAAAAATGAGCAGGCAAAAAGAGCAGGCAGATAAGGACTGCTGTAATTAGCAGTAGCAATGAACAAACAATAGCTTTCATCAGCGGGGGAGGGGGAGTAATAAGACACTGTACTTCAAACTATTTAGAAAAGTCACACTTAAATACATTCATACCTTCCCCTGTATAAATAAGGGCAGACAGAAGGGAGAGAGAAAAAAGGCAGCTCCTACAGCTATTAGAAACCAGGAAAAACTGCAGGAAAAAAATCTGATTTGATCCATTTAAGCCAAAATGAACCGAATACCTCATAAAAACACCAAATTCCAGGCAGTATACCTGTGTAATAAACACCAAAAGAGGTGGCAAACTTGATTTCAATACCATGACAAGCATAGGGGGAGCATGGGCAAATTTATATTTTTATGCATATCTATGCCTATCTTCTTGCTCCTCCCTTTCCATGTTCAGTAGTACTGCTCCAATTCCATGTTCAGCAGTGCTGCTCCCGTTCCATGTTCAGATGTTATTTCATGTGTAACATTCTGTATAACAGCCCTTCTTTTTTATATACAACTCCTTTGGGCAGCAGCTTCCTGCTTCCATGTGTTGCTCCCCATTTGCAGCCTCATTTTTAATATGCAGCAAACCATCTTCCATGTCCAGCTGCCTCTTTGTGGCCTTTCCAAATATCCAGGATGCAGGTGACACCCCATTGGCTGCTGCAACAGAATAAACTACCCAACAACTACTCAAGAAAGAATAAAAATAAGGGACCCCCTATTATTGAAGGAATCTCCCACAGTCCACCATGAGCTTCTCCCAGTGTTTACCCCCAAACACATGTGAATGATCTGGGGAGGTCCTTGTTGATCCCCCAACACTCCTTCCTACATATTATAGGGTGGGGGGAGGGTATAACTGCTACATACTAGCTTTGGCAACCGCCTGTCTGCTGTAGCCCAAGTCAGCTCTGACTTGGACTACATATATGGCTGGGGGACATTTTGATGTGAATTGGTGGGTATTGGTATATACTGTAATTAGCACTGGACTAATGTATAGCACTCCTGACAAAGCCTTTCGGGGTGAAACATGTTGAGGTGTTTTGTGTCACTGTATATAATAGGAGCCTAGCGAGCTGACGTTCCTAGTGAGCTGACAGGATACTAGCTGGATGGAAACCTGGCTACAAAGCAGACAGACAGTTGCCAAAGCCTAGCCTACACACAGTGGCATGTGTTTCCTTACGAATATTGCTAACTCATTTATACTTTTATACACGTGTTCATTCAGACAAATAAATTTATAACTTTAAACTGTATAAATAAGGGCTTGTCCAATAGGATTCTGTTTTGCGAAGTTCTAAGCTGCAAGCTGTAATAAAAAAAGGTAATTTAAAAAAATATATAACATTAAATAAAAAAAGACTAGGAAAGCATTGTTATTTACATTTGGGATACCTCGTTCCTATGCACTTTAGTATGGGGCTGAGGAGTCATTAGTAATGGCTGCTCTTAATTGCACTTCCTGCCCTAGACCATCACTGTGGCTTAGGTCAGAGCAAATGGAGGTCTGCGTTTGCAAGATTTTTTTATTGGACAAAATCCCACAGCCAAATGTTGTTTAGTAGGTCCCTTCCCTCTGACTCTTAGCTTCTTTTCCATCCATCAGCCCAGCTGTAGGAATGGTTTCTGTTACTTTGTGTCCATAAATCCTCCTAAATGTTGACAGTGGCCCTAACTTTACCGTTATGTTCTATGCTAATTGTGATGGCATCCTTCTCATTCCTGTAATATCTGTAAGTGTGATTACGGTTCTCTCCTCGTTAGATTCATAAGCTGGCAGTTTCCTGTTACATTCGGAATCCTTATTGTAATATTAATTCCTTTTCATCATCACATGATAATTTGTTAGTGATGTCCATTTTTTCTAAGTGGACCCTTTAGAAAAAGTACTGAAAAATACACTGATCAGCTGCAAAATTAAAATCACTGGCAGGTGAAGCAAAGAACATCAATTATCTCATTACAATGGCATCTGCAAGGGATGCAATATATTATGAAGCAAGTATAAAGAATGTGTTAAAGCAGGAAAAATGTGCAAGTGTAAAGATATTAGTGACTTTGGCTAGGGATGAATTGTGATAGTTGGATGAGGTGAGTCAGAGCTCCTTCAAAATGGCAGCTGCCGTGGCATGTTCACAATAGGTAGTGGATAGTGCCTACAGAAAGTGGTCTAAGGGAGGCCAGGTGGTGAACTAGTGAGAGGGTCATAGGTGACAAAGACTCATTGATGTGTGGGAAGTGAAGGCTAGCCCATCTGGTCTGATGCCACAGAGCGACTGTAGCCTAAATTGCTGGAACACTTAAAGAGACACTGAAGCGAAAAAAAATATGATATAATGAATCGGTTGTGTACTATGAATAATTACTAGAAGTTTAGCAGCAAAGAAAATATTCTCATATTTTTATTTTCAGGTATATAGTGTTTTTTTGTAACATTGCATCATTCTATAATATGTGCAGATTACACAACACTCAGCATTCAAAATGATTCTTTCAGAGCAGTCTGTGAACTAATGACCTCTCCTCTGGCAGAGAAAAAGTAAATAGTTCAATAACACTTGAGATAATAAAAGTCAGATAACAGCCCTCTCCAGGACTTTGAAAGCTTAATTGCTTTTTTTGCATAGAGATAACAACTGGAGTTTCCTAACTCTTCCTGTACTGGAAACAATTAGACTGATGTATCTGATCTTAATGTTTTATTTCTTAGCTGTACTACACATACAAATCATAATATCATAATTTTTTTCCGCTTCAGTGTCTCTTTAATACTAGCACAGTGGGGTTGACCACAGTGCTTCAACTATATATTAGACTTGGGGGTTCAGTATTGCAGCATTGATAAAAACCATGTTTCATTGCAAAACCAGAGTATCAAAACATGTTACTCATTATAAAGTAGAGGGACCCCAAGAGCCCCAATAGTGTAATTCGTCTTGGGGACAACAAAATAAATGAGAAGTTAAAATTATACTTACAAACCAGGGTTACCAATAGGCAACCACTGTATAGGCAGGTGGGGAGAACAATCCTGACCCCCTATGCTGCTATTGCGGCCAGGAGGACGCAATAGCAGCATAGGGGGCGATATTTTGGTTGGGAACGCGAAGAATCACTTGCGTTCCCATGCCTGTCGGGTCCTGACGGCGAAACCGGAAGTGGACGCCGCCGGGGACTGGAGCATCGCAGAGGCACGGCGAGGGCACCGATCGGCTGCAGGTGCCTGAGGGAAGCCCCAGGTGAGTAAAACTCATTTTTTTTACTACACTTAAGGTTCACTTTAATGGTATCTGTGTTCAGCTTGTATGCCATCTCACTGTGACAACCTAGAAAAGGGCACAGATAGCAATAAGATGTGTTTTTTAGTGGTTTATGAAATTATTATTTATGTCAGTTTATGTTACCTTTGAGAAGACTTACGTCACTCTGTTTTTCAGTGACCCCGAAGAACAGGAAATGAATAAAAACCTCTACAGTGGAGATACAGACAGCAATTAAAAATTGATCAAGGTCTTATACCTTCTATATTTTTCAAACTTTGCATTATGTGTATAGCAATAGTCTTCTGCAGGGGAGTAAATAGAAATCCCCGTGCCCCCCTGCAAAAAACAAAAAAAAAAAGAAACACAGCGGAGGTCTCCGATCTCTTAGTGCTTCATGCTACTATAGATTGTCTGGTTCGTGCTACTTCCTGTTTAAACAGGAAGTAGCATGAAGTACTTAGAGGTCGGAACCTCGGGCGCGATGGATGGAGGTATGTGTCCTGCCTGCCACTGCTGCTGCCACTAATAATTGCATGAGGGGGAGCGCTGAGAGGAGAGCCTGAGGTGAGGGGGGGAATGTCCCCCCTACCCGGAGATGTGCGGCCATGCTTTCCTCTCATGTTGCGACCCCTCCTGCCCCCAAAAAGGCCCTGAGTGGGCCCTAAGGGGGCCCGGGCCACCCCACGGGTGCAGGGGTTGCAGCCCCTATTGTTACGCCCCTGGTCTTCTGTGTATTCAACCACAATAGTTTTATATATAGCAAATTGATAGGATTTAATAATCTTACGTAATAAAAGTAAAAGTAATGTGAGTGGATGCTATTAGTTCCAGCATGTACAGAAAAAGCACACCAGAAGGAAAAACTATAAAAATAACTAACGCAAACTGCTTACTTTAAAGAGGAACTGTAGTGAAAAGAATGTAATGTATAAAATTGCTTCTTCTTTTTTTTTTTTTTTTTTTACAATATTCATTTATAAATTATTTAGGCAGTGTTTGCCCGATGGAAAGTCTTTTCTGCCCCTGATTTACATTCTGAAATTTATAACAGGTGGTGACATCTTTGGTCCTATCAGGTGATCTCTGTGCATAGCACTCTCGGTAAACTAACATTGTGCAGATGGACATATATGGCTTGCTTGGCAGTTGGAAACAGTCGTTTCCCACAATGCAACAAGATTACACAGTAAACTGTCAGGGCCATGGTCCTAACAACACACTGTGGGGTGGGGGGATTTCACCACAAGACGTCCCTGATGATTTATTTAAGCAAAGGTAAAGCTTTCCCATGTGAAAGATGGTATCAGTTACTGATTGAAATGAAGTTCAGTCCTGGGTTAAGGTTTCTCTTTAAACATAATACTGTGATTTTCAAGCTTTGGGAACTCTAAAGGGGACCATACAGTTATAGAATATGTTGGCACTTTAAAAATCCATAATAATAATAGATGACCACCACATTCGACCATCAGATAGATTTCTGCCAGATCATCAAATCTGTAATGTGCGCCACACACTAGGAACACATTTTCAATAGATTTTAGAAAGAAATCTATAAAAAATCTATCAAACCGCAGTGTTGTGCTGGTCAATCTAGTGCAATGCTATTGGTCGTCAATCTGCTGTGGCACCGCTCTCAAGCTGCCGCCGATCAACCTAGATTTTCCATCTGGAACGACCAACCTAGATTTGACCGATTTCAGCTGAGAAACGGTCAGTCGATCAAGCCACCTGCTGCATCGATTTCTAGCAGTTTCGATCAGAGTAATCAAATCTGCCAGATAAGGGAAACATTGATAAGTGTATGGCCACCTATAGTAGGTCATACAGTTGTTCTGTCACTCCACACAGTGAATAAAAGTATCCTTTGGAGATAATAGGGTTGATATTTAAAGTTTTCTTTTTTAATTATCTCTTCTCACTTCAACTGTGAGGGTAGCTAATTCATGAGATAAACAGATAAGGAGACATAAATCATGAGTTAAAAAGAATCTATAGTGAGAAGCAAACAGAGGCTACCATATTGATCGTTGACATCAGTAGTGTCTGAATCACACACCTGAAACAATCATGTGGCTGATCTAGTCAGACTTAATTCAGAAGCATCTGATTTCCATGTTTGTTCAGGGTCTATGACTAATGCTAGGAACACTCGATGCAATTTCCCGTCCTATTGACGGGTAATCTGATGGGAAGTTGTATCGTGTGTACATGTCCAAACTGCTCCCGGTCCATAAAGAGATTGATTTTCAGATGAAAGCTCCGCAAAATTGATCCCTTTATCTATCAGAAACAGATCGGACAGGTCGGAAATAATCGTCCGATTCCCATCGATTCAACTGAAAATTGCGTGCATCATGTGATCCCAGCACATCATTGTCAGAGGCAGATGATCAGTGGGGCAGACAGGCAATTTGAATAGTTTAAAAATAAATAAATATGAAATATTAAATGGGACGTCTGGGGAAGCTAGCTTTCAGAGACTGGTGGATACTTGGCACAGAGACCTGGGAAGGGAGTTCGACACGGAGGACTGGGATAAATCATTCATTCTCTCCCTTAAAATGTCCCCCTCTGTTCTGGCACACGAACGCAATTACAAACTACTGACGAGATGGTACAGAGAACCCGCCAGGTCGGCTAAATTCAACATTAACTGCCCCAGCAGTTGTTGGAGATGTTAAATGTAAGTAGGTGACTTCTTCCACATCTGGTGGAAATGTAGCAAGATCTGAGCTTTTTTGGGGCAAGGTCTTTGATCTTCATAATATTTTGTACTGCAAACCTATACCCTTCACCCCGGAGGTTGGCCTCCTCGCCATTATTCTTGGTTCTCTGTCTTCTGCCAAGAAATCCAATTTTAGATACATTCTTATTGCCGCTAGAGGGCTCATAGCTAAAATGTGGAAACAGAATGCTGCTCCTCCCCTCTCAGAACTTATAGCCCACATTAACCATATCAAGAGAATGGACAAACTTTTACTATAAGCTCAGAATAAATTCCACTTCTTTACATTGAGGTGGGCCGGATGGCTGGAATTTTGTGAATCTTACTCACTGCATTCTTTCCTGAGGTAGCACTCCTTCTCCAGATTTCAACTATCTCTGTTGTTGCACTCAAAAGTGTTATTTTCCTATCTTTAGCAAGATTTAAGAGTTTTCATGTACTCTCACAAGCTTTTATTAAGTTTTTGTGAGGCTTGACAAGCTATTCACCTGCAGATCAACAACTATGCCCCAATCTATCTCAACTGTCTTCACCTTATGTGGCGCGTCCGTGCTTGAACAGGAGGCGAGGAAACAACACCTGCCTGACTACGGTTACACCCAGGCCTTTACGGGTGCAAGGTATAAGTGCTGATTGTAGAGCAGAGTAATAACTCACCAGAGCCACAGACAGGTAGACCAAAAACAGTCCGAGGCCATACACTGAAGTCCGAATAACCGAGCAGTCAGTAAACCAACGCTATCACAGGCAATTTGTCCAGCACACACAGCAAGCTTAATTACTAAGCATCACCCAATCAGTGGGCGGCCACACATACAGCATCCAATAATGAGGGCAATCAGAACCCTGCCTATATGTCAGCTGACACTAACCCTAACCGCTCGCTTCCTAACAGCGTAGGGTGGGACGCTTACCCAGATGCGTCCGCCCTTTCTGCCAGGATGCGTGTGCCCCCGCCCCTGTTGCTACGGATGTCAGGACAGGCAGTGTGTGCATGAGTGATGCGCCAACCCAGAAGTGTCAGCGTGCAATGGAGTCTCAGCGAGGAGAATTGCATTGCTGGATCCCAGAGGTAAGATCATGACAGTTTTGTTCTCATTGAGGTAACCGTTCTCTTTTTCCCCTTCCCCTTCCTCCCTTCTCATTTTACCCATCTCTCTCCCCTTCCTCTTCCCCTCTTTCCTTTTCCCTTTCCCCTACTTCCTTGTCCCTCCCCTCCCAAACCTAAATGGACACAAATGTCATTTGCTTCTGTTTGTACACATATGTGCATTTCTATTCCATCATTCTGCTTTTATCACAAAGTACCACTGTTTGTACACATTTTCCCCTTACTTCAGGTTCCCTATGAAGCTACGTACATACACTGGAATGAGCTTGATCACTGCGGACGATAAAGAGCACCTCAGCCTAGAATCGAGACTCTAGCGTGTGTAAAGTTACCACCTGACATCTCCTAAAGATCCAGCATGCTGGATCTATAGCAATCCTTGTCATCCGAACACAGCTGAACCGCATTATTGTCCCCGTTCCTTCCTTCTCCCTCCACTCCCCTTCATGGATAGCAACAGTTGCACCACTAGCCTGGAGGCATCATTGCAGAAGGAAAAGCAATTAAAAAAGCAAATACTACATATATTCTGCCAGTGTAATAACTCAGATTGGGTTGAACCCAGCAGTTTCACCTGAGCAGATGCACAACCAGCAGGAAAAAGGTAATTATACTGACTGAAAGTTAATGGAAAGCATTATCTAAAGAGGGGGACATTTTCCTTACATCAAATCCCAGGATGTCATCAACTGATGTGCAGGGATCTGATATACACTGTATATATATATATATATATATTATTTTTTTTCTTACAAAAGTGAACTCTGGCATCTCACATCTGTACAGTATATAGGCTTGTCACTGTTCCTCTGTGCGGCTCACAATGTAATCCATACCATTCTTATGTCCATCATAGTCTAAGGCCAATTTTGGGCGAAGCCAATTAACACATCTGTATGTTTTTTGGAAACGGGTGGAAATTGGAGTGCCTGGAGGAAACCCATGCAAGCACAGGGTGAACATACAAATCCCACACAGACAGTGTTCTGACCCAGATTTAAACCCAGGATGCAGCACTGCAACACAAGAGTGCTAACCATTTTGACTCCCTTTAGATTTAAAGGGAACCTAAACTGAGAGGAACATGGATGTTTCCTTTTAAACAATACCAGTTGCTTGTCAGTCCTGCTGATCTCTTTGGCAGTAGTGGCTAAATCACACACCTGAAACAAGTATGCAGCTAATCCAGTCTGACTTCAGTCAGAGCACCTTATCTGCATGCTTGTTGAGGGGTTGTGGCTAAAAGTATTAAGGTTCATACACACATCAGACTATAGTCTTTGGAAACTGAAAGATCACAGACCAATCTTACCACCCTTCATGTAGTATGAGAGCCATACTCTACACAGTCTTTTCTATGGAGCTGAACTCTCCATCAGACAGAAATCTTTGCAAGATGCTGCACACACAGATGTTGTACAGACACAAAAGATCAGGATCTGCAAAAGATCTGTTCCTGCCAAAAATCCATTCCTGCAAATTGCAATGATAGTCTATGAGATCTGCAGATCATCATACACACATGATTTAACTGACATTCATCTGCAGACCAAGCAATCATCTGCAGATCTGAAAATCCATCCTGGTGGATCTGATCTGCAGATGAATGTCAGTTAAATCAAGTGTGTATGATGGTCTGCAGATCTCATAGGCTATTATTGCAATTTGCAGGAATGGATTTTTGGCAGGAACAGATCTTTTGCAGATACTGATCTTTTGTGTCTGTACAGCATCTGTGTGTGCAGCATCTTGCAAAGATTTTTTTTCTGATGTGGAGTTCAGCTCCATAGAAAAGACTGTGTAGGTATGGCTCTCATACTACATGAAGGGTGGTAAGATTGGTCTGTGATCTTTCATTTTCTAAAGACTATAGTCTGATGTGTGTATGCACCTTTAGAGACACAGGATCAGCAGGAGATTCCGGCAACTGGTATTATTTTATTCTCAGTTTAGGTTCCCTTTAAATACCACTACAGTTTATTAGACATTCCCTTTGGTAAATTTTGCCTTCTGTGGTAAGGTGCCAAACAATGATACAATGTTGATTGTGCAATCTTAGCAAGTATATGGGCTCTATTCATAAAACATTTGTGGTAAAACAAATCTTGGAGGGAAAACACTGCATCGGTATTTTAGACTTTTGTGTGCTAATTCATAAAAATGTTTACACTTGCGATAAAAGGTTGGGGAATTCCCGCATTAAACTAGCTGCGCTGGCTGAGTTGATACATTTTCTCTGTGCAGAGACAGAGTTACTATAAAGGAGGCAGCCCCAACTTCCCTTTAGATGTGCATTTTTTTTAAAACTGCCTTTCTAAACAGCCGGTATTCTCTGTCCCAATTCCGCTTGCTCTAATCTTCATGAATTGACATGTAGTGACATGTGTTGAGATTATCACCGCACAAGGTGGTAATTTCCCGCACTGCTCAGGAATGTCAGCTTTTCATGCAGAAACAGCTTTTATAAATGGACACTTTGCTAAATGGTCGGTAAAGTCAGCTGTTTTGAGCATTACCGCATGCGGGAATGCTTTATGAATAGAGGCCTATGTAGTAAAAGGGTAACAGAGTGAATAGACTCTGAATAAATACTTTAAGTAGACCCCTCATATTACATAAAAGTGGTAAGATTGTACAATCATGATTGTTTCATTGTCAAAAACCTGTGCGGTTCTTGACTCTTGCATGATCGCTAACTCAGTAAAGGATCAAGCCTCTAAAGCGTTGCTATCACATAAATCCGGCATAGCGTGGTTTGAACCCTCTATAACAGTAATTATAGATTGATGCAGTGGGTCCAAGAGGGGGGTCAGAGCTGTACTGCCTCAAACAGATGTCGCTGGCTCCACCATGCACCCAGAGGTTCCAGGAGACCCAGCGTTTCCAAAACCTTCTCCGGATAAAGGGGAAGCAGGAGGATCGGAGCATCGGCATGTAGGAAATCTTACTAGTGGCTGCAGACGGAGGTGAGTGACAGAGGATTTGGAGGCAATTGTATTTAGCACATTTGGACAATAAGACGCAGGGACTTATTCTCCACACTTTTGGGGGAGAAAAAGTGCATCTTATAGTCCGAAAAATATGGTAATGCTGAAAAATGAATAAGGAAAATCACCAGAATATTAAGCATATTACCCCTTCTCTGTCATCTCTTCAGCATCTAGAACCACGTGTGGGAAGGTAGCTTCTGGCTTGTAGTTGAGTAGGTGTCTTTCAGGAAAGATTCAGTCTGAATGTGTCTGAATAGCTCTCAAACCACACATTTTTATACCCATGGATTCAATATGGCTTTTCACATTTTGACTTTCTCTGGCTGGGAAATTGTATCTTTTCCTGCTGGCTGTAACGACCTTGTAACAAGTACATGTCAACAATCTTCTAGCTTACAAGTTAAAATAATCTTATGAAAGTTTCTTTGTCTCAAATAAAGATTTTCATTCGTTAAAAAGTCACAGAGTAATATTTAAAGTGGTACACTAAAACCATAGTTTACACTGAATTGTGCATATACATATGACAGCTTGTCCTGCATAAACAACCCTCTAAAATTCTGACATCATTAGTGGGTACCTTTAAACAGTCACAAGAAGGCAGATTCTGATCTAACCTATAAACTGGCTTCTGAAAACCTGTGCTTTCCGTCAGGGCCGCTATCAGACAATTTTGGGCCCCTTACTGGGCAAAGCTACTGGGCCCCCTTCACTCCCCTCTACCCCCACATCTCAAATCATGTCTCCTCTAATTACATTAATGGGTAACCAGAAGGACAGACATGGACAGACACAGACTTCAGCTGGACACCATGTGTGGCAATGTTTGCCAGGGCCGAGTGAATCTGCCCAGGTTCACTAGGGCCCTATACAACAGCCCTCCCTGTGATGCCCTTACTTTGGCACTGGGCACACCATCTTTTCAACCTTATGGATCCAATGACAGCTATCAACCAAGTAAATACAGGTAGTCCCGGGTTAATGAACGAGATAGAGACTGTAGGTTCGTTCTTGACCTGAATATGTTTATAAGCTGAAACACTGTGCCATCTCTATCCCCTTTACTGTCTTCTATACCCCCCTGTGCCTCCAGTGTCCCCCTGTGTCACCTCTGTTCTCCCATGTCTTCAGTGTCTCCTCTGTGCCACTTCTGCCCCCCACTATGCCCTCCCCCCCCCCCCCCTTCCCGTTCCCCTTAGTGTACCACACCAAAATGTCCTTTTACCAGTTTACAAACCATTTTTTCTTTGAATTTTTAGAAATCAATTTCCCCAAAAACTACAAGGCCTTTTTTGAAAAAAAAGAAAGAAAAACAGCTGATTCGTTCCCGCTGAATTCAGTTCCACATTTCCAGGCCATTCGTATCAGTGGGTCATTTGTAAGTCTGGTGTTTGTAAGTTGGGGACTACCTATACTGTATATATCACATACCCACACTCATCTCTACCCACACTGCCAAGTGCCCCGCAGGAGAAAAACGTCCATAGGGACTTTCCCAAAGAGAAGTACAAATACCTCTATAGAATACTGGCAACGGATCACATGACCACTATTTTACAGACCCTAAATGTTATATGAGTGGTATTATTATTTTTTTGCAAACACTCACTATTTAACTAAACCGAGGAAGGTGGGATGGCAGAGCTACAAACATATGGAAACTGTACATATACTTAAAATGCATGGCATATATTCACTTCTCACTGCAGTTCCCATTAAGGGATAGAGTCACACCTAAATTAAAAATACACATGTGGCATTAGAGTTAATTGGTTTAATAGTGATTAATATACAAGTCTTTTAACTAGCACATGGCACATTATCATAAATTACACAAGTATACTTAACTTATTTATATCATAATTTAAATCATTTTCTAGACTGCTTATAGCCTTATGCATAGTAAGTAGACCAGGCCCACTCATTTCATCTGAGTTCTTAATAGTATTCACCATAGTGCTAGCACAAATCAAAAAATATAGCTATAATCATATATATACATACTATAGTTATAGAATGAACTTCACCTTTTAAAAACAGTGTCATCCTAAGCCTAAAAGAGACCCCGAGGTGGGCTCATAGATTTAAAAAAAAGTAGGCTACCTGATCCGAGGGATCCGAGCGGATCAGGTAGCCTCAAAAACCGCCGCTCCCTGCCACTCCTGTGGGCTGCACTGGCTCACTTTTACTTTTGTGACCTCTGGGTCACGATGCTGCAAGGAGAGATTGATTCCCCCATCCACCGTGCAGGGAGGCAGGGGAGCGGCAGGGGGCGCGGCCAGGGAGAGACAGCTGCCCAATGGCAGCTCTGGAAACCCTGCAGGGATGCCCCTGGCAGGCATTTTAAACAGGGAATCCCTCTCCCCTATGTTTACCTCCGAGATAGTGACAAATAAAGTCGCTAATCTCGGGGGGCTATAGCACAACGATGGGTAGGGGGGCTATTGCACGGTGGTGGGGGGGCAGAGAGCTGCGGTGGGGAGACACAGAGGCATGTCATGAGGCAGAGAGCATGCCCCCCCCCCCCCCCCCAAACCACCTTGGGTTCTCTTTAAAGAGACACTGAAGCGAAAAAAAATATATGATATAGTGAATTGGTTGTGTACTATGAATAATTACTAGAAGATTAGCAGCAGAGAAAATATTCTCATATTTTTATTTTCAGGTATATACCGTATTTGTCGCCGTATAAGACGCACTTTTTCTCCCTGAAAAATGGGGAGAAAAAGTCCCTGCGTCTTATACGGCAAAGGCAGGGAATCCCCAACTTAATAACGCCCGCCGATACGGACCGCGACCCGCCGCCATGTTGGGGATTCCCTGCCTTTCTGTTCCTGCCTTTCTGTGCCCGCCTGCGTCTCCTGGCCCCCCGGATGCAGTGTTAATAGCGGCGGCAACTTACCTTTGGCAGGCTCCTGCGCTGATCCTAGATCATTGCGCTGCCCCCCGCTAGCCTCCTCTGACGCGCAGTTCAAGCCGGCCACTAGAGCGAGAAGTGCCTGGAAGACGGACGTCTGCAGTCATCGCGGGTGCACTGCGGAGGTAAGCTGCCGATACTTTATTCCTTCACCCGGGGGGCCAAATACACAGGGGGGAGGCAGAGGAGGCTAGCGGGGGGCAGCGCAATGATCTAGGATCAGCGCAGGAGCCTGCCAAAGGTAAGTTGCTGCTGCTATTAACACTCCAATCCGGAGGGCAGGAGACTCGGGCAGGTGGGAGGGAGGAAGGCAGGGGGGCAAATGAGGGCACATGGGGGCACAGAAAAACACATGAGGGGGCACAGGAGCACACATGGGGGCACATCAGGACACATGGGGGGGGGCACAGGAGCACACATGGGGGGCACATAAGGACACATGGGGGACACAGGAGGACACATGGGGGGCACAGAAGGACACATGGGGGGCACAGGAGGACACATGGGGGGCACAGGAGGACACATGGGAGGCACAGAAGGACACATGGGGCACATGAGGACACACAGAAGGACATGTACAAGACGCTCCTGGAATATGGACGCACCAGGTTTAGTATTTTCTTTTTCCCTGATTTTTGCCCTCTAAACCTGGGTGCGTCTTATATTCCGGAGCGTCTTATACAGCGCGAAATACGGTAGTGTTTTTTCTAACATTGCATCATTTTATAATATGTGCAGATTACACAACACTCAGAATTCAAAATGATTCTTTCAGAGCAGTCTGTGAAGTAATGACCTCTCCTCTGGCAGAGAAAAAAGTAAATAGTTCAATAACAGTTGAGATAATAAAAGTCAGATAACAGCCCTCTCCACGACTTTGAAAGTCATAGAGCTTAATGGCTGGAGTTTCTTAACTCTTCTTGTACTGGAAACAATTAGACTGATGTATCTGATCTTAATGTTTTATTTCTTAGCTGAACTACACATACAAATCATAATATCATAATTTTTTTTCCGCTTTAGTGTCTCTTTAAGGGTTTACCTGACCCAATGCAGTGTCTTGCTCCATCCCTTTACTCCTGACCCTGTTCCTCAAATTTCTCATATAATGTGCTATGATTGAATGTATTTTGCCTTCCTTTTATACATACATTTTGCATACTCCTGTTGATTGCCTAGCCTATGGGTGGACTTGTTATTTGACAGTTTGTATATTCTCTACAAATATTTTAAGGGACACCTGAAGTTATAGGTATATGAAGGTTGCTACCGTGTTTCCCCAAAAATAAGACACTGTCTTATATTAATTTTCCCCCCAAAAGATGTGCTAGCGCTTATTTTCAGGGAGGGCATATAATTATGAGGGGTGACACTACTGTATGTGCTCTCTGTAGTAAAATGTGCCCCCCATGTAGTCAGATGTGCCACCCCCCCCCCCCCCGGTAGTCAGATATGTGTCCCCCATGTATCGTAGTCAGATGTGCCCCCCCCCCCCCGGTAGTCAGATGTGTCCCCCGTGTAGTCAGCGGCAGCCCCCAGCATGTTCCATTCATCCCCGATCCCCAGTGGCACCCCAGGCTAGTATAGCCATTCCCTCCCTCTGCAGAGCGCAACCTATAAAGCAAACAAGAAACTCACCGGCTTCCGAGGGGCCAGTGTTAACACCTCTCTTCAGCAGCGCGTGGCTTCCTCTCCTTGACAACGGCGGCTCTTGTCATGTGATGCACGCATGTCCAGGCGCATCATGTGACGCGTTGGGACGTGCGTGCATCACATGACAAGAGGCGTTGTCAAGGAGAGGAAGCCGTGCGCTGCTGAAGAGAGGTGTTAACGCTGGCCCCTTGGAAGCCGGTGAGTTTCTTGATTGCTTTATAGGTAATGCTCGCCACTCTGCATAGGGAGGGCAGGAGCAAATGGGGGACTTTGGGCGGCCAACTAGGCCTTATATTCAGGGGATGGCTTATATTTCAAGCTTGCTTGAAATATAAGCTAGGTCTTATTTTTGGAGGAGGTACTATTTTCGGGGAAAGACGGTATATACAGTACCTTATTGCCTCTAATACCTTTAGTTATAGACCCTGAACAAGCATGCCGATCAGATGTTTCTGACAAAAATGTAAAAATTAGCTGCAGGCTTGTTTCAGATGTGCGATTCAGACACTACTGATGCTGAATCAGCAGGACTACCAGTCAACTGGTATTGTTTAAAAGGAAATAAATATGGCAGCCTCCATATACCTTTCACTTAAGGTTTCCTTTAGTGCCCATTTCCACTAGGAGCGGTGCGATGCGGCCGCATAGCTGCATCACACCGCCGGTGTGCTGAAACACATGCACGCCAGTGGAAGAGTTTCCACTGCGTGCATGTTGTGCGGTGCGGAGCGATCCGAAAATCTGCAGCATGCTGCAGATTTTCGCACGGCCGCATCCGCCCGCAGCCGCGTCCCATCTCCTCCATGGACTTTCGCATCGGGAGATGCGGAAGTGATGCGGCCGGCGGCGGAAGCGATGCGATGCGGCTAGATAGCCGCATTCGCATCACTTAATAATAGTGGAAACGGGCCCTTAATAAAAGCTACAAGTTGAACAAAAAAGTCATCCTGTTTCCTGTAATTAACACGGTACAATACTTTACTGCTCCTGTGTCCTGTAATTAGTTAAAACCAACAATTTGCCATGAGCGTGGAGTGGGGGTAATAGTCACTAGGAGGTAAGGGGAACAGTCCAGCTTATTAATAGGACACAGTGACGCTGGTTTAATAAAATTATGTTATAAGTCCTAAAGTGAAATGAAGCAATTAGCAAATACTGAATGGAATAATGTTGATTGGGTTCAGTTATAAATATAACCTTGGATCTGAGCTTTTTAAAGTTAAATATAATTTGTGTAGCTGTGCTTGCTGCAGCTGCTTACCTCGCTGTTTAGACTTTAGAACAAAAGTAAACTGAACACAAAATTATGAAGTAATAAATTGCATATACATTACTAACATGTAAGTGGAACTTTCCTAGAGTCTTTGGGTGCTTTCACACTGAATCAGTTCTGTTGCAATGGACAATATCATTGCAATGATATTTCTATGGCATGTTCACATCGAGTGTGTTGCGGTGGATCCTTTCAGTGTAACAGGCAGCATGCTGTGCGTTTACCAGACAACATGAGCATTACCTGTGGCAGTGAAGCTTACTTTAATTTTACAGTATTCTTTACGGCATGATCACGTCACACATCTAACTCACCATGCAACTCTTCTGACATGTCAGTGTGACACAACACCTGCTTCATTCAGCTGCAAGGCAAAAAAACTAATAGCCTTTTGAACATTTCAGCCTTATTTTGTTATCAGTAATGTTTTTTCAGATAAATGGAAGGATTTTGGCTTCTGTTTACTATTCAGGAAAGCCAAAAGGATAAGCAAACTCATGTAGGTCCTTTAGATTTTCATTGTATGGTTAACGCATACCGGAATAGATGTATGACATGATGAGAATGATGTGTATGTACAGACCCAAGCCTACATAGACTGACGTGGGGAAGAGACGCTCCTTAAAAAAATCATAATCAAGTAATAGGGAAGTAAGAAGTGGCTCACCTCAAAGATGACACAGAATCATCAGTGTTATTTGTGGTAAGCCAACTCTTACTTCACTTTGGTTGATTTTAACTTCCTTATATTTTTCTGCACCCCTCTTTACCCCGTTGTATCTTACACCTTCCATTGGAGAGGTGCCTCTCGTCAGCCTAATTCTACAACCTCATTTCTAGCATATTGCACCAGCTGGGCTCCCACTGTCTCTATGTTTGTTTTTTAAGGTACCGAATCCATGTATCTCCTACATCTAAGTCCTACATAGAATGAGGTTGTGTTCCTTTTTTACCTTTTTTTTTTTCATTCAGCTGAGACAATAAAACATTAAACATCTTTTTTAGCTTTTAAACAAAAATAGAACCAAGGGATTATAAGAACGTCCTCTGTAGGAGTAGGAGGATAGAAACCATTGTTTATCTCATCTCATTTTCAGTCAGGTTTCCTTTTACAGTTTTATTGTTTTATTTGGTTTTGTTTTGAGTTCTATAGGCCTGTTCACAGTACTACATTGTAACGGATCGCACTATTCTAACTTTCTGCATGCAGTTCACACTCATTATAACGTGTGTTATGCAACTGACCACTGTGAACCTAGCCTCAAGTATTTACTTACTGCCTTTAGTGATGAGAGAGTATGGACATTACAATTTTGCCATCATTTTCTTGAAAATATCACATTTTCACACAAATGAGAATAACCACAAAAATATATGAAAAACTTTCACCAAATGCATGGAAGTCTATGGGCACGAGAAAACACTCTCTCACAGATAAGTATATGCATGAAAATCTATAGATATGCATGCAAAAATCAAGTTTTCCAAATTCACTGAAGTCAATGGAAATGAGAGAAAATGTGTTCAAAAAAGATCTTTTGTTCCTAAAATATACACCATTGGGGTGAATTTTCCTCATTTATGTATTCATATTGCTAAGCTGTTTATGTTCTCAGGATCTTCAAGGCTGGGAGAGGCAAGGTCTCCGAAAAGTCTAGATATAAAGACTGTATGTTCGATCAGCGGTATACTCCGTTTGATTGAGCAATGTAACCAACATAGCACCAAAAGCATGTATTCATGTTGGCTCTTCCTCTCTTTATTCAATATTCCTTGCAGCAGTAAGCCCAGTGACCTGCATAAATAAAGCATTTGCTGCAGACAGAGATAAGCATGCAAAAGAGAAAATCTGGAGCAGATAAGAACACAAACATTGGACTGTTATCTGTACATTTTGGATGCATAATTTAGTATGTCTCAAAAACAGCTGAATGCAGACTGAGATGAAGTTGTAATTTTAATATCGCTAAATTATAAAATAAATGAGTCAATGTATATAAAAAAAATAATCTTTTGTTGGTTTCCACATATTTTTTTTTTCTTTTTTCTCCATATCATGCATGTTTTATCTAAGAGGATACACTTTATTTTTTTATTGTCATTGATGAAACGTATTCAAGGTTTAATATTATGGTCTAATTTAAAAAATGGGTCTATCACTTTTGCACATGTTCTCAGCCTGCCTGAATGGAAGAAGACTGTTCTACAATACAGCGTATTAAAGCGGACCCAAACCAAACATTTTTTTAATTCAAAATATTTAGTTGCACCACTCTGACACATACAAAGATAAATAAACACTTCTTCAAGCCTATGAGCATTTCAGTGCATGCTTTTCACCCTTCTCTTTTCATAACTAGGGTTATACAGGTGGCAGCCATTACTTCTGAGCTTAGTAGGAGGTTTTAGATCATGGGTGTGTTTGTCATCAGCTACCCTCCCTCACAGGGGCGTCGTCTATGTGAAATCTCACATAAGCTGAGATCACCTCCCCTGTGACATCATCAGTAGCAGTCTTGTGATGATCTGCTCAGCTGCAGGCAGGCAGCTTTTTGACCATTGTTCAGGTCTGCATTCTGCAGGTCTCTTTAAAGTGGACCTGACCTCTGAATATCAAAATAAACCATTGTAAACCTTGTTTAAAACTGTAGGCAAAAACATTAATATATATGGCAACAAATATTTCAATAAACTCTATAATATAACATACATGAATTCCCCCTCCCCTCTATGACGTTCATTGCCACGGCACTGAAGTTGTTACATTCCGGCAGGCGCACAGTACACTGGGTTACTTTGTTTTGGGCTGTTTACAGCATGTTCTCCCCTCCCTCCTGTGTGAGCTCTCTGCTTCCCCGGAGCTGATTACACGCTGATACACTCAGTGTGAAGAGGAATGTCAGTCTCCGCCCCCTTCCTCCGGGAGACTGACTGAAGACGCTGGAGAGGAAAGGAGAGAGGTGGATGACAGGAAATGCTGCTATAGGAGAGAGAGGTGCTCTCTTTGTGTGTGGATGCAGTGTGTATATGTTTGTGTGTACGTATGTATGTATGCATGTATGTGATAGAGAGAGAGAGAGTGTGTGTGTGTGTGTGTGTGTGTGTGTGTGTGTGTGTGTGTACAGGGCATGTGTGTATGTATGTGTACAGAGCATGTGTGTATGTATGTACATAGAGCGCGCGTGTGTGTGTGTATGTATGTATGTATGATGAGTATGTATGTGTAAAGAGCATATGTGTGTGTATGTATGTACATAGAGCATGTATGTATGTATGTATGTATGTGTACAGGGCATGGGCATGTGTATGTATGTATGATGTGTATATATGTGTACAGAGCATGTGTGTATATATGTACATAGAACATGTGTGTGTGTGTATGTATGTATGTGTACAGGGCGTGTGTGTGTGTGCGCGTACAGAGCATGTGTGGTATGTATGTGTGCAGGGCATGTGTGTGTGTACAGAGCATGTGTGTATGTATGTATGATGTATGTGTACAGAGCATGTGTGTATGTATTTACATAGAGCATGTATGTATGTGTACAGGGCATGTGTGTGTGTGCGCGTCCAGAGCATGTGTGGTATGTATGTGTGCAGGGCATGTGTGTGTGTACAGAGCATGTGTGTATGTATGTATGTATGTATGTATGATGTATGTGTACATAGCATGTGTGTATGTATGTACATAGAGCATGTATGTATGTATGTATGTGTTACAGGGCATGTGTGTGTGTACGTACAGAGCTTGTGTGTATGTTTGTGTACAGAGGTGAGTGAATCTGCTCCCGCTGGGGGGGGGGGGGGGGGGGGAATTTGTTGGAGGACATCCACACTGGCTCCTGCTCTGCTGGGGGGGGGGTGACACAGAACAGCACACGGGACTGGTTGCCATTCTGGTCAAATCTGCTGACACGATTGATCGTCTTTGATGGTCAAGTCTGCCGACACGATTGAACACATTTACTGGTCAAATCTGCCGACACGATTGAACGTCTTTGCTGGTCAAATCTGCCGACACGATTGAACACATTTGCTGGTCAAATCTGCCGACACGATTGAACGTCTTTGCTGTTCAAATCTCCCGACACGATTGAACGTCTTTGCTGGTCAAATCTGGTGACGCGATTGAACGTCTTTGCTGTTCAAATCTCTCGACACGATTGAACGTCTTTGCTGGTCAAATCTGCCGACACGATTGAACGTCTTTGCTGGTCAAATCTGGTGACACGATTGAACATCTTTGCTGGTCAAATCTGCCGACACAATTGAACGTCTTTGCTGGTCAAATCTGCCGACACGATTGAACGTCTTTGCTGGTCAAATCTGCCGACACGATTGAACGTCTTTGCTGGTCAAATCTGCCGACACGATTGAACACATTTGCTGGTCAAATCTGCTGACACGATTGAACGTCTTTGCTGGTCAAATCTGCCGACACGATTGAACGTCTTTGCTGGTCAAATCTGCCGACACGATTGAACGACTTTGCTGGTCAAATCTGCTGACAGGATTGAACGTCTTTGCTGGTCAAATCTGCCGACACGATTGAACGACTTTGCTGGTCAAATCTGCCGACGCGATTGAACGTCTTTGCTGGTCAAATCTGCCGACAAGATTGAACACATTTGCTGGTCAAATCTGCCGACATGATTGAACGTCTTTGCTGGTCAAATCTGCCGACATGATTGAATGTGTTTTCCTAAGAGATTTTGTATCAGGAATTGGCCTGTGGTGTATGGGCAGGTAACAGATCTCAATGGACAATGAAACCTAGCACTGCCAAGGGCAGATTACAGTGTAAAAATCACACTGGCAGCAGAGCACACAAAAAAGCAGAGTATAAAGCTGACAGAGGATAGACAATAATACAGAGCAGAAAAATGACAGGCTGGAAAACACAGCAGACATTACATACACAGGCACAGCCAGATGACATCACTGTAACTGTACACTACCACAGGCTAATTTGCATGTGATTGGAGAAAGGAGCTGCTTGAGGAAGGAGGGGCTGGAGGAAATAGAAATCAACTGGATGGCACTGTAAACTTGCCAACCAACATATGGCTGCACACACTGCACTAGAAAGCAGTAACAGAAATAAGGACATCTGACAGGTATATTACAGCAAACATACATTTTTATTAATTAAACCAGTATTAAGCAACACATCAGATATTTTTACAGTGTCAAATTTTAAGGACAGTTCCACTTTAAAGAGAGACCTTTTGTCAGTTCTGCAGCTTGCTGCCGCTGAGGAATTTGCATACGTTTATCATGCAAATTGCCTAGCCACATCCATTGTGGGCTTGCCCTATATATACCATGTGATTCCACAGTACTTTGCTGGTCATATGGATAAGTTCTGTGAAACACTCTGGAGAGTGTCAGCCTTGTTCATTGTTTGAAGTTCAGCTTAGAGTAATTCCTGGGGCTGCACTTAGGCAGGTTCCCTTAGTGCAGTTAGGATTGCATATCTGTTTTGTTTGTCTGTTGTGATTGTCCTGTCCCTGCGGTGGTCGACAGGAAGTCATTCTGATCTTTGTTCTTGGAGTATAGCTGGGGCAGCGGTTGCTACCAGCTATCTCCTCTATCTGTCTTTGCCTGGATCGCACTCGCCTAGCGCTAGTGCTGTGGATCCGTCTGATCTCCATCTCTCTGTCTCCCTGGATCGCACTGGCCTCTTTTCGCTAGTGCTGTGAATCCTGTCTCTCGCTTGTCCCTGTTTTCGTGTGTCTGTCTTGTCTGCTACAAACGCTTGCTGGAGGCTCGGTGAGGTAACCGTTAAGCAAGCGCTCGCGTCCTCTGTTTCATGTTTGTTTGTCGGTGGTTAGTTAGGCGTGCTTGTCTCTATTGTGCTTATCACGTGGAGACCGCGCATGAACGCGTGCACTGTTGCGAATGAGTGCGGTGTTCGCGTTCAGTTAGCGTTTGTTATTTTCCTTGTCTCCTCATTGTATGATTTGCTGTGCCTTTGCTACTCTCGTGCTCCGCCTTGCTGTAGCCTTGTGTCACGTCTGGCGATCGCACCTCTCGCGATCACGTTCCTACTTCATATCTGCTGTGGTGTGTGCACCGTCGCGGGTTGGCGACTAGTTTGGGGCACACACACACAATCTGTCTCTGTGTTTACTCTCAATCGCTTCTCTTGCGATTGCGTTCTTCCCTTTGTACAATTCCTGTCTGGCGTGTGTGGTAGGGCAGAGGAGCTGTTCCTCTGCACTCCACAGCTCCACCTGCCGACAGGAATTTCCCTCTACAGGTGCATTGCACCTTCTGCTGGGTTCCCGCAAATTATACGCTTGTGGAGGATTTCCGCAGTGTCAGCGCACGTCTTGTGCGCTGATCACGGAGGGAATTCCACAATCGTTACAAGTCTGTTTTGTTTTTGATTTTTATCTCCTCCACCAGTCTGCCGGATTCTGTCCCGGCGATATGAAAGGAAGGGGTTCCTCCAATAAATGTAAAATATTTTATATTTGTCATCATGCAGCTGAAAAAAGGCTTCTGTTTATTATTATAATTTAGAAAGTAGATTTTATTTCTGAAATCTTGTTCTTATGTTTTTCCATTCACTTCTATCAGGAATTGAGCAGCAAAACGATCGAACGGGAGATCGAATGTGTCAGAAATTATCTATCTAACCATCTATCTGCCTCAAAAACGAACCGTGTATTCCCAGCATCAGGCCCAGCCCCAATTGTATCTTTTTATTGTATTTAGAAACAAAACAACAATAAGAAACAGGAAGTACATAATAGTATATACTAACAATTAAAGTGCACCAGACAGCTTAGACAGGCATCATCTACAACAAAATGCACTGTGAGGAACATAAGTTAATAAACAGGCGTTCCTTAGTAGCAGTGCACTTCCAGATGCCTGCCCTTAGAAATTCCTAGTGTCCAGCTTATCTTCAAAAAGGGAAAATATTTCACCCATGGTGCACTCCAAAGAGCAATAAAGGAAGACCACAAAAGAAAAAGCTTAAAGAAAGGAAGGTAAGGGGGGGACCTGGCAAACTACCGTGAGCAGTTAAAATTACAGTAACTAGACAAAATCATGGCATGATGATGATGAGCTACAAAGTCATCCTAAATTTCAGCTGCTTCAGACAGCCATCCCCGATTTTGTGAAACCACTGTTTTTATATGTCATTTTATATAATGGTAATGCCACAGTGATTGCCTTGAGTCCGTGACCAACATAGAGACCGTAGGTGGGTAAAGTTTTTTTCCCACTTATTAAAGGCTTTCTCTCTTTGCATAGTGACATAGGCGTCAATTCACCAGAGGTTACCAACCTATTTATCTCTTGGGAGGTAATTTACCTCCTGTGATATCTCCAAATAGCAATTCTCCAGAAGTATAGGGGAAAATATCGACAGAGAGAAATGCAAGAGATAAATGTGAGATAAGTATGAGATAAATAAGTGATAGTTAGTAGTTAGTTTTTCTCCAAATCACAATTCACCAGGGAAGAAAGGGGGTGTGGCCATTCGTTATTTTTTTATCTCTTTATCCCCTGAATGAACCTGGAGATATCGTGGTTTTCACACAGCAGCTGCTTCTGTGGAAGATGGAGCCTTTTGAGCTTACTCTAGCAGATGCTAGCAGATTTTGCAACGCTTTTTCTTATTTTTCTGTAGCGTTTCAGCTAGCATTTTGCGGTTTTGTGAAGCGTTTTTGGTGTAGTAGATTTCATGTATTGTTACAGTAAAGCTGTTACTGAACAGCTACTGTAACAAAAACCGCCTGGCAAACCGCTCTGAAGTGCCGTTTTTCAGAGCAGTTTGCATTTTTCCTATACTTAACATTGAGGCAGAAACGCCTCTGCAATCCAAAATCTGCAGCAGCCCGGGAGTATGCGTTTCTGCAAAACGCCTCCCGCTCTGGTGTGCACCAGCCCATTGAAATACATTACCCAAGCGTATCTGCAGCCGCAAGCGGATCGCAAAACGCAGCCGAACCGCTCTGGTGTGCACTAGGCCTTAGAGCTTGCTTCTATTATGAGGAGACGAAGGTGCAGGAGGAGGGTCTGTTTAATCGCGCCTCGTATTTTTCGTGAGAGAACAGTTCTTGATAATTTTACTGAGACAGAGGTGGTGAAGAAGTTCAGACTCACTCGTGATATGATTTATGATATGATCCGGCAGTAAAAGGTGGGAATACTCTGGTCAGGTAGTGGTAAAACTCCGCCTCCTACCCACAATGCTTCACTTTCAAGCTTACAGAGAGGAAAAGTATCCCATGTAAATCATTAATACCGATTACCTAACTCTCTGCTTTCTCACACTTTCCTCATGCATATCTCTCCATTATCCCCTGCTATCGAACATTTTTCTCTCTGTCCTCTCACACTGGTGAATTGACTCCAGGGTGTTAAAATACCTCATGAGATAAACTACCTACCTTTTTTCTCTTAGTAAATCCTCTCTGGTGAATTGACGCCATTGGCGTCAATTCACCAGAGGTTACCAACCTATTTATCTCTTGGGAGGTAATTTACCTCCTGTGATATCTCCAAATAGCAATTCTCCAGAAGTATAGGGGAAAATATCGACAGAGAGAAATGAAATAGATAAATGTGAGATAAGTATGAGATAAATAAGTGATAGTTAGTAGTTAGTTTTTCTCCAAATCACAATTCACCAGGGAAGAAAGGGGGTGTGGCCATTCGTTATTTTTTCATCTCTTTATCCCCTGAATGAACCTGGAGATATCATGGTTTTCACACAGCAGCTGCTGCTGTGGAAGATGGAGCCTTTTGAGCTTACTCTGTTAGGCCTGGTGCACACCAAAAACCGCTAGCAGATCCGCAAAATGCTAGCAGATTTTGAAACGCTTTTTATTATTTTTCTGTAGCGTTTCAGCTAGCATTTTGCGGTTTTGTGAAGCGTTTTTGGTGTAGTAGATTTCATGTATTGTTACAGTAAAGCTGTTACTGAACAGCTACTGTAACAAAAACCGCCTGGCAAACCGCTCTGAAGTGCCGTTTTTCAGAGCGGTTTGCGTTTTTCCTATACTTAACATTGAGGCAGAAACGCCTCCGCAATCCAAAATCTGCAGCAGCCCGGGAGTATGCGTTTCTGCAAAACGCCTCCCGCTCTGGTGTGCACCAGCCCATTGAAATACATTACCCAAGCGTATCCGGAGCCGAAGGCGGATCGCAAAACGCAGCCGAACCGCTCTGGTGTGCACTAGGCCTTAGAGCTTGCTTCTATTATAAGGAGACGAATGCGCAGGAGGAGGGTCTGTTTAATCGCCCCTCGAATTTTTCGTGAGAGAACAGTTCTTGATAATTTTACTGAGACAGAGGTGGTGAAGAAGTTCAGACTCACTCGTGATATGATTTATGATATGATCCAGCAGTAAAAGGCGGGAATACTCTGGTCAGGTAGTGGTAAAACTCCGCCTCCTACCCACAATGCTTCACTTTCAAGCTTACAGAGAGGAAAAGTATCCCATGTAAATCATTAATACCGATTACCTAACTCTCTGCTTTCTCACACTTTCCTCATGCATATCTCTCCATTATCCCCTGCTTTTGAACACTTTTCTCTCTGCCCTCTCACACTGGTGAATTGACTCCAGAGTGTTAAAATACCTCATGAGATAAACTACCTACCTTTTTTCTCTTAGTAAATCCTCTCTGGTGAATTGACGCCATAATTAGCCTGAGTAATATTTTCTGACATTTAGAGACATGATCCATTTCACTAACCCCCCTAAAACACCAACTTAGGGTCTAGGAGGTGCTGTCTCCTGGTGAGGTCTTTCACCGCCCTTCCAATCCCTGATCAAAAAAAGCCAAGTCCACTACATGTCCAAAACATATGCAAAAGGGTACCATCTGCAGCAAAGCAACTGGTGCAAATTTCAGAAATGGTTGGAGACATTCTTTTGAATCATACTAGAGTTTAGTGTGTCCTATGTAGGATTTCAAAGTGTATTACATGATCACTGGTCAAAACCAAGGCCGAGTGACTTGCCTCTATATCCAATCCCCATTCTTCTTGATCAACATCAGCTAAATCCTCAATCCGCCTAGCCCAATTCTTAGCATGTGCTCTGCGGTCCGCAATTAAACAGTAATAAATATGCAACAGCGGCTTGTCCAAGTTGTAATCCATAGCAATATTCTCAAGGTCTTCATTGTCACCTTCATCACTTGGTATACTGCTTAGCTTTACTGTTTTTCCTTTTACTTTGATAATGGCACATATTTTACTTTGATCATGACTTAAGACTTGTTGCTAATATTGATAATTTTTATCAATAAAGCTAAACGAAAAATCATTTTACCATGTTTCTCTATAGTTACCCTTTAAGGCATTCATTATAAATTTTACAGGCCACACAAAGAACTCCTATTGATCACTTCTTACTTGACTTACTTAGCACATCTTAGGCTTGCTTTTAGTCCATACAGAGTATTCATAATAGAATTTGTAAATGCATCCATAAATGGTCTGTTACCTTTTCATATTAACCAGCTAGCAGCTAAGTTATGGGCAGGGTCAGGCAATGACTCTCTTCCTGCTGTGCACCCAGCTGAGTACAACTATCCTGCCTTGATTGTATATTCTTTAGCTACACACTAATAAATAATGCATAATGAGGCACAACAGGCTAATGACTTTTGTAGAAGTAGTTTAGCAAGCTGCAACGTGAACCGCTGCTTTCCTTCATGTGTAATCAACCTCCTTCTGTAGAGTCGATAGATCAGCTCTGGGTTTGACCTCACTTATGCACAGCAGATAACAAATACAGGATGGTGTAGCTATAGGAGTAAGGAAATCTACTGCAATGCACTGCAAGGAAATTGTGTGTGGATATATATTACAGTATATAAAATAATACATCTGTCTATACAAATGAAAAATGTAAAATCAGGCTTAATGGGCAAGGGAATGTGAGTATTAATAGGGGTTATATGTGTGCAATGTGACCTCACACAATGTACAGGTAATGATTAATTAACACGCCATATAGACAAGAGAACAGATGACAGCCCTCTTGCTGCTCACATTTGTCTTGCTGTTGATGTGAGGCAGACTCTGATTGCGTAAAGTTGCCCAAAACGACACCAGTGTCTCCTATTCCGGGCAATGGTAAATACCATTTTAACACACCGTCTCTAGGCATACATATTGTTTACTACCCACCTCTTGTTCCCCCCCCCCCCCCCATTCCTTTAGATTGTAAGCTCACAAGGCCAGGGCTCTCTCACCCTTTTGTGTCGTGTGTCTTGGAATTTGTGATCGATTTTATTCATCATGCTACATTTGTCACTGTAATTACTATGTCTACCAGTTCTATATATTGTACCAGGGCATATATTTGGTGTTTACCATTGTCTGTGTTATTATATACCCCATGTTTGTTTCTAAATTTGTACAGTGCCATGGAATATGTTGGCTATATATATATATTACATTTTCAATAATAAAAATAATAACTAGATCTGCCAACATGGCTGACCACTGTTAATACAAAATAAGGGAAAGGGGGTGATGCCATGGTGGTCCAATACCACTAGGATGTTTGGTAGAGGGGCAGATTATTAACATGAACTAATTCACTTCCCTAGTGAAGCTACTGCAAATACTTTGAATTGACTTGTTTTAGAAAAGAAAAAAATCATTTGTTAATAAAGGAACTTTTTGGTTCTTTTTGGCCCATTGCAAAACATTATTGGTTTTTGATCTCGATCATTAAAATAGATAATATACAGTATGTACCCAAAGAACTAGTAGAGACCGAGAAATTGTGTACCATCCTGTAGCTTCGTGTACATGATAGAGCAAGACGTTTAATATCAGATTCAGCAGGTGGTGTAGGAGCAAGCCTAGTGATAGCACATCAAAGCCAAGGGGATTGATAGTAGCCATATATCTGGAATGGCCAGCAGAGTGCATACAGGGTAAGTAGAAGCCACCAGTTAATTTCTAAGCTTTTGGGGTTACGCTTGATAAAAATTGTTGAGATAAAAAAGAGTTTTCACAAATTTTATGAAGAGTAAAAAAGTGGTAACACTCACCAATAATAGTGCATGGTAGTGAGAGATAAATGTATACACTGCCTGGCAGCAAAATTATCACACATCACAGAAAAATACACAATTTAATTTGGATGTAACTTTCAAAAGTAAACATTGAGAACATTTTAAAGGAACCTGGGCTTGAAACTCACAGATAGCAAGCGACTAACACAACATCCCAAAATAAAAT
Organism: Hyperolius riggenbachi; assembly: GCF_040937935.1. Taxonomy (NCBI): domain Eukaryota; kingdom Metazoa; phylum Chordata; class Amphibia; order Anura; family Hyperoliidae; genus Hyperolius; species Hyperolius riggenbachi. The sequence goes on from NC_090650.1 coordinate 368,911,723, forward strand.
AAATGAGATTGCTGGTGCCACATATCCAATAGGCATGTTGGTAAGCCCCTCTGTCAGCATAAAGGCCAATCTCCTAGAGGGGTCCCTGCACTAACAGTGGATTCATCCGTATCCTACACATACAATGAGCATATCCACGATAGGACACATGTCTGATGGTAGTCCCCCCTGATATCAGACTGCACCCTACGAGTGTGTCAAATTGTGTTCAAACCTGGATACACTGGATGTGGATGCATACCATTAGCGTAGGGACCCCTCTAGAAGATTGGCCTTCTTGCTGACAGAGGGTCTTAACCCACATGCCTGTTTAATATGTGGCACCAACAATCTGGTTTATTTTGGGATGTTGTGTTAGCCGCTGTGAGTTTCGAGCTCATGTCCCTTAAAGTGAATGGGAACCGCATTTAAAAAAAAAATGAAGCAAATACTTACCTAAGGAGAGGGAAGGCTCTGGGTCGTATAGAGCCTTCCGTCTCCTCTCTCGGTGCCCTCTATTCTGTGCTGGCTCCCCCCTGTTTCAATCCCCTGCCGAAAGGGTATTTGGAAGTCTTCAGGAGTCCTGTCCTCCCAAAGATGTGCGGCTCCATACTGCACAGGCGTGAGCGTGCAAGAGAGGTGCAATACAGGGCCCGCCCTTCTTCAGGAGCACTCAGGCTCCCTGAAGCCTCCATCGGTCGGGTTAAGCAGTATTTGACTAATTTAGTCAAATACTGCTACCGGGCGAGCCAGCACCGGAACGACGGGACCAGGAGAGGAGCCAGAAGGCTCTATAGGACCCAGAGCCTTCCCTCTCCTTGGGTAAGTATCTATCTCATTTTTTTAAATGCGGTTCCCATTCACTTTAAAATTTTGCTTTGTGTATTTGCCCAGTTTTGTGAGCTTCTCATTTGATGATTATCAGACCTAATTGAATGACTACCAATTTTTTTGCTGTCAAAAGTATATATTGTCTGTCGTGCTGTCGACAAACAAACTTAATGAAAATTTGTTTCAAGCCGTTGGCCCTAATACAGTTAACTTCTCTTTAAAATACATTTTACATCACCTAGAAGAAAACTCAGGAGGAAAAGTTAATTGCATATGGGCTAATGTCTCTTTTCCAAATACAGAAAAGTCCCTGTTATCCGGAATTTAGGGAACTGGAGGTCTCAAATAACTGGCCAAAGGGTGATAACGGGGATTGTGGGTTTTTTTTATCCGGGGGGGGGGGGGGGGGGGGAGATTATGGAAATAAAATATTCACCTCCATCTTCTAATCTTCCTGTAGCTTCTAGAGTGTTTCAGGCATTTGTGCACGGCTCCCAGCGTTTCAGGAAACTTGGAGAGCGTCGGAAAGCCACTAGGAGCTACAGGTAGTATACAATACATCACTGGAGGCTCGGTGAGTATTTTATGCTGCATGGGGGGGTGGAGTGTTGTGCTTTTTCTGTCGGCAAGCACATGTGTCTGGCGTCAGGCGATTCCCTCTGGGTTCCCACTGGGGACTTTGCTGTAACGCAACCAAAATTTAAAGAGAGAAGAAAATGTGAACGCAGCAATAGTTATTAATACATTTAATTGAAACGATCCAAATACCTTTTCCTGTTACATTCTTTGAGAATTCATAGGATCCTTCTTATTGTTCAAACATTTATGTTTATGTTAAGATGAAGATAATTACAGCCTATGAAGTGTGACTTCAATTTCCTGAGTAATTATTTGACATGCTTAAGAGACAGGTGCTTGTCTGATGCTGAAGGCAATTGTTTAGCTAGTTGCTGGCTCATGGGTATGCGTTATACAGGCCTAAGCAGCTTACACTGACTGACTCATTCATTTATATTCATATTTGGTTTTCTAATAGCTTTGCTTTTAAAACCACAGGACTGCTGCATCACCGTGAAAAGCAGTGGCGTTTAATACCTGTCCATATACTGCACCCACTGGGAATTTCAATGGTAACCTTGACCAAAGCTGCTGGGTAAAGAATTAAAAAGGCATTGACTGACAGCTTTCTAGTGTGATTGTACATCAAGGTTAAGTCATGTGAATGGAGAAAATATAGCCCAGTTATCAACAGCATTTCATTTTCTTTACCTATCCTATTTTATTATTCATGACATCCCGGGGTCTCCGTGAATAGTGTCAAGGGGTCTTATTTATGACAAAATCAAAATAGTAATGTTACCTTGGTAACCAGTCCAATGCATGTGTTCCTATAACACTTAGAATTTCATTGGCTGATTGGCTGATATAGGCAACTCTTCCATGTTAGGTTGCACAAGCTTTTTTTAACAATAAAAAATGACAGCAAAGGAAAAAAATATAGACAGGGCCATCACATTATCTCGATGCAGCCAAGTGTAACTGCATTAGAAATTTAACCATAAACAAGACTTATTGATCATCTTATGTTTTGCATTCTAGTCTCACTATTTCTGTCATCATGTACTTTTATTGTGTGGAACAAACAAACATATATCATATTAATAATTCTAAAAAATAGTAAAAAAAAAAAAGCAAGGCAAGTATCAGGGTGTTACAAGGCAGTGCACTACTACGTAGGTAAAGAAAACTCCAAAATATGTAAAGGGCTCAGTTCATGAAGGTCAGAGAAAAGGAGAGAATTACACACCTTTACTACCCTTAAAGAGACTCTGTAACAAAATGTTGAGCCTTATTTCTTCTATCCTATAAGTTCCTATAGCTGTTCTAATGTGCTCTGTCTTACTGCAGCCTTTCCTAGTTGCACAGTGGCTGTGTTATCTCTGTTATATCATCTAATCTCTCCTCTGTTGGGTCTGTCGGGCTCAGGCAGTCAGGCTGGAATGTGCTGCTTGTGATTGGATAGAAGCTATACACACCCTCTCCAGGCCCCCTGCACACTCTGTATGACTCACACACTGAGATACTATCAGCGTATCACTTGCTATGTCTTTTGTTTGTAAACACTGCATAAAAATGGCAATTACAAGCCAGGATTGCAGCAGGGAGAGGCAGAAACAGCACAGAGGGGCCCAGGAGAACATAATGAATAGAATGGTTTCTATTGTATTTCTATGCTTTCTATTCTATTGTTTCTATTGTATTTCTATGCTTTCTATTGTAAGAATTTTACAGTACAGATTCTCTTTAAACTGACACATTTTAAAGCCCCCCCCCCCCCCCTTTTTTCTTTTCCTTTATGTATTTTGCTTACTTACCCTTATTTATCTTGTAATGCACTAACACCCATAAGAAAAGTACTTCACTAATTTGGCCTGTAATTATTATATATGTTAATGCATATCTACAAAATTGTGCCTCTATGGTCTCATACTGCATTATCTAATGATTCATACTTGATTTTGAGCTGCCTTACTTAAAGCGAACTGAGCACTTTTTTTGTTTGTCATTTAAATGAACCTCCCCATCTGCGAGGTTTATAATGGTGTGTGTCCTTGGGGTTGCAGGGGTTGAGGGGAGCATTAATACTTACATACTTACAGGTGTTCCTCTGGCTCATGGCCCATACTGCATTCACCATTGTCCCCATCCGACTGAGCCAAGGGTCAGAGGAGACAACTTTAAGGACTAACGAAATACCTGCCTCAAGCAGTTGTTAGCTGATAGCACATAGCTCTGTTAAGCCATACGATCCATGCCCATCTAACTATAGCAGTTTGAACCAGAGAAAGATCTGGTGCGTATGCAGGTCCCCCTCAACTCTAATAACCAGATCACTATACCTGATAATGCAAATATTCTCCAAAGCAAGATGGAAGACTTCTAGTAACATAGAAAAAGTTTTTTTTAGCAACTAGGGATGATCAATTGTTCTGAAATTATGCAATTTTTTATGCAAATGTGAGCAGTTTGAAAATGGACCAATCAACTTAAACCAGGTTTAAACTGATTGGCCCATTTTCAAGCTTCATATATTTGCATAAGAATCTGCATACATTTGCATCAACTCTGAATAATGTGCATATCTGTGATCATCCCTACTAACAACATGTAGGTGGCAGTTCAGGTATGGTACTGGAGAAGAGGTACAAAGGGTTTTATAAACATTAAGAAGAAAATAAAATATTAAATATAACAACCTCCCATGTCTTTTATTGGTTCTCATTTTGACACATGAATCAACTGTATATATGGTCAGCTTAAAAACCTCTGTGCTCATTAACCAGGGGATGCTTATCTGGTTCCTCCATTATCAAGGTGACTAGATAGTTCCATAAACCCTTTTCATTACTGGGCATTCCAATGGGCCTACTGAACTGTTTCCTAAAGGTTCCCGCGCTCCTGTGTAGCCTACTGAACCAGGGTGTTCCCTAAAGGTTCCCACGCTCCTGTGTAGCCTACTGAACCAGGGTGTTTCCTAAAGGTTCCCACGCTCCTGTGTAGCCTACTGAACCAGGGTGTTTCCTAAAGGTACCCGCGCTCCTGTGTAGCCTACTGAACCAGGGTTGTTTCCTAAAGGTTCCCACGCTCCTGTGTAGCCTACTGAACCAGGGTGTTTCCTAAAGGTTCCCGTGCTCCTGTGTAGCCTACTGAAGCAGGGTGTTTCCTAAAGGTTCCCGCGCTCCTGTGTAGCCTACTGAAGCAGGGTGTTTCCTAAAGGTACCCGCGCTCCTGTGTAGCCTACTGAACCAGGGTTGTTTCCTAAAGGTTCCCACGCTCCTGTGTAGCCTACTGAACCAGGGTGTTTCCTAAAGGTACCTGCGCTCCTGTGTAGCCTACTGAACCAGGGTTGTTTCCTAAAGGTTCCCACGCTCCTGTGTAGCCTACTGAACCAGGGTGTTTCCTAAAGGTTCCCGTGCTCCTGTGTAGCCTACTGAAGCAGGGTGTTTCCTAAAGGTTCCCGCGCTCCTGTGTAGCCTACTGAAGCAGGGTGTTTCCTAAAGGTACCCGCGCTCCTGTGCAGCCTACTGAACCAGGGTGACTCCTAAAGGTTCCCGCACTCCTGTGTAAGGCACCAGGGATGAGCTCTGGATAAAATTCAGATGAAATCTGAATGAGCTTCATTCGGATTTCATCCTCTAATTACTGCAGCTGAGCGGATGTGCGGGGGGGGGAGTTTAAATTTACCCAGCAGGTGTCTTCTTTAACCTGTCCCACGGGTCCCACGCTGCGTTCCAAGCTGTGTCACGTGACTACTTCGCTTCCTCCTTCAACCCGGAAGGAAGCTGACCACGGTGTGGGACGAGCTGTAGGATGGGTTAAAGAAGAAGGCTGCTGGTTACGTTTAACCCCCCCCCCCCCCCCCCTTCACACTCAGCTGCATTACACACTCATTACAGGATGAAATCCAAATGAAACTCATTCAAATTTCATACGAATTTTATCCAGAGCTCATCCATGTATAGCACAGTGGCAGTAAGGGACGGGCTTTGCTGCCCCCCTTACAAGGAAATCACCCTCCCTTCTCCCCCCCCCCCACACTGACAGGCTTAACAGGATGAAAACTAGAGCTCAGAGGGACCAACAGGCTTGCAGGGTCTTTTTCTGCTCATTACCAGCTGCAATGTTTGGATGGAACGCAGGGCTAGAATTTCTGAGTGGAGAATCCCAATTTTTTCCCTGAACATGTGAAACCCTGGAAAGCTTTATCTCTGTGGTAACTGAGCCATAAGTCTCAGATGGCTGAATCGGCTAATGAGCTCTGCTGTCTCCAACTGCACTGTCTAACACATGAAATACGACTAATGTAATATGTGTACTGGTGTCATCTCCGCTGTTTTCAGTGATGTTCATGTGAGTAGGCTGTAATGTGCAGCACTTGCAATTTTAGTGCATGGTCACAATGCATTCCATAGCAGTCTGTTGCCAGGCAACTCATTTAGCACAGGTTTCCAGTGTGAATATACTCCAAGGAGATAAATGTTTAACCTACTAGAAAATGGAATTGGCCTGAGGCTTTAGACAGAACTAAGACCAGTAATGATATAGTGTGCATTCTTATCTTCTTGTATAAAGTTTGCCATTGCTCATATACCGTATGTTCTAACACTGATGAGACAACAACTAATTCTATCATTATTTAGAGGACTGCAATATTTCCATAACTTTGGGATGTTATGTTTAGCTACTACAAAGTATGGTATTCTATCAAGGTTTTTCTTAATTTGATGCATGAGGATCATGTTTTCAGCAATAATTAAAGAGACTCTGTAACAACATTTCCAGCCTTATTTCTTCTATCCTATAAGTTCCTATACATGTTTTAATGTGGTCTGGATTACTGCAGCCTTTTCTAGTTGCACTGTCTCTGTAATATATCTAATCTTCTTTTCTCTGTCAAGCTTTGTCGACCCAGAGAGGAATGCACTGCCTCTGCTGTAATAGGAAGAAGTTATACATGCCCCGGGCACACCCCCTCCAGGCTCTGTGTGCTTTACTACTCACAGACAGAGCTCTCTGAGGGGGAAGGGAGCTGCCTGTCACATGCTGAGAACTGTGAAAAATCCAGTGCAAATAATTCACTATGTAATAAAAACTTATAGTGTACTGTAACATAATATACAGTGTATATATATACGGCAAAGAGGGGCCCAGGAGAATGTAATGAATAGAATGGTATGCTTTTTATTGTAAGAATTTGAGAGTACAGATTCTCTTTAAGGAATAAAATACATGTGACCAAATGGACAGTATCAAATCTTTTGTGTATAATAGTATATTTATGAACCTACATCTAGGGAACAGTGTGAAAAATGTAAACATTCCAAAAGAGAGGTGCTGTACCCCATATATAATTGCACTCCTTGCAGAAGGGAAGAGGAACCCCACAAATGTTGGAAATGAACAACAAAAGTCTCAAACGAAGCCAAAAACTCACATGTGCTCTTTATTGGCAGTTAGGTCTCCATCTCACCATGCCTTTCCATCACTTCACTGAGAGGAACCCAAAGAGAAACTGTAACCAAGGATTGCACTTCATTCCAGTCAGTAGCTGATACCCCCTTTCCCACGAGAAATCTTTACCTTTTCTCAAATAGATCATCAAGCGGGTCTGTATGGCTGATATTGTGGTGAAACCCCTCCCACGGTGTGATGTCATGAACAAGATCCTGCGAGCCGCAGATTTATCAAAACCAGAGCAAGTAAAATCAGGTAAAGAAGAACTTTAACCAAGGACTGAACTTCATTCCGATCAATAGTTGATACCCCATTTCCCAGGAGAAATCTTTACTATCTTAGTATGCAACTGTGCAAATATCAGGTGTTTGGGATTCTTAAAGCTGTTTTTCTTCTAGTGAGAAGCTGTGATGGCAGAGGCACAAGCAAGTACACATGGTTGGAGTTATGGGCCATCATTAAGTTTTTGTTTCTCCAGAGACAGTCAGCAAAGGACATTCATACTGAGATGTCACAATCGTTGGGGGAGAAGTGTCCTTCCTACAGCACTGACAAAACCTGGATAGCTTGTTTCAAGACTGGGCATTTCTTGTACACCGGAGGATACTGTACTTTCTCCTTCTCTGAATGCAGCTCTCACTTCTCCCTTTGGTCTGTTTCTTTTTTCCCTTTCCTTACTTATTCCTATAAATCCAGATAGGAGTTGGAGGAGCACTCATCTATCAGAGGAGCTTCTGTGTGTCCAAGCCTCAGATCCCAGTACCTGTAGGATCCCTCAGCAATGTCCACAAGAAAGGCTGGCACCACAAAATTAGTAGTAAAAAATTTGCTCTTTTATTGCCTGCGTAGCTTGAAAAAGAGCAATCCAGCTCGATACAGCGGGCTGTAGCCGCCATAGCCTATTTTTATCTTGACTGTCATGTCTTTTTAATGACATTCCAATAAAATTACTTTTATAATGACATTCCATTTTTAATGACATTCCAATAAAATTACTACTAATTTTGTTGTGCCAGCCTTTCTTGTGGACCTTATTAATTCATATGTAATATTTAGATTTGATTGGCAAATTCTGATTGGCAAACATGATGAGACTTTATGCCCAACACCAAGAGCGTGGTGATGAAGCCTATCAATATGGTTGGGCCTTCATGAACTGTGGCTAGACTCTGAGCTAGAGCTAGATATTGAAGATGAGCCCCGCAGTGGGCACCCCCAACCTCTACTGACCCGGCAGCCTGCGATGCTGTCCATGAGCTGATTATTGAGGACCAGCAAATATCTGCAAAAAAAGATACAGGCCATCTCATTGCGCTCTGCTAAGATACTAATGGAGGTTACATACTTTTGCTTCCTAGTGGCAATGGTTCCCCAGCTCTGGAGAACTTTATCAAAGCAGGCCCTTAAAGTGGAACTTTACATATTTTTTACAATAATCATTCATACATTATTTGATCAATGTTACCCTATTGTAAAATCTTACCTCACCTCTGATTTACTTTGTTAAATTTATCAGAGTTGCCGACATCTTTATTGCTAGCAAAGTGAATCGATGTGGAATATTTTTTCTGTTAGCAGGATCATCACATGATCTTTCAGGGCCCACTTGGGGAAAAGGCTGCATGACATCATAGCCTAGGCTAAACATCACTGGGAGGGCAGGGTTGCATGGTTACATACCAATATATAACAACATCTACATATAAGAAGCGTTTTTGACACTAAAGCCATACAATCTGCTTATGAGTCATTTTCTCCCCAACAATGTGAAAAAACACAGGGGTTGCTGAGGACAACTTTGTAGTAAGCGCAAGTGTCTCAGCCAAAGTTCATTTTCACTGAATACAAAAGGGAGAGTCCAGCGGCACAACAAAAGATACAAAGGGCACCTTATGTAGCTGCGGTGCTCGTGTGGTGCAAAGGTGTGTGCCAACGGATATTTTTTTATAACCCAACCCTGACTTGTATGGCTCAACAACTTTGTCCCTGACTTGTTTGGAGAGCTCCTTGGTCTTCATGGTGTTGGCTCTTGCTTAGTGGTGTTGAAGCAGTTGGGGACTTTCTGAAAAGATGTGTTTATACTGACAGATCATGTGACACTTAGATTGCACACAGATGGACTTTATTTAGCTGTTGATGTAACTTTTGAAGGTAATTGGTTGCACCATGCCCTTTTAGGGGTGCCATGGCAATGGGGGTGAATGCATATGCACATGTCAATTTTCAGCTTTTTTAAAAATTCATTTTTAGGAATATATTTTTTCTCATTTTACTTCACCAATTTAGACTATTTTGTTAAGATCCATCACATAAGATAAGATTAAGAAACATTAAAATGGCAGGTTGGAATGTAGCAAAATAGGTGCCAGCTAAGGAGAGTGAATACTTCTGCAGGGGACTGTAGGTCCAAACTTGTTCCCTCTGAACAAAAAAATATTTTATTGCTGCTTTGCCTGTTTGAGATATTTGGCAACTTCCTGTAAAGACAAAAAAAATCAGAGAAATTCTCCCATACGCAATGGTCGTAAGTCCTTTTCACACTATACTATTTATAGTATATAAAACGAAAACGAAAACAATTGTCCAGAATTAGGCTTTCTACTACTTTTTTTTCAATGCTATAAAGTTGCTTTATTCCGAAAATATACAGAAAATTGTTAAAATTGCTGTAGCAGTTGTTAAATAATTAGTTTTCATATGAATTAAAAATCTTGTGAGATTTGTGGGCCTAAATATTCAATTCTTTTTGAGCAGTTGAAAGTTGCTTCTGATTTGCTTGAACTCTTTTGCCTCCTCTGAGACATTTAGAATCTCTGACTAGTTATAATTAATTTTGATGTGGCTTTGAGCTTTAGATTTCTCAAACTCTTTCATCAGATTGAGCAGGAAAACGCTTTGAGATGTAACATCATCTTTATACCAGCAGACCATCTGCCGACATAGATATGGTAAGTAATAAAACTGAAGAACCAACCACGAATATCTACTTTAGCTGAAACGCATCCATGTAATAAAAGGCGCCTGGAAAAAAACTATAGGGTTTTTCTCTTTGGTGATTTTTGTAGGGGCCAAGAATACCTAGGTGAGAAGTAGGGAGAGACTGGGAGCCCAATTGTGCAGTATCGTCAGGTATAGGGAGGATACAATTATAAAGATATATACTCACAAAGGTGGGTTGCAGTTCCTGCAACCACTGTATAGGCCTGCAGGGAATTAACCGTACCTGCTCGGTACTCAATCTGACTGGATTGCTTTTTGAATAAAAACTTTTTTCCAGTTGAACTGGTGGTGTCTATATCTTCTGGAGAGGTACGCGATTACCTCTATTTTATTATTTTTTTTATTTGTATTTTAAAATACTCAAATAGAGCACACATTGCCTCCATCTTACCCATTGCTTGGAAAAAAAGGGCACAGGGGATTGAGCTAGTAGAATATCGTTCAATTCACCGATATTCTACGATTGAATTCCAATAATAAAACATCGGTAATCTTTACCAATATTTTATTACGACTTACCTTAACCCTACTCTCACACTGAACCCTCCCTCTATCAAAACCTTAACCTTCCCTCTACCTATGCCTAACCCTTTACCCCACCTCGTGGTGCCTAACCCTTAACCCACATCTGGTGGCACCTAACCCTTAACTAAAAAATAAAAGTAATAGCCTTTATCAGTCCCAAGTTTACATAAAAAGAGAAAAGTGCATCATTCATTCCCTTTAGATGTGCGAGAGCAAGGCTGGCCTTCATAAACTAAGGGCAATACCTGAGAATGCAAAAGGTTTACTTTTTGTGCTGTACAGTAGCTTTATGAGATAGAACAATGGGAATTTAAGGTTATTATAAACACATCCAGTCTGGGCATGCGTGAGTAAGGAGTATGCCCAGTAGAGTGAAGCTGCATGCACACTGCTTTTTTTTTCCTCCATGCACAAGTGTTTCTTCTTACAAGGCTTGTACTGACCTTACTTAAGCATGCCCTGTCTGAATGTATTTTCAACGGATGCCGCAGCCAAAAGAAACCTATTAGATTTGCAGAGTCAACCCTGTGCTGGAATTGTGGGCAGTTGGAGGATCCAGGAAGCCTCTGGACTATCAAGCGGCTTCCCACTACTGAGGTAAGTATCTAACTTTTTTCCACTTCAGGTGCCCTTTAAAGGGGAACATACTGTCATCAAGTTACATTAGTTATGTTAATTAGAATAGATAGGTAATATAATCTCTTACCCACCCTGTTTTAAAAGAACAGGCAAATGTTTGTGATTCATGGGGGCTGCCATCTTTGTCATGGGGGCAGCCATCTTTTTGGTTGAAAGGAGGTGACAAGGAGCAGGAGACACAGTTCCAACTATCCTGGGTCCTGATAACCCCTCCCAGCTGCACACGCTAGGCTTCAAATGTCAAATTCAAAATGTAAAAAAAAAAATTGCACCAAAACAGCAGAAAGAGAACAACAAAATCAGAAATCCCATCATGCTTTGCACAGCATCAGGGGAAAAAAGCCCGGGCAGTTTTCTTCTGTGCAGCTAAAAATGAGGTTTGTATAAGAGAAACAAAGTTCTGATGCTGTGAAACTGTTAAAGAAACACAAAGCCTTTTTCACTGCTGCTGAGTCGATTTTTAGTCCGGATGTTCACTTTAAGAAGAAGATCTCAATTACTTCTATTCCATCCTTCATTTCTGTGAATTAGCAGCTCTCTGCTCCTCTGCTCTTGTTAAGGTTCCCTTTATAGCTTAAAATGCAGTTTTAGCAGTGCAAAATGTCATGTACACTGAAGGAACCTAAATGCCAGTGTACTGTCACTATGGGAGCAAGGAAGATAGGTTCTGGCTATTACAGAAAGTCCTATCTGACTGCAAATTAAAATAGAAGACTTGTTTATAACATTTATAACATTAAACTACAAAATGGCCTGTACAGCATCAATTTATTATATAAACTGTACAGTACTGAATGACAGCAGAATTACACTATAAGCTGCCAGGTTAAAGTTCACAATCACAGTCTTTGGGAACTGACATGATCCTTAAGTGAAGGTAACATAAGGTACCAGAAAAGACACCAGCAAGCAGCTCTTGGAAAATGAATTACACAGCAAAGTTGGTTCCTTGATTGAAATACAATCTAAATTAAATTTGTCCAGTTTTGCCTTGACCTTGTTATGCCTGAACTACAGACCTCCGGGATCCCTGAGCCATCTACCTTTTTTGAGAAAGAAAGCAATCTTGGCTCCCATTCTTGATAGCAGCATGGAAGCTTCTAGCAAAAATGAGATGGTCACTTTAAAACACATCCAACACTATAAGGTATAAGGTACTGTCTATGACAAATGCATTTCAAATTTTCATCTGCTGTGCCGCAATTATTAGTCTAGCCTACCACATTATGTCAGCCAATCAGAAGGTATGACTCTGGTCACATGGAGGAATATTCTTGTATGTAATAAAGTATTGTTGAATTAATGTATGCATGGCAACCTCATGTTTTTTGAATTTCTTGTAATATGCAGTTCTTGTTTTTTGTCTTGTTATAACTAATTTCCGATATATTTTAGTCATTAATAGTGGTGTTCCTACATTTTAGTGTGTGTTTTTTGGTCAGAGGCAGGGATTGGGAGGAGGGGGAGTGGCATGCCTAGACTACTGTTGCGTTCTGGAGCAGGTTCTGTTGACTCTGCCACTAGTGGTAGGCGTGGGCTGTCTAAGTAGCTACCGCTCTTTAGCAGAGCACCCCGCAAGGGATGATGGGCCGCTACCCCTAGCAGGCTACTGACTGCTTTTCTGCTTGGTAGCCACCAGGCCATGACCCTTGGGATTGCCCCACCAGTGACAAGAGACAACAGGTGACAATGCATTGTGGAGATTGTGAAACCAAAACGAAGTATAGAATCAGCAAGCAAGAACGTAGTCAGACAAATCTGAGATCAAGGCAGACAGAGTTCAATCATAGATGAGAAACAGGCCAAGGGTCGACACAGGCAGAGTACAATTAGAAGCGGTTAAACAGAAACAGGTCTGGGCAGGCAGAGATCAAATGGAGTCAGAAAATAAGCCGAGGTCAATTACGAGAGGTCAAACAAGAATCAATGCGGGCAGAGTACAGGATACAACTGCTGGCAAGCTGCACGCAAAAACAGCACCAGTGCACAGAACAGATGGGTTTAAATAGGCAGACTGGCAGCAACTAAGGACAAAGTGCATGAATGTTCGCGCCCAGGGGCTGCGCATGCATAAGTGCACGCGGACGCACATACGCGCAGAAATGGTTACGTGCATATGTGCATGCGCGAGTCACCCCAAAAGGTGTGATTTCAAGCAAACAAAATGCCGGCTTGCCTTGCGCACATGCATGCAAGCCAGACTGTGGACCCAGGAGAGGATAATGACAATTACCATGAGGAGAAGGCGGACGGTGAGTATGACAGCTACTTACAAAAGCCACAGCATTTGTCATTACTACACTGGGGTTGAGATCGGTGACACTGCTTCTGCTTGGAACATCAAAATCCATTAGAAAGTGCATCTTAAAATGGCCTTTACATTTTGTTTCATCTTCCTTTTAATTCTATATAAATAATTTTAGCCATTGAGCATGCACCTGTATAGCAGTCTAAGAGACTTCTGACACATACCAGTGGTCATACAGGTGTCAGTGGCCCCGGCTTATGCCTTTTGATACAGGTCACATGCTTGGCGTTTGCTTTATATCAGCTTGAGGCATAACCTGTGCCTTTGTTTATCTTCCCTCTCATTACTGAGATTGTCATACCTCACCTGCAGCTGAAGCAGCTTATTATCATCCTTTTTGTTTATGCTTTTTATTTTGGCATCATTATCAGAGTCTTTTACTGATGTCGATACAAGCTTCTGTCATCTCATCCTGCCCAATCCTGTGAAGGAGCAGAATTAACTGTGAAATGCGTGTCCAACTAAATCAGCTATTGTTATTGACTGTAATAACACTGTTGGATGTTTTTTAAAGCAAACCTAAATTGAAAAAAAAGAGTGTATGACGTAATGAATTGTATGTGTAGTGTGGATAATGAATAGAATATTAATAGCAAAGAAAAGTGTCTCATATTTTTATTTTCTGTTATGTAGCTTTTTTTAAAACACTGCATTAGACTGTCACAGTTGCAGTTTGAAAACCACACTCAGTCTTTTAAACTATAAAACAAAGCTGAAATAATGACACTTTGAACTTTCCTGCTATAAAACCTTATCTAAAGCTGTCTTGGCTGTTTAAAGGGGAACTGAAGAGAGAGGTATATGGAGGCTGTCATGTTTATTTCCTTTTAAGCAATACCAGTTGCCTGGCAGCCCTGCTGATCCTCTGCCTCTAATACTATTAGCTACTATTAGCCATAGCCCCTGAACAAGCATTCAGCAGATCAGGTGTTTCAGACTTTAAAGTCATATCTGACAAGACTAGCTGCATGTTTTTTTCTGGTGTTATTCAAATACTACTGCAGAGAAATAGACCAGCAGGGCTGCCAGGCAACTGGTATTGATTAAAAGGAAATAAATATGGCAGCCTCCGTATACCTCTTACTTCTGTTCCCCTTTAAGTGCTTCAGAAAACAGGACTGTGTTGTCCCAGTTGAGTGGAATAGCTCAGAGAAGCTCTTTTGCACAGATAACAACAGACATTTTTTAACTCTTCCTGTACTGGAAAAAATATGAGACATTTTTCTTTGTTCTATTTCTCAGCTGCACTACACAAACAATTAATTATCTCATACGTTTATTTTCGCTTCAGGTTTGCTTTAAGAGTGACACATATATGTGAATCAAAGTACAGCTCAACTTAATAAGGTACACTTTATATGTTGTATACTGTGTGTTATGGTAAATGTCTTTACGATTAAAAACAAATTCTCTATACTTCCTTCCTTCTTCTATGGGCTGCAGACTTTTATTATTATATTATTATTATTACCTATTATTTCCTTTTAAACAATGCATTTTACATGGCTGTCCTGTTGATTCTCTGCCTGTAATATTTTAAGCCTCAAACCCAAAACAAGTATGAAAAATCCATGCTCTGACCAAAGTCGGACCACATCATCTGCATGCTTGCGTCAGGTGTCTGATTCAGACCTACTGAAGCCAAAGAGATCACCAAAACAGACAGTTAGTTTGGCAGCCTCCTTGTTGCTCTCATCGTAGGGTCAGTTTAAACCTGAGAATCGTCTCTACCTTCACTAAACACTTATAGAGGAATTAAACTAAATTAAAGGGTACCTGAAGTGAAATCTGGCATGATAAAATCAACATGTAAACATATAGTACCAATCCTACTTAAAACGTGCCTGTGTTCACTCTTCACTTTTTTTCATTGCAAGGGCTAATACATTAAACCAGTGTTTTATTGGTGTGGTCAGGCAAGGCAAAGCCTCTGTGTGGCTGTGTAGATGCATTAAAGATAGCAGAGCAGTGCTGAAATTGTAGGAGCTGTGGAAGCAGCTTATTTGGGGTACTCTGTCTCTGTTTGGAGGCCTGTAAATACGGTAACTTAGCTAATTTTTTGACCAGAGGAACCCCTTCTGGGCCCTCTGCCTCTACTCAGTGGCCTGTATGTCACTTGTAATGGAGCTGTGAAAGCTGGCTAATTTTTTGACACGAGGGACCTCCTTGGGGTCTTCTGCCTCTATTTACAGGCCTGTATAAAATCTCACATTTCCTTGACAGCCCCATAAAATGGTCATACCACCACCATAAAAAGCGCACTCCTTTTTTTCTTGGCTTCTACAGCATTGTGCAGAGCTGTGGGGGTCTTGGCATGCCTTTTTAAATGTATTTGAAGGCTGCACGAGCTCTAGACACTCTAGAAAACTAACCCAAATTTTCCCCTGTTGAATAAAACCTGTAATGAAAAAAATCTTACCTTACTTACCTCAGGAGGGGGAAGCCTCTGGATCCTAACAAGGCTTACCCTGTCCTCTGGTGTCACGGCAATCCAGCCCGGCATCCCCCGAAGAGCGGTGAAGTAAATATTTACCTACCGCGATCCTGCGCATGCGCACTAGAAACTCTTCGTTTGGGTTAAGTCGGAAATCGCCGAACCCAATCATATCCACTGTACTGCGCAGGTGCGAGTCATTCGCGCCTGCGCAGTAGAGTGGATATGATTGGGTTCGGCTATTTCCGCCTTACCCGAACGAAGAGCCGCTAGTGCGCCTGCGCAGGATCGCGGTAGGTTAATATTGCCCGTGCCTGCGCTGTCTTGTCAGCCTTTGTCGAGGAGCTTTCAGGTGAGGCAGTGCTGGATTCCCCCAAGCTACAGAGGACAGGGAAGCCTCATAGGGACCTTGAGGCTTCCCCCTCCCGAGGTAAGTATCCCCCAGAGGGTTCTTTTTGTACATGCTCTCTTTAATGGTGTTCAAATTCACCACTCGATTGACCTGAACAATTTGGGCCTATTCTGTCAAACAGATGGAACAGACCAACACGAGTTGAAAGGTTGGAGGAGATTTAAAACTAGAATCTGGGGGCAGAGAGTACATTCTTGATATGTAAACAATCAAGGTAAACAGACAATGGAGCTTAATAATATAGTATATGGGTGGCGTGAGGACCTTCTTGTGGTTCAATAAATGTAACTGAAATTGAAAAATGTAGTAGTAAAATAAGTGCATTGTAATCAATGTTAGGAGCCTAGCAAATAAAATGGATGAACTAGAGTTATTTTTGATTGATAAAGGTTATGACATTGTGGGAATAAAAGTGACATGAATGGATAAAATAATGGACAGCAAACTTAAATACTTAAAGGGATAAAATATGTTTACCAAGAAAAGAACAGGGAGAAAAGCTAGAGGGGTTTGTCTCTTAGTCAAAATGTATTTTACAGCTGCCACGAATGAAGAACAGGATGAAGATTGTGAAGATGTAAAATCTAGATAAATATTCATGGTGGAAATAACAATTGCTTATTGGGATGTGCTATAGGCCGCTATGTATCCATGATACTGCAGAACTGCAACTACTACAGTAGATTAAGAAAGCTGCAAGTAAAGGTTATAGTTATGGGTGACTTCAGCTGTCTAGACGTCAATTGGGATATTGAAGCTACTCATACTTGTAAAAGTGGCAAATTTCTGGCAATACTACAGGACAGTCACTTGACTCAAATGGCAACTGAAACAACTAGAGGGAATGTACTACTGAATTCGGTCAGTTTAAATAGAACAGATAATGTTTCTATTTGGGGGTTTCTTAAGAGATGCTATACAAGACTTTGTAGCAAAGAATAATCTAATTCCTCAGCATCAACATGGGCTTTCTAAGAACAGTCTTTTTTGCCCAACATGCTCAGCTGTTATGTGGATGAATTCTAATGTGGATATTAAGAATGCTGTAGATGTGATATACTTGGACTTTGCAAAGGCCTTTGATACTGTCCCCACAACAGTCTGGTGCAAAAGTTGAGGATGCAAGGACAAGGGAAGAATCTGTGTGCATGGATAAGGAACTGGCTAATGGACTTAAAGTAAAGATTTGTGGTCAATGGATCATAATTAAATTGGTTGACTGTTAGCAATGGGGACACACAGGGATCAGTACTGGGCCTGGTACTCTTTAATTTATTTATTAATTACCTTGTCGATGAATTAGATTGCAATGCTGCTATGTTTGCACTTTACAAAGTTATGTAGAATTATCAACACATGGGAAGACAGTGACATATTGGAGAAGGATCTGGGTAGAATGGTTATTCAGGCTAGAAAACGGAAGATTAAATTCATTGACAAATGTAAAGTCATGCATCTTGGTTGAATGGTCTAGCATCATACAAAATAAATGGGATACAGATGGAGACATCAAACTCGGAGAGGGACTTAGAAGTCTTGATTGACAAATACTTAATTAATCGTATTCAAAGTCAAGCAGCTGCAGCTAAAGCAAATAAAATTTGGGGATGCATTAAAAGGAAAACATGAACTCAGTATGTTAGTATATTTCTGCCCGTTTAGCCCTCTTGTAATCCTGCATCTGGAATATGGAATACAGTTCTGAGCACCACATTTCAGGAAGAACATTGGAGTTTAGCACAGGTGCAAGAGATGAGCAACAAAACTGATCAGAGGGATGGAAGGTCTCACGTGCCAGGAAAAGTTGGATAAACTGGGCTTATTTATCCCCAGGCTTTTTGTCCCTAGGCTTGTGCAAAGGACTAGGGGATTTGATATGCACGTAGAAGAAAAAAAAAGTTTTTGCCATTTATTTAGGAAAGGGTACTTTACAGTAAGAGCAGTTAAGATGTGAAATACAGTATATTACCCCAGAAAGTAGTTATGGAAAATTCTATGCCTGTGTTTAAAGGGGGCTTGGATACTTTCCTTCCAGTGAAAGACATCCATGGCTATAATTACTAGGTATTTCACGGCAGCGTTGATCCAGGGATTTTATTTGATTTTTTCCCCTTTTAATGCTAATGGTACAAACCTTGTAATGGAGGTTGTAGGGCATAGTGATCACATTCTCCCATGTGCAAAATGCGCTTCGACCTCTACACTCTAGCTCGTTTAGAGCCTCTATCCACGTGAAGTTTGTACGCCATCTTGTACTGTTTGATGTCAGATTGTAACTTGTTTTGGATTTTATATCAATCATTTTTGAACAAAAGTTAACTGTAAATATATTAAAGAGTAAGGTTAAGAATACAGGCTCTGTCCTAATGAGGATGTATGGAGGGAGGTCAGGGCGTTAAATATTTACCCGTCCTTACGTCTTCGGGTCGAAAGGTGTTGAGCCACCCTCCTCCTTTGCAGTGCAGTTAGAGCCATGTTTCCCAATATTTTTGGAAGCCTCTGCCTGCTTCTCCGGCTTGGCAGCCACCAATTAGGCAACTGCCGCCGACCTGGATGTGGGCCGCAGCAATGCAGATGGGGTTAGCCAGAGTCTTGGCAACGATTAAAAAAAATCGCCATGGCTCATTCTCTAATGTGGGCAGAGTGATAACTTGCCTGGAGGGATGACGCCCGAGCAGGAAAGTATTTAACCATGCAAACCCCCCTTCTTTATCTGCCCTTGTTAAGACAGAGCCTGTCATGACAGTTTTAAACTTAGGTACTCTTTAACATAGTTGTGCTTGATCCACCTTGCTACAAATGGGATTATTTAGAAATCATTCGTAAAGGCAAGTCTGCTAATGTCACCACCATGTCCTTCTTGTCGAGGCCTGTTAGGACCTCATAATGAATGTGTGGTGATGTCATCAAAGCAATAGCAAATGGAAGAACAAGGTGACATTTTTGCCCTTGCAACAGCATACTACTTCACTCCCTCCAATAAAGGGGTCCATTCTTCAGGTCAGGTGCTTATGTGGCTGCATTTGTTATGGTGGTGAACATTATGATGTCCACCTTTGTTTTATGACCCTTAGAAGATGGACCTCCAGGCTGTGAGGGTCACCAGGGGTAGGCGAGGGAAAGGGTATGAATATTGGGGGAAATCAAAGTTTTTCTGGGGGCCCCACGATTTGTAGTTACTCCCTTAGCCTGCACACCTCGAGAATTCATCCAGGTTCCCAAAACTCTACAGAATACATTCTGCAATGAAGATCTGAAGTTCCACATTAAAAAACAATTTAAGCTGATTACTGAAAAATGATGAGACTAATCACACAGCTCTGAGCACGCTGAGAGCCGAATGCTCTTATCATATGCTTCTTTAAATATCTATTTTTGATTTTTATTACTGTGTCTCACTAATAAGCTTGAGCGATTATCTGCAATTGTTTCTCCTTGTTGCTGTGTATTTATAACAAGGCTTTGTCTCTTTTGTTCGATGAAGGGTTGCATAACAGCAGAGCTATGTCCTTTCCCAACACACTTCTATTGTAACAGCAGAAACATGACTGGTAATCACTAAACTTATAGCAGAGGCCTGCTGGTAGCTCCAAGTGGCATCATTTGATGCAAGCAGCAGCTATTTAGAAGCACTCTATATTCTGGAGATACTCTCCAGGGCATTGCAAAGGGACGTACTGTCTTGTGGCCTCCTGCTACGCGGGAATGCATTGTCTTCCTATACACCAAGCAAGGCATGTTCCCTTAACTAGTGAATGACTCCCACGAAGGCTGGAGATAAGAGGCCAGCAATAACCAGAAGCAATAGATTTCAGTAACTGAGCAGATGACATAGAGATCTCTGCTGTGCTTAGAAGGTCATTCCTGGAAAGCTGAAGGCACATTCCCTTTAGCAGTCTATGTACAGTGTGTCTATCTACACACACGGAGCGTAGATTCTGAATTACAAGTGATAAAGTGCTATGCATGGTCATAAATAATAAACTAGAAGGCAAACAGTCAGATCCATTGCTCTTCTCAGAGACTTCTGTCTAATATTTGTCAAACCTTCCCAGCAAGAACAGAATGAACCAAGTGCACATGTTCTGTTAGTTTAGCGGTACGCCATTCTTAAAGGGACGGCGATTTCTTTAAAGGGCAACTGAAGTGAGAAGAATATGGAGGCTGCCATATGTATTTCTTTTTAAACAATACCAGTTGCCTGACCGTCCTGCTGATCCTCTGCCTCTAATGCTTTCAGCCATAGACCCTGAACAAGCATGCAGCAAATCAAGTGTTTCTGACAATATTGTCAGATCTGACAAGATTAGCTGCATGCATGTTTCTGGTGTGATTCAGACATTAATGTAGCCAAATTGATTAGCAGGGCTGCCTGGCAAGGCAATTGGTATTGTTTAAAAGGAAATAAATATGGCAGCCTCCATACACCTCTTCTACAGTAGCGACATATAAGAGAATGAATGAAGTAAATTATTCAAGACTACATTCATGGTAATTTTTCTGGTTTCAGCCTCAGAAACACTTCTCATATCTATATATTGCTGTATATTGGTATGTACTACCACCCTCCCGGTGATGATTGGCCTGGGCTGTTTAGTCATGTGGAATTCTCCTCCAAGAGCATGCTGGGAGACCAGGCATAATTGGCTTCAGAATTCTGGGAAACAAACATTCCGCAGAGTTGCACCTGGCAGGGCTAAAGATATCATCACCTGTGATAAATTTTGGATTGTAAATCAGGGAGAGGAAAGAGTTTACAATGGTCAAACACTGACTAATTTATTTATAAATGAATACTGTAAAAGCATAAGCAATTTATTAACTATGTTATTTTAACGACAGTACCTCTTCCAACACTATGGGCCATATGCAATTCTCTTTTATCACCAGAGTTTTCTCCTAGGAGATAATGTTTCATCTTCTCTTTCAAATAACTTTTTTGCAACTGAAAAAGTACCAAAAAATTGTTGAAAAAGTATTATCAAAATTATTCTAAGTATTTTCTTGCATTCAGGTGGTATAAAAGGCATTTTATTCACAAGTGTGAAAATATCATCTAGGAGAAAACGTGAATGGCATATGGCCCTATAAGTTATTGTACAAAGGTGGTTTCAAAAATTAAGCATAACAATGGCTGGGTAGTGTACTGGTTAAGCGCTCTGCCTCTGACACAGGAGACCAGAGCTCTTCCTGTTCAGTAAGCCAGCATCAATTATGTAAGGAGACCTTGGGCAAGACTCCCTAACACTGCTACTGAGCACGCCCTAGTGGCTGCAACTCTGGCGCTTTGAGTCTGCCAGGAGAAAAGCGCAATATAAATGTTCTGTGTCTTGTCTTGTCTACTCTGTATGAAGAATGCTTCTGTGCCTTGATCTATGGAATTTTTTAGGCTTTGAGTTTGTATTTCTGTTCCAAGCAAGTAACTATAGGCACAGTCAGAATAAATACATATATATTTACTCCTTTGTCTGCCGGAAGATTAGAAAGACTTTTAGTTAGGTTCATGTTTCACACACAGCTGTACAGATGAGCACATGATACCATATCCTGTTTCTGATTGAAGCTTGCCTGCTAACTGGACTATTGAACATGCACATGATGCTGACTGATCACCCAGTATGGAGACTGGTGACTGCAGGAAGTGAAGCTGAATTTGATCTGAACCCCCCGTAACCACCAAGCTTGATGACTCATAGCAAGGCATGAGAGGTGGCATTAGTCAGCTACATTTTGCACATTCTGATTTCTGTTCTTTATACCACATTTAAAAGTCCTATATTTTTGAGATCAGGAAGAGGGATGTGTACATGTAATTAAGGCGCCGGGAAATTTGGGCACAGGGTGAAGCTGAAAAACGGCTCACCTTGCACCTGCAAAAGTCCTGGCGGCGTTAATTACTTTAATTACTATTCCCCCTCTAAGCCGCCATGGACTCTGGGGTGAGATGTAATTCGGCTGCCAGCTATTGCAGGCGGCCAAATTACGCAGTTTTTATTGCAATTTGGGCTCCATCTCTGAAAGTGCACCATAGACGTTGCTACCTAAAGAATCAATACTTACCCTCGGCTTCCTCCCATCCTAAAAGCACGTGTGAGTCCATCCCCATCCTCCTGCGGTCTGCCGTTCAGCCAGGATCAGCCCCGGTAACTGGCGCATGCGCAGTAGACCCAGACTGACACAACTTAACCAGTTACCAGGACTGATCGCGGCTGAACGGCAGACCTCGGGAGGACGGCAAGGGCCTCATACGTGCTAATGGGGCTGGAGGAAACCCCGGGTAAGTATCAAATCTTTAGGTAGGGATGTCTCTGGTTTACTTTAAGCACCGATATAGCTGTAATTCCCATTACAGCCTATGGTGACGCCAGGTGCGCCCACATTTTCAAGACTATTTTTTTCCTGACTCAAGAGGGACACTGAAGTAAAGCCCATATCATGGAGCCTGGAACTTATGGCGCCAAGGGCCCCTGGGCATTGTGGTTATAAGTAGAACTTTGGGTGCCCACTATTTGTAGCCGGTGTTTACATAGTGGGCAGCACTGGCACCCACTATTTTATCGGCGCCAAAATTTTCCCTTATATGTTTTCCCTAAATTTCTCCGTCCTACGTACTTTTCTTTTTTTGCAGCGAAGGTGGCGCATATATATTGGCGGGTCAGTCAGGGCTGTTGGTTGGGTTAGACAGGGGTGTCTGTTCGGGTTAGGCATCTGCAGGGGGCATGGGTTATTGATAGGCATCGGCAGGGGGGTCGGTTAGAGTTAGGCATCAGCAGGGGGGGTGGTTAGTATTAGGCATCGGCAGGGGGGTCGGTTAGAGTTAGGCATCAGCAGGGGAGTGGTTAGGGTTAGGCATCGGCAGGGGGGTCGGTTAGAGTTAGGCATCAGCAGGGGGTGTGGTTAGGGTTAGGTATCGGCAGTGGGGCGGTTAGAGTTAGGCATCAGCAGGGGGGGTGGTTAGTGTTAGGCATCGGCAGGGAGGTCGGTTAGGGTTAGGCATCAGTAGAGGGATGATTTTGTGTGAGAACAGGGTTAGGTTTACCGATAATAAAATATCAGTAAAATGTACCAATATTATACGGAATTAGCACTGCACAATATTAGAATATCAGTTATTTTACTGATATTCTTTTAGCGGTTATCTGTGACGCCCAAATTTCCCTGGAGCTCATTTTACATGTACACCATGTCACAGCTCCATCAGACAGAGCATAAAGAATTCATGAGCAAAAGGCATAATTTCATAATCCTGGCCACACTTCTCCTTTTTTCCTTTGTCAATCTGGAATGAATGTGTTGTGTGTAGATGCTGCATCGTCCCCATACTGACATGTAAGTGTAAAAAAATAAAAATTCACAAAAAAGTGAAGTTATCCTGTAACTATTCTTCCATTTCTATCAAGACACAAGGCTAATTCTCTTACTCAGGAGTTTAGCGGGCCTAGTGAAAGCATCCCCACTGGAACTATAACATGAATTTGCTTTTTTACTATCCTAATCCTAAGAGAGTGTTCCAGCGCAAGCAAGTGAATCAATATTTCTGAGAACAAAATGTGCAATAAAATGTTGCCTGGAAAGTCATCTGCTTACGCTGGTCAAACAATAACTCTTATTCAATATGGCATTGAGCAAACTGCATCAACCAATAATACAGCCTCATAATTTATGTTTTACTGATCCAGCTCGGAAGGAAATGCATCCAGGCAAGGCAGCAGAAGCAGAGGAGGGACTGCAGTAGTGATCTGCTGGGAAGAAAGCCACCAGTGCATTGAAGAAAATGTTAAAAATGTCAGATGAACTAAATGGCAATGCTGTGGACAGGGGAAGCAGTACTAAACAGCTTAAAGGTAACCTGAAGCACGTAAAATTATTCAAAATAATCACATGACATAGCTGCAAATGAATATTACATACAGTTCCTCTGAGAAGCTCACCATTTTCTTCTTACAGTGATCCCTTCCAGTTCTGACAATATTTTGTCAGAATTGAAATATACCAGTTGCTGTCAGTTATATATCAGCAGCTGTCAGTTACAACGGAATGTGCAAGGTAATGTCCATGTTTCCCTATGGCTCAAGTGGGTGATATTACAGTTTAACAGTGTGATGACCAGGAAGCTGTTATGGGGTAATGGCCATTTTTAAAATGGAGGACGGAGAATTCCATTGATCAAAGCGGACAAATGGGTTGCAGGAGAGGAGGATGAGATTGAGGAGTAGACTACACAGGAGGTAAGTATGACTTGTGTATGGTTATTTTTACTTTTAATTTTCAGTTCAGGTTCTCTTTAAAACAAGCCAAACAAACTGATCTTTATAACGGTTTTATACAATGCAAATTGCCTGGCTGTCTTGCTGATCCTCCGCCTCTAATACTTTAAAGTAATCCTGAGCCAAAGCTCGGCATCAAAATGAGATTCTTACCTGAAGAGAGGGAAGCCTTATGCTAGGTACACACCATACAATTTTCTGTTAGATTCTTCTGATAGGCCCAGTGCACACCAAAACCGCTAGCAGATCGTCAAAACGCTAGCGGTTTTGAGAGCAGAGAGCAGATATTTGGCCGGGTGCACACCAAGCGGATTTTGTATGCGATCCACCAGCCGCATCAGCCAGTGAAAACGCTTTGCTATTGTATTTCAATGTGTGGTGCACACCGGCGGTTTGAGGTTTTTTAGCAAACCGCAAACGCGCAGCAGGAGGCGCGTTTGCGGCTTGGCAAAAACCTCAAACCGCCGGTGTGCACCATCCCATTGCAATACATTAGCCAAGCATTTTTCCAGGCGGATGCGGCCGGCGGATCGCTCCAAAAACCGCTCGGTGTGCACTGGGCCTTAGATTTACCTACAACATGGAAAAAAGCTATCTGGCAGGTACATCTAAGAGAAAATCTAACAGAAAATTGTATGGTGTGTACCTAGCATAAGCTCCTATTGAGGCTTCTCTCACATTTCCGAAGTCCCCTGCCGCTGAGCGCTGCTCGCCTCCAGATCGGGGTGTGTGCTCCTCCTCCATTACAAGTGTGGCCATGCAATAGAAGCACATGCACAGCTGTTTGTACACGAGCGGCTCCGGCTTACTGTTCAAGTGTGGCTGAGCTCGAGCAGGTACTGCGCAACCACACTGCAGGAAGAGGAGCTGTGTGGCCCCCAATATTATTAGCGACAATGCCTTGTCGCTAATCTTCTGGGGGCCACTCTCAGTGACGGAGGACATCAGAATATCGAGGAAAACCTCAATAGGATCCTGAGGCTTCCCGCTCTTTAGGTAAGTATCTCAAGTCTGACCCAATTCGCTGCATACTTGTTTTAGGTGTATCCCTGGACTGCCGGCAGTTAGTATTGTTTAAAAAGAAATAAATATGGCAGCCCCCATATATTTCTCACATCAGCGATTATGCTTCCATGTGTCTGCTCTGATATTGGAGCAATCAAATTATGAATCTTTCCCAGTTAGAGCGTAGGGTCTTAGTACAATTGTACGGTACACAGCAGTGAGTGGCGACCACCTTAACGCAATGCACTCTATTCTTCAATATGAAGATGATGTTATTGAAAAAAAATAAAAATGTTGTTTTTCAGTCAAACAGCTGGTTTGGCCTTTATAAATAAGCCCAAATTAAACATCCTGTAAACTGGACTATTACATATGGAGAAGAGTGATGTCATCTATATTTAGGGACACATGAAGTCACTCCGGTGAGTCATAACTCACATATGATGAACAGTGAGATCATCTTGTACTCTATTATATTGCTACAGTGATAGAATATGTAATTAGAATACTCTTTATCACAATTCTCCTTGCATCTGTGCTCCTGATAAACATGCTGAAAGTCACAGCCGAGACCTATGCAAATAATCTCTCTATTTGACTTGATGTCATAATGGCTACTTTTACCCAAGATGAATCCTCTTCATTCACCTGCATTTCGCTGTCCTGCTGAGCATCTGTCTCTAATACTCTCAGCTCAGCTGTAGGCTTTTTCAATTCGCTAAAACCTGTTCAGTACAAAAATAATAGATCTGTGAAATACCCCACGCGGTATTTCAGACTGTTTTTCCGAATTCGCTAAGATTTTCACACATGCGCAGGGACATAACTAGAAATCACTGGGCCCCACTGCAAAACTTTGGATGGGGCCCTTTCCCCTCTCGCTTCCTCCACAGGTAAACTGAGAACGAATGTTACTCAACTGGCTAGTGCACACTTGAATGTGTTTTCCCCATGCAAATAAAACTGACAGCAGTAATGCACTGCGCACATTTTCTCTATCAATTACATTAGCTTCTGTGATAAAATATGCATGTTTTCACACATACAGACACACATGAGGGTTGATTCACTAAACCGTGCTATTACAAATAGCACACCTTATCAAAGATATCACATCACACCTTATCAAAGATATCACACCTTATCAGAGTAGCATAGCGAGCCGCTACGAACCCGCAGGGGCTCAGGGCAGGACGAGTGCCATTGCCAATTAGCAGGCATAAGTTCGTAGCGCTCGCTATGCTACTCTGATAAGGCATGTTAACTTTGATAAGGTGTGATATCTTTGATACGGTGTGCTATTTGTCATAGCACGGTTTAGTGAATCAACCTCATGGTGTGTAGAAACGGCATACAGAAAACCGACAAAGGAGTGTGCTCCCAGCCTCAGCTTATTACACTCACTCTGTCCATCTCTGATGGAGCAGAACTGGCTCTGCAGACTTTACCAGCATCACTACAGTACACAGCACTTGGGGAGGGATAGAGGGGTTGGGGGCTGGGCAGTGTACACAAGACCCTGCTACAAAATTAATAGGCACTGTCTACAAATCTTTGTTTGATTCCTTATCAGTGGCTGAGCAGATGCAGTCATTAGAACAATTGTGCAGAGAGCAGAAAGTTTTTTTCTCTCCATGCCCTTAATTTTCAGTCTCTCAGGGACAAGGAAAATAAACTTCTCCCCTCCCGGAGACCTCTGTGGCTTCTGGTCCCCCTTGCGGCTGCATCCCTTGCAGGGTCTATTGTTACTCCCCTGCACATGCGGCAATAGTTTGGTAAGTTACCGAAAAACATGGCTTCAGTTCACTAAGACCACTTCTGTAAAAAGTAGAAGTCTAGCCAATTGTGGAGCAGGTCACTATAATGCTCTATTTTACCAGGGCAGCTTCTGGCCTATTTGGCACCCTGGGCAATGCACCTCAGTCAGCTCCTCCTTCACAGACACACATACACACCCACACAGTGATATGCAGATATTACCAATGATAATATGCATCACAGCAAAGATTACCAGTGGCAGGCAGGTAGTGATAGTTAGATTCTAGTGGCAGGCATGCAGTAATCAGTAGATTGTAGTGGCTAACTGCTAGCGACAGTTCAATTCTAGTAGCAAGTAGTAGGTAGTAATCAGTAGGTTCTAGTAGTAGGGCTGTAGTGAATATTCTGGTGATGTGTGCAAATAGTAATTGGTAGAGTCTACTGGTAGGCTGGCAATGATCGGTAGACTTTAGTGGCCGGCAATTAATGATCCATAGATTCTAGTTAGATTCTAGTAGCAGGCTGGTAGCAATTGGTAGAATCTAGTGATAGGCAAATAGGGACCAGTAAATTCTAGTACCAGGAAAGTAGAGAAAGTCAGACATTAGGTTATAGGTAGAAGTAGAGTACAGTTATAGACAGAGTGCCGACAAGCAGTAGGTAGAATGTGACAAGCAGTGGGAGAAGGACCAGTAGTAGGTAAAAGTAGCAGTGGATGCTAAGATGCAGTGAGTGTAAAGCAGCAGTAGGAATAGCAGAAGCAGTAGTGGGCGCTGAAGTTCAGAGGGTGCCAAGATCCAGGTCAGAGAGTGCAAAGTTGCAATGGGTGCTAGGATGCAGTTGGAGTCCAGGTCCAGTGTGTGCTATGGTACTGTGGCTGCTGAGAAGCAGTGGGGAGTAAGGTCTCAACATCCAGTCTGTGTAAAGTTGGGGCGAGTGCTAAGTAGTACCCTGTGCCTCAGCTAAGAGATTACATTACACTTTTGATTAGTCACAGATGAGGGAGAATTAAACAGGCTAAACTCTCTAAATACATATAGAGTGCATTTCCATATGTTTTCCTTCTGTCCTGTGCAAGAGTTCAGCTCCACTTTAAGCTACTCACCCATTTCCATTCTGATGTTCTGTTTTTGATTTAGGCTCCTTTCACATTATGCAAATTGTGTTGTTATGTGATGCTACGCAATCGCAATGCAACGCAGCCGAAAAGTCAGGTCATGTGGTTCCGTTGCTGTGCGACCATACAGTGAGGCCTAAAGTACAATGAAAGTATGCCTCACTGCCACTGTAAATGCACACGTTGCCCTTTTAATACACAACAAGCAGTTGGAATGAAATGCGCCACACTGCACCACACAATTAATGTTATCGCCCCATAGAAATATCACTGAACCACGTTGTGATATGAAGAAGTGACCTTTGCCACATGACACAATGGAAGAGAGAAAACATGGCCCAACTGCTCAAACTACTAAAGTGAAGTCACCACAAGGGCGTCGACCACTCCACACCCAGATCCACCAAAGGTGCAAGGGAAGCACAGCAACAAGAAAGGATGACTGGGTCTCCACTTGGATTTATGCAACTGTAGCAATAATTAATTCAACCATGGTAGCAAAGACACAACGTTTCGGCCAGCAGGCCTTTATCAAGTGTTTGATACACCTGATAAAGGCCTGCTGGCCGAAACGTTGTGTCTTTGTTACTATAGTTGAATAAATTATTGCTACGGTTGCATAAATCCAAAGTGGAGACCCAGTCATCCTTTCTTGTTACATGACCAATGTACACAGTGTGAAAGAAGCCTCACATTCATAGTTGAATTGCCTTTGCAAGCCTTTATCTCTCTGTAATGTACCAAACTTCAATTTATTGCTGTTAAAGGTGGTTCAACAAACTACTGAATTATGGGTTGTACTTAGTATTTCATGTGTGGCTTCTTCTTTTTGGCTTCATCACTGTTAAAGGAATACTGTAGGGGGGGGGGGGGGGGGGGGTTGGGGGAAAATGAGCTGAACTTACCCGGGGCTTCTAACGGTCCCCCGCAGACATCCTGTGTTGGCGCAGCCACTCACCGATGCTCTGGCCCCGCCTCCGGTTCACTTCTGGAATTTCAGACTTTAAAGTCTGAAAACCACTGTGCCTGCGTTGCCGTGTCCTTGTTCCCACTGATGTCACCAGGAGCGTACTGCGCAGGCCCAGACCATACTGGGCCTGCACAATACACTCCTGGTGACATCAGCGGCAGCAAGGATGTGGCAACGCAGGTGCAGTGGTTTTCAGACTTTAAAGTCTGAAATTCCAGAAGTGAAGGCGGGGCCAGAGCATCGGTGAGTGGCTGCGCGGGCACAGGATGTCTGCGGGGGACCATTAGAAGCCCCGAGTAAGTTCGGCTCATTTTCCCCCGATCCCCCTACAGTATACCTTTAAATAAACAGCGTGGTATAATCAGTAATATGCCGTTACACCTCAGGTTAGATTTATATAACTTTAGGCCTCGTTAACAGTGGGACGTTTGCATACTGATAGAACAAAAACGGCGCATGTGTCACATTTTAAAAAAAATCAAAAACATCACTGAGCATGTGCAAACAGTCCAACGAAGCTAATAACGCATATAACGCATAGCATGCAGCACTTTCTAAATATTGCTACACATTACACACAACGCAACGTGTGCACTGTGAATGTTGCACAGACTTATTATTGCTGTACATTAGTCTGCGTTATTCCTTTTTATAACGTGCGACTTTAACGTCGCACTGTGAAAGCAGCCTTAGAATCTGCTAAGGACCAGATGATTTCTTTTTTATTATGTCCTACTTAGTATGAGGCCGGGTCCACACTATAAGCACTTTTGTGAGAAGTTGTGTTTAATTAGCGCTTGCTGAACGCTTGTTAAAAAATTGCTCCCATTCACTTTCATGAAAATCGCGGTAAAATCGTGTATATATTGCTGTGATTACCGCGATCGGGTATCCAAAAAACGTACGCGATCGTGGCGATTTTTACTGTGATTTTCATGAAAGGGAATGGGAGCGATTTTTTAACAAGTGCCCAGCAAGCGCTAATTAAACGCAAACGCTAACAAAAGCGCTTACAGTGTGGACCCGAAATAAATCCTTAGAATTGAAAGAGAATGTACTTTCTTTTTCTCATGATTGTCTATAAAGTTTAGGACATTTGTGAAATGCAAACATTTCTTAGGAATGTCAAGAAAATGAAAAAGACGTGGTTTAATTACCAGGTAAAAATAAAATATCATGATATCAAGTAGTATGGGCAAAAATGTTTATGAGAATAGAAATCTAACATCCCTCTTGCCCTCCTACCCAATTCTATGACCAGCGTGCTCTTATCTAGGCAAGTCACTCCCAATTAAGGGTCACCATCTGTTAAATTATATTGGCTAGTAAAATTCAGAGTCGTACATTAGGAGCAGCAAAAATGAATCCCACTAAGCCAAATCAATAGCAAGACAGACAAGTGTTAGTGCTTCTAAGTAAAGATATAATTATATATTGTGATAAAAACCCGTCCTTTGACTCAGTGCTTAATCCTCAGTGGCACCAAGAAGGTCTAAATTATGCTAAATCCCGCACAGCACAAATGAATCTTGCTTCCATGTGCTAACACCAATCATTATGTTATGGTTCTAACGAGAGGCTCAGCGCTCAGCCAGGGTGCTATTTAACCTAAGGCAAACCCTGCAGCAGCCAATCACCAATCATCCAGCACAGTTCTCAATGGAGGTAAACTGACTTGGTACTGAAAACTGGCTTTTTTATAGTTGACAGTTCTTTGCCAGTTTTAGGCAACATACTGAAGGTATCTTAACTAGGATTGTCTGCATTTTACACAATAATCGGGAGTAGCTGTCTCTAACGCTGTATTATAAAAATGGACCTTCTGTCCTTGCACAGGACAGAAGGAAAACATAGAGAAATGCACCCTGTATGTATTTAGAAAGTTGAGCCTAATTCCCCCTCATCTGTGACTAATGCTGCGTACACACTGGCGACTATGGTCGTTTGAAACAGCTAATTAACGATCGTTCCGCCGACAATCGGGGAAAAAACTTTACCCAACGATCATTAACACGAACGACAAAAGAACGACATCGGGAAGATGGAAATATTCGACCTGACGGATCGTATCTACCGACACTCGTTACAAAACTATAGTGTGTACAGACCAGGGGCGGACATACGGCCGTGCCGCCGCACGAGGGCCCCTGAAGTTCCGTTTTCTTCAGGGGCCCATTAAGTATTTTTTTTTTTTTTTATATTTTTTTTTTTTTTATTATTTTATTCCCGGGGGGCCCCCCGACTCCTATCCTCCCTCCCTCCCTCACCTCGGGGGGCCCCCTCCCGATATGCGCGGCGGGAGAGCGAGCGAGCGGCAAATGCAGGAAGGGCTCTCCAGGCATCCGCTAGAGGCCCAGCCGCTTGGTCTCCAATATGTCTCCAGTTGGAGACATATTGGAGACTCAGCGGCTGGGCCTCTAGCGGATGCCTGGAGAGCCCTGAAGACTTCCTGCATTTGCCGCTCGCTCTCCCGCCGCGCATATCGGGAGGGGGCCCCCCGAGGTGAGGAAGGAAGGGAGGGAGGGAGGATAGGAGTCGGGCCCCCCACCCGGATAGCTACCCACCCGGCTACCTAACCACCTACCCACCCGGCTACCTACCTACCCACCCACCAGGCTTCCTACCTACCCACCCGACTACCTAACCACCCACCAGGCTTCCTACCTACCTACCCACCCGGCTACCTACCCACCCACCAGGCTAACTACCTAACCACCCACCCGGCTACCTACCCACCCGGCTACCCACCCACCAGGCTTCCTACCTAACCACCCACCCAACTACCTAACCACCCACCCGGCTACCTACCCACCCGGCTACCTACCCACCCGGCTACCTACCTACCTACCCGGCTACCTACCTAACCACCCACCCGGCTACCTACCTAACCACCCACCCGGCTACCTACCGGGCTAGTTACCAACCCACCCACCAGGCTACCTACCCACCCACCAGGCTACCTACCTACCCACCCACCAGGCTACCTACCCACCCACCAGGCTTCCTACCTACCCACCCGGCTACCTACCTACCCACCAGGCTACCTACCCACCCACCAGGCTACCTACCTACCCACCCACCAGGCTACCTACCCACCCACCAGGCTTCCTACCTACCCACCCGGCTACCTACCTACCCACCCGGCTACCTACCCACCCACCAGGCTTCCTACCTAACCACCCACCCAACTACCTAACCACCCACCCGGCTACCTACCCACCCGGCTACCTACCCACCCGGCTACCTACCTACCTACCCAGGCTACCTACCTAACCACCCACCCGGCTACCTACCTAACCACCCACCCGGCTACCTACCTAACCACCCACCCGGCTACCTACCGGGCTAGTTACCAACCCACCCACCAGGCTACCTACCCACCCACCAGGCTACCTACCTACCCACCCACCAGGCTACCTACCCACCCACCAGGCTTCCTACCTACCCACCCGGCTACCTACCTACCCACCAGGCTACCTACCCACCCACCAGGCTACCTACCTACCCACCCACCAGGCTACCTACCCACCCACCAGGCTTCCTACCTACCCACCCGGCTACCTACCTACCCACCCGGCTACCTACCCACCCACCAGGCTTCCTACCTACCCACCCGGCTACCTACCTAACCACCCACCCGGCTACCTACCTACCCACCCACCCGGCTACCCACCCACCAGGCTTCCTACCTAACCACCCACCCGGCTACCTACCTAACCACCCACCCGGCTACCTACCGGGCTAGTTACCAACCCACCCACCAGGCTACCTACCCACCCACCCGGCTACCCACGCACCCACCAGGCTACCTACCTACCCACCCACCGGGCTACCTACCTACCGGGCTAGTTACCCACCCACCCACCAGGCTACCTACCCACCCACCCACCAGGCTACCTACCCACCCACCCACCAGGCTACCAACCCACCCACTCACCCACCCACCCACCAGGCTACCAACCCACCCACCCACTCACCCACCCACTAGGCTACCTATCCACCCAACCACCCATGGGAGCTGCGCGCCGGATGGAGGCTGGGACAGGAGGTCTGCTGCTGCAGGTGAGTAAATGTTTTTGTTTTATTTATATTAACAGGTGTATGTTCTGGGCAGGTCTGCCACATGATTGCATGTATTTTCTTCGCAAATCTGCCGACATGATTGCATGTATTTTCTGGGCATATCTGCCGACATGATTGCACGTATTTTCTGGGCATATCTGCCGACTTGTTTGCACGTATTTTCTGGGCATATCTGCCGACTTGATTGCATGTATTTTCTGGGCATATCTGCCGACTTGTTTGCACGTATTTTCTGGGCATATCTGCCGACTTGATTGCATGTATTTTCTGGGCATATCTGCCGACTTGTTTGCACGTATTTTCTGGGCATATCTGCCGACTTGATTGCATGTATTTTCTGGGCATATCTGCCGACTTGATTGCACGTATTTTCTGGGCATATCTGCCGACATGATTGCACGTATTTTCTGGGCATATCTGCCGACATGATTGCACGTATTTTCTGGGCATATATGTGTATTTTCTTGAGAAAACCTGCACAATTATGTAAATTTTCTGGGGAAAGGGTCACCAAAACTTGGGCCCACTGTCTTTGCGTTGCACTTTTCAAGGGAACCTGAGGTGAGAATAATATTGAGGCTGCCATATTTCTCTCCTTTTAAGCAATACCAGTTGCCTGGCTGCCGTGCTGGTCCTCTGCCTCTTATTCTTTCAACCATAGACCCTGAACAAGCATGCAGCAGGTCAGGGGTTTCTGACAATATTGTCAGAACTGAGAAGATTAGCTGCATGCTTGTTGCTGGTGTAATTCAGTTTATTACTGCAGCCAAATAGATCAGCAGGGCCGCCAGGCAACTAGTATTGTTTAAAAGGAAATAAACCCTCACCCCGGGTTCGCTTTAAGTTACAGTTAGCTCCGCCCTCATCCGGTCATTGCCACGCCCATTTTTTTGCCGCGGCGCTACGCGCCGCAGGTTCTATCCACTGCCGCAGGTTGTAGCCACGCCCAGGTCATAGGGGGCCCACAATTACAATTTTGCACAGGGGCCCACTGCTGGCTGTGTCCGCCACTGGTACAGACATCGGCCGAGAACGATCGTTACATGGGCCAATGCGCCTGCGTGGAATTCTGACCAGCTTCAGTACTTCCTTTGTAGCGCGGAGGTAAAGATTGTTACATTGCTCATTTCAATTAAACTTTGTTTTCAAGTTAACAATCATATATTTGTATCTATTGTAACTCCATGTTAGTGTGTTTTATTTAATTTTATAGAAATATGTACGCAACATATCCTTATGATCGTTCTTTTCTGCGAGAACGATCGTTAAAATGTGTATGATGATCGCTGCATCCCATCGTTGCATTCCTATCGTTGCCGTATCGTTCGTCTTTCAATTATCGTTCCTAGCGAACGATCGTTATCGCAAGTGTGTACGTAGCATTAGCACAAGTTGTAATTTGATCGCTTGGCTGTGTCAGCTGACTGCCAGAGAGTTAATTGGTAAACACAGGATGTTAACCCTGTGTCTGCTTCCATGAAAGCAGGAAGTAGAGACACTGCAGATTTATTGCAGGATTTTTATCAGCCATAACAAAGAAAGGTTTTTCATAACAGGTTATTATGCTGTTGCTTATCTTTTAGAACAGAGAGGAAGTTCTGAGTTCAGGACTGCGCTGCAAGGCATCCACAGGCAATAAGAGCAGAAATTTTCCATTGTAGATCACGGAGGTATATCAGTGATAGTAGAGTGACCAGATTTTTGTGGGTCCAACCTGGGATGGGGAGGGGGGCGGGGGGCGGCGCGCGGCGAAAAGTGGGGAGGACTGAGGGGCGCGCAGCGATGAAGACTGGGGGGGAGGGGGCTGCCGCGTGAAAAATGGGCGTGGCCATGACATTGTATGGACGGAGCTAACGTAATAGCGAGGCATAAGAAAGCAGTGTTTACGCCATGATGTGGACAAACGAGACTTTGCATCATGGGTGTGCAGAAACTGTGTGATGCTAATAGTATACCGTAACCACAAAGCAGCAAACATAGCCATCTATGACCATTAAATAATAAATGCAGTAACCGTTACCCCGGACACCAGAAAATAAACGCAATAGGCAACATGTCAGCACAAAATAACTGCAATGCGGGCAACATGTCAGTATAAAATAAATGCAATGCGGGCAAACATGTCAGTATAAAATAAATGCAATGCGGGCAAACATGTCAGTACAAAATAAACGCAATGCGGGCAAACATGTCAGTACAAAATAAACGCAATGCGGGCAACATGTCAGTACAAAATAAACGCAATGCGGGCAAACATTTCACCAGAAAATAAACGCAATGCGGGCAAACATGTCAGTACAAAATAAACGCAATGCGGGCAACATGTCAGTACCAAATAAACGCAATGCGGGCAAACATTTCACCAGAAAATAAACGCAATGCGGGCACACATTTCACCAGACAATAAACGCAATGCGGGTAAACATGTCAGTACAAAATAAACGCAATGCGGGCAAACATGTCAGTAAAAAATAAACGCAATGCGGGCAACATGTCAGTACAAAATAAACGCAATGCAGGCAAACATTTCACCAGAAAATAAACGCAATGCGGACAAACATTTCACCAGACAATAAACGCAATGCGGGCAAACATTTAACCAGAAAAGAAACGCAATGCGGGCAAACATTTCATCAGAAAAGAAACGCAATGCGGGCAAACATTTCACCATAAAAGAAACGCAATGCGGGCAAACATTTCACCAGAAAAGAAACGCAATGCGGGCAAACATTTCACCAGAAAAGAAACGCAATGCGGGCAAACATTTAATCAGAAAAGAAACGCAATGCAGGCAAACATTTCGTCAGAAAAGAAACGCAATGCGAGCAAACATTTCACCAGAAAAGAAGCGCAATGTGGGCAAACATTTCACCAGAAAAGAAACTCAATGCGGGCAAAGTTCACCTGGAAAAAAAGCATTTACTCACCTGGCAGAAGTCTCCGGCCTCTGGCGCGCTGCTCCCGGGACAACCTTCCTCTTCCTGCAGAGTTCCGCGCTGACAGGGCTACGGCAAGATGGCGCCCGAAGCCCTGTACTGGAGACACAGTCTCCAGTACAGGGCTCCGGCAGCCATCTTGCCGTAGCCCTGCTCGCCTGCCTGTGTCGGAACAGACACCGGAAGACGAGGCTGGAGTGGGGCTGCAGGCAATGAACTGGCACGGCGTCTATAAACGCCGCTGCCAGTTCATGAGGGATAGAGTGGCCAGAGTCCCGAGGCCGGGACGTCCCACTGCTGAAAGCGGGACGTTTCCCGGGACCTCATTAAGCCTGGGACAGCGGACCCTGAATCCGGGACGCGTCCCGGGCAATCCGGGACGTCTGGTCACTCTAGTGATAGGAACGCTGCTTCTCTTTGCTTGTGTCAGGCGTATTAATTCTTTCACATTTGGGAAAATGTCCTTTAATATACATTCTGCGTGTATGTTGTTAATGTATGGTGCATACTATACATTATTAAGAGATTTATATTAGAGTGTCCCGGGACTCTGGCCACTCTATCCCTCATGAACTGGCAGCGGTGCTAGTTCATTGCCTGCAGCCCCGCTCCAGCCTCGTCTTCCGGTGTCTGTTCGGACACCGGCAGGCGAGCAGGGCTACGGCAAGATAGCTGCCGGAGCCCTGTACTGTAGACTATTTGTGTCTCCAGTACAGGGCTTCGGGCGCCATCTTGCCGTAGCCCTGTCAGCGCGGAACTCTGCAGGAAGAGGAAGGTTGTCCCGGGAGCAGCGCGCCAGAGGCCAGAGACTTCTGCCAGGTGAGTAAATGCTTTTTTTCCAGGTGAACTTTGCCCGCATTGCGTTTCTTTTCTGGTGAAATGTTTGCCCACATTACGTTTCTTTTCTGGTGAAATGTTTGCCCGCATTGTGTTTCTTTTCTAATGAAATGTTTGCCCGCATTGCGTTTCTTTTCTGGTGAAATGTTTGCCCACATTGCGTTTCTTTTCTGGTGAAATGTTTGCCCGCATTGCGTTTCTTTTCTGGTGAAATGTTTGCCCGCAGTGCGTTTCTTTTCTGGTGAAATGTTTGCCCGCATTGCGTTTCTTTTCTGGTGAAATGTTTGCCCGCATTGCGTTTCTTTTCTGATGAAATGTTTGCCCGCATTGCGTTTCTTTTCTGATGAAATGTTTGCCCGCATTGCGTTTCTTTTCTGGTGAAATGTTTGCCCGCAATGCGTTTATTTTCTGGTGAAATGTTTGCCCGCATTGCGTTTCTTTTCTGGTGAAATGTTTGCCTGCATTGCGTTTATTTTCTGGTGAAATGTTTGCCCGCATTGCGTTTATTTTGTACTGACATGTTGCCCGCATTGCGTTTATTTTGTACTGACATGTTTGCCCGCATTGCGTTTATTTTGTACTGACATGTTTGCCCGTATTGCGTTTATTTTGTACTGACATGTTTGCCCGCATTGCGTTTATTGTCTGGTGAAATGTTTGCCCGCATTGCGTTTATTTTCTGGTGAAATGTTTGCCCGCATTGCGTTTATTTTGTGCTGACATGTTGCCCGCATTGCGTTTATTTTGTACTGACATGTTTGCCCGCATTGCGTTTATTTTGTACTGACATGTTTGCCCGCATTGCGTTTATTTTGTACTGACACGTTTGCCCGCATTGCGTTTATTGTCTGGTGAAATGTTTGCCTGCATTGCGTTTATTTTCTGGTGAAATGTTTGCCCGCATTGCGTTTATTTGGTACTGACATGTTGCCCGCAATGCGTTTATTTTGTACTGACATGTTTGCCCGCATTGCGTTTATTTTCTG
Organism: Hyperolius riggenbachi; assembly: GCF_040937935.1. NCBI lineage: Eukaryota > Metazoa > Chordata > Amphibia > Anura > Hyperoliidae > Hyperolius > Hyperolius riggenbachi. The sequence goes on from NC_090650.1 coordinate 368,949,825, forward strand.
GTGAAATGTTTGCCCGCATTGCATTTATTTTGTACTGACATGTTTGCCCGCATTGCGTTTATTTTGTACTGACATGTTGCCCGCATTGCGTTTATTTTTTACTGACATGTTTGCCCGCATTGCATTTATATTATACTGACATGTTGCCCGCATTGCGGTTATTTTGTGTTGACATGTTGCCTATTGCGTTTATTTTCTGGTGTCCGGGATAACGGTTACTGCATTTATTATTTAATGGTCATAGATGGCTATGTTTGCTGCTTTGTGGTTACGGTATACTATTAGCATCACACAGTTTCTGCACACCCATAATGCAAAGTCTCGTTTGTCCACATCATGGCGTAAACACTGCTTTCTTATGCCTTGCTGTTACATCATTACGTTAGCTCCGCCCATACAATGTCATGGCCACGCCCATTTTTGCCGCGGCGCACACAGTAACCCCCTCCCCCCCAGTCTTCTTCGCTGCACGCGTTTCTTTTCTGGTGAAATGTTTGCCCGCATTGCGTTTATTTTGTACTGACATGTTGCCCGCATTGCGTTTATTTTTTACTGACATGTTTGCCCGCATTGCATTTATATTATACTGACATGTTGCCCGCATTGCGGTTATTTTGTGTTGACATGTTGCCTATTGCGTTTATTTTCTGGTGTCCGGGATAACGGTTACTGCATTTATTATTTAATGGTCATAGATGGCTATGTTTGCTGCTTTGTGGTTACGGTATACTATTAGCATCACACAGTTTCTGCACACCCATGATGCAAAGTCTCGTTTGTCCACATCATGGCGTAAACACTGCTTTCTTATGCCTTGCTGTTACATCATTACGTTAGCTCCGCCCATACAATGTCATGGCCACGCCCATTTTTGCCGCGGCGCACACAGTAACCCCCTCCCCCCCAGTCTTCTTCGCTGCACGCGTTTCTTTTCTGGTGAAATGTTTGCCCGCATTGCGTTTATTTCGTACTGACATGTTGCCCGCATTGCGTTTATTTTTTACTGACATGTTTGCCCGCATTGCATTTATATTATACTGACATGTTGCCCGCATTGCGGTTATTTTGTGTTGACATGTTGCCTATTGCGTTTATTTTCTGGTGTCCGGGATAACGGTTACTGCATTTATTATTTAATGGTCATAGATGGCTATGTTTGCTGCTTTGTGGTTACGGTATACTATTAGCATCACACAGTTTCTGCACACCCATGATGCAAAGTCTCGTTTGTCCACATCATGGCGTAAACACTGCTTTCTTATGCCTTGCTGTTACATCATTACGTTAGCTCCGCCCATACAATGTCATGGCCACGCCCATTTTTGCCGCGGCGCACACAGTAACCCCCTCCCCCCCAGTCTTCTTCGCTGCACGCGTTTCTTTTCTGGTGAAATGTTTGCCCGCATTGCGTTTCTTTTCTGATAAAATGTTTGCCCGCATTGCGTTTCTTTTCTGATGAAATGTTTGCCCGCATTGCGTTTCTTTTCTGGTGAAATGTTTGCCCGCAATGCGTTTCTTTTCTGGTGAAATGTTTGCCCGCATTGCGTTTCTTTTCTGGTGAAATGTTTGCCTGCATTGCGTTTCTTTTCTGGTGAAATGTTTGCCCGCATTGCGTTTATTTTGTACTGACATGTTGCCCGCATTGCGTTTATTTTGTACTGACATGTTTGCCCGCATTGCGTTTATTTTATACTGACATGTTTGCCCGTATTGCGTTTATTTTGTACTGACATGTTTGCCCGCATTGCGTTTATTGTCTGGTGAAATGTTTGCCCGCATTGCGTTTATTTTCTGGTGAAATGTTTGCCCGCATTGCATTTATTTTGTGCTGACATGTTGCCCGCATTGCGTTTATTTTGTACTGACATGTTTGCCCGCATTGCGTTTATTTTGTACTGACATGTTTGCCCGCATTGCGTTTATTTTGTACTGACATGTTTGCCCGCATTGCGTTTATTTTGTACTGACACGTTTGCCCGCATTGCGTTTATTGTCTGGTGAAATGTTTGCCCGCATTGCGTTTATTTTCTGGTGAAATGTTTGCCCGCATTGCGTTTATTTGGTACTGACATGTTGCCCGCATTGCGTTTATTTTGTACTGACATGTTTGCCCGCATTGCGTTTATTTTCTGGTGAAATGTTTGCCCGCATTGCATTTATTTTGTACTGACATGTTTGCCCGCATTGCGTTTATTTTGTACTGACATGTTGCCCGCATTGCGTTTATTTTTTACTGACATGTTTGCCCGCATTGCGTTTATTTTGTACTGACATGTTTGCCCGCATTGCATTTATTTTATACTGACATGTTGCCCGCATTGCGGTTATTTTGTGCTGACATGTTGCCTATTGCGTTTATTTTCTGGTGTCCGGGGTAACGGTTACTGCATTTATTATTTAATGGTCATAGATGGCTATGTTTGCTGCTTTGTGGTTACGGTATACTATTAGCATCACACAGTTTCTGCACACCCATGATGCAAAGTCTCGTTTGTCCACATCATGGCGTAAACACTGCTTTCTTATGCCTTGCTGTTACATCATTACGTTAGCTCCGCCCATACAATGTCATGGCCACGCCCATTTTTGCCGCGGCGCACACAGTAGCCCCCTCCCCCCCCCAGTCTTCTTCGCTGCACGCTCCTCAGTCCTCCCCACTTTTCGCCCCCCCCGCCCCCCTCCCCGTCCCCGTCCCAGGTTGGACCCACAAAAATCTAGTCACTCTATTTATATGCATATTTAATATTTTCTAAGTACATTTTTGTTAAATAAAAGCAATTCAGGCTGTATGCAGAATGTGTTTTATGGGCTGGTGCACACCGAGCGGCTTTTTCAGCGTTTTCAGATCCACTTGCGGCTGCGGATCCGCTTGGTCAATGTATCTCAATGGGGTGGTGCACACCAGAGCTGGAGGCGTTTTGCAGAAACGAATCCTCCCGGGGTGAGGCATTTTTTGGATTTCGGATGCGTTTCTGCCTCCAATGTTAAGTATAGGGAAACCGCAAAACGCCTGTAAAACCGCTTGATGTAGCGGATTTTGATGCGGATGCGTTTTTTAGAAGCATGCGCACTTCCAGGTCAAAGTGTACTTCCTGTGTGGCAGATTTGCATGAGGGATTGTAGACTGCGCAGGAGGAAGATGGCAGCAAGGTGGTTTACCACTGAAAACGTAATAATTAAGATTCAAAACAACCCAGAACTGTATGATAAGTCATTGCCTGGATATAAAGACCGCCAAAGGGCTCATGAAATCTGGAACAACATTGCCAAAGATTTTCTTGGAGAAAAATGGAATACTTTGAGCCAAAAGGGCAAGGATTCTAAGAGTAAGTATATTTGTACATTTTTATTTTTTAATTTTCATTCTGCACTTTGCCGACAACATATCATCACCCCTCCCCTAAATGACTAATTCACCAATTAGAACTTTCATTATCACAGGTCTCTAGCAAAGCTGTTCTCTCTATAGCCATCTCTAATTTTAAGCAGCAGGTACATGTGTGTGTATGTACTCACATGTATTATGAGATAGGGTGCTATTTGACACTTTAGAGTGTAATGAATGATATAGACATACAACACGGTTTCAAGAATGTTTATTTGCACAATAATGATCATCAGGTAATGTAAGTAAATCGCACCCTGCAGGTTTTTAATTTCTTAAAGTTATGGCACAAAATAATCAGCTAATTTGTCTCTGTTTTGAATGGCAGAAATCGGACCACGTAAAGTAGCTGGTGGTAAATTTACTAGAGCACTGTTTGTAATATCCCCCTCTTCCTCCTCCATGGTCATGCTATCTAGTGTTCTCACATAATTATGCAAAATACATGTTGCCTTCACAACTGTTATAGCATACTTTGGTTGCATTTTTAGTGCAGTGTGATAAATGCGCCATTTGTTTGCAAGAATTCCAAACGCACATTCTACTACTTGTCTGGCTTTGGTCAGGCGGTTAACAAATACAATTTTTTTTCTGATTCATATCTCTTTGTGCATATGGTCTCATAACATGTTCAGACAGTGCAAAAGCCTCATCAGCCACAAACACACAGGGGTAAGGTGGTTCTAGGGTGTCAGGCCAGGGGCGTGGTGGTGGTAAAGTCATCTGGCCTGTGCGAAGCTTCAAGCCAAATCGACTGTGCTGGAAGACTGAGGAATCATGGGAACTTCCGTAAGCCCCAACATCCACATAGATAAATTTCAAATTAGGATCCACCACAGCCATGACAACAAGTGAGAAGAATTTCTTATAATTGTAATACAGACTGCCAGTGAATGCAGGCATAACCAGTCTGACATGTTTCCCATCAACTGCTCCAAGGCAGTTAGGGAAATCATGTTTTTGCCAAAAAAGCTGCATGTTAGCCTCCCACATAGGTACGTCAGGAGTTGGCATAAATTCCGGTTGCAGTACTTTCCAGATCAATTTGCAGGTGTCCAAAACTAGGTATCGGACTGTACTTCTTCCCATGAGGAATTGGTAATGAAGTGCTGCATATGAATGCCCTGTTGCCAGAAATCTGCAAAAGAAAAGAAATAACATGTATGTTTATTTTTATTCCTAGTTGGCCTCCTGCGGACAAGATGGAAGTCGGTCAGAGATAGTTACAAAAAGAAGATCGAAAAGCAATATCATGAATCCAAGAGTGGGTCTGGAAGTTCACAGCGAACAAAATACAAATATTGTGGCATATTAGAATTCCTACGAAAACATCATGAAGCGGCTGAGTAAGTATGGCGTAAATGTTAACCTATTGCAATGTTGGACAACTTCGCCAATAGAACAGTGAAGGAAGTAGTAGCCCCAGAATGCAATTTATTCGTGTTTAACGCATAATCTGCCATCAGTCTACCTACGTAGCTTAATGTAAGCATGGCATAGGTCCTGTTTAAAGTGAATATGACATGACCGGAATATGGACTGTTCATTACACAACATTACAGTTGCCTGACAGTCCTGTTGATATTTTTGTCTGCAGTAGTGTCTGCATGCATCACACATCTGTAACACACATCTACCTAAAACATTGCAAGTTGACTCAGTGCAGCTTTGCTCTATGCTTGATCAGGGGCTGTGTCTAAAAGCTATGTACACAAATTATCACAAAAATAGACAGGCAACTGCTATTGTTTGGCAATGAAAGATGCATCGCATTGTGCGAATATATTTGCTTTTACATCCATGGCCACTATTAAAAAAACTAATGTTGTGCTTTTCCCTTACCAAAGAACTGAAGATAGCCTACCACCTGATCCTGAGGAGGACGATTTAGAGGTGACCCCGCACACCAACAGTGATTTTGAAGGGGAAGAAAACACTCCACAGGATGTTGACACTGCTACAGTGGAAGACAGTGACTCTACTACCCCAGATCACACACCACACAGCCCAGCGAGTAGTCGGACACGCACAACTGTCAGGTGTAGTAGAGGTGTGAGGCTAGCTACACAAGGCAGGAGAATAGGAAGAGGTATGAGCAGGGCTGAATACGACCAGAAGCTGATTAGTTCAATAGAAAAGGCTGTTGATCATATGGAGAAGCGAGAGGATGAAATGAAACAGCTTAAAGAGCCATGCACACAGTATATTTTAAGTTTGGTGCCATTATTACAAAAAGACCCACCTGATAAGCAATTGGCAGCCAGACATACCATCTCTGAGACACTGGGGAGATTCTTAGCACCTGAGAGCCGTGCAGATGACAATGTACACAACTACTTGCAGCAACCACACCTGCCTGCTTCCAGTCAACAATATAATGCATACCCACAACTCTCTTACCATATGCAACGTAGTTATGACCCACCGCATTACCCACCAATGCATTTGCCAAACATGCCATATGGTCAACAGCCTCATTACTCTATGCCTCCACCTCAGCGCCCTGATCAAGGTAGTCGGTTTCAAACATCATCTATACACAGTGACTCTTCAGTGTACACTGATTTAACATCTCACAGCCAGCCACAAACCAATGCTGATTCAGCTACACCTGCTTACAATCATGGCCCTGGTAGCATGTGTGATTTGCTATCACAACATGACTAGTACTTTTGTTATTTGCTCTTTTATATTTTGTGTTATGCTCTGATTTTGTCCTTATTTTACATTACCTCAATGTTATGAGGAGTCGTTCAGTTGGTGTGATTGCTAGGCGAATGTTAGTGTCTTGGCGTTGAAGGGCATCCTTCAGTTTGGACAAAAGGGCATCAAAACTGCAAAAAAAAATTCCATGCTTATGTTCTGATATACTGCTGTTTGTTATATAAACATTTTTATTTTGTGGCATATTACTTTTGTTGATGAAAAACAAGTATGGGCAACACATGTCCAATATCATACAGTATTTGCCCAGAACAACAAACCATTAAAGCTAAAGATGTGGTTCAAACATTGCTTCATTACTGTGTCCCAGATGGTGATTGTTGCTTGACAGTCATATACTTAATTAAGTATGCTCCAGGAGTATGTAAGGTCATAATATGCTCCAAATCTTATGTGTAAACTATGGATATATACTATAGTAGTTACTGGCTTCTGAAAATGAGCTGGAGGCCTTATGCATTGAATGCATAACACACCAGGATCAAGTATAACAGTAATTTGGTTAGCTCATGTATACACCTGATTGATTAATGTGTTGTGTTTCAGATTTCTGTCAAACACAGTTAACTAAGGGGCAAAAAGTGCTTCAAATACCATTCCTCCCCAAAATACTTAGCCCCATGATAAAGATAACTGGAAACTATTCTTACCTGGACACAGACATTCGGGTGTAGCCAAAAACCTTGTCTGGATGCTGCCTCAAATCTCTATACAGGGTCCTAAATTGACCCATCCTGCGCCGCTGTTGTAGCATGGGATGCACCCAGAATCTCCGTGTCCTTGGCCTACGTCTCATATATGCTGCTACACAGAGCAATAACAGCACATCAGGAAACATTTTCAAAAACAAGTAACTCTTCTCTCAAAACCACAGTGTCACCTCTCCTGAACTAACCCACAATGTTGTTAAGGACCCCACCCTTTTTATATTGTTTTTTTCACTTCAATTGCTCAATGTGCTTCACATGTGTCATCAATATATCTCACTTTAACCCTTTGTTTAAGGTCTTTCAACCTCTTTACATGAAAAACGCAAAACGCAAACCGCTTCAAAAAACGCTAGCAAAAACGCATGCAAAAACACAAAACGCTTGCAAAATGCGCCCAAAACGCGTTTCAAAATAACAAAAAGCGTTGCAAAAAACGCTAGCGTTTTGCGGATCTGCTAGCGGTTTTTGGTGTGCACCAGGCCTAAATGTTTATTGATCAATAAGTTATTAAAATCATTAAGGGACTGGATTTTGGCAGTGGGTACTTATCCGTTAGCCGGGCGCATCCTCTAGGTGGCGACAAAACTCCACCAGAGTTACATCTTTCCCTACTATCCATGTCGGCCTGGAGGGGGAATAGTAATTAGCGCCACCTGCTGGATGCGCCCGGCTAACGGATAAGTGCCTGGCAGTGTTTTTGGATCCCCGACAATCCAAAAAAACACTTTGCCAATGTAACAAGTGTTGGGGCAGGGCCAGATTTGTACTCTTTACCGCCCAAGGCCGCTGTCGCCAGCCACCCCCTCCCGTATAGGTAGCCAGATGACTCCTCCCCTCTTTCCCTCCAGTATAGGTAGCCAGATGACTCCCTTAATCCCTCCTTCTCTCACTCCCCCCTTTCAGTATAGGTAGCCAGTTCGTCTTCACACCGCAGCAGCCATCAGTGTCGCTCATTTCTCCGCTCGTCTCCAGCGCAGAAGCTTTCGCTTCCTTTCCGTCTCCAATGCTGCCAAGTCCGTAGCTGCCCAACACAATGCAAACGTGCACAGAGAGCAAGATGGCTGCTGCACAGGCCGCTGGCAGCAGAGTACCACGGTCAGGCACTCGCCTGTTCTCCCTGCATTGCAGCATTTCCTAGCTTGCAAATGCTGCATAAATTCAGCCTGCTGCTTGGTGCCCCTACTCCTGTGGTCCCCTAGGCCATGGCCTAGGTGGCCTTGGCCTAAATCCGGCCCTGGTTGGGGGACCCACTAGTGCGATTGCAATTAGAATTAATCACAATTGCAGGACACGCAGCATTTTGGGGGCATTAGCTCTCAATGCTGTATAAAGAAGTGATGCAAAATTGCCTTGAAACGAGATTTTGCAGCGGTCTGGGGGCCAAGTGTTTAGAATTTTAAATAAAGTTAATTATTCTTACATGACCGGCCTGTAGCCCCACATCCTAGCAGAAAATGTCACAGGTGCTTCTCTGATTGGTCCAAGAAAAGCACCTATGACCTCTTTCATTAGGGGGCGGGGCTATGGACAGATGACAGACATTGAGACACCTGGTAAGTGTAATTTGAAAAAAAATAAAACATTAATCGAAAGAGATGTGCAATTTACTGTAAAGCACTTACACATCAGACCCAAACGGTATCCCAATCACACTAGAAATCGCTGCGCACAGTGCTTGCTAGAAATGGAGCGAACGGATCGCTGGCGGACAGTTCCCGGTGAATTTCTGCTATTCGCGTTCTCTGCCCCCTATACATAATCATGGAGCCTAACTATGACCCCTTACCTCACAGTCAGCAGACACATAGCAGCCAATCAGCTAGCACCCCCTCCTGGAACCCCCACTCCCCTATCAAAAAGCAGTTGCGATGGCCATATTGCATTCATTTTCTGCTGGCTGCTGACTGTTACGCACCATTCACACTTGAACGTTTTGCCGGCGATTTTGGCAAAATGCTCAAGCGCTAGAGCTTTTTAAAGCGCTAGTGCAATAATACCCAAAACGCAAATTTGTAGTCTGCACCATTTTCAGGCGATTTTCTGGCGTTTAGTGCTATAGAAGAGCTAAACGCGATTGTGAAAAGATCGCCAAGTGTGAATGGCGATTTTTTTTCGCGTTAATCGCCAAAAATCGCCTGAGCAAAACGCTAGCAAAAGTGCCAGCATTTTGAGTTTTGCAAGTGTGAATGGGCCCTCAGTTAGAGCAGGGTCAAATTTGCTGCAGATAGGTAGGGAACGCATTAGCTAGGCCTGTGTTCTTGTCCCTCACTTGCTGTGAAAGCATCCCAAACAGCCCTTTTGAGGGCTAGCACATCAGTCTCCTGTGTTTCTTTGGTGTGTGACTCTCCACAGCTCACTGACACCCAGAGCTGTGTGCACACTACTGCTGATGCCTCATTATGTTACAGGCACAGAACCACTCCAGTGCATTAATATTTCACTGTGTTCTGATAGTACTATTGCATTCCTCTGTGTGTGACACTCCACAGCCCACTGACACCCAGAGCTGTGCATAATGTGATTTTCCTTTAGGGATTAAAACCCGACTTTTCGTCAACTCTGTCATTTTTGGTGAGACTTTTGGCATGGATTCCCCTCTGACATGCCACAGTCCAGGTGTTGAAATAACTTTTCCATCACTTGAAATAACTTTGAAATAACTTTTCCATCACTTTTGTGGCCAGAAACAGTCTTTGCAGGTTTTAAAATTCGCCTGCCCATTGAAGTCTATGGCGGTGACATGTTCGCGAAAATTTGCGGAAGTTCGTGTTCGCTGTTTGCGAGCAGAAAATTCTATGTTATATAGAGCTTGCGCGATTTAAAAGCACTGCAGCAATTCCTAGTGGGTTCCAGCACTGATAGTTGTTGCAAATCCTATTGATTATCATTCCAATGCATCTGTCAAAGGATGCGAGTGAAAAGTCGTTTCTTGAAGGTGATATGTTGGAGGCAAGTAAAATGATCAAATTTTATGGACCTGAGTGACTTTGAGAGTGTGTTCCCACTATAGCCTGGTATACACATCCAATTTTGATTGGCCACTGAGTGTCCAATTATACCACTTCCGTGTAGTATGAGAGCTTGACTACAAAATCTGTTCATAGTATTCAAACTTTTGGCGTTCATAGTACGTGGAAATGGTAAAACTGGGCATTGAATACCCAATTAAAATTGGATGTGTGTACCACCCTTATCACTGCCTATGCAGTTGTATGGGCATGTTCACTAGCGATTGATGGGGCGCTTTGTAAGCAATTTTAGGAGCGATTTTCCTGCTCCTATGCAATGCATTAGAGTGGAAAAACTCCCAAAATGCTGCATGTCCTGTGATTGCAATTGCTCCAGTGGGATCTGCTCCATCCACTTACATTGGCAAAGCGTTTTGGTAAATCGCTAGTTATTGAAAGTGATCACAAAATGCTGCCAAAACCGCTCAAGTGGGTCCCAGCCCTAAGGTTGTGTTGCTGTATGTGAACCTTCTGCTCATGTAATTGTAAGGCACATTGCTGCATTGGAACGGACCATGTTACCCCAGTGCACCTTCTACAGTGCATTACTGGATAACGTGCTAAAACGCACATGTTGATGCTATGAAAATAACATGCATGTTAACATGCAGAGTTTTTCCATTGGATATTGTTGATCATGGAGACATTTCAGTGATAAGAACGTTGCTTCTTTCTGGCTCATTAATTCTTTCTCATTTGGGAACATGTTCTGTAATTTTCATGGGCTGCCTTCTAATGTAGTTTCCATGCATACTAGATGTACTTTGCTAATGAACGATACATTTTGTACATTTTTAAGATATATATAATTTTTTTAAAGCCATTTATGTTAACAGAAAGCAGTAATTCAGAATGTGTATTAAACAACCACACTATTAAGAGCACTGACAGATGGTGCAAATAACATTGATTATCTCATTAAAATAGCACCAGTCAAATGTTGTATTAGATTAAGCTGAAAGTGAAGTCAATTCTTGAAAGAGATGTGTTAGAAGAAGGAAAAAAACAGCAAATGTGAGGACCTGAATGAATGAAATTTAAGCACACCTGAACGAAAAATTGTTCAGACAGAGGCACTTGGCATAGTACCAGACCTGTTTTGTATATGCTCCATCTTTGCCTGAGGAAGCGGATCACTATCGTGAAACGCGTTGTATTTTACTGGAGTTTGTAAATAAATTGTTTTGCTGAAAATTGATCGGCATTTTCTTGTGTCTGCCCGGAGGATGTAAGTCCACCACTTACCTCTCATTTTAAATGTTTTAGATCTTTTTATCCTTCTGGCGCCTCTGTATCCATACTACGTCATACATATCCACTCTTGATGAAGGGGTGTTACCCCTTTTTTCCTTGATCTAAGGAGAGCGACTTCTTAATCCTGAGTGGGGGGCAGGTCTAATCTCCTCACCTGCTGATATAGTGGTTGCCTATGCGGTAACCCTGACTTGTGAGTAGAAACCAGAAGAAGAATCGCACACCACTATGGAGGTGCAGGACCGTAAATACAGTCAATAGCAAATCCAGAAGGTCCACACACACTTATTCAATGAACGTGACACAATTCCATTCCATAGACCAACGATTCGTTTCGGGGCCCCGAGGGGTCTCCTTTGTCAAGGTAATAACACAGAATGGTAACCACAAAGTTACGAATCAAATGGTTGGTCTATAGGATGGAATTGTGTCAAGTTCATTGAATAAAAGCAGACTTGGTCTACAAGTGAGTGTGCGGACCTTCTGGATTTGCTATTGACTAACGTGTGAGTATACTGCACAAACTCTTTCCACACACCTTCATTTGCCAGTGCATACTACACTATATTGGACTCTTGGTATCCCTCTTTTTGTTTTTCCTGAACAAAAAATTGGATTTTTACTTATCTGAGGGTTCTTCCTAGAGATAGCACGAACGGCTAGTATTCGCGCGAACAACACCCATTCACATCGAAATGCGAACTTTATGCGAGTTTGACCCCGCCCCCTATACTACATAATTGGACTAAACTTTGACCCTCTACATCAGTCAGCAGACAGATGGCAGCCAAGCAGGCTGCACTCCCTCCGGGAGAACCCCCCCTTATATAGTCAGCAGCGTGGGCCATTTTCTTACTCTGTGTGCTGCTGTATTAGTGCGGGAAGGGAGGGACATTGGAGAGATAGGGAAAGCGATAGTTAGGAGGTCTGTTAGCTTGCTCCTTGCTGATATTTATCGCTGAAAAGCACCCCAAAACAGCTCTTTTGAGAGCTAATGTTCTTGTGATGTGTTTTTTTTTGTGTGGCCCACTGACACTGGCTGCATATACAGCCCTGTCTGTTGCAGCTGGCCCTTGCTAATTGCTATACTGTGCCAGGCCCAGCACATTCAGTGCCTACCTTTTTACTGCACCTGTGTGACTGCTGCACATTGTATTATAATACCAGTCACTGCATACCTTTCACTGCACCTGTGTGACAGCACATTGTTATACCAGCAGTCACTGCATACCTTTCACTGCATCTGTGTGACCGCATGCTGTTTTATATACCAGCAGTCGGTGCATCCATTTTCACTGCACCTGTGTGACTGCACATTGTTCATCTAGCAGTCACTGCATACCTTTCACTGCACCTGTGTGACTGCACATTGTTATACCAGCAGTCACTGCATACCTTTCACTGCACCTGTGTGACTGCACATTGTTCTACCAGCAATCACTGCATACCTTTCACTGCACCTGTGTGACTGCACATTGTTATACCAGCAGTCACTGCATACCTTTCACTGCATCTATTATAGCAGTGGCCGCTATAATAATTTTTCTGGTGCGTGTACATGCCTACCTAATTTTTCTGGCTGCACTACGGCTGCAACAACAAAACAAAAGGCATGTACATGTGTCAATTCCCCTTCGTGATCATTACCTTGCCGCGGTGAAGGGGCTCGCGTATCACAATAAAGCAATGACCGGCTATATGAGTGTGTTGGGGGGCACACCTGACCCAAGATAATAAGGTCGTTGCTTCATTGTGAACAGACCAAATTGGATCAGCTGGACACTCAGTCACTGTTGTTCTGTCATTGAGCTACCTCAGCCCGACCATATGGGTTTGAAAACCGCCATCGCCTGCACTCTCGCCATGGTGCGCACCAGTCCAGCATGGTCATCACTACACAAACAGCTGTTTGCGGTGCGTTACACAGTGAGTTTGGTCTGTCAGTGTGAAGCAGTACACTAATTACACTACCTGATTGATGTAAACACACGCAAGAAGTTTTAAAGCACTTTATGCCTGCAATTTAGCAATGCAATGTGATTTCTGCCCTTAAAACCCTGCTGTGCGTCAAATCCTGAATTTTCCCCGGGACTTTTGGTGTGTATCCTACTCCACCATGCCCCCCTCCAGGTGTTAGACCCCTTGAAACATTTCCATCCCTTTTGTGGCCAGAATTAGTGTTTGTAGTTTTGAAAGTTCGCCTGCCCATTGACGTCTATTGCAGTTGCAGAAGTTTGCGTTTGATGTTCGCGAACCTAAAATCGGAGTTTCGTGCCATCTCTAGTTCTTCCAGCCCCCCATAGTGTGTCAGGTCCCTCAGCGTCCCCTGGGCCCCTTTCAGTCTCCCGCTGTCAGCTCCATCTGCGACTGGAGCTCTATTGCGCATGCGTGGCCCTATCTCTGCACACACACAATCGCGCTCTCTTCGCCAGGAGCATTCTGTTCATGCATAGATCATTCTTTTGAGCACCGTTGCCAGTGACGGGAAATCATCAGAGCTGGTCAGAGTATCTTTAGAATTCATAACAGACTCCAGTAACATGGATGTTTTCTGTAGTACATAATATTCAGCCAGACTTGTTAGCATGTTTCAGTGTTTTCACTTAATTGTTATTTTAGATCTTTATTTTTTTTATTTCATATATACTCCATTTATGAGCAGAGTTAAATTATTTAAAATACCGTAAACACATGATGTACCTGCAAAAGAATATGACATACTTACCTCGCCGTCAGTTCCTCTCAGAAGCTCACCATTTTCTTCTTACAACGATTCATTCCAGTTCTGTCAAGAATTTGTCAGAACTGAAATATATCAGTTGCTGTCAGTTATATATCAGTTGTTGTGTGTTATAACTGACAGGACAACTGATGAGCAAGGTAATGTCCATGTTTCCCTATGGCTCAAGTGGGCGATATTATAGTTTAACAGTGTGATGACCAGGAAGCTGTTATTAGGTAATGGACATTTTCAAAATGGGGGATGGAGAATTCCATTGATTACAGTGGACAAACAAGATGCAGGAGTGGAAAAAGAGATTGATGAGTGGACTAGAGGGGGAGGCAGGCCCGGATTTACCTCACAGGAGCCTATAGGCACAGATGTCCTGGCACCCTAGACTTCTACCTCCATGAGCCTACAATCCCCCACCAAACTGCACCACAAGTGTGCTGGCTGGCCCAGCTGTCACTCCTCCCTTACTTTCCTTGCCCATAATAGGTAGCTACAGGTGTCCCTTAGTATTAGGTAGCCCAAAGTTACTCAATATTAAGTAGGTCACTCAATATTAAATAGCTAGAGGTGCCCCTCAGTATTAGGTAGCCAGTGGAACCTCATTATTAAGTCGCTAGAGGTTCCCCTGACTGAAGGGAGATCTTGTCAGTGGAATGCCGAGACCCGGGTGAGTTACCTCTCATTTACACTGTGCTTGGGACTCTGCATAAGGAAGGGAGGAGGGAGGGGCTTCGGGGAAGGGAGTGAGATGCCTTTTCACCATCAGGCGCCTGTAGGCACGTACCCATAGTGCCTTATTTGTAAATCCAGCTCTGGGGGAGGTAAGTATGACCTATGTTTGTTTATTTTGACTTTTTATTTTCAGTTCAGGTTCACTTTAAGCTGAGACAGAAGGGAAAACATGGGAAACTATCCACACACTTTAAAACAGACATTTCGGATGCAGAAGCATCACTGCACATAAAACGTAACATTTGGGAATCAGCCGGTATATTTAGATTTGTGCTGGCAGATGGGTTTTATCCGTAGTGGAAATATAAATCTTACCCATAAATAAACCATCATAGGATTCTTTATCCCTGCGGTGACTACAATATGATGAACTCTGTACAGCTAGCTGCTGAACGACAGCCACAGATAGAGACCTATGAACAGCAAGAGTTCTCATTGATATGCAGCTAATAATGAGTAAACCTTAATGATATGCGCTCTGCTCCATGCTGATCCTCCTGCTTGTGACGGGATGAAGGGCTAATCACAGTCCCCCAGGAACCGCTCACCCCCTTTCTACAAAATCCAGCTAATAAGTAAAAAACGTTCCGTGCTCTTTCTGTGTGATTACAGCAGAGGGTTTCGGCTTGTTCTACATGCTCCCCAAGGCTTACTGTTGGCAGGTTCAGGGGGTATTACTGTTCCTCATAGCAGTGGAAAGGTTTTGTAAATAATAATCCTTGTGGAAAAACAGATCTTGCCAAAGAATTATAGTTATTTGAAACATGAAGATTTTGAGGAAAGCATTTGTACACTGTTACAGTGAACCCGAGGTGAAAATAAACTCATGAGAAAAACTATTATATTATCTTCCTACTCCTAAAAATGACTGTTTTTAAAGTATCCCAGGGTTTTCCTTTAGCAGCGTTTTAAGGGCAGAAATCACACTGCATGCTAAATTGGAGGCCTAAAGTGCTTTAAAACATCTTGCATGTGTATACATCAATCAGGTAGTGTAAATTAGTGTACTGCTTCACACTGACACACCAAACTCACTGTGCAACGCACCGCACACAGCTGCTTGTGTAGTGACGGCCGTGCTGGACTGGTGCGCACCATGACGAGAGTGCAGGCCATGGCGGTTTTCAAGCCCATATGGTCGCCGGGCTGAGGTAGCTCGATGACAGAACAACAGTGACTGTCCAGCTGATCGAATGTGGCCCGTCCACAATGAAGCAATGATCTTATTATCTTTCCTCATCATCTGACTCCTCCTCCTCCCCACTCTGTGCTGCCGCAGGTGTTGAGGAAACATCTGCTTCTGCTGAGAATTGATTCCACAACTCTTCCTCCTGTTCCTGTTCACGCTCCTCCACAGATCCACCGCTCTATGCACGGCACGCTCCAGGAAGAAAGCATATGGGATCAAGTCGCTGATGGCGCCTTCACTGCGACTCACCAGGTTTGTCACCTCCTCAAATAGCCGCATGAGCCTGCAGGCATTTCGCATCAGTGTCCAGTACTTCGGCCAGAACTTCCCCATCTCCCCAGACCGTGTCCTTTGACTGTAGTTGTAGAGATACTGTTTGACGGCTTTCTCCTGTTCTAGCAGGCGGTCGAACATCAGGAGGGTCAAATTCCAGCGAGTTAGGCTATTGCAAATCAAGCATCTCACCGGCAAGTTGTTTCTCTGCTGAATATCGGCAAAGCGTGCCATGGCCGTGTAAGACTGCCTGAAATGCCCGCACACCTTTCTGCAACAAGCAAACTGCAGCGAGTCCCTGTGGAATAGGCCTAGTCAGGTCTATGTTGCCGGTGCACAATCCCTCTGTGGGTCACCACTCCACACACGGTTCAATGTAGTAAATATGAAGGAGGCACTCAATTGGCTTCAAACTTGCGTTTTATCAAATTCCAGTAATACACGATATGTTTCGGGGCATATCCCCTTCATCAGGCGTACATATATTGAATGGCACACAGTGAATAAATACATACTTCTAACCACCACACCCTAAATTGGACCACCTCCATCTTGTCAGCTGACAAGTCAACTGATCACTGACATCACACAGTCTTGTTAACCCCTTAGGGCACTAATCAGAGGCATTACTATATCCGTCTACCTCGGTAAACCTGATTAACAAATCAAATTACTGCATCTTAGGTAAACCTAATACAGACAATACTGCGAAAAACTTCTGTTGCAAATATTTGGACCACAGATCCATCTTACCACCCTTCAACCGACACCCCCAACCAATCACGATGGTGTGTGTCCCATTAATACCTGGGGATTGGAGAGAGAGAGAAATTAAGTCAGTAACACATAATACAGCATCATAAAAAACATTTCAAGCTGAACATTTCATTCATCCCCTTGGGGTTGATGGACTCCAACTTTCTCATCCACCGGGCCTCCTTCTGAACGAGAATCCGGTCTCTGTTCTCACCTCTCTGCAGCGGTGGTACGTGGTCCAAAACTAGCCATCTTAACTGTGACACCCTATGTCCGCATTCAAAAAAATGTCGGGCTACTGGGGTGTCACAGCTTTTTTCTCCTGGCTTATAACCACGAATGTCACCCTTATGCTCCTGAATCCTAGATTTTACTATTCTGGTGGTTTTACTTAGAACATCCCACAAGGGCATTTCAAGGCATAAACAACAAACATGCTGTTGCATGTATACATTGAGTTAATCTTTATTCTGACACCAGAGTATGGATGTTCAACATAAGCGCCTTTTATAATTGCATGGCAGCAATTACACTCATAGTTACATAGTTATTTTGGTTGAAAAAAGACATACGTCCATCGAGTTCAACCAGTATAAAGTACAACACCAGCCTGCTCCCTCACATATCCCTGTTGATCCAGAGGAAGGCGAAAAAACCCTTACAAGGCATGGTCCAATTAGGCCCTAAAGGGAAAAATTCCTTCCCGACTCCAGATGGCAATCAGATAAAATCCCTGGATCAACATCATTAGGCATTACCTAGTAATTGTAGCCATGGATGTCTTTCAACGCAAGGAAAGCATCTAAGCCCCCTTTAAATGCAGGTATAGAGTTTGCCATAACGACTTCCTGTGGCAATGCATTCCACATCTTAATCACTCTAACTGTAAAGAACCCTTTCCTAAATAAATGGCTAAAACGTTTTTCCTCCATGCGCAGATCATGTCCTCTAGTCCTTTGAGAAGGCCTAGGGACAAAAAGCTCATCCGCCAAGGTATTATATTGCCCTCTGATGTATTTATACATGTTAATTAGATCCCCTCTAAGGCGTCTTTTCTCTAGACTAAATAAACCCAGTTTATCTAACTTTTCTCGATAAGTGAGACCTTCCATCCCACGCATCAATTTTGTTGCTCGTCTCTGCACCTGCTCTAAAACTGCAATATCTTTTTTGTAATGTGGTGCCCAGAACTGAATTCCATATTCCAGATGTGGCCTTACTAGAGAGTTAAACAGGGGCAATATTATGCTAGCATCTCGAGTTTTTATTTCCCTTTTAATGCATCCCAAAATTTTGTTAGCTTTAGCTGCAGCTGCTTGGCATTGAGTACGATTATTTAACTTGTTGTCAATGAGTACTCCTAAGTCCTTCTCCAAGTTTGATGTCCCCAACTGTATCCCATTTATTTTGTATGGTGCTAGACCATTAGTACGTCCAAAATGCATGACCTTACATTTGTCAACATTGAATTTCATCTGCCATGTATGTGTCCATATAGCCATCCTATCCAGATCCTGTTGCAAAATGACACTATCTTCCTGAGAGTTGATGATTCTGCACAATTTTGTATCATCTGCAAAAATAGCAACATTGCTCACTACTGCATCTACTAGGTCATTAATAAATAAATTGAAGAGCACTGGACCCAGAACAGACCCCTGTGGGACCCCACTCCAAACAGGGAAAAGTACCCCTTTTCCCTGTCAGATCACTAATACATTGTTTCCTGGTTGACAGATCAACCCTGCTCACCCTGTCACGTATTGTTTTACCTTTCTTGTAGGAGAATAAAGGTGGCTCAGTGAATAGCATTCCAAAACTTGGGTCATGCTGAAGTATGGGCCAATACTTCATAACGACCCCCTTAATCATTCCAGACTGTTTACAGAATGTCTGCACGAACGGAATCTTGTTTTTACTCTGGTTGTTCCCCTGTCTACTACTATTCAATAGGTTATCTCTTGAGATTTGAGCCACCTCCTTCTCCACTTTCTCAAGCTCACCTTTCTTGTACCCCTTCTCTAGAAATCTGTTAGTAATCCGTTCTGCAGCAACTCTGTATCCATGGTCTGTGGATGCGACTCTCCTTGCCCTAAGATATTGCCCCTTAGGGATACCTTTCACCACTGCGGAGTTATGGAAACTGTCCGTTCTTAAAAGATTGTTGCGATCAGTCGGTTTCGTATACAAATACGTATGTAACCCCTGGGGTGAAACCAAGATCGCCACATCTAGATAGTGGATAACCTCTGTGGAGTGTTCCAACGTAAATTTAATGGTTGGATGCGCATGATTTGCGTCATCCACCATTTCCCTCAGAGTTTCCACTGGACCCTTCCATAAAATTAGAATATCATCCACAAACCGCAGATACCCATGTATCATGTGACAATATTTGGGATTCTCAATAAACATTGATTTCTCTAGTTTATGCATGAAAAGGTTTGCAAAAGAGGGAGCTACAGGGGACCCCATGCTCGTGCCCTGTTTCTGTAAATAAAAATCATCACAAAATTTTAAGTAATTATTCCTCAGTACTAACTCTAGGCAATCGAGGACAAAGTATATCAGGTGATGGTTCATTGTGGTGTCCAGTAATGCATCTTCTACCACATCCATCCCTTCCTCATGCGGGATTGAGGTGAATAAGCTCTGTACATCAAGTGTGGCTAAAACCAAACCTGACACCTGCCTGAGTGTTCTCAATCTTTGTAGCAAGTCTGTGGTGTCCTTTAAACACACCGGTATTGCCTTTACCAAGTCTTGCAAATACACATCCCCAAATTTAGATAGAGGGTAGAGCAATGACCCTATAGCGGACACAATGGGGCGACCAGGTGGGTTTTCCAGACCTTTATGGATCTTTGGCAATAAGTACAATAAAGGTATTCTAGGAGATTCCACACTCAAAAAGTCAACTGTATTTTTAGTAATGAGACCGTTCAACATTGCATCATTAATCAACATATCAATCTTTTTCTTAATATCCCATGTAGGATCAGCAGCACACTTAACATAGTGACCCTGTATTTGGAGTTGTCTTAGACCTTCTGCAATATAAAGTGCTCTATCCTGAACCACAGTGGCTCCCCCCTTATCTGCTTTCAGGATGATGATTTGATCATTTTGACTTAATGACTGCAGTGCCTTTTGTTCAGATGCACATAGATTCTGGCCTCTCACATCCCCACTTTTGGACCATGCTTTTTTAACCTCCTGCATTACCAAGCTCTCAAAGGTTTTTAACGCTGGTGAAGTAATGTCAGGAATCCATGTGCTCTTATTCCTTAAGACCTCAGTCTGCTGCACAGCTACTGTATCTTTAAAGCACATCTTAAGTTGTAAGTTCCTGATAAAGCGATGGAAGTCTACGTACACCTGATGAAGGGGATATGCCCCGAAACATGTTGTGTATTACTGGGATTTGATAAAACGCAAGTTTGAAGCCAATTGAGTGCCTCCTTCGTATTTACTACACACACCTTCCTGGACTGCTTTAGGACGTCCTGTAAGCTTGGGTACTTAGACACAAATCTCTGAATTATGAGATTCTGCACATGTGCCATGCAGGGTACATATGTCAACTTACCCAAATTCAAAGTCGAAATGAGATTGCCGCCGTTGTCACACACCACATTGCCAATCTCCAGTTGGTGCGGGGTCAGCCACTGATCCACCTGTTTGTTAAGTGCAGCCAGGAGAGCTGCTCCAGTGTGACTCTCGGCTTTGAGGCAAGACATGTCTAAGATGGCGTGACACCGTCGTACCTGGCATGCAGCATAGGCCCTGGGGAGCTGGGGCTGTGTAGCTGGAGAGGAGATCACAGCACCAGTAGAGTTGAACTGCCACTCAGCCAAGGAGGAGGACGACAGTGAAGAGGGTGAAGCAGGAGGAGAGGAGGTGGCAGCAGGCCTGACTGCAAGCCGTGGAGGTGTCACTAGGTCCGCTGCACAGCCACGTACTCCCTGCTTGCCAGCGGTAACCAGGGTGACCCAATGGGCTGTGTAAGTAATGTACCTGCCCTGACTGTGCTTGGCAGACCAGGCATCCGTGGTCAGATGGACCCTTGACCCAATGCTGTGTGCCAGAAATGACACCACTTGCCTCTCAACTTCATGGTACAGTTTGGGTATCGCCTTTTTTGAGAAATAATTGCAGCCGGGTATCTTCCACTATGGTGTCCCAATGGTCACAAATTTTCGGAAGGCCTCAGAGTCCACCAGCTGGTATGGTAACAGCTGGCGAGCTAACAGTTCCGCCAAGCCAGCTGTCAGACGCCGGGAAAGGGGGTGACTGGCAGACATTGGCTTCTTCCGCTCAAAGATTTCCCTCACAGACACCTGGCTGCTGCTGTGGGCAGAGGAGCAGGAACCGCTCAAGGTGAGAGGCGGAGTGGAGGAGGGTGGCTGTGATTGTGAAGGTGCAAGGGAGAAAGCGGCTGAAGATGATGCACCTGAAGGAGGATGAGGAGAAGGAGGGTGGCTTTTCTTTTGTGTGCTGCTTTTCCTCTGGTGCTCTTCCCATTGCATTTTGTGCCTTTTCTCCACGTGCCTTCGTAAGGCAGTTGTCCCTAAGCGGCTGTTGGCCTTTCCACGGCTCAATTTTTGGTGGCAGAGAGAACAGATGGCATTGCTCTGATCTGAGGCAAACACACACAAAAATTTCCACACCGCTGAGCCCCCATGGGGTGTGGGCACTATGGTGGCCTCAGCAGCTGACGTTGAAGGGCATGTTGGCTGGCTGTCCATAGGTGGCGATACATGGCACACTGCCACCAGCTGTTTCTGATGACGAGCTCCCCTTGCTTCTTTCAGCAACTCGTCTCCTCCTACTCCTCACTGACTCCCCCTCTGAACTGTCCCCTTGGTCATCGTGTCTCTTAGGAACCCACGTGCCATCCGTATCATCATAATCATCATCATCATTATCCTCCCTAGCTTCGCTTGCCTGAGACACCTCATAAACTGTACTTCATCATCCTCCTCCTCACACGTTACGTCCATAGTGTCGCCTAACTCAGACAAATGAGGTGGTGTAACTTGCTTAGCGCCTTCATCTCGTAACAATAATGGCTGTGCATCAGTTAATTCGCCACCAAATAATTCCTGCAAAGTGTCAAATGCAGCGGATGTGGTGCTTGTAGTAGCACTGGTGGCTGCGGAAGATGAGGTGTTCTGTGTTAAATAGTCAACCACGTCCTGACAATCTTGGGAGTTGATGGGACGTTCCTTCTTCTGAGCACTATACTTTGGTCCAGGGCCGCATGAAATCATGTCAGCACGACCTCGAACAGACCTGCCGGGTGACCTGCCTCTGGGTCTGCCCCTGCCTCTGCCTCTACCTGTTTTGTCCATATCGGGGGGGATGAAGTGAAAGATATGCACTGACTTGACTAATACAATGTGCAGTCACACAGGTGCAGTGAAAGGTAGGCAGTGACTGGTATTACAATACAATGTGCAGCTGTCACACAGGTGCAGTTAACAGGTATGCACGGAGTGGTATATTACACAGCGTGCGGTCACACAGGTACTGTGAACAATTATGCAATGACTGGTATTACAAATTTGCAGCTGTCACACACACAGGTACCATGAACAGCTGCAGTGACACTGCTTGTGCTCACATAGGTAGGTGGGTGCACTGAACAACAGGTAGGTATATGCAGTGATGGGTATTACAAATGCGTAACTGTCACACACACAGGTACCGAACAGGTACAGTGACACTGCATGCGCTTACGTAGGTAGGTGGGTGCACTGTGAAAAACAGGTAAGTATATGCAGTGATGGGTATTACAATTGTGCAGCTGTCACACACACACACACAGGTACAGTGACACTGCGTGCACTCACGTAGGTAGGTGGGTGCACTGAACAACAGGTAGGTATATGCAATGATGGGTATTACAACTGTATAGCTGTCATACACACAGGTAGTCACTGAATGTGCTGGGCCTGGCAGTGGCACAGTAGGAATTACCAAGGGGCCAAGGTCTCAGCAGCAGCTGCAACTGACTGACAGGGCTGTATATGCAATACAAGTGTCCGTGGGACACACACAAAAAAAAATAGATCACAAGAACAACATTACCTCTCAAAAGAGCTGTTGAGGATGAGGAGTGCTTTTTAGCAATAAGTATCAGCAAGAAAGAGCAACCTAACAAGCCTAACTGTAGCCTAACTAAGCTTTCCCTAATGTCTCTGCAGCACCTCTCCCTTTTCTAATTACTGCAGCCAAACGAGTGAGTGAAATGGCTGACCCTGCCTGCATTTTATAAGGGGGGTGGGGCTCCAGGACGGAGTGTAGCCTGATTGGCTACGCTGTGCCTGCTGACTGTGATGTATAGGGTCAAAGTTGACCCTAATGATGAAGTATAGGGGCGGGTCAAACCGCCATAAAGTTCGCCGTTCACCGCGAACGCGAACCACCGAAGTTTGCGCGAATAAGTTCGCGGGCGAACCGTTCGGGCCATCTCTACTACTACACAGTATTATAGAAACTGTATGGCAGCCTCCTGTTACATGTAATGATGGGTTAACATGGAGCCTCTCCATTGCAAGCAGGTGTCACTTATGTAGAGCCCACAGGGAGAATTTGTGGCTGCTCCAAATATAACTCACAGTATGGCACAGGATAATGCCTGTTTATTTTTATAGTCACAAATGCAAATTACTGTATGTTTATTTCCAGCAGAGAAAAAATAAACCGACAGTAAAGTGACAAGTGGGCAAAAAAAAAGCTAGTTCTTAAAGAATTATTGTTTTTAAATATTCCTATGATTACCTGCAAACCGTTAAGTCCATGATATGAAGGTCTATCAATGTCTTCCGCCAATGTGTGGCGAAAAACGACGCTGACGGTAATTAGCATTGGATGGAGAGAAAAGCCTCGTCTCACAATGACTGCGGAGACAATGACACACCAGGAAGCGCAGTTCAGGCAGGAGATCTGGGATGATTAATACAACAAGTGCACTGCCATATAAATATACAGCATGTCGCATGTTTCTTATTATGGCAGACGGGAATAAAATTATATTCTATCATTTCCGTAATGTCTGAATTATGCCTCTGTGGCTCATCATCTATCAAGCATTAGCGGTGTTATTTTGTCCATTCTTTCACTGGGATATATAAGACACAGGCTGTATTCATTAAATACTGTCTGTGCTGGTCTACAGCAACCAACCACGCCATCCCACTACTGGTAGTTACCATATATTCTATGGCAGCTTATGAGTGGCTGTTACACACAGTATTTTGGGTTTAAAACAAACCTGCATTAATAAGTGGAATACATGGACTGGGGCGTATCTATGGGAAGCAGCCCTTGCAACTGCAGGCGGGCCCAGAAGTTGGGAGAACCCCAAATACTAACCTTCCCTCTCTCAGATTCTCCAGATCCTAATGGCCACACTTGTTTTATGACCCATGTAAGATGGCCCCTTAGGCTGCGAGGGTCACCAAGGGGATACAAAGGAAGGGGTGTGAACATTCAGTGGCCTCATCAAAGGTTTGTTGGGGGGGCATCATGATTTATAGATACACCCCTGAATATGGACTTGTCTGCTATCTGTTTCTTATTTGTGGTCTATAGATTTTCTATTTCATGTTGTTGTCTCTCGTGAGGCAACAGGAAGCAGCATCTAAAAGCAACAGTTTGCCATTGGTTACACAGGGCTCTTTTTTCCTTCATCTATCTTATTTTTTTTCGGTATGTTGGTATGGTGTAGATCAGGGGTCCCCAAACTTTTTCTTTTAAGCGCCAGGTCAACATACTTCAAACTACTGGAGGGCTGGAAGGTACATAAAAATGATGTTGAAAAACATTACATTGAGTCTAGGCATTGATCCCCCCCCCCCCCCCTCCAATTATGCCCTGAGGAGAACTCCCAGCAGCAGCCATTCAGTCATACAGCACCTGTAGAACGTTTGTGCACCAGACAGTGAAGCATACCCAGGTGACAACCTGCCATCCAATTGGACAGCAGTGTCATCACCTGATGCAGAATTGGAAGCCAGTGAATGACTGCTCGCTGGCTTCTACAGTACGTGAATGGGTGATGCCAGCACTGCTATTCTATATGTGGGGCAAGACATTTCAAGGTGCAGAGGGCCACATTTATAAGTTATACATTTTTTGTTTGGGGGGCCAGTGGAAAAGCCTTGGAGGGCCGTATTCAGCCCGCGGGCCTTAGTTTGAGGACCACTGGTGTAGATGATATGAGATAGACTACTTATTCCACTTTTTGGGGGGGGGGGGGGGGATTTAGGGGAATCCCTGGAGAAGAGGCAATCTTCTTCCTCTCCAGAAGTGGCATTGCAAGGCAAGAACTACCCATTGTGGTGCTGATAGCAGTTTGGCTTGTAAGATTTAAGAAGAAATCAAGAATGTATTATGTAAGAGCATCTCTCCAATTATATCTCCCTAATTATATCAGTTATTGCTATTAACCTTATGAATTCTGGTTACTTTTTGCTTATAATCCGCTTTTAAAGATACAGCTTGTGTTAACAATGATAAACTGATTCCCCAGGCACAGCCCAAACATTCTATTGTCTTTAAAGAAAAAGTTTAATGTCCTTAAAGTGAACCTCCAGACTAAAAAGACAAAAACCGAGAGCCCGATATGGTGTAGTACGTTATTAACACGGAATTAATGAGAGGTAAGTATTATACTTACAAACATGGGTTACCGCTCAGGCAACCACTGTAAAGGCAGGTGGGGAGATTAAGCCTGTCCCCCTCAGGATTAACATGTCGCTCTCTGTGATAGGGGAAAAGGAGGGTGTATCACCCTTCCACCAAGGGTAGAAAACTGGATATATCGATGTACAGAGGCGCCAACAGGATAAAAATGCAAAATTGCAATAAAAAGTTTAAAATATTCAGGTGGTGGTGGTGGACCAGCCAACCTAAAGCAGACTCGATGCCGTTGATTGAATTAAACAATTTATTCATATACTCCAAGATACACTGCAACACGTTTCACGGGCAAGATCCCGCTTCCTCAGGCATTAAACAACAGGAGTATCACACAGCTATAGGTCCAGATCAGGCTCACCTGGACCTATAGCTGTGTGATACTCCTGTTGTTTAATGTTGTTTAATGCCTGAGGAAGCGGGATCTTACCCGTGAAACGCGTTGCAGTGTATCTTGGAGTATATGAATAAATTGTTTGATTCAATCAACGGCATCGAGTCTGCTTTAGGTTGGCTGGTCCACCACCACCACCTGAATATTTTAAACTTTTTATCCTCCAGACTAAAAAATCTACTCAGCAGCACTGAAAAGGCTTGGTGTTTCTTTAACAGTTTCACAGCATCAGAACTTTGTTTTTCTTACCCAAGCCTAATTTTTTAGCTGGACAGAAGCTAAGTTCCACCCCATCAAAGAAATCTGCCTGGGCATTTTTCCCCTGATGCTGTGCAAAGCATGATGGGATTTCTGATGTTGTTGTTCTCGATGCCTGGCGCGCACAGCTGGGAGGGTTAATCAGGACAAAGGACAGCTAAAAAATTGTGTCTCATGCTCCCTGTCACCTCCTATCAACCAAAAAGATGGCTGCCCCCATGGAATCACAAACATTTGCCTATTCTTTTAAAACAGGGTAGGTAAGAGATTATATTACCTATCTATTTTAAATAACATAACTAATGTAACTTAATGATAGTATGTTTGTTTAGGCTGACATTCCTCTTTAACCGATGGGCGTGGCCGCGGCGACAGCCCTAGGACCGCCTAACGCCGATCGGCATAAAGTCCTGGGGCTCTGTTTTGCAGGAGATCGCATGCAGGCTGCGTGCGCATCTTCTGCTCGGGGGGTGATAAGTCCCAGTGGGGGACTAATAAGATGGGGGAATGAGACAGGCTAAACTCTCTAAATACACACAGGGTGCATTTCTCTGTTTTTCTTCTGTCCTTTAGCAAGAGTTCAGATCCACTTTAAAGGGAACCTGAGGTGAGAGGGATAAGGAGGCTGCCATATTTATTTCTTTGTAAACAATACAAGTCACCTGGCAGCCCTGTTGATCTTCTGGCATAAGTAGTGTCTGAGTCAAAACCCTGGAGTATGGTTAATCCACTAAAAACGTGAGTCCGCTAAGGCAGAGTACTTGACCTGCTTCAGGCTTGTTCAGGGTTTATGGCTAAAAGTATTAGAGACACAGATGCGCTATATGTGCTACCTGAGAGCTACTGTTTTGTCCCCTGTTTTATTGCCTGATAAAGCGGGCTTGGTCCTGCGAAACGCGTTGCATCTATTGGGGTACTAATAAAGTGTTTATTTATGTCAGACAAGTAGTCTAGTCTGCTTTCGGAGGTAAGTCCACCACTGCCTCCCCAGCATATTTTAAAACTTTTAATTGTTGTTTTTATTCTGCTGGTGCCTCTGTTCATCAAAGTTATTAGAGACACAAGATCAGGAGGACTGCCAGGCAACTGGTATTGTTTAAAAGGAAATACATATGACAGCCTCCATATCCCTCTCACCTCGGGTTCCCTTTAAGAGAATCCAGAGAAAGACCAGCTCGACCAGTCCAGAACTGAATGCTTCTAGCAGGAACCTGTCACAGCTTCCATGGAAGAACCCAAGCACACAAAGCTTTTCAGTGTAGATTAAACCTAACTGTCATTTAATGAAAGAACTGATTAATTAGTATAGTCCGCCTACCTAATCACAATTGACTGGCAACACATTAACATGCTAAATGGTCTCTGCTCTATCTTACTAGATAGATGATCAGACTGACAAGCATGGTCACAAGGGTGGCCTCTGCTCCTTATACAATCCTGCCAGAGAGAGAAGCATATGATCATATCACAAGAAGGCCAGAATAGGAGCAGGCATTGAGATATATATATATTGCACATGAGTACATTGTCAGGATTCCCATAAACGCGTCCAAAGCTATGAAGAAGTTTACTCTGGTGCAGAATTTGGTCATCAATAATGTACTACTACAGTATAATAGACAGGCCCACAGAGAAGGAGGGGTGAGTGATGGATCATAATTCAGCATTGCTATTCTGTCACTGCGTTTTGTTGTACTGTATAATATACAGAGACTACCCCATCACTCGACTTTATTATGCTATATAGTATACAGTCCTCTGTAATATGCTGTATACACAACAGTGGGGAAGAGATTCCTAGTGAGGGCCCTGATGCATAAAACTTAAATCATAGATTACTCCATTTATCTATTTAACTATCTATATAAAACCCCATTGCCTTAAAGAGGAACTCCAGTGAAAATAATGTAATAAAAAAAAAGTGCTTCATTTTTACAATAATTATGTATAAATGATGTAGTCAGTGTTTTGCCCATTGTAAAATCTTTTAAATCCCTGATTTACATTCTGACACTTATTATATGGTGACATTGTTACTGTTGGCAGGTGATGTAGCTGCTGCATAACTTTTTGGCAGTTGGAAACAGCTTAAACAGCTATTTCCCACAATGCAACAAGGTTCATAGACAGGAAACTGCCAGGACCATGCTCCTCACAGTTTGTTGTGGGAGAGGTTTCACCACAATATCAGTCATACAGCGCCCCCTGATGGTCTGTTTGTGAAAAGGAATACATTTCTCATGTAAAAGGGGGTATCAGCTACTGATTGGGATAAAGTTCAATTCTTGGTCGGAGTTTCTCTTTAAAGGGAACCCAAGGTGAGAGGAATATGGAGGCTGACATGTTTATTTCCTTTTAAATAATGCACATTGCCTGGTTGTCCTGCTGATCCTCTGCCTCTAATACTTTATGCCATAGAGCCTGGACAAGCATGCAGATCAGATGTCTATGACAAATTTGCCAAGATTAGCTTGTTTCAGGTGTGTGATTTAGACCCTACTGACTAGAAAGATCAGCAGGACTGCCAGACAACTGGTATTGTTTAAAAGGACATAAAAATGGCAGCTTCCATTGGTCTTACACCTCGGGTTTCTTTTAAAGTTTGTGGAATCTAAAATAAAAGTAAAAAACACGTCTTAATTAATTATTTAGAAATCGCCTAAACCCTTTTCTTTAGTTGAAAATAGTACAGACAGACAACATTGCCAATGTAAGAGCTGAGAACTCTTTTGGACTGCTGATGCTATAGAGACGACTGTGTATCTTCATTCTCTGTCAATAGTTTTCTACTCACCTTTGATGATGTGTTTGCCCTCCTTCCTAAACACAATCACTCCCTGGCCGTGTATGTGTGCAGAGGGTGGCATGAAAAAACATGTGGCCAGGATCAGGGCCGGATTTGTACTCTTTACTGCCCAAGGCCGCTGTCACCAGCCGCCCCCTTCAGTATAGGTAGCCAGATGACCCATCCCCCTTTCCCTCTAGTATAGGTAGCCTGATGAGCGCCCCAGTATAGGTAGCCTGATGACCCCTCCCTCTTTTCCCTCCAGTATAGGTAGCCAGATGACTCCCTTAATCCCTCCTTTTCCCACTTCCCTTTCAGTATAGGTAGCCAGCTCACCTTCACCTCAGCAGCCATCAATGTCACTCATTTCCCCGCTCGTCTTTAGTGCAGAAGCTTCATCTTCCCCTCTGTCTCCAATGCTGCCCAAGTCCATAGCCGCCCGCCACAATGCAAACGCCCAAAGCAGAGGCGGCCTTAGAGTATGCAGGGCCTGGGGCGAGTGTCATATGCGGGGCCTAGAGACACAGATATGCTGTGTGTATCTACAGTATACATACTGTACATACCAAATGGTTAACTATCTCACATTGCAGCGCTGGATCCCCAGTTCGAATCCCAGCCAGGTCAACATCAGCAGGGAGTTTGTATGTTCCCCCTCGCCTGCATAGGTTTCCACTAGGTACTCTAGTTGTGAATGATATGATTAGATTTTGAGCCCCTCTTAGGACAGTCAGTGACATGATTATGTACTCTGTAAAGTGCTGCAGGAGAAGAGGTCAGTGCTATATAAATGCATAACAATAATATGGAAGGACATTAGACCATGACAATGGTAGGATTAGATTGTGAGCTCCTCTGAGTACAGTCAGTGACATGATTATGTACTCTGTAATGTGCTGCAGAAGATGTCAATGCTATATAAATACATAATAATAATATGGTAGGACATTAGACTATGACTATGGTAGGATTAGAGTGTGAGCTCCTCGGAGGACAGTCAGTGACATGACTATGTACTCTTTAATGTGCTGCAGAAGATGTCAGTGCTATATATATATATACATAATAATAATAATATGGTAGGACATTAGACTATGACTATGGAAGGATTAGATTGTGAGCTCCTCTGAGGACAGTCAGCGGCATGATTATGTACTCTGTACAGTGCTGCAGAAGATGTCAGTGCTATATAAATACATAATAATAATAATAATAATATAGGAGGACATTAGACTATGACTGTGGTAGGATTAGATTGTGAGCTCCTCTGAGGACAGTCAGTGAGTGACTATGCACTCTGTAAAGTGCTGCAGGAGATGTCAGTGCTATATAAATACATAATAATAATATGGTAGGGCATTAGACTATGACTATGGTAGGATTAGAGTGTGACCTCCTCTGACGACAGTCAGTGACATGACTATGTACTCTGTACAGTGCTGAAGATGTCAGTGCTCTATAAATACATAATATTAACAATATGGTAGGACATTAAACAATGACTATGGTAGGATTAGAGAGTGTGGGCTCCTCGGAGGACAGTAAGTGACATGACTATATACTCTTTAATGTGCTGCAGAAGATGTCAGTGTTGGTAAGGGAGTGAGGGGGTTACAGACTGCAAGACAGGATAGAAATGAGAGGGAAGAGAGCACTAGATGGCTGAGAGAGACAGAGATAGAATGGGATGGTGAGGAAAGTGTAGGAGGAATAGAGACATTTTTCTTCCCAGGATTGCAGTTTGAGCTTTTTGTCTTGCTGGGGGAGGAAAGTAAGAAGTATATAATCAGCAGCAGCCCCCATCCCCTCTCCCTCCCATAGGTCAGCTTATCTTTATTGCAGCTATTGTTTACTAGCCTGTGTCTTCTTCCCCATATACCACTGATAGCATCTTACATCTCTTAGCGAGTCAGCGGTGAGCTCTTGAATCTCCCGGCATGTTTGTGATGTGATCAGTAGTGTTGTCCGGATCATGAACGATTCGGATCTTTGATCCGAATCTCTTTTGTGAGTCGAATCATCCGAATCATCAAAATGAGTGATTCGGATCGCAAAAGGGGCGGGGCCAGGAGTGACACGCCCCCTCTTAGCCGGCGGCGGGTCCTGGAAGCAGAGCAGAGATGGATCGCTCTGTTGGAGGGGAGCCAGGCTTGCAGCAGGGACAGGCAGAGGAGAGAGAGGGGACATGGGTGCCACTGCCAGATATGTGTAGAGCACACATACTGGCTGTAATGTGCTGCTCATTATAGGCTGGCTGTTCCGTAGTTGTGCACAGTGAACAAATTGGGAACTTTTGACACAGCTCAGCACAGCTCAGTAACTTTGCAGGCACTGTGATTGCTGTGCAATATGATCCTCCTGCACTCGCTCTAAACAGCTGCACTTATCTTCTGGGAATGCTTTGGGGAATGCTTTCTTTCACTGTGCAACGTTTGCATTCAGAGTACACAGATGAGCATATAGGTGAAAGATATCTAAAGCATATGATTGCAGCATGTGGGTATTGTGTGCAAACATTTCTGCTCTCTGCTCGTCCCTCCTCCCTTCTCTGTCCACTCCCTGCCCTCTGTCCATCTTCTCCCCTTCTCTGTGTGTCCACTCCCCTCCCCTTCTCCTGTCCTGCTAGTCATTTCACCCCCGAATGCTTCCCTTGTAAAATGATCCGAGATTCGGATCAAAGATCCGGATCTTTTCAATGATCCGATTCGAATCATCCGGATCATTGAAAAAAGATCCGAACTTCGCATCTCTAGTGATCAGCAGCCCGGAGAGGAAGGGGGCGTGGCTGCAGGTCACAGTGCCCTACAGAGAGAGGAGGAGGAATAGGAGGGGAGCGACAGGCATCAGCGTCACTGTGAGTTGTCTGTAGCCCTGTCGCTTCCTGCACCTTATGCTGGGTACACACTATGAGATTTTATGGTCGATTTACTGTCAGATCGATTATTTCCAACATGTTCGATTTGCTTTCCGATCGATTTCCGAGTATTTTCCAATCGATTTCTGTTAACTTTAATAGGGAATCGATCGGGAAATACTCAGAAATCGACCGGAAAGCAAATCGAACATGTTGGAAATAATCGATCTGACAGTAAATCGACCATAAAATCTCATAGTGTGTACCCAGCATTACATTCCTGAGTACTAGACCCAGCCATCCATGCCTGCTCGCAGCAAACGCAGATGTGACAGGCTTGGGAGGGGGGGCCTTGCCTTAATTGTAGCCCAGTGTGCAGCGCAACTGCCGCCCTGCTGCTCCATGACAAGAAACTGTCATGGAGAAATCCGAGGCTCCTGCTGAGGGTGCGGGGCCTCTTCAGGTGCGGGGCCTGGGGCGATTGCCCCTCTTGCCCCCCCCCCCAAAGGCCGGTTCTGGCCCAAAGAGAGCAAGGTGGCTGCTGCACAGGTGGCTAGCAGCAGAGTAGCATGGTCAGGCACTCGCCTGATCTCCCTGCATTGCAGCAATTGCAAGCTTGCAAATGCTACATCAGTTTAGCCTGCTGCTTTGGTGCCCTTGCTCCTTGACCTGTCCAATCTTGCTGAAAAACACATGGACTGGGGCAGTTCAGTCCCACTTTGACAAGGGTTAGTCCACACATTGGCCTGGTGCACACCAGAGGAGTTTTTCAGAGCGTTTTGAGTTTTTAAATCTGCTGCTAATGTTATCCTATGTGTCTGTGCACACTGGAGCAATGAGGTTTTGTAAAAAACCCCATAGCATTACATTGGGAAGAGCTTTTGAAACCTCTAAAAGCTCTTCCCAATGTAATGCTATGGTTTTTTTTACAAAACCTCATTGCTCCAGTGTGCACAGACACATAGGATAACATTAGCAGCAGGTTTAAAAACTCAAAACGCTCAGAAAAACTCCTCTGGTGTGCACCAGGCCTTAGTCACTGTAGACCAGTTGTAGTTTTTGTAAGTAAAATGTTGACCCACCTTACACGAGAGAATGGGCTCCCCAGTCTCAGTTGACCTCAAGATTTGTATTCTACATATATTTGATGATGATGAAAATATCCTAAAATATGACAAAACCTTTATGGTCGAGACTTTATTTACTGCGGAACAATGTGTTGCCTTTCGCTGGCCTTCCTCAACTCCCCCCTCTATACAAGACTGGAAGACCAGAGTAAGTCGGATGTTACCCTACAAATGCCTGGTATACAAAAACAGAGGTTGTCCGCATATATTATCTCAAGTATGGGACAGATGGTTTGACAATCCGCATGTTTGACACTTATGATGGTTCATAAACGAATTATATCTTCCTTTATAATACTGTAATTCCTTGTCAACTTCCGCTGTATATCCCTTCTTTTTATATTTAACTCTACATGGTATATCTACCTTATATACTTATGCAAATACTCTCTCTTATGTTTACCCTTATCATTTGCTGTAATCTGCATTTCTTATTCAATAAACACCTTTTGTTAAAAGAAAAAAAAATGTTGAGCCACTCTTGTCTGGCACTTTTATAAGTATGCGGGTGATCGGCTACTTGCCTCTACCTCTAGTGTGCAGCAAAACCTTTCTGCAAGTGACCACCAGGTCATGATCTCTAGAGTCCCTCCCCCCTCCCCCAGTGCTGATGAGAAGTAGAGTCAGTGTGGAGAGGGAAAGACCAAGTTTAAAACAAGGGGACTAACAGTTGACAGGTCAAGGTTGGTGTAAAGGCTGAAAACCAACTCACAGCCTGCAAGGGAAGCTAGTCAGCTTACAAGGTCTGACCAGGTAGTAAAGCAAAGACGAAGGTAGTGGTTGGGGACTGGGGTCTGGGGTCTGGATTGGCAGTTTAGTAAGACAGCATTAACTGGAACAGGCTGGCAAGGTTAACTAGAGCAAGGTAACAATGCACTAATTACCCAGAGCTTAAAGGGAACCTGAACTGAGAACAATTATTTAAGATAAACACATGAGGTAACTTCAAATGAACATTACATAGTTACCTTGCCATCAGTTCCTCTCAGAAGCTCACCATTTTCTCCTTACAGTGATCCCTTCCAGTTCTGACAATATTTTGTCAGAACTGAAATATATCAGTTGCTGTCAGTTATATATCAGTTGCTGTCAGTTATAGCTGAGAGGACAACTGATGTGCCAAGTAATGTCTATGTTTCCCTATGGCTCAAGTGGGCGATATTACAGTTTAACAGTGTGCTGACCAGGAAGCTGTTATGGGGTAATGGCCATTTTCAAAATGGAGGACGTAGAATTCCATTGATCACAGTGGACAAATGGGACGCAGGAGAGGAGAAAGAGATTGAGGAGTAGACTACACAGGAGGTAAGTATGGCCTGTGTATGTTTGTTTTGACTTTTAATTTTCAGTTCAGGTTTTCTTTAAATAACTATGGCTGTTGTGTCAGTGCCATGGCCATAACCGCCCTAACCACCTGCATAATTAATGTGTTCTATGCCATACTTGCACCCCAACAGCATATCTGATGGCGGAGCTGGAGAACAACCCCACCTTCCCAGAGCACCCCCAGGACCAGCATGGCTTCAGGATGCTGAGGAGTGGGAAACAGGACCTTGGGTAGTACCCTGGTGAGCATAACAGTAGTTATGGTCAGTACACAATAAGCAAGACTTAACCACAGTGTACCTGATGTGAGCTAATGCTAACGTAATTTTTATGAATCAGGTGTAGTTAGGTGCATTAAATGATAGTACTGTATGCACAGGGCAACGCAGCTCAGTACATTCTTTTTCAATTAATCCCACTGGCACGGAAAGTTGGTAGTATTTAATGCTATGCTGACCGTCCAGTTCATACATACATACTCATAAATCAAAAGATATCCTTACTTTCTAACCCTTCACAGGCCTGCTAGAATGTGATAAATTATGAATGTGAAAATACAGCAATTATTTCACCTTATATTATAAAACGTGTCGGAACGCTGACGAAAGGTAGAGTTCAGCTTTGAATAACAGATGAGGTTCTTGTGCTAGCTTAATGACTTATTGCCTTAGCCAAAGCTTCATCAGTCAATGCCACCTAATTCCTTATCCTATGTAAGTAGCCATGTGGTCAGGCATTCCCATGATGCCAAGCAGTAATACTCAGCCCTTATCCTACGCAGGTAGCCATGTGGTCAGTCATTCCCATGATGCCAAGCGACAATACTCAGCCCATAACTTTCATTAGCAATGCAACACAATAAACAAGAGGCAAAACTAAATGCCTTCTATTCCGCCATTTCCGGACTCCATTTGTTTTAACAGAAAGACAGCAGACAGGAAAACATGTAATTTGAGGCAACTACGTCCCCTATAATTTACATAAATCAATACACCAAAGTAAATGCAGCATGGGTCGGTGAGAGGGGGGAGGTCTAATAAGCAGTATGGCCTAGTGACAACAAATTGCTTCCCACTCATAACTCCAGAAGAACAGGAAGACAGCAGATAATGCAATTAGCGGGGAGAAGCCATTATATCAGCCATGAATCCTGAAATAAAAGACACCATCAGATAAGGTGCATATGACAAACCTGCTGCTGCTGCTGCTGCCTGTATAATGTAAGTATTTTATAATGAAATTTTATTTAATTAGCTGTTATTCTATTATGTTCATGGTTGAACTGGTTGTTTTTTTGTCTTTTCTGTGGCAGGCACAGAGCAATCTTCGATGTCCAACCCAAAAGGCTTCAAGCTCCTTGTTGTCTCAGAAACAACATACACCACATACATATCCACCGGGCAATACATATAATGTGTGATCTCCGTGTGGCAATACATATACAGTAAGATGTGATCTCCAGGCAGCCATAGGCATACAGCCATCCCATCCATACAACTGAGATACAGACCATCATCAATACATCACAAATGTATTCTTTCACCTTGGAATGCCAGTGTAAGATGCATGACAAATGCCTAAACACTAAACCAGGAAGTTAGAAAAGGAAGACCTGACAAAGGGTTAAATCCAGTGGCACAGCAATATGGAATGTAGAGGTTGTGAATGCCCCGGGCCCCTGAACCAGAGGAGCCCACTAGGGACCCTCCTTCAACTGCTGTATTAGATCTTCATTGGTTTCATGATGGTAACAATCACTGCTATATGTGCTTTGAATAATGGTACCATATTTTTTGGAACTTAAGACTCACCCAGGTTTAAAGGATAAAAATCAGGGTAAAAATAAAATATTCTAAACCTAGTGCTTCCATGGTACAGGGGCATCTTGTGAAGCCCGCCCCCAAGCTGTCTCTATCTAAACCACACGAACCCCTGCTGCTCCACTAGCTAAACTAACTACCCAAAACTAACCCCTGCTGCCCCACATGCTAAATTAACTACCCTACACTTCAAGTGCGGAAGCCCTTACCTATCCAGCCGTCGCACACCGCGTCCTCCAGCTGCACCTCCTCCATCTCCAGCCGGTGTTATCTTCTTCACAGCTGCCTCCACTATTTGCCTGGGATCTCTATTGTGGGGGTCCTACGCAGTCTCTGAATTGGTAGCTCCATCTTGGCATCTCTCTCCACCTTCTAACAGATGTGGATCAGCTAGCAGGGCAGTCTCCTTTTCCATGCTGTGCCCCACTCACCAGACTGAGAGCCTCTCTGCAAGCTGTGGCTGCATTGTGAGTGTCCCAGTGCCATCTTGGCTGCCTGTGCTCCTCCATGGGAAGCCTTCCCCTCTATGTACATCTGGTCATGTGACCTGTGAGGCAGTCCAGAGCATGTACAGACTGAGCGGCTCAAGCACCCGGCAATGTTCAGAATGCATTGGCTGTCTTCAGCAGACAGGGCAGCGGAGCTCTGCTACACAGCCGGAACCCTGAAGTCAACGTCTTGTATGCCAGCAGCCGCAGTCTGTATGCCAGCAGCCGTAGCATGATTTGACACAACTTGGGCATGCTCGGTCCTCCGTCTCCCTGTTTGCATCGGGGTCCTGCCAGGAGTGCACTCAGTCACCCGCCTCCCTGCATCAGGGGTCACGTTGGGGGCGCACTTGGTAGTCTTTCTACTTGCCTGCTTCATTTGCGTGCATCGGGGTCATGCTAAGGTCATGCACAGCAGCACATAAACAGAAAGGATGAAGGCCACGAAGGACTTTGGTGGAGACAGAGCAGAAGACAAACAGAGGATTCTGATCGCTGGCTGGAGATGGATAGAGCATGCCCCTGAATGGGCAATGGATTATGTGGTGGGGGGGCACATGGCAAACCTTTGGACCATAAGACTCACTGACTTTCCCTCCTCCACCACTTTTGGA
Source organism: Hyperolius riggenbachi (assembly GCF_040937935.1). Lineage (NCBI taxonomy): Eukaryota > Metazoa > Chordata > Amphibia > Anura > Hyperoliidae > Hyperolius > Hyperolius riggenbachi. Next base: position 368,986,962 of record NC_090650.1, read on the forward strand.
GGAGAAAATGTGCATCTTATAGTCCGAAAAATATGGTAACTATTATTATTATTAAACTATTTATTCGCTAACATATTATGCAGCATTGTACAACAGATATTAAAGAATGTTACACAGGGGCATTACAATGTTAAACAATGGTTCACAAAATAATGATACAACAATAAACTATACTGCACAGATTGCAACGTAGTGATAAATATATCAAACAGGTTACTGAGTCCATATGGTGGTGGAGAAGAGCACATGGGAAGGAGGACCATTCCAAATAGGCTTACAATCTAAGAGGTGGGGGGAAGAACACATGGGGGTGGGGTGTATGTCCAAAAAAGAAGGTTGGATTTATGAAGCTGGTGGGTAAGCAATGGAGAACAGATGATCTTTAAGGCCTGCTTGGATGAGTTGAAGGTGGCGGCAAACCTGATGGGGGAGGAAGCAAGTTGCATAGGGTAGGAGCTGCTCAAGAGAAGCCCTAGAGCCTTGCGAGTAAGAAAGTGCTGCAAGGGTTGGACATCCGTAGAGTGCTGGAATAGTGGAAAGGGCGGGTTGGGAAATATCTGTGGATGAGATCCAAGATGTACGGAGGTGAGGTGTGGTACATAGAACTATATGCTATATCAAAGGGGGAAGCAGATTACTTCCTGTCCTTTATTTGCTCCATAATTCGTCCTGCAGCTGGTAATGCTATCAAATAGCTTCAGTAGGTGTAAGTATGCATTCAAATGACATCAAACCAGTCTCAAAATGTACCAGAGCCAGGATGATTAAAAGATTTGATACTTATCCGGGGCTTACTCCAGCCCCACAAGCATGTTTGAGTCCCTCACCGTCCTCCCCCAGTCTCTCGTTCAGCCCCAATCAGCCCTGGTAACTGGCTCAGTCACATCAGTCGGGGTCTTCTGCGAATGCATGGATCCCAACTGACGCGACTAAACAAGTTACCGGGGCTGATTGTGGCTGAAATTGGCTTGGTAACCTCAGTGACCCCTGACCTACATACACAGGTGAATCCAATTATGAGAAAGAGTATTTAAGGGGATCAATTGTAAGTTTCCCATCTCTTTTAATTTTCTCTAAAGAGTAGCAACATGGGGGTCTCAAAACAACTCTCAAATGACCATCATGGTTTAGGGGAAGGACAAAGAAAGCTGTCTCAGAGATTTCAGCTGTTTGTTTCCACAGTTAGGAATATATTAAGGAAATGGAAGACCACAGGCTCAGTTCAAGTTAAGGCTCGAAGTGGCAGACCCAAAAAAATCTTGGATAAACAGAAGCGACGAATGGTGAGAAAAGTCAGAGTCAACCCGCAAACCAGCACCAAAAACCTACAACATCATCTTGCTGCAGGTGGAGTCGCTGTGCATCGTTTAACCATTCGGTGCACTTTACACAAGGAGATGCTGTATGCAAGAGAGCCGCTTGAGGTATACTAAAGCACATTTGGACAAGCCAGCTTCATTTTGGAATAAGGTGCTGTGGACTGATAAAACTAAAATTGAGTTATTTGGCCATAACAAGGGGTGTTATGCATGAAGGAAAAACAACAGCATTCCAAGAAAAACAACTTCTACCTACAGTAAAATATGGTGGTGATTCCATCATGCTGTGGGGCTGTGTGGCCAGTGCAGAGACTGGGAGTCCCGTCAAGGTTGAGGGACGCATGGATTCCACTCAGTATCAGCAGATTCTGGATACCAATGTGCAGGAATCAGTGACAAGCTGAAGCTGTGCCAGGGCTGGATCTTTCAACAAGACAACGACCTCAAACACTGCTCAAAATCCACTAAGGCATTCATGCAGAGGAACAAGTACAACGTTCTGAATGGCCATCTTAGTCCCCAGACCTGAATATAATTGAAAATCTGTGGTGTGAGTTAAAGAGATCTGTCCACGCTTGGAAGTCATCAAACCTGAATGAACTAGAGATGTTTTATAAAGAGGAATGGTCCAAAATACCTTCAACCAGAATCCAGACTCTCATTGGAACCTAGATAAATGAAGAACAAGCGCTCACAGACCAAACGAGTACAGTGTACAGTTAATAGAAATAAATAAAACAATGGCTGGACCAACACTTTGAACAAAGTGGAGCGCTTCCTTGCTATTAGTGTTATAGCATAAAACAGTCAGTAGATATAGGATTAGCGCTCTACAGTACAGTCGTTGTTGCTAGTAGAATAAAATCACACTTATGACAGCGATGTGGGTTGGGGTATATGCACCCCCCCATATGAAAAGACTAACCGAAGGATGCGGCCTGGTGGGCCCGTCAAGACCTCAGGGGTATGAGGCCACCCCTCAGCCACACAGGCAATATCTGCTGGGCGCTTGTAATCCTGCTCCGGTCTCGTTGCACAGGTTGGTATTAGCTTGTAATCAGCTCCGTTAACGTGACAGTGATCTTCCTTTTGGTCCTCCACTTGCCTTTTCACCTGGAAAAGTTTTGTCAGCAGAAGAGAATGGTGCTGAAGACGTGCTCTCTGGAAAGTCTGGCTGCTCCAGTGAACAGGCTTTGCAAGACAGTTTCTGGCACTAAACTGCATATGCGGTAAGCCGCTCAGGATGTGCGCACTAAGCAACGGACACACGTGTTCACTTCCTATGCATTATGTTGCAGGCACTGATTGCTGCAGATCACTGCTCATTGCTATGCGTGGATCCTACAGGAAGCGTTTAGAGGCTGTAATTTCTGCAAAAGGAGGATCTACTAAATATTGATTTCATTTCTTTTTTGTGGTGCCCAAATGTATGCTCCTGCCTAATTTTGTTTAAACAATTATTGCGCACTTTCTGTAAATCCAATAAACTTAATTTCACTTCTAAAATATCACTGTGTGTCTCCTATATGAGATATTTAACTGACATTTTTTATTGTAACAACCAACGATTTGTACAGGAAAATCATGACGATTAACAAGGTTGCCCAAACTTTTGCATCCCACTGCATATATGGCCCTAGTTACCTTACAAAACAGGCTACACACAATCGGGGATGGGGCTACACATGATCGGGAGCTGCACACAACTAAGTCACCACCTTACATTACTTCAAGCCCGCCCCCTTACCAAGACGAGAGGAGCAGGCGGCAAATGGCAGTGTGTGTGGCCACAGTGATTGCTGTGCAGGGAGGATGCAATACCCATACCTCCCACCACGCTACTCTCACTTTCACAGGAGGCACTGAAATGAGAAGTATATGGAGGCTGCCATATTTGTTTCTTTTAAAACAATACCAGTTGCCTGGCAGCCCTGCTGATCTATTTGGCTGCAGAAGTGTCTGAATAACACCAGTAACAAGCATGCAGCTAATCTTGTCAGATCTGACAATAATGTCAGAAACACCTGATCTGCTGCATGCTTGTCCAGGATCTATAGCTAAATGTATTCGAAGCAGAGAATTAGCAGGATAGCCAGGCAACTGGTATTGCTTATAAAGAAATAAATATGGCAGTCTCCATATCCCCCTTGTTACAGTTGTCCGTCAAACAACCTTGCACCTATGCCCTAGCTATGTGCCTGGGACTGCCGGACTGGAACCAGGTGGTGAGTGAGGCTGGAGCCACCCTCCAGCTCTGCTGAGAGAGGAGACATTCGGAAAGGGAGGGGAGCCTCCCTTGCCACATAAAGCGCCTGTAGGCACGCGCCTACAGTGACTTATGGTAAATCCAGCCCTGCTGATCGACTATGCAATCTATTTCGGGCCGATTTGTCTCCTAGCTTACATTATACAAGTATTGTATATTGGTCTAAAAAAAAAACATACAAGTAGGACTTTCTTTTTCTGCAAAAAAAAAACTATATTCTGTACAATCGCACAGCGCAAGTAAAATGCAATATCTTCGACTAGCATTTGATGTGCGGAGAAAGTGAATTTGCAAAAATGTAAATCAGACACAAATTATTTTATGAGTGAAAGGGACCTTATAGAGAAATAACAGAGCATAAAATACAATGCAGCTTTCAGGAAAGATCCCAAAGGGAAACAGTGGGCTGACTGCATTCTCTTGCCAATCCACCAAGCAAATCCTACTAAACAAGTAGCAATCAAACCGCTTCCCACAATGAATCACTATGATTAAGCCAGTTTGGGTGCATTATCTGTTCAGCAAGCGATATTCTCTATGACTTGGCACACCAGTCATGTTTGTTTCTACCCCCTTAAAAAAATGTATCCAAGTATTCGCATCCATCATGCAAATCATCCTATGGTTTTCCATCCCATGTTTTTATCTGTTTTCCCCTCACCCTAGTCTGTGGGTTTTTATTGCTGGTGATCTGCGCATGCGCAAGGGTGTGGTCAGAGACCGAAGTCTCGTAAGCATCAGGAGGATGACAGACGCTGAATGCTGCTGCGAGCTGTCCGTGTCTTTTGTCATCCGCAAACAGCACGCTTCTATTATTATCTTTAGCTTACAGCGACCTTCAAGCGACAAATAATGACACTGTGTTTTTTAGGAGGACAAAGACAGAGACGTCTGGCTGCTTCTCTCGGGTTTCTGCGACTCCTCTCCCCAGAGAGGCTGCTCTGTGCAGAACAAGGGTTAATCACTCCCTTCCACATCAGCGCCTGCCTATTGCCCAATGCACTGTAAATTGCCCTCCTGCTGGGACCGCGTGCTGCCCCTGCAAGGGGGGGGGGGGGGATGTCATTTCTGTCACTTTCTGGTTTATCTACCAATAATTACTAATGCAGTTCCTTACAGAATTATGCTGTCCATTTTTATATCATTGCAAGTAGGATAAATATAAATAATTATGATGTGATTAGCTATGAGGATGGGTTGTGTATTTCCGTAATGTGGCAGCTCTGATGTCTGAAATGAGATAGAGGCGTGTAGTGCTGCTCGGAGCTTCAGCACCAAGGCCAGCGCTGCTTCCTCTGCCGGCTCTGTGTGTGATCAGCTGACAGAACAATGGGAATAGGCTGGTCAGCAAGCATTACATACAACAGGTGCAAAGTACTGCCTGCAGCAGCACGTGTGACGCTAGAAATTCAGTACAGTGCATAATATGCCTTGTACTAACACAAAGGTAGCCACTAACAATACAATTTGCTGAATGATCGTTTACGAACAATTATTCGTATGAACAATCAGAAATTGACAAATTTGGACCACTAACGGACAAAGATCTCCTAACCAATGAGATTGATGGAATTGAGCCAAAAATCGGATCTATTTCATAAATCTGACTGGATTGGTTTAGAGATTTTCGTTCGTTAGTGGTCCTAAAACAATCATTTCCAATCGTTCTTACGAATAATCGTTCAGCAAATTGTATCGTTAGTGGCCACCTTTACACATATGGCTATTGTACCTATGTACCTAGTTATACACCTGGCTATGACCGGTAACCTATAATATTTCAACAATGACCTGAAAAAAGACTTATGTATGTGAAATATGATATATATATATATATATATATATATATATATATATATATATTTGACTAAAATAATGAAATGTAATAAAATATATATAAAAAATACAATCAATAATCATGAAACAGGTAGTGATACCAAGCTGTACTGGGATATCTATCTGTCAGCATCTACATTAGGGTAAATCTTACATCAGGTCTATTTGCCAGCAGCAGCCGGCTCCCATCCCAATTCCTATGTGAGGCATTTGTATGGAGCGTACTACTGAGATTAAAAAAAGGGGGAGTTTTATCCTAGCATAGAATCTGGTGTCTAGCTTCATCATTCCATTTTATCTCTCAGTCCTATTGGCAGATCAATATTTAATGCTTAGAGATTGAAGCCTCTAATGAGTCATATCAGGGGACCGGTGGAACCAATCTGCTTCAGCCTAGGACTGCTAATTATTCATGGGCTCCTGCCTCTTGCTCTTTCTTTTGCACGGCCCTACAGTGCTGACTCAGTGCCTTATTCAGTCTTTTCTCTCTCTCCACTGCTGTAGCTGGATCTCTTGCCTTCACACCCTCTGATCATCCGTATACAACATCACCATGGCTAAAACAGCAATAGGTAAGGATTTCTGCTACACTGTCTCCGCTTGCAACCTTGCTTACTCCTAATGTTACAGTGGAATGAAGCCAATGTCATTCTGTTATTCTGATGTTCTATGAAATGTAACCTTATTCTATTGCTTATTTTGTTTTGGTTTTACTTACTAGGCTGAATGTTACAGTTGTATTTGTAGCCCCTTTATACTGAATGTATACTTTGCATAGGCAAGCCTTGTGCATCTATTGGACTATATTTATTTGCAAGACTTAATGTTAAAATAATGCTTAGAGCGTAATGTGCTATGCCACTAGTAATGGGCACACTGGTGACACACCCAATACACTGGGCAATATAGCAATGGGAAAGCATGAAACTTAAAGCAGGTTAAGTTTAATCCTAATACATGAAATTGTGTATTTTGTTATATCACTTAAACAGCCAGTGCAAGATCACAAAGATATATATGTATATATTAGCAGAAATAGTGCTGTACAAAGGATACACAGTACCTGCACTTCTATATTGCCAGTACTGTAGCACAATGCAGACAGACCCCACCCATCTGCCTCTTTTCTTGTCCACAGGCAGCGAATGTAAAGCACTTCCCAGTCTATAGTGTGTTCTCTATTGTATCAGATCAGGTTCAGCTATCATGCCATCGATTCATTATTTTCTCTCTTAATTACCAGTACAACGTCCCTGTTCTACTGCTGAGCTGTAGTGACATGGCACATATATATAATCATTATTACATGTCAAATGTTTTTATTCTTTTAGACTGATGTAGACTTACGTAAGATACTTTGGGCATAATATTACACCATATTTCAGTAGTGTTCAGGTGCAGCTGCACAAATTGTGTTTGAAATAGAAAGCTGTTTTCTACAACGGTTTCCTACTGCAGGTCTATAGCAGAAGTATTGATACCTTTATGTTTGCTTTTATAGCGACAGTTTAATTTTTGCCTGATCATTGTGACGATTTTTAATGCCTGGATGAAAATATGTACATAAATGTCATTGAACTGAGTTAGAACATCAAATGGCAAGCAATAGCTTGGCTAGCTGTGCTATAAAACTTGGTGTGGCTAATGTACAGCCAGGAGCCCCCAGCAGACAATTAGCGAGTGATTGCCACTCTCCAGCACCCCCACAGAGGTATCCAAGGGAGGGGTGCAGGCCCCAATGACAGCTGTAGATGTCAATGTAGCCAAACGGAAGCTATGGGAGTCTGTCCAGTCCTGCAGTGCTGAACATGCACCCCTCCCTATTGCAGCAATATAGCGATCAGTATTGATAATTTGTAGTCAGTGGGAGACTGATCACTGCAGAAGGCCACTGTTTCATCAGTCATTGTCTGTCAGCATTTGATAGATGGATTTACATGTCATCAATCATCCACTTGTCTCTGGGTTTCATAGTGGTGTTCCAAATCATTAGGGCTGCTCATTAGACTTTACGATTTGTATCTTGAGTGTATGTGCTGATCAGATTGTGCATGGCAGATCATTTTATGTTTAAATCTAAAAAAGCCTAGGGATCTTATCTGAGAATAGATTCCATTGGGAGTGTGTTTGAATGATGTGTGATGATTAATGAATAGTGCATTCAATTCAGGTGTGATTGTTCACACTTTGCATATTAATCCTGATAATCAAAAGCAGTATAGGTATTCCTAAATTAATATCTGAGGACTGTACACAGTTAAAACCCACATTTCATTTATTTTTATACTTATTATAAAACTAAATAAAAAGTGACATATATATAACCTATGGAGATCGGTAAATGAAATCATTAATTTTAATATATTTCTACTGCAGTTGTTAATTGGTAAAGGTAAAATAAATGTTGTCATGTTGCTTTTGGGAATAGTGATCCTTTCAGATTTTATTGGGGGGACATCCGAGGGAATTGCTGCCACCTGGTGAGCAAGAGAAAAATAGCAATTTATATTAAAGGAGCCTAAAAGCCAATGCATTCTAAAGGAACCTAAAAGCCTTACTTCAATGAAAACAGCATTCTTTGACACGAAAAAATAACAAGAAAATATATTAAAAAAAATACAATCTGTAAAATAATGTAATTTAAAAATGTATTTAATTAACTTCTGTGATCTAGAAAGCCAAGTATATTATGCAATGTCATTCTACAGCAGTATCTGAATTATATGCAATAGCTGAATCATAGAGGTACACTAATACATTTTAGAAATATTTTATTTTTTTTACTATATGAATGTAATTTTTCAGTCCTATACTGTACATTATCATTTTGTTTTATTTTGTTTATTTTTTTTCCATCCAAATACATTAAGCGTGATTATTTATAACTGACGAGCACATCAACAGTATTTTTAGAGTATGGGTAGTGCAGGCCTTTTTAAACTAGTCATTTGGAGTAAAATAATATTATCCCTGTTTTGTTTATGATTTGCTGGACCCAGAAAAGTAATGTTTTACATCCGATGAAAACTGGTGCGCTATATATTCTCTTAGCTTGAGTCTAGGATACGCTGTTACCTCTCTTATGGTCTCATCATAATAAAAGAAGAATTTTGCTTACAGAGAAGCAGGAGGTGGCCATTTTGTGGGTGGGACTAATATTTATGACTGAGCAGTTTCTACATGAGTCATGGCATCCGTGGCCTCCATCAGAGAAGTACAGGTGGTACTCTGGTGGGGCATCCAAGGTGGGATCACCAGAATTTTGTCTTGGATGCTGAACCCTCAGAAAGCAAAGCACTTTGTATGAGATTCACTATTTTATTTATAGATCATAATGGCTGCCCAGATGTGATAAGCAGGTTTGGGAGTAGTACTTAATGCTTAAAGGCCCTGTGACAATCTACAGCTAAATCCACGCTGCTTGCCTTTACAGAATTACTGCTATCACTGCGTAGACAGGAGATCATTTTTTGATAAAAGTGCAAAAATATGTAATATAATTTCTAAAAGCACATCAATACGTGAGCTATATATCGTAAGATTTTTTTTTTTTAAGTGCAAGAAATGTGGTATAGGTAATTTGTATTTATTGAACAACATATTTGGTTGGTATCTTTCTTAAATCAGAACAGATGAAAATAGAATAGGTCAATGTTTCCCACAATGACCTATCAGCTGTTGAATGAAACATGAATTCTGATTGGCTGCTATGAGTAACTGCTCTATAAACGAAGACAGAGTAGAGCTTTTATTTCACGGAATATGGTCACTGAAACCTCTGTTTTAGCCCTGTCTTGTGAGGGAAGGGGAGATGGGCTCCTATAGCTAGGCAACGGCTGATGTTTTTGCCAGGGAAGTGTAATTGCATTACAAATGAAGGATTCTTTTTCCATGTGTTGGGAAGATCTGGTGTACTTTAAATAAAGCTATATTTTTCATTATTGAATAATATGTTTTCCTTTTAGACAAAAAAAATAGTATCAGTGGCATAGCAATAGGGGGCGCAGAGGTTGCGGCCACACTGGGGTCCTTGGACCAGAGGGGCCCACTATTAGCTCTTCAATGGTGCTATACTGGTAGTGCACCTCTCATTTTGTGGATATTGGTGGCAGGTTTTTTGTGCCTTATGAATTGTTAGGTATAGAATGTTTGGGGGGGGGGGGGGTCCCTATGTAAAACTGGGGCCTAATGCTCCCTAGCTATGCCACTTCTTAGTATGTTGCTCAGAATGAAATCATACTGGAATCAAATAAAATGTTGAATACTATCTGTTTTCTATCAGCTGCTTGAGCTATGATGTTTTCTATATTGTGTGATTAAGTTAAGAATTACTGGCAGGCAGGAAGTATTCCTCAGAGAATCCTTAGAGAATAACTTGCTAGTGTTTTTATTTCCCCGGGGAACAATGACATCATTAATGAGCTAGTGTCTCGGGTAATGTCTCAGAGGTGACCTCAGTCAGAGCAGCATGTGTAAGTTTTGCTATGTGTCCTTGTCCTGCATTTATACATATATGTGTTACTATCATAATAATGTGATTTTTATTCTATAAGGATTCTGGCCTATCTGAAGTAAATCTTTCACTTCCTCACCCATAATAACGAAAACTCAACTATGTAAGAGGAGAGTTTTGGTCACAGTGGCTGCATTACCCATGACAAATAATTCAGTAGTTGCTTAGACATCACGGGCCACATGCAATTCACCTTTTCTCCTGAGTTTTCTCCTGGGAGATAATTTTTCATCTTCTATTTAGAATAACTTTTCAGAACCTTGTAATTGAAAAAGTACCAAAAAGTAGGAGAAAGGGTACTGTGAAAATTATTCTGAGTGTTCTCTTGCTTGCTGGTGATTCAAAAAAAGATTATTGCCAGGTGTGAAAATATCACTTATATCTCAACACAGCTATAGCCAATGGTTAAAGGACAACTGAGCTCAGAGGGATATGGAGGCTGCCATATTAATTTCCATTTAAACAATAGCAGTTACCTGGCATCCTGCTGATATTTTATGCATCAGTAGTATCTGAATCACATACCTGAACCAACCATGTAGCAAATGCAGCCAAGCTTGAGTCAAACAACTGATGTGCAGGGCCTGCGCTACCATAGAGGCAAAGGGGGTAATCGCCAAGGGCCCCAGAGCCTGTTGGGGCCCCCAAGGTGTCTCCCTAAACTGTTGCTACCCAGGGCCTCTGCAGAGTCTTTGGCAGAGTAGCATATCACCTGTGTTGGCAGGCAGGTGAGACACTACACTGCCAAAGTCTCTGCATGGGCCCCAGGGAGAACAGTTAAGTTGGCAGGTGAATGGGAGGGAGGGTCAGCAGCCGGCTCAGGGGCCCAGGAGGGAATTTTGGCTGCAACAAAAGGCCCTTATTGTCGCTTTTTGGTCGGCGGTGTCTGTTGGGGAGCCCCCGGCTAATTTTGCCCTGGGGCCCCATTGTTACTAGAACCGGCCCTGCTGATGTGTATCTTGTTCAGGGTTTATGACTAAAAGTATTAGAGGTAAAGGATCAGAAGAACAGCCAGGCAATGTGCATTGTTTAAAAGGAAACTAATATGGCAGCTTCCATATCATTCTTAAGGTTGCCACTAACCGTCCAATTTCTAGCGAAAAATCATTCGAGCGATCAGAAATTCTGATCGGACGAAAAATCGTTCACTACACCATCAACTAACCAATCATTGCTTCCTATCTATCACGACCAACAAGAAAATCCAAATTTTGGTTAGACGAAAATTCAATCGGACGATTGTTTTTATAATCGTTCATTATCGATTGTTTCCACCAACTGAGATTATTTACAACCAATCCGATCAGAATTTCTGATCGCTCAAACGATTTTTCGCTAGAAATTGGACCGTTAGTGGCCAGCTTTAGACCAATTGTCCTTTAAAACATTTTACCCTCCCTTATTTTATTAGACCTGATAAGGCAAGGTAGGGGAAAGTGTCTGTTCAGTTGAATATAGGCGTGCATAGTTTTCCTTTTTTCTGCATGCTAGTTCTTATCAGGGGTGTAGCTATAGACCCATCGGGCCACAGGGCAAATTTTTCAGATTTCTGTGCATGGAATGGGAGGGGGTTGCTGCACATGTAAGAGGAGCCGCAAGAAAGTTGGCCTAGGGACCACAAAAACAGCTTTCTACGGACAGCCACTGTGTGAGAGTTGGAAGTAGAGGAAAAGGAAGCCACTGTGTGAGAGTTGGAAGTAGAGGAAAAGGAAGCCACTGTGTGAGAGTTGGAAGTAGAGGAAAAGGAAGCCACTGTGTGAAAGTTGGAAGTGGAGGAAAAGGAAGCCACTGTTTGAGAGTTGGAAGTAGAGAAAAAGGAAGCCACTGTGTGAGAGTTGGAAGTAGAGAAAAAGGAAGCCACTGTGTGAGAGTTGGAAGTAGAGGAAAAGGAAGCCACTGTGTGAGAGTTGGAAGTAGAGGAAAAGGAAGCCACTGTGTGAGAGTTGGAAGTAGAGGAAAAGGAAGCCACTGTGTGAGAGTTGGAAGTAGAGGAAAAGGAAGCCACTGTGTGAGAGTTGGAAGTAGAGGAAAAAGAAGCCACTGTGTGAGAGTTGGAAGTAGAGAAAAAGGAAGCCACTGTGTGAGAGTTGGAAGTAGAGTAAAAAGAAGCCACTGTGTGAGAGTTGGAAGTAGAGGAAAAGGAAGCCACTGTGTGAGAATTGGAAGTAGAGAAAAGGGAAGCCACTGTGTGAGAATTGGAAGTAGAGGAAAAGGAAGCCACTGTGTGAGAGTTGGAAGTAGAGAAATAGGAAGCCACTGTGTGAGAGTTGGAAGTAGAGAAAAAGGAAGCCACTGTGTGAGAGTTGGAAGTAGAGAAATAGGAAGCCACTGTGTGAGAGTTGGAAGTAGAGGAAAAGGAAGCCACTGTGTGAGAGTTGAAAGTAGAGAAAAAGGAAGCCACTGTGTGAGAGTTGGAAGTAGAGGAAAAGGAAGCCACTGTGTGAGAGTTGGAAGTAGAGAAAATGGAATGCTGTGTTAATGATTACCACTAATTCAGTGACTGGAGGCGGAGCACAATATGGGCCCCACAGGTCCATGGGCCTTGTTGTGCTCACAACCTCTGCATCCCCTGTTGCTCTGCCACTGGTCATTATATCCCTGTATCTAGGCAACCTCTTAATGCTTGGACCATACTGGCCATTTGCTTAGTGGAGTATATTATAACTATATTCCTTCAATGGGTATCATTCATAAACAGCTTGTCGGTAAAAAGAATCTGTGCGGGAAAACACCGCTGGCGGTGTTTTAGACTTCTGGGTGGGCATTCATGAAAAAGTATCCATGTGCGGAAGCAGTGCGGAGATTCCCCGAACTAGGCAGGCGGTAGACTGGCGGTAGGCAGGCGGAGACACGGAAGCTGCCGAGTTGATACATTTCTCCGTGTTCCGCTCTGCTGCAGCTGCCTGGGAGGTCTGTGTGTCTCCATTCACTTGCATTGGTATCGCCACATCACAGGGAGCGGTACTTCCCGACCTCTCACCGCTTGCGGTGCTCTTTATGAATAAATATTTTGCTACATTTGTTCCGATAATCACCGCACAAGGCGGTGATTATCACTCTGCTCGGTAGTGTCATTTTTTTATGCGGAAAGAGCCTTTATGAATGCTGACTTTGCCGAGTGGTCGGTAAAGTCAGCTGTTTTTAGCATTTCCGCATGCGGAAATGCTTTATGAATGATACCCTATGTCTTTATTCAGTTACACTAACCTGACTGTGGAGTTGCTAAAGGTTATTGCTCTTGATTGTAGTCATCACATTTTCCCTATATCCTGTTAAATAGCTTGAAAAGAGATTATAGGAATAAAAAAAAACAAATCTAACTGTTTGGTGGATATGGACGTCTGGATGGATGAATCAGGTTTATTGAGTTGGCTCATGAAGAGACATTGACAGGCCAGTGTTTTATGCCTTCTGTAATTAGCCGACAATTCAACCTTTTAATCAGTTACCATCACTCATCTTGCACAGTCCATTTATTATGAAAAGCTGCCTAGTCGATCATTTTCAAGGCCAGGAGCTTCGGATCTGTGGTGTGGAAGGGAATTAACCTGAGCAAGTCAGCAAGGACTCATGATAGACACAACAAAAGCATTTTCCAATAGCTGCAGAAACCCGATTATTTCTTCTCTTGAAGCAAAATCCCTAAGCCCTTCGCTTCCTTCATTCACCATATGTTTAATTTGCTCAAAACTGGCAAATCCTTTGGTATCATTTTCCCTATTGTCTTTTTTTCTTATACCTATGTATGCAATACCTGCTCAGCTATGCAACATCCTTTCTTTGCTATTTGTTTTGAAAATGTTGAATAAATACAAAGTTAAAGGGGAACTGTAACCAAGGATTGAACTGCATCCTGCTCAGTAGCTAACACATTTATCCCCCCTCCTCCAGGGTGGTGAAGACGGTCAGTTTGGGGATCAGTACTGTACCTCCTATCTGTTCTTTTGCCGTTTGAATAAAATATTTAAAGAGGAACTGTAACCAAGGATTGAACTTCATCCTAATCAGTAGCCAATACCCCCGTTTTCCATCTTTACCTTCTTTCCCCATCATTACCTTTTATCAAAAAGGGGGGGGGGTGTCTGAAGGCTAATATTGTGGTAAAATCCCTCCCACAGTGTGATGTCAGGACCTAGTGCCTGACAGTTTCCTGTCTGTGAACCTTCTTGCATTGTGGGAAATAACAACGGTTTCCCACTGCCAAGTAAGCCGTGTCTCTCTGTGTATATGTATATCTATTAAAAAAAATATAACCTTTTAGCCTATCACATTGTTCGGGGGGAGGGGGGGTGATTATAAATAATGGCAGTTGGTGCTGTCTATTTTTTTTTTCATGTCTGCCAGTAGTAAAGATGACGACATGCAAGCTGATTGTGGATAAAACAACATGAACAAATTAATATCAATCGTTTTTTATCTCTTTTCCTTTTTTTTAGCTTCTAACTTTGCAACGTTTGGATTATATTTTCCCCCCCTTTTCGATAAAGGTCCTTTAAAAAAAAGAAATCTGGCAAAGCATCCCAAGTACACATTTGTAGATCTAAATTAAACAACCATATGTTCTTAACAAACACTTTGCAAATGTGACGCTATTATTATCCTAATGTAGCAGATATGCTTACCACAGTGAGTGCTCCCATTTACTTTTTTCTTATCATTGATGTCTGTTGCCTGTTGTTGTTTTTTTGTGTTCTTTTGCCTACATGGGCATAGTGGTTAGCGCTCTCGCCATGTAACGCTGGGTCCCCGGTTTGAGTCCCAGCCAGACCAACATCTCCAAGGAGTTTGTATGCACTCCCCATGTCTGTATGGGATTCCTCCGGGCACTCCGATTTCCTCCCACATCCCAAATAACATACAGATAAGTTAATTGGCTTCCCCCTAAATTTCCCCTAGACTACGATACATACACTACATGATATATAGACATAAGACTATAGTAGGGATTAGATTGTGAGCCCTTCTGAGGGACAGTAAAGTGACAAGACAATATATACTCTGTACAGCGCTGTGTAAGATGTCAGCGCTATAATAAATCATGTGCATTCTTTCTCTCCCATTGCAAAGTGATCACTGCTTGGTATATGTATGGAGCACAGAAAAGTATTTTCTTTCTGTATATTTCTTTTTTTATCATTATGATGATGAGGATTATTATTATTATTAGTAGTAGTATTATCCTATACAATAAAATACAAGTGTCCCTGCATCTGTCCCTATGTCAGTGCTTTGAGCTACTACGCATGTCAAGCACTGACAGCCGTTGGGACAGGACGCAGGGCATGCAGGCTCGCCGAGCGGGCGGACATGTGCGCGCATGGCAGGTGGCGGACGGGTGGGCGGGTTCGCGCGCACTGACTGTCGGCGTGAAGAGACCTATATGGGCTTAGGTCAACTAGTTATTATATATTTCTATAACACCAGCACTTTTCTGCAGACCTTTACAGAGAATGTGGCACAAATCCCATCACTAATTTTCTCTCAGTATAGCTCACAATAATCAATCCTGCAACGCTACTACACAATCTAATTACACATTTTGGTGGGACTATATTTTTTGGTTTGTGAGAAGAAACCAGAATGTTTGGAGGAAACCCTCATTAAAGGAAGGGAAATGTAGAATACGTACACAATGCTGATAGAGAACTAGCCTTTAGTCACCATACTGGGCTTTCTTACCAGTTCAGAGTTTGCAGGAGGGAGAGAAAGCTTCTACTTTAATGGAGAGGGTGGAGCTAATGTAAACAGGAAGTGCCTGTATCTCGTTGTCACTTCTGCACAGGCTTTTCAGTGATGATAACCTGGATATTTAGCTTTCTGTCTAATGTTTTACTGAAATGTGTACTTAACTAAACCGCCGCATTCCCTCCGCTGTACACTAACTAAATCCTCCCAACTCGCTGGAGGGCAATCCGGGCAGCGCTTCCGTGAGAGGCAGATCTATGAGCCGCAGCTCTGCCTCTCAGCGTGTCTGTCAGCCCGGATCGCCGCCTCTCCCCCGCCCCTCTCAGTTTTCCTTCACTGAGAGGGTCGAGGGAGAGGCGGAGATCCGCCGCTGATAGATGGGGCATGGAGGCAGAGCTGCGGCTCATAGCTCTGCCTCCATGAGCAGCAAAATCCACGACCAAGAAAGTTGTGGATTTTGCGAGGGAGAGGGAGGGCGAGTTTGGGGGGATTTAGATAGATTTCAGCTGTGGGAACGCGGTGGTTTAGTTAGGGCAAAGATGTTAAGCACATTTATTAAATAAAAAGATCATTTTCAGGAGACTTCAGAGTCTCTTTAAAATGGCTTATATATGAAAACAGCAATGAATCACATTTTTTAAAAAGTTGAAACTCACCACAAACATACCAAACTTACACAGAGGCTAATACCACCTGCTGACAATAATTCAAATTTTTATGTAAAAACGGTTTATCAGCTGCATTAGCATAACACAGGGCAATTTTCAGGCATAGGCAACCCAGGCAGATTCCTGGGGTGACACCAAAAGCAGGGGGTACCGCAGAGCTATTAGTGCAGAGTTCTATGGGACTCATACTGGACTGCTGGTTCCATTAAGAAAGTGATGAATGGAAAACTTTACACCTACATGTTGATGATTAGCATAAGAAAAGTGGTCTGAATAGCATAACAGTGATATAGCAGGTACTATTTAGATGCTAATTAAGCACTAATTGTTTTAGATAGTCCACATTGATTGATGCAATTCTTAATTTCTAGGACAATATTTCTAGGGCAATATTTCTATTTCTATATTCTATAGTATATTTTTCTTATAAAGTAGATACTAACCCCTCACAACAGTTATACATAGGGTTTGTTATGTGGGTGTTTTTTAATGTAAACTCTTCCTTTACATAAGATTATGCATCTGTGTATGTGTGTAAAGGGGGGGGGGGCGCAAAAGCGCCTTGCCTAGAGCACCAAAATGTCTAGAAACGGTCATGAGCATACACTATATTGATATACAACTTAACATTTGTTACAATATAATAAAAAAAAATTGCAGGATGCAAAACATTTTGCACATTCACTCCTAGAAACATTGGACATTTTTGTCAAACCTCATTTCAGCTTTTGCAACCCAGACCAGTACCTCCATGAGCTTGTAGATTAGATAATCCTGGTATAGCTAGATAACAAAATAGGTAAGAGCTAGAAAACTACTGATCTAGTTAGATAACACAAAGTTCCTCTGTGCAAGATGGCCATCCAAATATAATGCTTCAAAGCACCAACCAGTCATACAGAGTCTACAGTGGCCATTCAGGTTTGTTATAATACAACAATGCAGCAGCAGTAATTAGCTGTTTAGTTAAGAAGATGCCAAAAACTAGTGGTCACAGACACAGCACTAATATAAAAAAAACTATGGCATGGGAAACAAAGCCAGCTCTGACACATATCTAGTATAAAAATATATACATATACTAGCGCTCACAAAATAATAAAACAGTTAAGAGATGCAAGCATCAAGACGTAACACTGATATAAGCAAAACACCAGTAATGACAGGTGGAGCGCTCCCTGCTTTCTGTGAAAAGCTGATAGGAAGATAAATGTAGTTGGGTGCAGCGCTCTGCATATAACAGTCTCTCAAACAGTCAGTAAGATTGATGGGAACTCCGTAAGACAAGAAGGGGGGTGTATAAACACACTCCCCCCTAGGTGGAAGGACTCACCAGATCAGCTGGCCAAGTGGGCCCGTCTGCGCAGTAGGGGTATTGGCCACCCCTCAGCCACCTCAGGCGTCCTCAGCTGGGCACTTGTGTTTCCAGTGCGTGTCACCTCCAAAAGAGAAGCCTCACCATAGCGTAAGAGAGTAAGGGATTATATCCCACGTTTATTTAAAAGTATTAAAAATAACAAAATCCACCATCAGGTGTCGCATGGGGAATTCCAGCGAGCGCACAGCTCAAAGCCTGCTCGCCTGTAAAGGCTGCTCCGGCTCCCGTCCCCGCAACAAACGCTGAAGTATGGAGGAAGCGTGTATAGAGAGTCACCGCGTCTGGTGACGTCACACGCACAGCGCCGCTCCGTAGCTCCGCCCAACGCGTTTCGTTGCTATGGCAACTCATCAGGGGCTACGGAGCCAAGGAGGCGGCAGGTTATATAGCAATTTCCGCGATGTCATGCGCATTAGAAAGCTGTGTGCTCCCCAGGAACTTTACATTCATATATACACATATTAAAATGCATAACTGAACATGAAATTACTGCTATTCCACATAGCCACCATGTGGAACAAGCAATCACATGCATCGATAAAACAGCATAAAAAATACATTACATCAAGGCACTCACTAACCAGTGCCAATCACACCACTAGGTGGCAATATTAATACAGCTTTGGACAAAATAGTAACAGCCAACTGCCGACCAAAAACAGCGAAAATAACGCTGCTATTGAGAGTAACGACTCATGCAAACATAAACAGTGATAGCAGGAAAGTGTTTATGTAAAAGAAACCTAACATAAGAGCATGCCTATTATCTAGCTATTGTTAATATAACAGTTCAGGTCAATATCTACATTTAGGCCATTAGGCTCCAGACAATCCATTTTGTGTATCCACTGAGTCTCCAAACGGGAGACTTCACGGGTACGATTACAGCCCCTCCAATGCGTTTTGACCTTCTGAACCCCACACATTTTTAATCCATTAACACATTTATTGTGGTGGGAGGAGAAGTGTCGTGAAACACTGTGTTGTTGATAGCCCTTTCCTATGCGATATATATGCTCCCCCCACCTTTTGTGTAAGGCCCTAGTAGTCCTCCCTACATATTGGGTTCCGCACCCACATGTAAGTACATAGACTACATAGGTCGTCCGACAGGTGATACATTCCCGTATCTTAAAAGTCCTACCATTAGCTCTAGAGGTCACCTCACTAGTCCTAAAAGTTAATCCCTCCCGACATGCCCGGCAGTCTCTACATGGGTAGAAGCCTGCCGTTTGCCAAGCGTTAGTCAAGGGGCGGGGGGGGGGTCAACACAGCTAGGTGCCAAGAAATCTTTCAGGTTTTTAGCTCGTCTATATGTAAAGAGAGGTTGGTCAGGGATATGTGGACCTAATGTGGGGTCCCGCCGCAAAATCCCCCAGTGTCTTCGGAAGATGGCCTCCACTTGCCTGTATTGCTGATTATACCCAGTCAAAAAACTAAAGTCCATATTCCGTTTAACTCTAGTGCAAGGGGCAAACGTTTGACCTCTCTCCATCGCAGCCACAGCTTCCCTCTGAGTTTGAACCATACTAGGATCATATCCTTTATCAATAAATCTGCTAGCCAGCATCTCAGACTGAGAGTGGTAGTCTTCCAGTCGTGTACAGTTCCTCCGCAAGCGGAGGAACTGACCTCTGGGCACCCCCCTCAACCAATTAGGATGATGGCAACTCCCGTAGATGATATAGCCATTACGGTCGGTCCCCTTAAAGTGGGTTTTAGTCCAGAGGGTTTCACCCTCTCTCACTATTTCCAAATCAAGGAAAACCACCGAGTCAGGGCTGGCAGTGGCTGTAAGTTCTATACTCAGCACATTGTCATTAAGGATAGTAATATAATTGTCAAATTCAGCTTTGGTCCCCTCCCACAATATCAGCAGGTCGTCAATATAACGCGACCATTTAAGTACAGGCCGTGATATAGGTCTATTAAGGACCTCCTCCTCCCACACTGCCATGAAAATGTTGGCGAAGCTGGGAGCATACCCAGCACCCATGGCGCAACCGCGCCGTTGTACATAGTACGCCCCAGCATGCCAAAAGTAATTGTGTGTTAAAGCAAAGCTCAGAAGGGCCAAAACATAATCACATTGTTTAATTTTCATATCTGTTTTGCGTAAATAGCACCCCACAGCCCGCAGTCCGTGATCATGGGGGATTATGGTGTACAGTGAGGACACGTCTGCTGTGCCCAGCAACGTGCTCCCAGTCACCTCCACCCCCTGAAGAACCTGCAGGGTGTGTTTGGTGTCTTTTAACAGATTAGGAATAAGTGCCACAGCAGGCTGCATCATGTCATCGAGATACTGCCCCAACCGATGTGTCAGAGAACCCATCCCACTAATAATGGGTCTGCCTGGAGGCGCAGATAAATCTTTGTGAATTTTTGGGGTCTGGTAAATGACAGGGATGCGCGGCGCGCTTGGCATGAGATGCTCAAATTCCCTGTCATTCAGAAACCCCTCATGCAGACCCATCTTAAGTAGCTCCCTCAGCTCACCAGCATAACGTAAAGTGGGATCCCCGGGTAATTTCAAATAGGTCTTAGAATCCCCAACCAATCTATTCAGTTCTCCATTATATTGTTCTTTACTAAGTATAACGACCCCACCCCCCTTATCGGCAGGGCGGATAACCAGTTGCTTAGTTTCCAATAAATCCTTGCCCATGACCTGTAAATTATTGCCATTCCTGTGAATTGGGAGGGTGTTTAGGTCATGGAGAACCATCCTTTTAAAGGTATCAACAGTACTCCCCACCTCATGATCTGGGGGATTGAACAGGGATCTGTTTCTTAAATTGGTATGTCTTTATGAATCAGGCGGATTAATTCTCGTAGTGGGTCCCTCCTTTTTAAGGAAGTATTTTTTGATGTTAATTTTACGCGTAAATTTATGGACATCAATATAAGTATCAAACTTATTGAGTGAACATTTAGGGGCGTACTTTAGGCCCTGATCTATTGTTTTCATCTGGTTGGTGGTTAACGGGCACCCACTTATGTTAAAGATACCCTGTCCAATTAAGTTCTTGGCCTTTTCCCTTCGCCCCCCTCTGCAACCTCGTCTGCGCTTCGTTTGTTTGGACCTCTCGGGGATGCTCCACTGAAAACTTCCGCTTCCTCCCTGAACCGTGGTCGTGGGTAGTTCCAGGGAAAAGGGGACTCATCCTCTGCATGTCCGAGGGCCCCATATCTATTACTCGTGGGAATCTGGAAATTAGATGGTGGGTTACGGTCTGGAGGGTCTCTAGGGTGAGGGCGATGGGTTGGACCATACCCTCTATTATGGGGATAATAGTGACCTTTCATCCTAGGTGAAGATCGCGGATGGTCAGGTCAGCGTCTAGGGACGGCACCCAAGTGAGTTGGATATCCCATAGGGTGGTCTGGTGGGGGGCCTCGGCCCCCTTGCTTTGGTTTCATTTTAGGTGTAAACCTTGGCTGCACAGAATGCTGGAACTGTGGGTATTGAGGCTGCGGGTGGCCCCTGGGAACCCTAGGGGTTCTCGGGCCTGGCTGTTTAGGGAAGGCCACTCCGTTAGGGTCAGGAACCGCAGCCCCCTCAATCTCTTTCTTTCTAACCTGCCATTTATAGGCAAGATGATTTTTGAAGACCTCACAGTCCTTTGCAAATTTCTTTTGCTTATCAAGTATAAGCGTCTTTTCATTCTTTTTTAACGTCTCATGTAACCCTTTTGCCCTATCTTTGAACTCATCAGAATTCTTATAGGGCTCCAGGAGACGTTTGAGATCCTCTATTTCTCCTCCCAGCCTTTCCAGCCGTGAGGTTTTACGCTTAATCATAATCTCCATGGCACCCAGGCCACATTTTGTGAGGTAATTTTCCCATTCCTCATCATTTTGTGTATTACTTTCACCATCAGTAATTTCAAATTGCCACCTGACGGTTTTTGGGACTATACCTTTCTGGTGGTACCTTTTTAAAGTGGCTATGTCCCACCAGGTATTTGATTCTTTGCCCATAGCCGTTTGTAGCTTCTTAAAATTCTGATCAAACAGACCCATAGTTTCTGTATCCCTGCCAAAAATGGCATCAAGATCTATATCTCTATGTGATCTGAAATCAAACAATTCCATTGTGTGCTGCTATGATATCACAAAATCAATACAAAAATATATACATATACTAGCGCTCACAAAATAATAAAACAGTTAAGAGATGCAAGCATCAAGACGTAACACTGATATAAGCAAAACACCAGTAATGACAGGTGGAGCGCTCCCTGCTTTCTGTGAAAAGCTGATAGGAAGATAAATGTAGTTGGGTGCAGCGCTCTGCATATAACAGTCTCTCAAACAGTCAGTAAGATTGATGGGAACTCCGTAAGACAAGAAGGGGGGTGTATAAACACACTCCCCCCTAGGTGGAAGGACTCACCAGATCAGCTGGCCAAGTGGGCCCGTCTGCGCAGTAGGGGTATTGGCCACCCCTCAGCCACCTCAGGCGTCCTCAGCTGGGCACTTGTGTTTCCAGTGCGTGTCACCTCCAAAAGAGAAGCCTCACCATAGCGTAAGAGAGTAAGGGATTATATCCCACGTTTATTTAAAAGTATTAAAAATAACAAAATCCACCATCAGGTGTCGCATGGGGAATTCCAGCGAGCGCACAGCTCAAAGCCTGCTCGCCTGTAAAGGCTGCTCCGGCTCCCGTCCCCGCAACAAACGCTGAAGTATGGAGGAAGCGTGTATAGAGAGTCACCGCGTCCGGTGACGTCACACGCACAGCGCCGCTCCGTAGCTCCGCCCAACGCGTTTCGTTGCTATGGCAACTCATCAGGGGCTACGGAGCCAAGGAGGCGGCAGGTTATATAGCAATTTCCGCGATGTCATGCGCATTAGAAAGCTGTGTGCTCCCCAGGAACTTTACATTCATATATACACATATTAAAATGCATAACTGAACATGAAATTACTGCTATTCCACATAGCCACCATGTGGAACAAGCAATCACATGCATCGATAAAACACTTCCTGCAATGTCGCCCTCTGTATTTCAGTGGGCGGCATCGCAGGAAGTGACGGCGAGCGGTGTGGGCGGAAGTGCCCGGCTCGCCGAACTTCCTTAGGTACAAATTATTACATTATATGCGAGCTGGAGGGGGAGCGGGGACGGGGGGCACCCAGGTGAGCAAGGGGGGGGGATGTGACCCCCCTGGCCGCCGCTTTGCCCGCAGCCCCCTGTCCTGGCTGCTACCCCCTCCAGCATGGCGGCCCCCTCCTTCACCATGGGACACTGGAAACTGATCCGTTTCCAGTGTCCCAAAATGTCAGTGAAGAGGGAGGCCCGTTTCCCCATTGATTTTCACTACCCGTACGTGTATACGGGTCCGTGAAAAATACTGCAAGTCCGGACTCAGCGTTCCGGGTTTAAAAACGTATTCCGCGGATCGCACGCGGATACGTTTTTAACTTGAGTGTGTACTGTTCCTATTTTTAACATTGGTATCCGTGGCTACGTTTTTCGTCCGGGACAAAAAACGTAGCTACGGATACGTTTTTAAATCAAGTGTGAACTAGCCCTTATCCCTCCTGGGTGGAGGGTGGAGGGGATGGTGGTCAGCATGCATGGAGAAGACATGCCTACCAGTGCATTTTGTCCAAACCAATGGGCTTTGACAGGGTGCCACTTACTTGTTTATGCCTTCATTGCTTGACTTTATATTGTAAACATATTAGTGGACATTGTGACTACTGCACCTAAACACTTCTACAGGTGATGTTACTTTCCCCAGATAAATGACCTCACCAGTATTAGACATATAGTCAACGTCCGCAAGATGATCCGTTAAAATCATAATTTGTTGAGCTGGGATTAAGGGTCAGGGACCAACAGTTTTAGCAGTTATCTAGATGCAGGATGTTTCCATGGCAGCCAGGAATTTCACACCGCTTTCAATGCATGCCATACATTGCAGCTTAGTTTGTATTATCACAATTGATTCTGTACTTCCGTTTATGAACCATACGAATCTACCATGCATTACAAGCAGCCTGTTTATCATTTTAATACAACACTCAATTGCTTTAGCCACTCTAAAGCAATTGAGTGTTCAACTCCTTCAAGATACTTATGCAGTCTGAAAACCAGTCTAACTGGAGCAGATTCCCCTGGTTACAAGGTATTGATCTGTTACAATTTGTGTTACAAGAACTGATGGGTTGTGGTTGATGGCGTAAAGAAAAATATTCCCAACAATTTCTATCTGCAGATTGAACTACCAGAAGCAGGAAGATATGATCAGTAATCACTCTCCATGCCAGTGTTATATTGCAATCATTACAAATCAGTTCCCAAATGAATGTGTTCCCTTTCACATTGCCAAGTCATCATTTACATACCTCGGCCTCACGACAACCTGATCCTTGAAGCCTTTATGAACACACATTTGTAGTCTTTTCCAAAGACAAGGTGTAAACATGCATATGCCAGGGCACATGCCAACCCCATGCATGTGCTTCTCATCCACTGAAAAAAAAACCTCCTCAACACAAGTAGGACAACGAAATGTGGCCAACAGTCAATATGGAAAAAGTCGAGGGGGCCAATACTACATTTTGAGGGACTGACATACAAAGTATACAATCATTCTTCTTCTATTCCCACCAGGAGCAATTCTTTAATTTATGCTAAATCGCTCAGCGAATTATAACACATCTAATGGGATGAATGCTTCCCTACCATCTTTAATTATGAGTCCAAGAATTGACCTACATGTACAATCAGACTCCATATCAATGTCTTATTTATGTTCCAGGAGAGTATAAAGGAATGTTATTCACCTCCAGGAGTATCCATAGGATAGGAATATTCTACGATTCTACGTACGTTGGCAACGTGCATTGTATGACGTCACCCCATGCTGAAAGCCCTGTCTGTTTTCTTATTTTGTTGTAGACTGCTGAAAGATGTATGACTGCTAATTTTGGCAAAATAATCTATAACTCCTTCATCAGAACTGCTGCTTTATAATTGTAACCTTACGTTGTATAAAACCACTGAAAGCCCATTCTTCTCAAAGTCCATTTTTCTCCCTTTATAAAGCTATCAGCCCCCACACTCAAGCAGTCTAGCTTCCCTAGATCTCCACTAAGACCCACTCAAATGTCTGTTGGGCTTAAAGGGGAACTTCAGCCTAAACAAACATACTGTCATTAATTTACATTAGTTATGCTAATTAGAATAGATGGGTAATATAATTTTTTACCCACCCTGTTTTAAAGGAACAGGCAAATGTTTGTGATTCATGGGGACTGCCATCTTTGTCATGGGGGCAGCCATCTTTTTGGTTGAAAGGAGGTGACAAGGAGCAGGAGACACAATTCCAACTGTCCTCTGCCCTGATAACCCCTCCCAGCTGCACGCGCTAGGCTTCAAATGTCAAATTCAAAATGTAAAAAAAAATTTGCACCAAAACAGCAGAATGAGAGCAACAACATAAGAAATCCCATCATGCTTTGCATAGCATCAGGGGAAAAAAGCCCGGGGAGTTTTCTTCTGTGCAGCTAAAAATGAGGCTTGGATAAGAGAAACAAAGTTCTGATGCTGTGAAACTGTTAAAGAAACACCAAGCCTTTTCAGTGCTGCTGAGTCGATTTTTAGTCCGGAGGTTCACTTTAATAAAGATATATTTACATCTGAAGCATCAATCTTTCTATATCACTATTATCTGCCACTCTAGCATTCCCCTGTAAAAGTTCATTAAATACTGTATAGCCATAGCTTCACAATTACCATAGTTACATTTCATATCATCACTCATCGTTCTCATCCCATAACATCTCTCATTGTACACGGGCAGCTTTAGAGCTATCAGTTATGCTACTGGCAATATACTACAAACTGGCAATATACTATAAAATAGTACTATATCACAGCAGTCTAGCACAATATATATATTGTGAAATGGGCCACTGTGATGACAAGCCCATACCAATAGTAGCTGTTCTGAAAAAATGTGTTATGCTGTAGTCAACTTATGCTTAGTTTCTATAACACAGAATTTTGAGAAGGAGCCACAAAATCATTAGAACAAGATCAGTCAGACCTGGTGTCAGCTTGTGTTTATGTGATATGAATCATTTTTAAGGACAGTATCATTTCTAGGCCTCAGCAAAAAACGAACAGATGTACATATCTGCAGGGAACAAGATGACTGACTTGAGTCCTGTGGTGGAATTTTCCAGTTTCTTTATCACATCTATTCTTAGGAAATATGACATAAGAATTTAGGTCAGCATACTTGTATGTGCCTTTCTCAAAGACCCACTGTCCTACTACCTGCTTTAATTTAGATATACTGGCCCATATGCGATTGTCTTTTCTCCTGAATTCTCTTAACAGAGATATTTTCAAACCATACCAATAAAATACAATAAATGCACTGACCAAGCAAGAACATTATTTAAATAAGTTTGAAATTACTTTTTTACCTACTGTTTTACCTTATTTTAGGACTTACAGAATTGCTACGTGCTGAAACGTTATTTTTAGTTAAGATAAAAAATTATCTACTGGGAGAAAAATGAATTGGAAAAGTCCACTGTATCTTCTGATTATTTCTCCACATAATTACCTTTTATTTAAGGATTTATCATACATTTTACAAGGTTTTCATTCCCTTTGGTGTAGTTGCATCACACCTCACCTCAGAGGGATCAGAGATGGGGCTCTACATTAATGCTGCTGAACAAACTGCTACCAGCATTCTGCAGGCATGTGACAAGCGGCATGTAGACAGAAAATATTAACCTGAAAGATGAAAGTTAAATTACATAGAAAGAATACTTTGCATGGCAGATAAAAACAAATGTCTTTTACTTTCTGGATGACCCTTGTATATTTTTCTGCCTCAGTCCCCTATTCAACTTTTTAAAGAGTTGTCTCAATGAGATCTTTTCACACAATAGCCCATATCCTATTAAATTTTCTCTTGAGTTTTTTAAAAGGAGACATATTCAAACTTTACCAATGAAATAATTTTAAAGCTCTCACCAAGCAAGAAAAGTACTCAAACGTTTGATATTACTTTTTTTTACCAACTTTTTAGTTCTTTTTCAATTGCTAAGTGTTGAAAAAATTATTATTTAGGTAAGATAAAAAAATTATCTCCTGAGAAAACGTGAGAAAAAGTTAATTGGCTATGGGCCCATGTCACAAATGTTTCCAAAGCCTATCTATCTTTTTAGTACTTTGTTTAGTCCCTTCTCACTTGCTAGGTGCACATTTTCTTAGCCAGTAAATCAGATATAATGTATTTTGTATTGTCCTCCTGCGAACCACTACAAACGCATAAGGAAGGACAGACAGGAAGAAGTGAGAGAAATCAGTAATTATACAGTATGAAGTAAGATCAGCTACTGAACTAGATGTGAGAACAGTAGATAAAACATCTGAGATCTACAATGGAGCTATTCCTTCTCCCAAACAAGCTCAGGAGGTTGTTGAAAATTGTTTCTGTGGTTTCTGGAGGCTTATTAGGAGTTATAAAGGATATAGTTGTAATGAGAAAGAACAGGAATGATCAAAGCGTATCCCCCCATAGAAACAGCCTTCAGAGACTATGGAGGATGAGATCATTGCAAGCAAAGTACAGTGACATCATCTCTGTAGAAGGTCTCAGAGGCTAAATGCACGCTGAAAGCCTGCAAGATAAAATGTATTTACTAGAATCATGAAATAATACATATGATTATGAAAACTGAACTTAAGAAAGTGTAACATATCTCAAAGCCATCCAATGTTTATGAAGGACCAAACTTTTACGATTTTCAAGGTGGGGGGCCAGATTATTAGGTGGTGTGCTCTCACCAAATTGAAGTTATATCTTGTTTATGATTTTTAACCCCAAGACATAGCAACATATACAAAAAATAATAATTCTTACTAGTCAGATGGGCAGTGTCTTTTCTGTAAGCTTCTCAAGCCACAGGCAATCGTGGCCACAGAACCTTAGATGTTTGGGACAGTCATTTAGAATTTATCTTTGAAGGTCTACCCATTAATTATATAATGGAAAATAATGTTTTCTGAGAGGATGGCATCAAATGAGAGATACTGCTTGGGGAGCCATGAAGACCCCCTTTATCACTACATGATTTCACACGGAAAAATGGCATCTGTTTGCAAAGAAAAATTAATCTAATATTTTTGCCGCAAAATCAAGTTTGGAAAAATTTTGCACCTCAAGACTGTTGTTGAGATGTATGTGACCAACAGTGGGAACAGATCAACAGTGGGAAACAAAATACCGGAATGGTAGCTGAAAAGCCCTGGCTAGTCTCACTAGCAGCTTTGCTTGCAAATTTTTGCCAAATTCATTTTCACATCGAAAAATGCTATTTTAGATTTCGAGAAAATATTCACGAAAAAAACATATATTTGCAATATGGTCAAAGAAAGCAAATTTTTCTTTCTGATGAAAAATCTTTATTTTCATGGCGAAAAGCACAAAAATCATAAGCTTATTACAAAATGATTTTCGGTGGTATTTTCACTCGAAAGTCGAATTTTACATTATTTTCACGAAGATGAATCCGAAAACAATATCAGCATTTTTGTTCATCGTTGCTCACTAGCCCCTGTACTGCCCAGCTGACATCATTGTTCCATCTGATGTGACAGGAGAGACTGGCATGCCACCAGCTGGCAGCATTGGTTAGGCCCATAGAAGCTGCTGAGATATTTTCTTTTCACTGCATTAGAATAAACAGGACTGGGCATTAATGTAGCTCTTTTGCTGCATGCACCTTGTTTGCAATTGCCGGAAATCGCAAATGTGCCGCAGTCGTCGCAGTGTGAGAAATCCCATAGGATTTCTTGTGCTGCATCGCTTTTCTGATTGCATGCAATCTGGGTTTTTATTGTTATATATGTATTGGGTTATTATTGTTATATCTGGGTTATTACTGCTGTGTTCATCTTATTTTTCACATGGCGTGCACATACAGAGCAGTAATATGCAAGCATTGTATAGTAGTAGTGTCTGCAGGCTCCTCTTTAATTAGACTTGAACAATAATCACAGAATTCCCAAAAGTGTGTGGGACTCCAAGCCCAAAAGGCTGGGAATTGGCAGCTCTGCCTCACATAATTACATCATCATTGTTTTATTACAGGATTACTATTACATCATCATTGCTGTAGCATTACATCATCTTCTCTTCATGGCTTTGTGTCTTCATTGGCAAAATGTCACTGCTTTATGTCAGTGTATTATTAATATCTTATGTCATTGTAGTCATATTTAAATATAAATTGAATGAATTAGGCCTGATTCACATTGGCACAAAAAACAGTGCATTTAACGGAGCTAAATGGACCGGATCCTAACAGAGGAAACCAGATCCAAACGGAGGTGAATGGATCTTATGTTAATCAATAGGACCTCTACAGGAGGAGACATAGGCAGTGCTTCCAGACAGAGGCTGCAACCGAATGAACTACCTGCATAGATGTGCAGAGCTTGAAAAACAGGCAACTTGCATTCAAAACAGGTACAGCAAAGAAGGGCGTTACCTTCAGCAAAAATAATATGTGCACAATTTATTCCCTACTAGACTCTTCCATGGCATTGACGTGCCTCCATGGAAGAGGCCTAACCACTAGTCTAATAATGAAAGCATAATTCTTACCTGGTGCTGCTAGTCATAAATGGTATACACATTTTTCGTTGCTTCCAAAAAAACAGCAAACAATTGACAGTGCTCCTAGGCTGCAAATGAAATGAAACCAACAGAGGTGTGCAAATACCCCCAGATGCCAGATACAAATTATGCACTAATTCCTAATCTAAAAATTTGAATGCAAACTGAATCACATGGATGCAGCTAGCCATAAGTATACTTACGTTTGTTTTGTACAGCAGGAGATATAGGCAGTGCTTCCAGACAGAGGCTGCATCCGAATAACCTACCTACATAGATGTGCAGAGCTAAAAAAATGGGCAAATTACCTTCGCCCTCATTTGCTGTGTCTGTTTTGAATGCTGTTGTGTAATTTGAAAATCCCCCATAAAGAGATCGACTATTTTTCACATCACACAAATCACAATACATATGAGAAAAGTAATTTATTGTAAATTTTAATGTACTTTTTATATGTATGTGTTTGCATGCAATTTAACCACTACTGGACCACCAGTAGTATTAAAATGTCCTGTTAGTCCCTCTTAACGGACCTCAGGACTTTTTAAAAGGTACTCCACTGCCACTGCCCTGCATACGCGCACCTGCCGCATGTACCCATTGGGTCTTAGAGAGCTGGAATTGGTGAAAGGGAAGTATTCCCTGAACCAATCTAAGTGACTGTAAGGGAAAGATCGTGGGTTCAATGAGAAGCCAATGATCTTTCCTGTAACAACACTGTCTGTGTGCTTGCTCAAAGCACACAGACCAGTCAGTGTGAGGACATGTAGTGGGGAAAAAAAAGCATACAAAAATAAAAAATACACATTTTGCACTACATTGTACACCTTTTTAAATTAAATAATAATAAATAAATACCTCCTACCCCCTCCCCTGCCCCCACATAGCAACCAAAATAAAACACTTGCAAAAAAAATGACAGAATAAAACAAAAAAACATAAATAGTTACCTTAAAGACTTTTTTTTATTATATATGGCATGAGGGTATATTACTGTTATTTTTTGTAGATAAAGGCTTGTAATTATTAAAAACTCAAAACAGAACAAATACACCTTTATTTCAAAATATAATATTGTCACCATACATTGTACTAGGGACATAATTTAAACATAATAACCGAGACAAATGGGCAAACAAATTGTGTGGGTTTTATTTACAGTAGCATTGTTAATTTTTAAACTTTACTTGATGGAATTGAAGAAATAGTTTATTTTTTTCCCTTGTTTTTCCCATTAAAATGCATTAAAAAAATTTACATTTCACTAAATATTTGGGAATCAAAATGATTAATGACTACGAACAATTATACAGATGGAATTATGAACCACTATTCAATCCCTGCAAGCCTTCCTCAGGTCATGGAACCACTATAAGATCTCATGGGCAGGCAGAATCACTAGTAAGATGACACTCTTACCAAAAATTCTATATTTCTTTAGAGTCCTTCCAGTCCCCGTAAAACTTAATGACCTCCAAGAATTACAAAAAAATATAAGTCGCTTCAGGGCCGGGACAAGGTCCACCACCAACAGAGGCTGGGCTGCCCAAGTGCGCCCCCACCCCATGGGCCACAACTATGTTACTGACATGGATTCATGTCCAGTTCCTCCCTGTTATTGTTCCTCTTTACGGGGTGGTGTATATAGTGAGCTTCGCCATAGGACTGCATTTGGCATGCATACAACAGTAGCGGGGATCACTTGAAGTCTTTCTTTTGCTATGGGTTTTTAGGTAGCCAGGTATAGGTGCCCCCAGTATAGGTAGCCAGTTATAGGTTCCCCCTGTATAGGTAGCCAGGTACAGGTATAGGGGCCCCCAGTATAGGAAGCCAGGAATAGGTTCCCCCAATATAGGAAGCCATGTATAAGTGCCCCCAGATTTCATTCAGACACTACATATTCTCCTACATCTTCAAAACATACTAATACGTCAACTGGTTTTCCCCTAAACAATCCTATAGTGAAAATTTAGTCTATAACTATGGTAGG